>NC_136917.1:112086905-112688161 GCF_949752795.1 Hyperoodon ampullatus
TTTTGGCCACATTGGGTCTTCGCTGCTGCATGCGGGCTTTCTCTAGTTGCAGTGAGCAGGGGCTACTCTTTGTTGCGGTCCGTGGGCTTCTCATTCTGGTGGCTTCTCTTGTTGCGCAGCATGGGCTCTAGGTGTGTGTGCTTCAGTAGTTGCAGCACGCAGGCTCAGTAGTTCCAGAGCATGGGCTTAGTTGCTCAGTCGCCTGTGGGATCTTCCTGGACCAAGGCTTGAACCCATGTTCCCTGCATTGGCAGGCAGATTCTTAACCACTGCGCCACGAGGGAAGTCCCTCCTCTGTTTTTAAATCTATTCTGTTCAAATTTTGTTTCCTATTGCAAGACATTTATTTACTATAGAGAGAAAATATAGGCTCATGGAAAATGTTGATAAGCTAATTCAATATGTGTGACTAGCTGGTGAAAAAATTTAATTACCAGATAGAAATGATTTGGAGCAAAAAAAAAATTTATCCTTGCTAATACACATTATTCTATCACATTAGAGATAAAACATATGAAACATCTCTTGAAGCCTCAATAAAGACATTTGTCAATGTCTATAATTTAATATTTGACTAAAACTTAAATTGTTTAGTAATAAATCTTGCAGAATTGAACCAAGAAACTAGAATATGATATACTCACACCTCACTCTTACAATATCTTTTTTGAAGTCTATGGACTAGGTGAATGATTTCCCCAGGGGCTTGAAAAATTGAAAGTTTAAGATTATTCTTTACGTATATATATGGGGTCACAGTGAGGTATGAAGCTATTCAGAAGCAGGAATTTTTCTTAAGAGCTAGATAAGCAGCAGAATTCCTGGGCCATGAAGCAAAACAGCTTTATGATGTGGTTTTAGCACACTAAGACCCGTCTGTTTTACATATTCTAAGAATAGAAATGGACTGCAGAGTCAGAACAGTAATAGAAGAAGTATATAGCTTTAAATATGAATGGTAGCTTCCTTTGCTTATCTACAGAGAAGAATCTTGAGGTTGATTTGGGCCTCATGATTTGAAGTAAAACATAAAACACACAGCCATCAGAAAAAGTCAGCACTCTATAACTTTCCGCCCATAAATATAAAAATATCATGTTCTTTGAGGAAATTTCTGCAATGGATCGGAAGCAAGTCATACATTACTAACCTTTGTGTATCCTTTAAGTCACAAGTCACTAGATACATATGATAAGCCCAGTAACCAGGGATTATATTATATTGAAAAGTACCTAGAAGAAAGGCATGCACAACAGGATTAATTAACACTAAAAAGGAGATTTTAGAAGAAATAATATTTAAAGCTTAGTTGCACTAAACAAGACTACATACAAAAATCTGCTTTAAAATCTTTATGCATAGAGTTATGTATACTGCTATAGAAAGATATTTAAAAGACATTGCCCATGAAAAGGGAAGGATACAAAATGGGTTGTTCGTTTTTACAAAATATGCAAATAAATTAATACTTAGCCCTCAATTAATGACTTCTTTCATTCCTGAAGATCATGCCATTAAATGAAAAGGTATTTCCGTTAATTTTAATAGATGTTGATGATGTAGTCTATCCCATCTCAAAACACCCAAACAATTTTTTCACAAATAGAAAAATCTACCAATAGAACAATGAAAACAAGATGATATAAGTAATAAAAAGTGTTTTAAAGTAAATTAATACAGTTTACATAGTGATAAATGAACGTGTATTGTACCATCAAAGGAGGAAAATCCCTATTTTGATATAAGAGGGATGCAGGGAAATTTTTCTTTAGAAAGTGGTGGAAGAACAGATGATTCTCAGGCAAACAACTCTTTCATCCCTATCAAATTGAAAAATATATATTTTAAATGTGATAACATCTAATGTTTAATTGGATGGTAAAATGGGTATCTCATACACTCATACTGAGGTTATAAACTGAAGTAATCTTTCTGGAAAACAATTTGATGCTATGTATCAGGAGGTCTCAAAATTATTATACCCTTTGAATGAGTAGCTCTCCTTTTAGAAATTTAAGGGAATAACATAAAATAAGCACAAAAGTATGTGGACAAAGATATTTTCAACAGAGCATTTAAAGTGCAACATTAAAATCGTACAATAGATTTTAATTTAAGCATGAAAAATGTCTATTATAACTAAATAATTTTCATACCTTATAACCCAGAAATTCCATTTCTACCTTTTACCCTGAAGAAACATATATCAATGATATGTCAAAGAATGTTCATGGTAACAGTGTTTGACTAGGAAAATAATGGAAATACCTCAGGACAATGACGAAATAAACAGTGGAATTTTCATATGAGGAATACTCTAATCAGGAGTGGTGTTCAAAATTAAATTGAAAAATTAAAAACTGCTCTACAAAAGACAATGTCAAGAGAATGAGAAGACAAGCTACAGACTGGGAGAAAATATTTGCAAAAGACACATCTGATAAAAGACTGTTAGCCAAAATGTACAAAGAACTCTTAAAACTCAACAATAAAAAACCAAACAACCCAATTAAAAAATGGGCCAAAGACCTTAACAGACACCTCTCCAAAGAAGATATACAGATGAAAAATGCATATGAAAAGACACTCCACATTATGTGTTATCAGAGAAATGCAAATTAAAATGACAATGAGATACACACATATTAGAATGGCCAAAATCTGGAACACTGACAACACCAAATGCTGACAAGGATGTGGAGTAACAGGAACTCACATTCATTGCTAGTGGGAATGCAAAATGGTACAGACTCTTTGCAAGAAAGTTTGGTAGTTTCTTACAAAGCTAAATGTACTTTTACCATACAATCCAGCAATCTCACTTCTCGATATTTACCTAAAGCAGTTGAAAACTTATGTCCATACAAAACCCACACACAGATGTTTATAGCAGCTTTATTCGTAATTGCCAAAACTTGGAAGCAACCAAGATGTTCTTCAGTAGGTGAACAGATAAATTGTGATACATCCAGAAGATGGAGTATTATTCAGCATCAAAAAGATATGAGCAGAGTCAAGATGGCATACTAGGAGGACGTGAAATTCATGTCTCCTCACAACTAGGGCACCTACCAGGCACTGGTGGGGGACCATGGACACCTAAGGGGATGGGAGGAAACCCCAGTGACGGGGTAGGATGTGGGGAATGGGGGGAGTGAATAGTGAGGAAAAGTGGAGGTGGGAAGGGACTGGCGCCCCTAAGGGGCAGCTGGGGGAGGGGAAGGGATCCCATGCCTGAAGGGGGAAATTGGGGAACCATTGGAAGGGCAGAGGATCAAAAGGGAGTGTGGTCAGGATTCCCCTGCCCACTTGGACCCCTGGGAACCTGCTGAGATCCCAGGCCTGATCCTCTGCCCACCTAGGCCCCCTCCAGCCACGCGGGTCCTGAGGGAGTGGGAGGGAAGGAAGGGGGAGCCGGAACTCTGGGATGGGCACCCCAAAGGGTGGCTGGGGGAGGGGAGGAGTTCCTACACCCAGTGGGACTCACACATGGTTAGGGGTCCAGCGGCGACGGGGGAGACCCTGGGGGAGACAGTGGGGGAGGGGTGCAAAGGAACAGAAGGGAATGGGGCCTGTGCTTTCCCTGTCCACTTAGGCACCAGGAAGCCTGTTGGGCTCCTGGGCTTAATCCTCTGCCCTTGGAGCCTCCCTCCAGCCTTGCAGAGCCAAAGCCCCACCCCTACACCCCCACCCAGGGCCCTACCGCTGCACTCAGAGACCCCCTCCAACGCGCTGGGCCTAAACCCCACCCCCACACCCTCACTCAGGGCCTTACCTCCAAACTCTGGAACTCCACGCTCCAGAGGCCCTCCTTTCTAAGTGCTGTCTCTCCCCTTCTGCGCAGGTCCTAAGCAGAGGCCCCACCCCACGCTCAAACCCCCACCCACTTAGGTCCTGCCCCACCCTAAACCCCACCCCTGCCTAAGTTTCACCCCCCCACCCCCCCACCCACCTGCCTAAACTCTGCCCCCATAGCCATAGCTTTTTAAAATTTTTTTCTTTTCCTTTTTCCTCTTTTAGATTGGAGTTCTGTTTTACCTTGTTGATTCATTGCTGTTGATTCTTTTATATTTTTATTTCCCTAATAAGTCTTTTATTTTTCTAGTTTTATTTTATTCTTTATGCTTTGTTAGTGATCTCTCCTTTTGGCTTGTTGCCCCACCCCCTGTTTAAAAATTTTTTTCTGCTGTGGTTTTATTTTACCTTAATGCAGTTGTTTCAATTATACTTTTATTTCTCCTAACATATTTTTTATCTTACTAAATTTATGTTGCTTTTTATTTTTTGATATTGTATTGTTCTTCTCTTTCTTTCTTTCTTCCTTTTTTTTTTTTTTTTTTTTTTTTACTGTGCCACAAAGCTTGCGGGATCTTGGTTCCCAGACTGGAGGTTGTGCCCAAGCTCCTGTGGTGGGAGCTCCAAGTCCAAATTGCTGGACTAACAGAGAACCTCAGACCCCAGGGAATATCAATCAGAGTGAGGCCTCCTGAAGGTCCTCATCTCAGCACCAAGACTCAGCTCTATCCAACTGCCTGCAAACTCCAGTGCTGGACGTCTCAGGCCAAGCAACTAGTAAGACAGTAATACAGCACCACCCATCAAAAAGATAAAACAATGAAACAACAAAAGAATATGTTACAGATGAAGGAGCAAGGTAAAAACCTACAAGACCAAATAAATGAAGAAGAAGTAGTAAACCTACCTAAAAAAGAGTTCAGAGTAATGATAATAAAGATGATCCAGAATCTCGGAAACAGAATAGAGAATACAAGAAACATTTAACAAGGATCTAGAAGAACTAAAGAGCAAACAAACAGTGATGAACAGCACAATAACTGAAATTAAAACTACTCTAGAAGGAATCAATAACAGGAAAACTGAGGCAGAAGAACGGATAAGTGAACTGGAAGATAAAATGGTGGAAATAACTGCCAGGGAGAAGAATAAAGAAAAAAGAACGAAAAGAGTTGAGGACAGTCTCAGAGACCTCTGGTACAACATTAAACACAACAATATTAGCATTATAAGGGTCCCAGAAGAAGAAGAGAAAATGAAAGGGTCTGAGAAAATATTTGAAGAAATTATAGTTGAAAACTTCCCTAACATGGGAAAGGAAATAGTCAATCAAGTCCAGGAAGCACAGAGAGTACCATAAATAAACCAAGAGAGAAACATGACGAGACACATATTAATCAAACTATCAAAAATTAAATACAAAGAAAAAATATTAAAAGCAACAAGGGAAAAACAACAAATAACATACAAGGGGATCCCCACAAGGTTAACAGCTGATCTTTCAGCAGAAACTCTGCAAGCCAATAGGGAGTGGCAGGACATATTTAAAGTGATGAAAGGGAAAAATCTACAACCAAGATTACTCTACCCAGCAAGGATCTCGTTCAGATTCGACGGAGAAATTAAAACCTTTACAGATAGAGCAAAAGTTAAGAGAATTCAGCACCACCAAACCAGCTTTACAACAAATGCTAAAGGAACTTCTCTAAGTGGGAAACACAAGAGAAGGAAAAGACCTACAAAAAGGAACTCAAAGCAATTAGAAAATGGTAAAGGAACATACGTATCAATAATTACCTTAAATGTAAATGCTCCAACCAAAAGACACAGACTGGCTGAATGGATACAAAAACAAGACCCGTATATATGCTGTCTACAAGAGATCCACTTCAGATCTAGGGACACATACAGACTAAAAGTGAGGGGATGGAAAAAGATATTCCATGCAAATGGAAATCAAAAGAAAGCTTGAGTAGCAATTCTCATATCAGACAAAACAGACTTTAAAATAAAGACTATTACAAGAGACAAAGAAGGACACTACATAATGATCAAGGGATCAATCCATGAAGAAGATACAACAACTGTAAATATTTATGCACCCAACATAGGAGCACCTCAATACATAAGGCAAATGCTAACAGCCATAAAGGGGAAATCAACAGTAACACAATCATAGTAGAGGACTTTAACACCCCACTTACACCAATGGACAGATGATCCAAAATGAAAATAAATAAGGAAACACAAGCTTTAAATTATACATTAAACAAGATGGACTTAATTGATATTTATAGGACATTCCATCCAAAACCAACAGAATACACATTCTTCTCAAGTGCTCATGGAACATTCTCCAGGATAGATCATACCTTGTGTCACAAATCAAGCCTTGGTACATTTAAGAAAATTGAAATCGTATCAAGTATCTTTTCCGACCACAACACTATGAGACTAGATATCAATTAGAGTTAAAGGTCTGTAAAAAATACAAACACATGGAGGCTAAACAATACACTACTTAATAACCAAGAGATCACTGAAGAAATCAAAGAGGAAATTAAAAAATACCTAGAAACAAATGACAATGAAAACACGATGACCCAAAACCAATGGGGTGCAGCAAAAGCAGTTCTAAGAGGGAAGTTTATAGCAATACAATCCTACCTCAAGAAACAAGAAGCATCTCAAATAAGCAACCTAACTTTACACCCAAAGCTATTAGAGAAAGAAGAACAAAAAAACCCCAAAATTAGCAGTAGGAGAGAAATCATAAAGATCAGATCAGAAATAAATGAAAAAGAAATGAAGGAAACAATAGCAATAGCAAAGATCAATAAAACTAAAAGCTGGTTCTTTGAGAAGATAAACAAAATTGATAAACCATTAGCCAGACTCACCAAGAAAAAAAGGAAGAAGACTCAAATCAACAGAATTAGAAATGAAAAAGAAGTAACAGCTGACACTGCAGAAATACAAAGGATCATGCATGAGAGATTACTACAATCAACTATATGCCAATGAAATGGACAACCTGGAAGAAATGGACAAATTCTTAGAAAAGCACAACCTCCCGAGACTGAACCAGGAAGAAATAGAAAGTATAAACAGACCAATCACAAGCACTGAAATTGAAACTGTGATTAAAAATCTTCCAACAAAGAAAAGCCCAGGACCAGATGGCTTCACAGGCGAATTCTATCAAACGTTTAGAGAAGAGCTAACACCTATCCTTATCAAACTCTTCCAAAATATAGCAGAAGGAGGAACACTCCCAAACTCGTTCTACAAGGACACCATCACCCTGATACCAAAACCAGACAAAGATGTCAGAAAAAAAGAAAACTAAAGGCCAATATCTCTGATGAACATAGATGCAAAAATCCTCAACCAAATCCTAGCAAACAGAATCCAACAGCACATTAAAAGGATCATACACCCTGATCAAGTGAGGTTTATCCCAGGAATGCAAGGATTCTTCAATATACACAAATCAATCAATGTGATACACCATATTAACAAATTGAAGGATAAAAAGCACATGATAATCTCAATAGATGCAGAAAAAGCTTTTGACAAAATTCAACACCGACTGATGATCAAAACGCTCCAGAAAGTAGGCATAGAGGGAACTTACCTCAACATAATAAAGGCCATATATGACAGACCCACAGCCAATGTCATTCTCAATGGTGAAAAACTGAAACCATTTCCTCTAAGATCAGGAACAAACCAAGGTTGCCCACTCTCACCACTGTTATTTAACATAGTTTTGGAAGTTATAGCCACAGCAATCAGGGACGAAAAATAAATAAAAGGAATCCAAATCAGAAAAAAAGAAGTAAAACAGTCATTGTTTGTAGATGACATGATACTATATGTAGAGAATCCTAAAGATGCTACCAGAAAACTACTAGAGCTAATCAATGAATTTAGTAGTGTAGCAGGATACAAAATTAATGCACAGAAATCTCTTGCAGTCCTATACACTAATGATGAAAAATCTGAAAGAGAAATTAAGGAAACACTCTCATTTACCATTGCAACAAAAAGAATAAAATACTAAGAATAAACCCACCTAAGGAGATAAAGGACCTGTATTCAGAAAACTATAAGACACTGATGAAAGAAATTAAAAACTATACAAACAGATGGAGAGATATACCATGTTCTTGGATTGGAAGAATCAATGTTGTGAAAATGACTATACTACCCAAAACAATCTACAGATTCAGTGCAATCCCTATCAAACTACCAAGGGCATTTTTCACAGAAGTAGAACAAAAAATTTCACAATTTGTATTGCAACACAGAAGACCCCAAATAGTCAAAGCAATCTTGAGAATGAAAAACAGAGCTGGAGGATTCAGGCTCCCAGACTTCAGACTACGCTACAAAGCTACAGTAATCAATACGGTATGGTACCGGCACAAAAACAGAAATAAAGACCAATGGAACCGGATAGAAAGCCCAGAGATAAGCCCACACACATATGGTCACCATATCTTTGATAAAGGAGGCAAGAATATACAATGGAGAAAAGACAGCCTCTTCAATAAGTGGCGCTGGGAAAACTGGACAGCGACATGTAAAAGAATGAAATTAGAACACTCCCTAACACCATACACAAAAATAAACGCAAAATGGATTAAAGACCTAAATGTAAGACCAGACACTATAAAACTCTTAGAGGAAAACATAGGCAGAACACTCTATGACATAAATCACAACAAGATCCTTTTTTACCCACCTCCTGGAAAAAGGGAAATAAAACCCAAAATAAACAAATGGGACCTGATGAAACTTAAAAGCTTTTGCACAGCAAAGGAAAATATAAACAAGACGGAAAGACAACCCTCAGAATGGGAGAAGATATTTGCAAATGAAGCAACTGACAAAGGAGTAATCTCCAAAATATACAAGCAGCTCATGTAGCTCAGTATCAAAATACAAACAACCCAATCCAAAAATGGGCAGAAGACCTAAATAGACATTTCTCCAAAGAAGATATACAGATTGCCAACAAACACATGAAAGGATGCTCAATATCACTAATCATTAGAGAAATGCAAATCAAGACTACAATGAGGTATCACCTCACACTGGTCAGAATGACCACCTTCAAAAAATCTACAGGGCTTCCCTGGTGGCGCAGTGGTTGAGAGTCCGCCTGCTGATGCAGGGTACACAGGTTCATGCCCCGGTCCAGGAAGATCCCACATGCCGCGGAGCGGCTGGGCCCGTGAGCCGTGACTGCTGAGCCTGCGCATCCGGAGCCTGTGCTCCGCAACGGGAGAGGCCACAACAGTGAGAGACCCGCATACTGCAAAAAAAAAAAAAAAAATCTACAAACAATAAATGCTGAAGAGGGCGTGGAGACAAGAGAACCCTCTTGCACTGTTGGTGGGAATGTAAATTGATACAGCCACTGTGGAGAACAGTACAGAGGTTTCTTAAAAACCTAAAAATAGAACTACCATATGACCCAGCAATCTCACTGCTGGATGTACACCCTGAGAAAACCATAATTCAAAAAGAGACATGTACCACAATGTTCATTGCAGCACTATTTACAATAGCCAGGACACGGAAGCAACCTAAGTGTCCATTGATAGATGAATGGATAAAGAAGATGTGGCATATATATACAATGGAATATTACTCAGCCATAAAAAGAAACAAAATTGAGTTATTTGTAGTGAGGTGAATGGACCTAGAGTCTGTCATACAGAGTGAAGTAAGTCAGAAAGGGAAAAACAAATACTGTATGCTAAAACATATATGTGGAATCTAAAAATAAAAACGGTTCTGATGAACGTAGGACAGGAATAAAGAAACAGACGTAGAGAATGGACTTGAGGACATGGGGTTGGGGAAGGGAAATTTGGGACAATGTGAGAGAGTAGCATTGACATATATACACTACCAAATGTAAGATAGATAGCTAGTGGGAAGCAGCTTCATGGCACAGGGAGATCAGCTCTGTGCTTTTCGACCACCTAGATGGGTGGTATAGGGAGGGTGGGAGGGAAATGCAAGAGGGAGGGGATATAGGTATATACATATGCATATAGCTGATTCACTTTGTTATACAGCAGAAACTGACACACCATTATAAAGCAATTATACTCCAATAAAGATGTTAAAAATAAATACCAAAAAATATATACATATATATAAGCTATCAAGCCATAAAAAGACATAGAGGAATCTTAAATTCATATTACTAAGTGAAAGAAGCCAATCTGAAAAGACTGTTTGATTCAAACTATAGGACATTCTGGAGAAGACAAAACAGTGGAGACAATAAAAAGATCAGTGGTTGTCAGGAGTTGAAGGGAGAGGAAGGGGAGGAGGGAAGGATGACTAGACAGTGCACAGAGAATTTTTAGGGCAGTAAAAGTATTCCGTATGATGCTATAATGGTGGATACAAGCCATTACACATTTATCCAAACCAGTAATATGTACAACACCAAGAGTGAACCCTAATATAAACTACGGACTTTGGGTTACTTATGATATGTCAATATAATTTCACCAATTATTACAAATATACCACTCTGGTGGGAGATACTGTTAACAGGGAAGCTCTGCATGTGTTGGGGCAGGGTATATATGGGAAATCTCTGTACCTTCCTTTCAATTTTGCCATGAACCTAAAACTGCTCTAAGAAAAAATCTTTAAAAAATTAAATTGGTACATATCCTTACACCTAAATATTTTAATATGTGAAAAAGATATTTTATTCATGTGTTACATGCATATTTAAATCTTTTGTTTGCATTTTTAAAGATGGAAAAGCTTGTAATGTGATGCTGTGTGGGAAAAAAAGTAGAGAACTAAATTTTAGGTACATTACAATGCCAATTGTCTAGAAAAACACGTAGAAGGACTCAACACAAAATGTTGGTAACTGTTTGCCTCTAAGTGGGAGAATTATGGCTTATTTTCCTTCTTTATTCTTTGTACATTGCTTACTTTGTACTTTTCAATTTTTTTTAAACCATAAGCATATATTATAAAAATAACTATTAAAAAGCACCTTCTTTCACCCCGCAAAAAAACCCAGGCTACAATATATATGAATATCTAGATCAACTCCTTAAACCTGATTTTGATGCATTAGAGATGCATGACTGAGCAAAAGGATAAAACACATTAAGGTGATAAATGCTATTTTTTAATAAAAAGAGATTATCATAGGATTATCTCATTAGTGAGTCTAGTTTCAAGTCAAAATTGCATAAAACACCAACACATTTAATTTCTAATCTGTCATAACTAAAGAATTTGTAGTGATATAAATAAAAATAAGTAAAGACTATAAAATTCTGGTCATCTTTCAGATTTTTTTTTCAAAGAAAAAGAGGTGGGAAAGGACCCCTCAGTTTTTAACACACTACATTTTGCTCTAAATGATAGAACACACCAGTGGGAAATGGGTATAGCAGCAGCATGGAAGATAATAGTAGCACAGATCCAACAACTCTTGGAAATGAGAGTTGGCGGGGGGAGAGCGAGAGGGAGAGAGAGAGAGAGAGAGAGAGAGAGAGAGAAGTTAGGAAATTAGGAGGCTCCTGGAGGAAGAGGAGGGGCATGCAGAGTTTGTCTCGTCTAGTGTTTTCCAAATGACCAGTGACTACCGCATAAGGTTGTTGTGAAAGCTTCACAAATTAATTCATATCACAAGCTTACTGTAGTAGGCACTCAATAAGAATTAGCTATTATTACCATTGATGGTTATATTTCCCACTGTGAACTAATGCATTAGCATTCTTGTAGATATGTTATTCTTTTGTGATTTTGGTTAGTGTGCATATGTGCCCTAGAGCCCAATCTAACTTGGATATTCTAATACACTGAATTTCCGAGTCTATAAAACTAGAGACAACTACAACAACAAATAAACTAAAGACAAGACACTGGACACATTGATTTTCCACTGGATTGCCACCTTATGCAGATAAAAATCTTTTAAAATGAGAAATAAAAAATAAGCAAATACAAAATTTATACTCCTTGACTCTCAAATTTAATGCCAAAGAACTTAATGATAAGAATTTAATTCTGGGGCTTCCCTGGTGGTGCAGTGGTTGGGAGTTCACCTGCCAATGCAGGGAACACGGGTTTGAGCCCTGGTCCAGGAAGATCCCATATGCCATGGAACAACAAAGCCCACGAGCCACAACTACTGCGCCCACGTGCCACAACTACTGAAGCCCACATGCATAGAGCCCATGCTCTGCAACAAGAGAAGCCAGCGCAATAAGAAGCCCATGCACCGTGACAAAGAGTAGCCCCCACTCCCCACAACTAGAGAAAGTCTGCGCGCAGCAACGAAGACCCAACACATCCAAAAATAAATAAATAAATAAATAAATTTATTTTTTAAAAAAAGAAAGAATTTAATTTTGAAGTTGACCAAATACATTGCAACCGTTTAGTAAATCTTTAGAAGTATAGTGATGTCTGTTTCATATTTTGAGTAGATATTGAATTTCATTCACATGTATAATATTGAAAAAAGTCTTCGAAATCAGTGATTATTACTTTAGTTATTTAATGACCTAACAGTTAAGTAAATCATCTCCCCACATCTGGGAGATGGCCTGGCACTCACAATTAGGCCATGGTGTTCTCCTCTTGAACATAAAAAATTTCACAGAATAGTAATATCATATAAAGCCATGATGGATCAAGGCAAAAATAAGACCTCCCCATAATCACATCTGAATATAGAGAAAACATGAAATTGTCCAAGCCTCAAAAATACCAAACACCTCCCTGTCTGGCTGACACGAGTGTTGCCTCTATTAATTAAAGCTTTAGTGGGGGTCTGGTCTTCTCTTCTCCTACATAAGTTTGCTAAGATACCTAATCATAGAATTACTCCCCCTTCCCAACAGTCTCCAATCCAGAGCAAATCCCTGCTTCCTCAAACACCCCCCAACATCACCTAACACAAGCCCAAATCCTCTAAGTTTTTTCTAACATCCTTTTCCTGTGACCTGCTATAGTTCCCTGTGGTGTTGCCTCTCCCTTACTTACAATGAGTAATCAACACAACTCTAAGTGTATTCCTGGTGGATTTTGGCTGAAGGACATTGACATAATTATATTTGAAATATATTTACCAATTTCTAAAAAGTGGTTCACTCTGGCCTTGACAAAACAGGCAAAATAGTTACATTCAGGAACTCAGATTTCAACTTTTAGTCCCTGCATGGGAATAAAACAGTAATCCAGTGACAACTCAAATAGGCCTTTCTTCCAAGTTATTTCACGTAAACTTTAACAGCAAACTGTTAATCTCTGATGGCAAGTTCGTGAAGAAGCAATATGCCAAAAGAGAGCTAAAGTAGTTAATATCCATTGATTACAGTCATTAGCTTTATATGCAAAAATACTCATAACAAGAGCTAACTCATTGTGCCTTTTTACAAAGTCCTGATTGTGAACAATTTTGGTCTTCAGCTGTGAGCCAAATTTATGCATCAGCAATTCTTCTTGGTGTTAAAACAGTTGTTGATTAAATAAGAGAATTCAACCAGACACTATTATTTAGTATTGGTTCTTACAAGAGCTTATTTTGATGCTCTAAGGGTAGTTACATTTGTAATGTCCACAATGCAATCACTGAAGATCCTTGGAAAGAGTAACAGAGTGTGTCCTTATACATTCAACACTCCAAATATCAAAAAGTGCAAATAACCAGGTTTTGGGGGGTCAGAGGGGTTGGGGTCAGTAAACAAGATAAGATATGCCAATTATTTTATTGGCTTCCTGGTAGTCATATCTAGAACAAATTTATTTAAAATGTATTTTATTTTATTGATGTATAGTTGATTTATAATGTCATGTTAATTTCTACTGTACAGCAACGTGATTCAGTTATACATATATATGCATTCTTCTTCATATTCCTTTCCATTATGGTTTATCATAGGATATTGAATATAGTTCCCTGTGTTTACAGTAGGACCTTGTTGTTTATGCATTCTATATATAATAGTTTGCATCTGCTAATCCCACACTCCCAATCCATCCCTCCCCCACCCCCTCTTCCCCTTGGCAACCACATGTCTGTACGAGTCTGTTTCTGTTTTATAGATAAGTTCATTTGTGTCATATTTTAGATTCCACAGGTAAGTGATATTATATAGTATTTGTCTTTCTCTTTCTGACTTACTGCACTTAGTATGATAATCTCTAGGTCCATCCATGTTGCTTATGCAAAACTTTTCTATTGCCTGCATATTCAGTGAAATGTGGGAATGTCTGTTATTCAAGTCAACTAATATCTGTTGTTTGTTAAATTGTTGTTCTTTTTTTTAAAAAAAATTAAAAATTTTTTTTTTTTGGCTGTGTTGGGTCTTCATTGCTGCACACACATGGGCTTTCTCTAGTTGCGGCGAGCAGGGGCTACTCTTCGTTGCGGTGCGTGAGCTTCTCATTGCAGTGGCTTCTCCTGTTGTGGAGCACGGGCTCTAGGCATGCAGGCTTCAGTAGTTGCAGCATGCAGGCTCAGTAGTTGTGGCTTGTGGGTTCTAGAGTGCAGGCTTCAGTAGTTGTGGTGCTGCACAGGCTTAGTTGCTCTGTGGCATGCGGGATCTTCCCTGACCAGGGATTGAGCCCTTGTCCCCTGCATTGGCAGGCCGATTCTTAACCACTGTGCCACCAGGGAAGTCCCTAAATTGTTGTTCTTGTTGATGATCCTGGTGCATGCACTGCAAGGTCCTGAAGTACCTTGTAAATCATAACAACTAAGAAATAGATACATAAAGGTGTGTGTAATTTTAAGGGTAACGGTATTTTATTATTACACTTTTGGAAATTAATAATCCTTACAAATTACATATTGTGACTCACTCCTCAGCTGTTGTGGATAAATGGAAACTTTCTTCAGATCCATTCTAGTATTAAGTTATAATGTTCTACCCAAACTCTGAGTTTTCCTTAATTTATTGGAACTGAAACAGAAGTCTCTTACTAATCTATAATCAGAAAGGCATGCACGTTAAATTGTTTTCCAAAAGAAAATGGTGAAAGTGTGAGCTGTGCATGTGCAGAGTGGAAAGGGGGCCAGAGGAGAGTCACTTTCCAGTGGAGAAACCTGAGAAATGCTACTTCAGTCAGGTGATCAAGGCCAATATCAACAGCTACAAATTATGCTGATAATATGTACGTTTGATGTGATGAAAATGGCCCTTTACCTCTGTGATCTTCCTTTCATAAACCCATAACCCAGTCCAATCATGAGAAAAATAGCAAATGAAGTTCAGTAGTGGAGAATCCTGTCGTATAGCTGATCAGAACTCCTCAAAACAGTCAAGGTCATCAAAAACATGGAAAGATGAGAAAATGTCACAGCAAGAGGAGCCTAAGGAGACATGGCAGCTACATGTAATGTGGGATCCTGCAACAGAAAGAGGATATTAGGTTAAAAACTAAGAAAATCTGAATAAAGTATGGACTTTAGTTAATAATAGATAGATAGATATAGACAGTGGTTTTTTCACTCATCTTGCATTACTTTGTAACATACTTGTTTCAGAAAATGTAGTTACAGTTAACAGTCTGTGGCTTTGGCACTGAGTAAAGGTAATTTAAAAGTTCTTGTGGTCATCAAAACCATGGCTATTTTTCTTAAATATCACTGCTTTAACCAACAGAACTAGCCCAGGACCAGAAGATTATTTGTAACAAGGGTGCTTTCTTCTGAGAAAATGATTTTAGCTGTTTGTATTGAAATACAGTTGTTTTCAAAGAAACACATGCTGCTTAAAAAAAAATACTATCAAATCCAATGTCCAAGTACAAATCCAAAAATAAAATTACAGATCACATTCTATTTTTTCACGGCATTGATTCCTTGCTTTAAAATGTTTATTACAGTAAAACCATTTAAGAAACAATAAACATTGAGGGGAAAACTATAAATAGTTCAGTGTTATATGCTCCTGGTATGTTCTACATCCAGGTTACACCCAAATGGAAAATAGCTTGTTTACAAATAATGTGGTTTTCTGGGTAAAACATTCGGAAATTTGGAAGGACATGCTACTATGTAATTGTTGTTTTTTTTTTTTTGCTACTATGTAATTTAAGCTTCCTAAAATCATCAACAAGATTTGACTACCATTCAAAATAGTGAAGCTGTTGATGATTAAAGTTACGACTAGTTTTGAGAGGGAATAAATTGGTGAAATACTTTAAATTTGGCATGAATTCCTCAAGTGCTCCAAATGCTAGCTTAGAAATAAGGAGATCTTCCCTGGAAGGATTCTTAGCAGTTATTTCTCAAATTACACTAAGGAATTCTTTTTCATTAATTTTTGATTTAGTACTACATCTGATGTACAAATTTCTTCATTTCAATCATCATGTGAAATAACAGAACATTTAATTGGCCAAATCTGAAAAGAATCTGAACTCATGTCCCAATATATTCATGTTGGTGAGAAAAATAATCATTAACTCCAAGCAATTGTCACAATGTTATAATACACTGTATCCGTCACTCCTCCAGGACAAAAACATGTTATCTTTCTGATTCTCACTGACTCTAGCACAGTGCCTTTCATACAGTAAGTACTCACGAAGTAGTGATATAGTAAATGAATCATTTAATGAACTATTTGACTTGTTTGAGAAAGACATTTGAATTTTTGTCAGTCCAGTTACTTTCTTCATATTAAAATTATTTCTATTTTTTGACAAATAACAATTAAGAGCTTAGCTTGTTATGAAAGAAAAGCTAAACTGTGATAAAAATTTTCCTGTATATAATCCATAAAATATATAAATCATACACAGGTAACCAAAAGTTGAATATATAGTGTGATTATGCTATGTAAAATGAAATCAACAGACAAAAAGGAGGGGAGGAAATACATTACATCATTAACTACGGCTGTCTTTGAATGATGGATATATTGTTGGGCTTATGTTCATAGAATCTAGAATGAGGGATAGCTATATTTTCAGCAGGTTTTTAGTACATACTACTTCAACATCATTACCCAAGATCTCTGAATCACCCAAAATATATTTTGAGAGACATGATGCAATAGCATTTCCCTCTCATTTTTTTTTCTCTAAACCTCTTTTTTTTTCCTTCATAAGCAAATTACCCTATACTTATTCCTGTTATAGTTTTCCAGGTAAGTATATTTTACATAAATTTCCCCTTACTAGTACTATTTTTTAAGGTCAATTGAATTCTAATTCAGTTCCCCAGGTTATCAGACATCCCATCTAATTTTGTACCTTTAATATAGCTAAGCATTTTCACAATTCTTCATCCAAATACCTAATATATATAATAATCCATTATAGTAGTATCCATAGTCATAATACCAATTCAAAATCATAGTTACCATAAATAGGCAATACAGTCAGTAAAATTCAAATGTGAATAGGGTCTAGTTATGAATCTGTTAGATTTCTATTTTCTCCACTTACTTACACAAAGTGCTCAATATAAAAACTTTTTCAGGGCTGCCCTGGTGGCACAGTGGTTAAGAGTCCGCCTGCGGATGCAGGGGACACAGGTTCGTGCCCCGGTCCGGGAAGATCCCACATGTCGTGGAGCGGCTGGGCCCGTGAGCCATGGCCGCTGAGCCTGCACGTCCAGAGCCTGTGCTCCGCAACGGGAGAGGCCACAACAGTGAGAGGCCTGCGTACCGTGCAAAAAAAAAAAAAAAAAAAAACTTTTTCAAAAATATAAGCTTGTGGGCTTCCCTGGTGGCGCAGTGGTTGGGAGTCCGCCTGCCGATGCAGGGGACACGGGTTCGTGCCCTGGTCTGGGAAGATCCCACATGCCGTGGAGCGGCTGGGCCCGTGAGCCATGGCCGCTGAGCCTGCGCGTCCAGAGCCCGTGCTCCACAACAGGAGAGGCCACAACACTGAGAGGCCCGCATATAGCAAAAAAAAAAAAAAAAAAAAAAAAAAAAAAAAAAAAAAAAAATATAAGCTTGTTTTCACATCTAAGGTTAGGTGTAAAACATATATATATATATCTTCGAAGCTATATACATATACACTTTCACATACAAATACATATATTTAATACATATACAAGTGTATATGTATTTCTTTTACCTTAATATGTCTTATGTATATGTGTTAGGTATTATACTTAATATGTCATATGTATTAAAAATAATATACAAACATATATACTATCAAGCAAATATGCACTATTTTTTTAAACTCATAGATGATTTATTGCTTTAAGTAACTAAACAAGAAAGAGAAGAGACAGGCTGTTGGTCAAGACAGTAGGCACTCTCTCTCCAGGGTTTGCCAGTTGCATCTGCTTAAAGCCTCAACAATACTTTCTGGATGATATAAACACATCATAGCATACATGGGAAGCAACTTGGCCAATGACACACTGCTTAAAATAGCACATAACAAGGGCTCCCCACCAGTCGGTTTGCCCTGAAATGACCAAAAGAACATGTGTTCATATGATGTGCTGAATACAAAACATTAAAAAAAATTTTTGGCATTAATACTAACAACAAAATGGTTTCTTGGACATTCTGCAGGAGTGGGTACACACAGAGAATTACCTCTTCATTTACAGATTACCAGTATCTATGAGAACACTTGGAGAAAAGCCAAGAGGTGGGGCACCTCCCCTCCCAATGTCATTTTCTTTGCCAAAGCAGCAGGGTCCGGGGAAGGGGGGGTTAAATGGAGAAAGGCAGCTGACCGAGCACCAGAGGTTGTTACAATCACCAAGTAGCTGCAGCAAACAGCAGGGGCTGGACACTGCCGTCTGGGGGTTTGGGGATGAACGACTCAGCCTTGACTTGTAGCCAGGGAGGCCCAGGGATTTGGCCCAAAGGCCCGCTGGAGGCCCTGGGTGGATGGACACAGGCACTGGATGGTCCAGTCCCTTCTGGGAGGAGTGGTGGAGTCAGGGCTGGGCCTCCAGCCCCGAGGTCTAGAAGTAACATGCCCTCTCAAATACGTACTATTTTATGTATATCCCTTAACTACTTATTGTGAATACAGATGATTTTACTACTTTTGTCTTTTAACCTCTCTACCAGCTTTGTGTGTGGATGGTTTCCTACCTTTATTGTATGTTTGGCTTTACCAGTGAGCTTTTCCATTTTGTAATTTTCTTGTTTCTAGCTGTGGGCTTTTCCACCTAGAGAAGTTCCTTTTGTATTTGTTGTAAAGATGGTTTGTTGGTGCTGAATTCTTTTAGCTTCTGCTTATCTGCAAAGCTTTTGATTTCTCCATCAAATCTGAATGAGAGCTTTGCTGGGTAGAGTATTCTTGGTTGTAGGTTTTTCTCTTTCATCACTTCAAGTATTGTGTGCCACTCCCTTCTGCCCTGCAGAGTTTCTGCTGAAAACTCAGCTGATAGCCTTATAGGAGTTCCCTTGTATGTTATTTATTGCTTTTCCCTTGTTGCTTTTAATATTGTCTCTTCATCTTTAATTTTGTTTGTTTGTTTGTTTATTTATTTATTTATGGCTGTGTTGGGTCTTCGTTGCTGTGTTTGGGCTTTCTCTAGTTGTGGCGAGCAGGGGCTACTCTTTGTTGTGGTGCGCAGGCTTCTCGTTGAGGTGGCTTCTCTTGTTGCAGAGCACGGGCTCTAGGCGCGTGAGGTTCAGTAGTTGTGGCACGCGGGCTCAGTAGCTGTGGCTCACAGGCTCTAGAGCGCAGGCTCAGTAGTTGTGGTTCATGGGCTTAGTTGCTCCACGGCATGTGGGATCTTCCCGGACGAGGGCTTGAACCCATGTCCTCTGCACTGGCAGGCGGATTCTTAACCACTGCGCCACCAGGGAAGCCCTTTATCTTTAATTTTTATAATTTTGATTACAATGTGTCTTGGTGTGTTCCTCTGTGGGTTAATCCTGTATGGGACTCTCTGCACTTCCTGGACTTGGGTGACTCTTTCTTCTTCTAGGTTAGGGAGGTTTTCAGCTATTATCTCTTCAAATATTTTCTCAAGTCCTCTCTCTCGCTCTCTCCTCCTTCTGGGACCCCTATAATGCAAATGTTAGTACACTTGATGTTGTCCCAGAAGTCTGTTAAATGGTCCTCATTTCTTTTCATTCCTTTTTCTTTTTTCTGTATAGTGGCAGCGATTTCCACTACTCTGTCTTCCAGATCACTGATTTATTCTTCTGAATCATTTAGTCTACTATTGATTTCTTCTAGTGTATTTTTCACTTCAGGTATTATATTCTTCATGTCTATTTGTTTGTTCTTTATATTTTCTAACTCTTTGTTGAAACTTCTAACTTCTCTCTCTGTGCGTCCATTTTCCTCCCAAATTCTTTGATCATCTTTATGATCATTACTCTGACTTCTTTCTCATGTAGATTTCCTATCTCCACTTCACTTAGTTCTCCTTCTGGGGTTTTATCTGGTTCCTTTGTCTGGAACATATTCCTCTGCTGCCTCATTTTGTCTAAGTTGCTATTTGTATTGGGTTGGCCAAAAAGTTTGGTTTTTCTCGTAAGATGGCTCTAGTAGTGCTTAGTTGTCTTTAACTTCATTTGAAACAATTTTGTTAAATGGTATTGTGACAGTTGCCATATCAGTGTTTATTTTAAAAAACTTATCAAAATAGGTGAATATTTGTATAGCCATTTTAATATTGAAGATGGAAGAAAAAAAGCAACATTTTTGGCATATTATACTTTATTATTTCAGGAAAGGTAAAAATGCAACTGAAACACAAAATATGATTTGTGCAGTGTATGGAGAAGTTGCTGTGGCTGATCAAATGTGTCAAAAGTGGCTCAAAGTTTCATGCTGGAGATTTCTCACTGGATGATGCTCTGCAGTTGGGTAGACCAGTTGAAGTTGATAGTGATCAAATTGAGACATTAATTGAGAACAATCAAAGTTATACCATGTGGGAGATAGCCAACATACTCAAAATATCCAAATCAAGCATTGAAAATCATTTGCACCAGCTTGATTATGTTAATTGCTTTGATGTTTGGGTTCCACATAAGCAAAAATAAAAAACCTTCTTGACTGTATTTCCACATGCGATTCTCTACTTAAACGTAATGAAAACGTTCTGTTTTTAAAACAAATTGTGACAGGCAATGAAAAGTGTATACTGTACAATAATGTGGAATGGAAGAGATCATGGGGCAAGTGAAATGAATCACCACCAACCACACCAAAGGCCTGTCTTCATCCAAAGAGGTGATGTTGTATATATGGTGGGATTGGAAGGGAGTCCTCTATTATGAGCTCCTTCTGGAAACCAGACCACCTGCATAGTGGGTGGACTTCTAGACTGGTTGGTTGCCAGGCCCTGCTTTGTGCAGATGCTGCTAGCTGCTGTTTAGTGGGGCCTGGTCATGAGGTGGGTTGTGGAATCCTGGGGGGCCCTTGGGGCTAGTGCTGGCTCACTGGTGGGCAGAGTCAGGGTCCCAAAGACTCTGGGGCTGTTGCCCACCCACTGGCAGGTGAAGCCAGATCCTGGGGTTAGTGCCAGTCTAGTGACAGGCAGAGCTGGTTCCTGGAGTCTGACTTCAGGACCCCAGGATCACAGAGCTTGTTTCAGATCATTGGAGGGGTGGGGGGGTGGGGGGGGAGGGTCAGTTCCTGGCACATTTGGGTATGGGGCCCAGGGTGTCTGAAATGTTGCTTTGGCCTGTGAGTGGGCAGGGCCAGGGCCCAGCTGGTCCCAGGGTAGGGTCTGACCTGCTTTGCGGGTTTTCTTGCTTCTGGTGTTTGCCCACTGGTGGGTGAGACTGGCCTAGAGGCTTGTGCAGGCTTCCTGGTGGGAGGGGCTGGTGCCTGTCCACTGGTGGGTGGAGCTGGGTCTTGACCCTCTGGTGGGCTGAGCCATGTCTAGGGGCAAATACAGAGGTCACTGTGGGCTCTTTAGTCTTTTTTTTTTAAGTTTTTTTTTTATGTATATTTATTTTTGGCTGTGTTGGGTCTTCGTTTCTGTGCGAGGGCTTTCTCTAGTTGTGGCAAGCAGGGGCCACTCTTCATCACGGTGCGCGGGCCTCTCACTATCGCGGCCTCTCTTGTTGCGGAGCACAGGCTCCAGACGCGCAGGCTCAGTAGTTGTGGCTCATGGGCCCAGTTGCTCTGCAGCATGTGGGATCTTCCCGGACCAGGGCTCGAACCCGTGTCCCCTGCATCGGCAGGCAGATTCTCAACCACTGCGCCACCAGGGAAGCTGTTTAGTCTTTAAGCAGCCTGTCTGCTGATGGGTGGGGCTGTGTTCCCACACAATTAGTTGTTTTGCCTGAGGCATCCCAGCACTGGTGCCTGCAGGCTCTTAGGTGGAGCCAGATCTTGGTGATAATGAGGTAAGATGTTAGCAGCCAGCAACAGCAGTGTTCATGCAGCTGAATGTTCCCCAATATGTCTGACACCAGTGTCTGTGTCCCCAGGGTGAGCCACAGCCACCCCCCACCTCTCCAGGAGATTCTCCAAGACCAGCAGGTATGTCTGGCCCTAGCTCCTATCAAATTACTGCTTTTGCCCTGGGTCGCAGTGCATGTGAGCTTTTGTACACACCCTTGAAGATTGGAGTCTCTATTTCTCCAGTGTGGGGCTTCTATAATTAAGCCCCACTGGCCTTCAAAGCCAAACGCTCTGGGGGCTCGTCTTCCTGGTGCTGGACACCCCCAGGCTGGGGAATCTGACATGGGGCTCAGAACTCTCAATCCTGTGAGAGAATCTCTGCAATATGTGTTTGTGGGTCGCCAACCCAGGGGGTGTAGGATTTGATTATATCAAGAGCATGACCCTTCTACCCGTCTTCTTGTTCCTTCTTTATGTCTTTTGATGTAGAGGATCTTTTCTGGTAGGTCTCACACCTTTTCAACGATGGTTGTTCTCTGCAGATAGTTGTGATTTTGGTGTGCTCTTGAGAGGAGGTGAGCTCAGGGTCTTTCTGTTCCTCCATCTTGGCCGCTCTCCCTGTACTATCTTATGGAGCATCTGAACTGAATGCTTGAAAGCTGAGTACCAAGACACTCACCCTTGGACCCAAAATGGCACAGTTACTACCAGGCTTATAACAAATCTATAGAGAACAGCCAACTGTTGGTGAACGAATTCTCCTGACAGTCACCTCTTAACACTGAAGCCAGGAAAAGTAGTGAAATTCAAATCAGTTATCTTTTCTTCAATAAATATATTTTGTGAGAGAGAAGATGAAAAAAGTGACTAAAATAGAGCTTCCCTGGTGGCACAGTGGTTGAGAGTCCGCCTGCCGATGCAGGGGACACGGGTTCGTGCCCCGGTCCAGGAAGATCCCACATGCCACAGAGCAGCTAGGCCCGTGAGCCATGGCCACTGAGCCTGCGCGTCCGGAGCCTGTGCTCTACAACGGGAGAGGCCCACGTACCGCAAAAAAAAAAAAAAAAAAAAAAAAAAAAAGACTAAAATAAACTTTGAGTTATACGAATTAAACTAGATATGTTATTTTTTAAAATCAACTGGAGTTAGCCTATTGTTTGCTCATCCCCACCACTACAAAGATGGATTATGTTTCTCAGGACAGAGAAAGAGAGTTTTAAGCTTCTTTCAGGCCTTGGAAGGCAATAGGAAACTACAGGGACCACCCAGTGGTAGGGAACCAGAGAACAGGGGCATGTCCTGAAGTCAGTAGGAAGAATAAGGTGAGATTCATGCCGAAAGCTGCTTGGAGCCTCAGGGCCCAAAATAACAGTAGCTGGGACCAGGCTCTATAGCAGCACTGCAGAGTCTTCAAAGCAATGACAATGATGCAACCACCGAGGACAAAGAGCCAGTCCTAACCCATTTTCTGAGAGGCAGGAGCCCAGAATTCTTGTGTAATCCTGGGGAGCGAAAGGAGTCCTCAAATAACTGAGGTTGACTTTCCCCCTCCTCAAAGTAGATACATTTGATTTAGGGAAGTAAGGGTTTGTGACTTTTTGTACCCTACCATTTAGTGCCCATTAAATATGGAATTTAATCTCTCAATAAAGAAGACTGAAAAAGAGCAGAATACTTCCCTCTATAGGAACATCCCCACTGATCTTTATTAGTACTTTCTGCTCTTTGGGTGTTGTAGCCAGTAATCTTTAATTTATTCCTTCAGGTTAAGAATAGACTCTAGGGGCTTCCCTGGTGGCGCAGTGGTTGAGAGTCCGCCTGCCGATGCGGAGAACGCGGGTTCGTGCCCCGGTCCGGGAGGATCCCACATGCCGCGGAGCGGCTGGGCCCGTGAGCCATGGCCGCTGAGCCTGCGTGTCCCGAGCCTGTGCTCCACAACGGGAGAGGCCACAACAGTGAGAGGCCCACGTACCACAGAAAAAAAAATAAATAAATAAAAAATAAATAAAAAATAAAAAAAATAAAGAATAGACTCTAAGAGGCACTAGATGTATTTTTTCTCCATATTGTATAATGTCTTAATATTGATTTCATCCCATCTTCATTGGATAAATAAATCTCAATAGAGATACATGGCTTTTCAATATAAATTAAACAATATACAATATAAATTAAACAAAAAAATCTGACAAACAGGTTAAAGAAAAGTATGCACTAAGGAAAAACGGAACCTTTCTGTCTATGCCTCTCCTCTTACAGGGTGACTGCAACAGTTGCTCAGTTTACAGAGGGACTTAGCTTATTTGGGACCTCATTCCCTCCTTGGCATTTTCTCCTTGTTTATGATTCTCTCTCTCTCTCTCTCTCTCTTTTTTTTTTGGAGGGGGGGGCATGCTGCATGGATTTTGGGATCCTAGTTCCCTGACCAGGGATCAAACCCGGGCCCTCTGGCAGTGAAAGCGTGGAGTCCTAACCACTGGACTGCCAGGGAATTCCCTATATGATCATCTCTTTATCAGTGTCCTTTTAATGCCAAGAGCTCCTAAGCAGGCCATTTGGGCTTTAGTTATCTTGATGACACTAAATTTCCTCATACACTTTTTTCCCAAAATGGGGCTGTCATTCTTAGCTTTTTATCTGTTTTTGCAGTTTTGATGATGTCCTATATCCCCATTAAGTCCATTTCTGAATTTTTCCTATTGTCTCTTATTTCAAGAGGTCTTCCAATGGAGGCATTGGAAGATCTCTTGGAATAAGTATAACTTTTCTAATTTAGTACACACTGGCTCAACAGACTCTATTCAGCCTCAAACTGAAGGACTGTTTTTAGACCAGCAAGTTTTTTTTTTTTAACATCTTTATTAGAGTATAATTGCTTTACAATGCTGTGTTAATTTCTGCTCTATAACAAAGTGAATCAGCTATATGTATACCCCCATATCTCCACCCTCTTGTGTCTCCCTCCCACCCTCCCTATCCCACCCCTCTAGGTGGACACAAAGCACCAAGCTGATCTCCCTGTGCTATGCAGATGCTTCCCATTAGCTATCTATTTTACATTTGGTAGTGTATATATGTCCATGCCACTCTCTCACTTCGTTCCAGCTTACCCTTCCCCCTCCCTGTGTCCTCAAGTCCATTCTCTATATCTGTGTCTTTATTCCTGTCCTACCAGCAAGTTTTTGAAAGCAGAGAAAGTATTTTCACCTGAAAAGCACTGGTGGTGATCACATTGCTATTTGCATAATCTTTGCTCATAAAGCTGAAAGCAAAGGCTCTTCCGTGAACCCTCTTCCTCCCCTTCCTCTTCTGTAGGAAACAGCTGTTGGCCCTTACTCTGCCTCCATTTCCTCCAGTTAGGATTCCACCCAATTACTCCACTGAACTGCTCTTACGGCTGTTGTTAAGTCACAGTGACCAAATTGCTAAATTCAATGGACGTTTACAGTTCTCATTTTATGTGGTCTCTCAGCATTTGATACACTTGACCATTCTCTCCTTTAAGCACTCTCTCCCTTTGGTTCCGTGGCATCACACTGACCTGAAGTCTTTTCCAAGACTCCCTTGAACCCCCTTCTTCAATCAGATTATTAGATGCTGGAGTTCCTCGAAGCTCTGTACTAAGTCCTCCTTTCCAGATAACACTAACCTAGATGATCACATCCACTACCATGGTTTAATGACCGCTTATATGCTGATGACACCCAAAGCCATATCTTGGACAATGTCCAGCAGACAGTTGGATTCAGGATCTTGAGTTCAGAAGAAACCCAAGACCTCTTATCCAACTGTTGGCTGGACATTGTCAAGAACTATGAATGGTCTGAGATTTTACCCTACTTTCAAGCTAACTAGTTAACGTGTCACAGTTTCACAGGTGCTGGCTGAAGACATGAGACTCCTGGGTCAGAAACAAAGGACTTCATAACTCATAGCAGAGGCAGCATGAACCTCATATTTACATCTGTTCCTTTGTTCCCCAAGATCCCATGGGGGTGGTAGAGAGAAAGACTCAGATAGGTTCTGCACATGTAATTGATTTATATCCCAGTTGAGGAAATTTGAATTTAGGAAATCCCAATCTTTAAAAGTTGCTAATAGCTAACCTACCCAACCTTCGCCCTGGAGGAAAACACTATCTTCAATATACTAGACAGCAAACATACCTGCTCTTTGCCCTGGAGGGAAACGCTATTTGAATCTTGCAAGGCTGTTTGCTATACAAACATCCTTGAACAGGTGATTCAGAAAAAAGCTGCCACAAGACCACAAAAATGCAAGAAGAATTGTTTCTCAAAACATCTTTCTGTCTCTCTGTTTCTTTAACATATACCTTACCTAAGGCCTGGTGCAAAATATGTGCTTAATAAAATTTGTTGACTAATATGCCTACATATTTCTATTTAAAAGGTAGACATATAGAACTTTCACTTATGGAATTATTTTCTTTTCAAATATATGCCCTCAGTTGTTTGTGCATTGTGGGAAACAGCAAAGAAACAGAAATTTCACATCCAAAGGTTGACTCATTATATTTCTTTCCAAACCTGTTTCACCTCCTAGCTTAGTGAATGGAACCCAGGGCTGAAGTTGGAACCTTAGGTCTTATCTTCAGCTCCTCCTTTTTCCTCACCCTCACTCTTCCAACTGCACATATCCTCACCAAGTCATACTGAATATATAGCCCATGAGATATGGAATCTCATATTCATCCCTACTTTTTTGGCCCTGCTATGTCTATTCTTTAGTTTAAGCAGTCTTTTTAAGGGTTTAAGGTGGGGTGTCTGGATTAATGCAGACTTGTGTACTAATGAGATCACATAAGAAGAGATTAGAACTAAGAACAGAACCCTAAGGAAAGTCAGTGCATAAGGAGCAGGATCAAAGGTGTCAAGGGCCACATAGAGCACAATTAAAAAAATGATTGCAAGATGCCAATGGATTCAACAACAACAACAAAAATTCAGCAAGAATTCCAGTGTAAGGAAGGGAGATGACACCAGAAAATAGTTGATGAGAAATTTGTGTAAGGGGGGCTACTTGGAGGAAAGAGTGTGAGAGCTGATGTTCTTCAAAAATTTTTCCCAGAATTCTATCTTCAGTACATTACAAGAAGACTTAGCAGCTTTCATGTAAGGCTTATTCTTGTTATATTCTTGTACTCACAAGATCCTGCCATACAGATAGTTTTATTGATAATTTTATTGATAAAATTAAATAATAGGGCAATAATCTCAACTGAAATATTGAATATAATAAAATTATAATTTAATAATATTTCCTAACATTCTTTAAATATTAGGAAAACATTATGAAAAATAATGTCCTTCAATACTTAATAAAAAGAAAAGTTTACCAATTGCTGTACAGCAATCATATATTCAGGTTATGATTTTGGTATTATAGGGAATTTTCAGAAGTCTCAAATCAATAATCTAAGTTCCCACCTCAAAAAGCTAGAAAAATAAGAGTAAGAATAAACCCAAAGCAAGCAGAAGGAAGGAAATAATGAAGAGCAGAAATCAAAGAAATTGAAAAGAGAAAAATTCAATGAAACAAAAAACTGGTTCTTTGAAAGTATCAATAAAATTGACAAACCTCTAGTAAGACCAACAGGGAAAAAAACAGAGAAGACACAAATTTTCAATATCAGGAATGGGACAAGGGATATCGCTGCAAACCTTAGAGATGTCAAAAGAATAATTAAGCGGATAATACAGGGCTTCCCTGGTGGTGCAGCGGTTGAGAGTCCGCCTGCCAATGCAGGGGACACGGGTTCGTGCCCTGGTCTGGGAGGATCCCACATGCCGCGGAGCAGCTAGGTCCGTGAGCCATGGCCACTGGGCCTGCATGTCTGGAGCCTGTGCTCCACAACGGGAGAGGCCACAACAGTGAGAGGCCCACGTACCGCAAAAAAAAAAAAAAAAAAAAAAAAAGAGGATAATACAAACAACTCTACACATGTAAGTTTAACAACTTAGATGAAATGGATTAATTCCTCAAAAAACACGAACTACCACAACTCACTCAATATGAAATAGAGCATATGAATAGCACTATAACTATTAAGGAAATTGAATTCACAATTTAAAATCTTCCCCAAAAGACTCTAGGCTCAAATAATTTCACTGGAGAATTCTACCAAATGTTTAAAGCAGAATTAACATCAATTGTACACAATCTCTTCCAGAAATTAGAAGAGAAAGGAACACTTCCCAATTCATTTTATAAAGCCAGTATTACCTTAATACTGAAACCAGACAAGGACCGTACAAAAAGGAAAACAAAATACCAATATCCCTTATGAATATAAACAAAAATTCATATCAAAATATTATCAAATATAATTCAGTAATATTAAAAAAAATCCCATGACCGACTGAGTTTATTTCAGGGATACAAGGCAAGTTCAATATTCAAAAATCAATCTATGTAATCCATCATATTAACAGGCGAATTTTTTTTTTTTTTTTTTTTGTGGTACGCGGGCCTCTCACTGTTGTGGCCTCTCCCATTGTGGAGCACAGGCTCCGGACGCGCAGGCTCAACGGCCATGGCTCACGGGCCCAGCCGCTCCGTGGCATGTGGGATCTTCCTGAACCAGGGCACGAATCTGTGTCCCCTGCATCGGCAGGCGGACTCTCAACCACTGCGCCACCAGGGAAGCCCTAACAGGCGAATTTTTAAAAATCACATAGTCATTTCAATTGATGCAGAAAAAGCATTTGACAGTATTCAACATTTATTCCTGATAACCCTCAGGACCCTGGGAATAGAGGGAAACTTCCCTACTTGATAAAGAATATCTACAAAACTCTACAACTAACCTCATATTCGGTGGCAAAAGGCTGAATACTTTCCCACAAGTTTGTGTCTTCCAAGACACAGCTGCCTATGAGGAGGAGCCAAGCCCAGCCTAGCAACAAAATAAAGGTATTTTTAAAAGCTTATAACAAGGCAAAACTCCTATGTTAATAATAAATGCATGAACTCAGAAGATTTCAAGGCTGAAACAGAACTAATGACTGGACGTTAGCTAAGAACATTATATTGTCTACTAGCTGCTTTTCATAATTAAGAATTATAGGGGACTTTCCTGGCAGTCAAGTGGTTAAGACTTTTCTTTCCACTGCTGGGGTGCAGGTTTGATCCCTGGTTGGGGAGCTAAGATCCCACATGCCTCGCAGCCAAAAAACCAGAACATAAAACAGAAGCAATATTGTAACGAATTCAATAAAGACTTAAAAAAAAAGTTATAGGCATATTTGGGTGTATGCGTGTTAGAGGTGCCAATGTCCTCTTTTTAAAAATAATTTTCATCAATGAACTTTATGTTCAGAAGACACTATCGGAACATCTAAGTATAGTCATAACTGACAGCAATATATTTGGAATACGATGACTGGTTAAAGTTGCCATTCTCTTTTCTTCCTCAGAGGATTGTCCCTTTTAAAAAAGTAACTTAAAATTTTTGTTAGAATATTAGATAATGGGACTTCCCTGGTGGTCCCGTGGTAAAGAATCCACCTTCCAATGTAGAGGACACGGGTTTGATTCCTGGTCAGGGAACTAAGATCCTACATGCCATGGGGCAACTAAGCCCCTGCGCCACAACTACTGAGCGCACGTGCCTCAATGAAAGAACCTGTGTGCTGCAACTACAGAGCCCAGGTGCTCTGGAGCCCGCATGCCACAACTAGAGAGAGAAAATCCACACGCCACAGCTAGAGAGAAGCCCGCACGCCACAATGAAGAGCCTGCACCGCAATGAAAGATCCTGCATGCCTCAATGAAGATCCTGCATGCTGCAACTAAGACCCAATGCAGCCAAAAAAAATAATAATAAAGAAAATAAAAAAATATTAGATAGTATTTTACTGTTGACAGAAATATATAAGAAAAACAATGAAAAATGATAACATTATAAAAATACTTGTGTAAACACTATATTTATTTAAGATAATGTAAAACTTTAGGTGGTTAGTTTTATTAAAATTCTTAGATTAATAAGAAAATATGCTTCTTTTGATTAGATATTGTAATTGATATCAGTCCAGAGTTCTGACCAAAGATGTCAAAAAAATCTCTGCATGCTGATACACGTAAATTTAGTTCATTTTAATTTCTATACTATTACTTTTCAAAATATAGCCCAATTTAATTATTCTTTACTGATAGATTAGGGTTTATTTCCCACAATACTGCAATGTTGCAAAGAATATTACTGTACAGTCTACTTTTGCTCATGTGCAAGAGTTTCTATAGAGATTATAAGTAAAATTGCTGGGCTATAAGTATCTTTTCATTATAAGTTTTTTCCTATGAAATATATCAAACACACAAAGGACAACATATGATGTCTATGTATAACTTAAAAAATAATACTTAAAGTCATAGCAATATATCTACTGACCTGCTTAATAATGTTTGGGTTATAAAGGAAATAATTTAAAAATATTTTTTAAAACTAAAATGAATAATAATGAAAGCATTTCCTATGAATATTTATGATCTACATCCACAGTATATACAGGGAAATTTATAGCTTTTAATATTTTTTTGAGGAAACAATAGGGTTAAAAATAAACACTGTAAGGGTTCAACTCAAGAAATTGAAAAAGCACAACAAAACACTAAAAAAAGGTGGGGCATCAAAATAAGGACAGAAATTATTGAAATGGAATAAAAAAATAATGAAGAAGATTAACAAACCCAAATCCAGTTTTTGGAAAAGACTAATGTGGTAGATCAAGAAAAAGGGTAAAGATTCAAATAAACAAAATAGGATATTTCCCCAGAAAAGTCTGAGAATTACTAAATGGTACGTTTCTCTTAAATTAAAAAAAAAAATTCTTAAAATAAAAATAGAGTGCACAGGGAGATCAGCTCGGTGCTTTGTGACCGCCTGGAGGGGTGGGATAGGGAGGGTGGGAGGGAGACGCAAAAGGGAGGGGATATGGGAACATATGTATACATATAACTGATTAAATTTGTGATAAAGCAAAAAATAAAAATAAAATAAAAAAATAAATAAATAAAAAAAAAAAAAAAAAAAAAAAAAAAAATAGAGTGCAAATATCAGCACCTACTTCCTCATAAAATGAAGCTTCATAACAGACCAGTGCCAAGCAAAATGCTGTACAGTATGCCTCCCTGTGAGAGAAGACTTAATTAAATATGGATTAGTGGTTAGTGGTTTCCTCGAGAAAACTGTAATTGTTAGAAAAGAACACTCAACTGACTGTGACACTCCTATGATGAATCTTTGTCTGAGGCCTTATTTGTGTTAAGAAATATTTTAAACATTACTTTCTACATTGATCAGGTTTGTGGGAGAACATTTTAGAAATAATAATGATGATTCCATGATGATGATAAATCCACTCCTCTACTTCACTTTGATCTGGTACACCTTTCTCCTTTATGTAAAATTACCTTTCTATTTTACTTTCAAAATATCAATGACCCCAACTCCTGGACATCTTGTTTACCTGGATTATTTGCTATTGTTCCCTTCCTTTTGGGGCATGCTTGCTTCTGGTTAGTTTCTAATTCTCTCATCTAATCTGTTCCTACTCCTCAGAGAGCAATAAGACCTTAGCTGAGAGAGAGCCAGAGAATCTTTGACCATTGGTCCTTGGTCCAAAAGAAAGTTACTATCTCCACCTTGTAAAAGGAACAGATGAGTTAGGACCCAGATGAGTTAGGATCCAGAATCACCTCCCTCTTTGTGCAATGCTTCTTTCATTATACCATCCTTACTTTTTTTAATATAAAGATTCTCATAGTTTTCTTATTGGAAAGATTAAAAAGTGCCCCCAAAGCATAGACATGGAAAAAGGAATGAAAATATCCATAATTGCAGAATCCTTGGACAACCAACCTAAATACATTGATGAATCTTTCTGTGTAGATCCAATTCAGAGATTAAAGAAAGAAATAGGAAAGACAAGAAATTAAAGAAATTTAGAAAACTTTTATCCATGATATAGGTAAGGATTTCTTAAATAAAACATAGCCACAATTAAAAGGGAAAAGTTTAATTAACTGGGCTACATTGAAATTAAGAACTTCAGTTCAACTACCAAATGTAAAATAGATAGCTAGTGGGAAACAGCTGCATAGCACAGGGAGATCAGCTTGGTGCTTTGTGACCATCTAGAGGGGTGGGATAGGGAGGGTGGGAGGGAGACACAAGAGGGAGGAGATATGGGGATATATGTATATGTATAGCTGATTCACTTTGTTATACAGCAGAAACTAACACAACAGTGTAAAGCAATTATACTCCAATAAAGATGTTAAAAAAAAAAAAAAAACTTCAGTTCACCAAAAGAAACCACAAAAAAGTAAAAAAGCCAAGCCGCAGAGTGGGAGAGAATGTTTGCAACTCATAATTGTCACAGGACTAGTGTTCAGAATACATAAAAAACTCCTATAAATCAATAATTTGAAGCAAAAGATAGGCACTTCATGAAAAGCAAAACACAAATGATTAACAAACATAATAAGCTGACTAAACTCAGTAATCAAGGAAATGCAAATTAAAGCCACCAAGATGTACTATTACATAACCATCGAATTAAAAAGTCTGACAATACTAAATTTAAGTGCAAATTTAGGGCAATAGAAACACTCTTACAGTAATGAATGGCATGTAAATTGGTACAACCACTTTAGAAAGCAGTATGACATGACCCAAGGGGTTGTTACATAGATTTTTAATTTTTAATCATTTGTTAAATCGTACATATAAGTTTTATGTGTTTTTCTGTATATTTGTCATATTTCATAATTTTTTAAACAGTTAAAAGGTAGTAAATAAACTCTTATTTTGATCTGAATGGAAACCAAATTTTAAAAAATAATATTTGGCTCATGGAATATATTTTAAAGGGGAAACAAGGTACTTATTTTTACTAAAATATCACTATTATCAAGAACTTAAAAAAAAATCTGTGGAACTGCTATGGCTTGATGGGGAAAACTTTTAGGGATCCAAGTACTTTGAAATCAAGAATCTAGTTCATTACTATGAAGAATTTATTGGGAAAAATTTATTTGACAAAGAAGTTTGTATGGGTTTTCCCTTCTTCCTAAGAGGATTATCCAAAAATATATATCTTAAAAGTTACTCTTGCTGTTGGACAGAAGTATACTGATGATAGGGCTAGACATCTACAAGTTTCAAAAACAGTTTGATTTTTATTGGAATTTGACCCTCAGGTATGAGAAAATATAGGGTTAAAGAACTCTGGACTAGGTCAATACTAATTATTGTTCCAGATTTCACTTATTTCACACCTTGGCTTTTCACTGCCAACAAGTGATGGCCTAAAGATCCTTCCATGTATAAAATGCCATGATACTTCTCCAAATAAATTTACATTAACTGAAAGTATGTAATAGATTGTTATCCACTGGAACCCACATGAAACACCTTTAAAAATGCCTTGTTTTCAGAAATTTTCATTTACATGTTTAGGAATTGGATAAAAAAATATATATATGACCTTGTGGTAGAAGAACAATTTTATCACACATATAAAATCTTAAAGTCAATACCAAATCTAGAGGGTCTGATATAGCAGAGATCACTTGCTGTATCTGACAATTAAAAAGCTGTAATTTATTTTAGCAAAGTTTTTTTTCTTGGTAACATGTAGCACATATTTGGTAAAGTATAGAATGAACTGCACAATGTTTTGTTAACCAAGATGGCTGGAAAACAGAATAGAGTAGATGGTAGTTTCCATTAGAGGGAAAGGCAAATGGAAAAAATATGTGCTTCTTTTAGTAGCCCCAATACTGTTTAACTGGGAATCTTTTTCTTTTACTAAGGGCTATAACAGGAAAATTTTGTCTCTTAGATTATTTATAAAGTGATACATATTCCAGACATGAGAAAGAAATATTTATGGAGTAGGGAGCAATATTTCAAATTGCATATTTTGTACTTCCAACATACGAAAATTTCTCATGCCCTATGCTTCATTCATAATAGAACCTGTGGTGGAGATTGTGATTGTCTTTGTTGGATTTTTAATATTCATCTCTCTTTTATCCTGAATGCACACGTGAGGTTTTTTAATCAGAGACAGATTATTATTACTTACATAATAATAATTGTGCTAGTTCCCCTTGCTCCAATTCTTACCCCTGGAGAGAGATGAGAACCAGATGTCACCCTACATGAAACAGGGCCTGTAATATAAGGGAGGAATGATGAGAAAAGGAATCCAGGCTTTTATGTAGAAAAGAAAGGCAGCTGTCCTTCTCCCCCTCTAAAAGGAGGGAGGGAAAAAAACCCTCTGGATCCTGGGTTCTCACTATAACCCTTTTATAATGTATTGGGTTGGCCAAAAATTTCCTTTGGGTTTTTCTGTAACGTCTTATGGAGAAACACGAACGAACTTTTTGGCCAAGCCAATAAATCGCTCCAGGGGTTATATAAGTCCAGTGTCTCCAGTTTTATAACCCAGAGGAGTCTCCCAATCCCAGGCCTCACCCCCAATTTAAAATGTTAACACACATCTCTAAAGTTACGTAAGTCTTTTGAACACTTATTTTCTATACGGTTGGAAAATATCTTCTAGAGCTTGCTTGTAGTCCAGGGTCTCAAGTTTCCATAAAATTTGCTTAGAATGCCCTAACTGTGCAGAAACAAAAATATTTTCTCTCCACCTCACAGTGTTCCAAAAGTAATTCTTCTTCTGCCTGGGCAACATGGTTATCCAGCTAAAAACCTCAGTTCCCAGTTGCTTTCAGATAGGTGTGGCCTTGTGACTGAGTTCTCACCAATGGAAATTTTACTTCTGGGTACAGTGCTACATCAATCTAAAGTTGAAACTGTGACTACCTTGAGCTTGTATTGTGTGCAACAGATGTTGCATATTGCAGTGTTTCTCTCAAAAATTTGAAGATCCTGCAGTTCTCTTGTTTGTTGTGGAACCAGGGGAACATTAGTGCACAGAAAAGGAACTAGAAAGTTAGCCCCTTAACATTTTTTTTTTTTTTTTTGCCCCTTAACATTTGACAGATAAATGACACTGACAGAATTTGTTAGGTAATGCATATGAACAAGCTGAAATACAAGAAGTGATTGTTTCGTTCAACTATGCTGTAGTTTCTCATTTCATTAATTTAGCATCTCCTATGTGAAATTCCTGTTTGGAAATGTAATAAGACAAAGTCTGAGGCTAGAGGGAACACTCATTTTCTTGAATGTAAAAAAGTGAGGGTTAGTTATATAACCAAATGGGCTTTTTCAACAAATGAGAAATGAGTTACTAATTCTCTCAGTTTTCCTCTACGTGAGAATTTATTGATTTCACCTTCATTCCTAAAGGATATTTTCACTGGGTAAATAATTCTGGGTTGACATTTCTTTCAGTTCTTGAAAAACTTTCATTTCCTTCTAGCCCCTGAGGTTCCTGATGGGAAAGTCACTGTCATTTGGATCGTTGTTCCCCTACATCGAATGAGCCTTTTCTCTATAACTGCTTTCAAGATTTTCACTTCGTCTTTAGGTTTCAGAAATTTGATTATGAATGCCTTGAACTTGTTAGAATTTATACTATTTGAAGTTCACTCAGTTTCTTGAATCTGTAGGTTTATGCCTTTCACTAAATTTAGAGAATTTTCAGCCATTTTTTTTGATGAATACTTTTTCAGCCCACATTCTACCTTTTTTGGGGTGACTCTGATGACACCAGTGCTAGATCTATTTTTATTCCAAGTGTCTTGAGACTGTGGGTTTTTTTTTTTTTTTTTTTTTTTGCGGTACACGGGCCTCTCACTGTAGTGGCCTCTCCTGTTGCGGAGCACAGGCTCCAGACGTGCAGGCTCAGCGGCCATGGCTCACGGGCCCAGCCGCTCCGCGGCATGTGGGATCTTCCCGGACCGGGGCACGAACCCGTGTCCCCTGCATCCGCAGGCGGACTCTCAACCACTGCACCACCAGGGAAGCCCAGAGACTGTGGTTTTTTTTTTTTTTTTTCAGCCTATTTTTTCTGTTGGTCAGAATGGGTAATTTCTATTTCTCTATCTTCATGTTGATGGAATCTTTCCTCTGACATCAACATTCTACTACTGAGCACATTCATTGAGTTTATTTTACAATTTATATTTTTCATTTCTACAATTTCCATTTGTTTCTTCTTTATATTTTCTGTTTCTTTGCTGAGAATTTCTATTATTTTTGTTTTTTCAAGTGTGCTTGTAATTGTTCAATGAAGCATTTTTATAATGACTGCTTTAAAATTCTTGTCAGATAATTCCAACATCTGTGCCATCCCATTGTTGGCACTTGTTGATTTTCTTTTCTCATTCAAGTTGAGATTTTCCTGATTCTTGATATGATGAGTGAGTTTTCTATGTTTTCTGGACATTTTGGGCATTATGCTTTGAGACCCTGGATCCTAGCTAAATCTTCTCTTTTAGCAGGCTTTGGCTGTGCTGTGCCAGCAGGGGAAGGGTATAGAAATCTAGTCTACCTATGTGGCCTTCACTGACATTTTACTCCGCTGGGAGAAGGGGCTCAGGGAGGAATACCTTGTTACCATCAGGTGGGAGTGGAACTCCAAGGTCCCTTCTCTGCCACCTCTGTATGTACCACCCTAGAAGAAAGAAGTAGGAGTGCTTCATTACTCCCAGGCAAGTGTGAAAGTCTAGTGTCTCTGCTCAGTATTTGCTGATGGGGCTGAGAGTGGAGGCATGGCATTTTTTATGCAGTTTGGCCAGAGTAGGGCAGTTTTTAAAAAAGGTTTCTGTCTTGCCAGACTGTTTCCTCATCCCTTAGCAAGAGAAAGCAGGCTTGTGGGGGTGGGTGCACGTGCATTTTTTGTCTAAATGCATTGGCATTTCTGGGTTATTGGCTCCCAGCATATATAAGAGACAAAAAGAAATCTCAGGGAACTTAACACTATGCTGTTCTTTAAGTCTCAAGGTCCCTGGCCAGTACATCTCCTTAGCTCCCTCTTTCAGGGTCTTCTTACCTTCATTTTATACATAATGTCCAGGGTTTTTAGCTTATTTAATGGAGGAATAGGGCGAAATGATTCTGCTCCATCTTTTCTGGAACCAAAAAGTTCAGCTCACTTAACAGAAGATACTGCTTTTTTCCCTGAATAACTCTACTGTCCCCACCTGGAGTAATGAGAGGAATTTTTCCAGCACAGAACAAAATCTAGACACACATCTATTCTTCTAAAGAAGCCAAGGTGTCCTTCCCCAAGGGCCTCTGCTGCCTGGTATGCCCACCATTTACTAGTTGAGGAGCAAGAGAGGAATATTAGTAACAGTAGATCCAGGGAATAAGGAGATTTATGAGAAGAGAAAAACTGTTTAGGGGTGGCTCATCAGCTTTTTATTTTTTTTTAACTCAACTACTGCCCACACTTCAGTGGATAATATCAATAAATAGGAAAAGGAATATGCATTTGAAAAGGGAGCTTTAAAGGTTCACAGTTAAAGTGTTATATACTATTTTCCCCTAGAACTTCCTCCCCAAGGTAATGATTAAATAAATAAATAAATAAATAAACCCCTTTCCTTTGTTTGTTGTGGTTTTTATTTAGATCTTTACTTATTTGGACCTGTAAATTCTCACTTTTGGTTTAAGTGTCATAGGGTCTCTATCTAATAACTACAAAAACAGATTGTAAAGGTGACAAATGTGACCAAAAGTTGACACTGATGGTCATTAAACACCAAACTTACCTAACCACTGAGGTAATGAATAATGTTAAATGTTAATCTTCTTGTTCTATAGCTATTTCTTGGTTGAACCAAAAGGTCTATCCTAGGTTTGATGATTGACATGCCTGGAGCTAGATATACTGTCGTTTTTTAAAGAACTGCCTTTTCTTCTACTTTTGGTATTGTCTAACTTAGGCTGCTGGCTGGCCTCTTTTTTCCTATAAGAGCTCTTCTTGCAATATGAGTATTGAACAAATTATTACGAGCTTTCTTTTTATGACAAACACCCAGGCTTCTATAGAATTGGTCTCCTTTTTGAAACATTTCTTGCATGTTTTGCTTATGTATGTTGACTTTCTCTGCCTTTGATAGCTTCTGTTCTTTCTTGTTCTGCTCATAGTTTATCTGAATTGGCTCCCCTTGTAGAGGTCCCTCTTTCTGATGATGGAATTCCTTGAGAAGCTCTACTCTCTGCTCTAAGAGTTGGCATTCATTCTCCAGCAAAGCTGTAATCAAATGCAGTGAATATGTGTCTTGTTTCAGTTTCCTCACTTGTTCTTCCAGCTCATGCTTAGCTGACACCCCATTATTCGTTTGAGTTGGGGAATGGGCACCATTATTTTCAAGAGTTTTGATGTCTGTCTGAGATTTCTGATAGGATTTTATTAGTTTACTGAGCTCAGTATGTTGCACACTCCAGTGTTTTGCTTCCTGTAGTAACTGCTCCATGTTGTACTTCAGTTTGATATTTTCTTCTTGAACAAGAGGGAATCTGTGCTTTGCTTTTTCCTTACTTAGTTGAGTTTCATGAAAGGCTCTTTTTTCTTTCTGAACAATATACCAAATCCCTTGCACAACCTTGCATGGTGTCCTTGGAATTCTGGTTTTCCAACATCATCTCCTGTTTCTTTGAGTTCTGTTCTTTCCCTAAGTCCCAACTAGCAAGCAGCTTTTCCAATAGTACTTTATTTATTTTATCAAGTTCTCTGATTTTTTCTTTAAGTTCTGACACATCCTCATAGATATTGGTTTCCTCAAAAGATTCTTTTGTTTCTATGACCTTCTCTTCATAACTTGTCATATGTTTAACAATATCTTTAATTTCTTTTAAGAGGTTTTCAAACTTCTTTGCAATTCGTTGTTCAGTTGCTTCATGGTCACTGTTTTTTAGGGAAGGGAGAGAACTGCAAGAAACAGGGGGAAGTGATCCAGTTTCAAATAAGGCAATGATAATCCTAGGGTCCAAAGACTCTTCACTGAGATCAGGAGACTTAAGCCTTTTGGAGAGGGTGGGCACTTCCATCTCAGACTGAACTAGTAGGGCTGATGACCAGGGCATGAACAAAGCAGAAAACCCTTAGAGATTCCAGGGAGGGAAGGTGGTGATCCTCTGTGCAAATGGGTAGAGAATGTGGAACTAAGCAGAACTCAGAGACCAGAGTTAAGGTCTGGAACCAGGAAGATGATGTTTAGGTGGAAGGTAACATCTTACACAACTTAGGGGGAAGGAGGGTGGGAAAGGGGACCAGGAGCTAGGGCTCCATCTCTCCTCCTCCAGGCTTCTGGTGTTTATTCCTTGATCCTGGCAACCAGATCTTTATTCTGTCACTGAACCATTGTGGCCTGTCCCCAGACTCTGTTTCCTTTGAGTCACAACAGAAACCTCTTAAACTCCCACCCAGTGACTCAAAACCTAAAGCTACTCCCCACTCCAGAAAGATCTCTACAGCAGTCCTTCCCTTCCTTACTTTTCTAGGTTTTTATTCATCTCATTCAGTGACTTTCATATTCATCATATTCATTGACTTTCCCCTCATCCCCACCATATACAACATGTTGTCAACTGTGGTATGTTTTTCTAACACTTAGGTGCATGGCTGAGAGAAGTCGTCCCTGGTGAGGGTCCCCATTCTTTCATAGCACCTGGAGCCCTTATTGGTCCCATTCTAGGAGAGATGCTACTGCAAAAGAAAGTCATCCTTACAAAATAGAACCCAAAAAGTGCTGCAATCTTTCTGTGATTTTAGGGAAATAACATCAGGAATTGCTCCATTAAAAAATATTCTAATGCAGTAAGAGAGTATCTGAATGGTTTCTTAACAACACAATTACAAATTGAGACTTTTCTTGGCTTGGAATGCAGGCATCCTTTTTTTTTTTTTTTTAATAAATGTTTACTTATTTATTTGGCTGAACCAGGTCTTAGTTGCGGCACATGGGATCTTCATTGCCACATGCCGGATCTTTAGTTGCGGTATGTGGGCTCTTAGTTCCCTGACCAGGAATCAAACCCGGGCCCCCTGGATTGAGAACATGGAGTCTTAGCCACTGGACCACCAGGATGCCCTGAATTCAGGCATCCTTTAGGACAGGCTTAGTAAGCTTGCTCCTGAATCATTTACATCAGGGGATATAAAACTTTAATTACTCTTTACAAGAACTTGTTTAAAATGGCATAATTTACCTAAAGTATTTGAAACAATTAAATCCTATAGTGGCTTATAGAAAAGTAATTGAAGAGTATTAAACCAAGTGTACTCTTGTCTCTTTGTCCTTAGGAGTCAGGGCCTTGAGAATATTAAGTTCAAACAAAGAAAACATTCCTTAGGTGAGACTTTTTCTTGGCCTTCAAAAGTGCCTTGCTAGCAGGCACTTTACTAACTAGAATTTTGCTTCTAATCTTAAGGGAAAACTCATTATCTAGCAGTTTGGTGGGTTTTTTTTTCTTAGAGAAGAGAAATTTACATTTTTTTTCTTTCACAGCTCCCAACTCACTTTGATTTTAGTTTCCGAGTGTCATGCTCATCTTCCAGCCAGCTGGGCTCAGAGCCATCACCTCATGACCATCCACAGATGCAGCTGTGTTGGTCTTGTTTTTTACTTGAAGAAGGAACACTTTTCTGACCCACACACAATGATACCACAGAGGCTAGAGATTGCCCTTATGCTTTAAATCCATCTCATAAGGTCCAACTTTGATTGATATTTTGGTTTTTCCCTTTGACTCAAGCCATCATTTAAGATACTTTTTAAATCTCCAGGACAAGGAAACTTTTTTTTCCTGATTTGGTAATTAATTTCTAGCTTTATTGTGTTGTAACAGAAAATATAATATTTCTACTTTTGAAATTCATATTTTCTCTTTGGCCTAATAGATTAACAATGTTCGTGTATATTTTATGGATACTTGAAAGAAACTGAATTCTCTATTTTCTTCTTCTGCTTGCAGTTTTTTTTGTGCTTTTGGACATAAATCTGATATTACCCTGTCTTTGATTTTTCTGGAAACTGGTTTGAAGGTAGCTTGGTCAAGATACCATGAGAATTCTCTTTTCATCAAAAGGGGATTTAAATATTTCCTTCCTCCTTACAAATACAATGAATTTCAAATAAAATTTCTGTGAATTTTACTGAAATTTGAGTTTACTGTAGATACTGAAAAGCCACCAGAGTGGTCTTCTTTTCTTTATTGACCCGTAAGCCCAGTGGATAACTATGAATGTTAAACACATTTGGATTGTCTTACAGTTGCTATCTACTAAGTGTCCTTATCTTAATGACTTAAAAAAAAAAAAAAGAAATGTGAAAAAGAAGAGCAAAAAGCTCTTAGAGAGAAAACATGCATAGAATTTTCTCTCTTTTTAAAACCAGTTTGCCTTAACAAGAATAGAAATCATATCAAAGGGTACATGATATCAACATGTCTTATTTCAGGTGATGTTAACCTTGGTCACTTCATTAAGTGATATCTGCTGAATTAAACTACTATGAAGTTACTATCTTTCCCTTTATAATTAATAAACGTCCTGGGGAAGATGTTTTGAGACTAGGAAATTATCCTGTTTCTCCTCAAATGTTTGCTTATACAGTATAATTTTAGTATACAGAAGTGAATCTTGCCTGCAGCATTTATTACAGTGGTAATCTAATGGTGATTTTCTATTTCTCTCATTCCTTTTATATTTATTGATTAGAGTTATTTTGTAAAGAAGAGCTGTCTCTTTTCCTGTATTTACAGCTCCATTTTATTCATTCATTCATTCACCTATGTATTTATATACATATGGACTCACAGATATTTTATTTGGGGGAGGTTATAATTGAATACTATTATTTTCTTACTCAACTATGTGTGAATAATTTTAACATGATGGATTTTTTGGTATAATGAAGTATATTTTTATTTCATGTAATTCTTCTACTTGCTCAGTAGTTTTTTGTTTTGTTTTGTTTTTGTTTTCACCAAAGCATAATAATAGCTCAGTAATGATGGCTATTCAAGGGTTAGAGTCTTTATATTTACAAGGCATTCTATGCAGGGTGTGATTTTAAACATAATGCCATATGACTGTTTTTATAGGTATTATTGTACGTGTTTTGCCATTTTAGAGGAGAAATTGTCTGAAAATGTGAAATCTTCATACAAGCAAAATGTAGATGTAGCTGTAATGTAGATGTAACACTATGTAGCAAAATGTAGATGTAACACTTTTCCTCAGTCTTTCTTCTCTTTGACCACCAGGTGGTGCAGTGGGCTTTAAAAATTACCATATAACCTCCCCCCTCCCCCCACCATTTCCCCCGCCCCTCCCCCTTTTTAAGTAGAGGACTCTAGAATGAGTGGAACGATGGAGATATTCTCATACACAGTCTTATTTTATCAGAGTTTTAGAGTGGAGATTCTAAGTGACTTGCCCAAAGTTACAGCTAGTTATGATGAGAGCTGGAATTAGAGGCCACCCTCCTGCCTTAACTCGTTAAACTTGCCCAGGAAGCCAAGTAGGCTGTGGAAGAATTTTTCAATTTCTGCTAAGCGTTTAGTAGAAAAAAGAATTACGTGGAAGAACAGGTTTTCACAGCTGCTGAGACTGGCTTGTTTTGCAAGAATGATGGCAAACAAACCTACATAATGCAAATGGTATTTTGACTGACGAAAATGGAAAATGTGACCAGAGACTCTCAAGAATCTAACCTTGTCCACATTTCCTTTAGAAGCAGTATTCAAGTATTGGCTAATTCAATGTTGGCAGCGACCTTATAGAACAAAACTGCTGCAAATAATGACAGTGGCTGTATGCAGGGGAAATTTTAACAAAAAAGTGCAAAACTTACGCTCTGCAAATTACAATGTATTGTTGAAAGAAATTAAAGATCTAAAGTGGAAAACCTCTCATGTTCATGGATTTGAAGACTTGATATTGTTAAGATAGCAATACTCCCCAAATTGATCCACAGACTCAACACAACCTCTATCAAAATCCCAGCTGCCTCTTTTGCAGAAATGACAAGTTGATCTTAAAATTCATGTAAAAATTCAAGGGACCCAGAATTGCCAAAACAATCTTGAAAAAGAAAAACAAAGTAGGAGGACTCACATAACCTGATATCAAGACTTATTCTAAAGATATAGGAATCAAGACAGTGTGGTATTGGTGAAAAGATAGACACATAGATAGATGGAACAAAATAGAAAGCTCAGAAATAGATCCATACAATTATAGTCAACTGATTTTTATCAAAGACAGAAAGGCGCTTCAATAAATGGTGCTGGACAAATTGGACATCCATATGAAAAAAAGCAATAAATTTTGACACTCACTCACACCTTACAAAAAAATTAACTCTAAATGGATTTTATACTTAAATGTAAAATGCAAAACTAAAATTTATGGAAGAAAACATAGGAGAAAATCTGTATGACCCTGTATTTGGTGATTCGTTTTTGGATATGAGGCCAAAAGCATAATCCACAAAAGAAAAGTTTGATAAATTGGAAATTCTCAAAATTAAAATATTTCATTCAGTGAAAGGTACTGCTGAAGTGAGTGAAATGACAAGCCACAGACTGGGAGAAAATATTTGTAAATCACATATGAAATGAAAGATTTGTATCCAGAATACATAAAAAACTCTTAAAACTCAACAATAAGAAAGCAAAAAACTCAATTTAAAAACTGGACAGGAACTTCCCTGGTGGCACAGTGGTTAAGATGAGAACACGGGTTCGAGCCCTGGTCCGGGAAGATACCATGCCGCGGAGCAACTAAGCCCGTGTGCCACAACTACTGAGCCTGTGCTCTAGAGCCCACGAGCCACAACTACTGAAGCCAGCATGCCTAGAGCCCATGCTCCGCAACAAGAGAAGACACCACAATGAGAAACCTACGCACTGCAACGAAGAATAGCCACCGTTCGCCGCACCTAGAGAAAGCCTGCGTGAAGCAACGAAGACCCAACACAGCCAAAAATAAATAAATGAAAATAAATAAATAAATAAATATATAAATTTATTTTAAAAAAAATAAAAATAAATAAAACTGGACAAAATATCTAACCAGAACACTTCACCAAAGAAGATATATGGATGGCAAATAAACCACTGAGCATAAAAAGATGCTCAATATAATTTGTCATTAGGGAAGGCAAATTGCAAAACAATGAGATGCTGTGACATACCATTTGAGTATTTAAAAAAAAAACTCTGACAATAGCAAATGCAGTCAAAGATTTGGAACAAGAGCTGTGGGAAAGCAAAAATGATACAGGCACTTTGGAAGACAGTTTCTTATAATGTTAAACATGGACTTACCATATGACTTAATAATCATGTCCCTAGGTATTTACCCAACTGAATTGAAAACTTATGCCTATACAAAAAGCTGCATGTGAATGTTTTTAGCAGCTTTATTCATAATCACCAAAAATTGGAAGCAAGCAAGATGTCCCTCAATAGGTGAATAGATGAACAAACTGTGGTATACATGATGGAAAACTATTCAGCAAGAAAAAAGGAACATGCTATTCATCCACAAATTTACATAGATGGATCCCAAATGCATTTTGCTAAGTTGAAAGAACCAGACTGGAAAGGCTACATATTGAATGATTCCATTCATGAGACATTCTAGAAAAGGCAAAACTGTAAGGATGGAAAACAGATCAATGGTTTCCAGGAGAAGAAGGGGTTAACTAGGGAAAGCACAGAGTATCTCTAGAGTGATAGAATTAACCTGTATGGTACTGGAGTGATAGATATATGACTCTGCATTTCTCAAAACTTACCAGCACAGAGTAAACTGTAATGTATAAAATTTTTTCTAAATCAACCAAGAGGTTAGAAGACACAAGGGGTGAAACGCAGATTGTGACAATGCTTAAAGACTTGCCTCCAAAGAGTAGAGTATGGAAAGAGAGAGCAAAAGTAACTTTACAGTGAAGAAAGCTGGCAAACTCTATCTGGGCCTATTAACATCATCAGTGTTGAGTCATGTCAATAGCATGTACCCCTTCAGTGACTGAAGTTAACATCACTGGTAATGGGACAAATAAAATTTTCTGTGCCTCCAGAATGCAATGAGAAAGACACACCATCACTTCTGTGGTATTCATGGCCAGAAATGCATAATCTCAATCTGAACATGAGAAAATATCAGAAGAACAAAAATTGAAGGACTGTTCTGTGAAATAAATAGACTATACTCTTCAAAAAGCTCAGAGTCATGAAAGCAAAGAAAGACTGGATTTGTCTGAAGGGGATTGAAGAGGCATGACAATTAAATGCAACATGTGATCCTGAACTGGATCCTGAACTGAAAAAAAACTGACCTTTAGAAGACATGAAACTAAATTTGAATGCAGTTTCTAGGTTGGAACCCAGGCATCAGTACTTTTTAAAGCTCCCAGTAGACTTCCATGTGCAGCCAAGTTTGAGAACAAGTAGAGTCCTTCCTCTGTTTTATTTTTTAATGAATAGATTTATTTTTTATTTATGTATTTTAAAATAAAAATTGTATATATATTTAAGGTGTACATCATGATGATTTGATATACATATACATGGTGAAATAAGTAGTAAAGTCAAGCAAATTAACATATCATCTCCTCACATAGTTAGCATTTTGTCCAGTGAGTGCGCCTGATATCTATTCTCTTAGCATATTTTCTGGTTGACACAGTGTTATTAAGTATAGTCATCATGCCTATACATTAGATCTCTAGACTTATTTGCCCTGGTTTTCAGTTAGAACTCAATGCTTGCCCTATTAGACCAAGCAGTTTCCAACTCCTGCATATGGTGTTTGAGAATCCCTAGGATGTTCTGAAGACAGATTGTCAAGATGACATGCTATAAACCTAACATTGGCATACCTTTATGGAAATTGATAAGACTAATGATTATGTAACTACATTAAAAGAATTGCACAGAACTTGAATTATGTAAATAACTAATCTTCCCTCACAATGATGTTTCTTGGTCATCAATTCTGCCTTTTTTCTTAATTTTTAAAGACAAGCTTCTATCTCTAGTGCAAAAAGGGCAAACAGTGAAATCAATCCAAGAATAAAGTTAAGAAAACCTGAGTAGCTTGTCTCTAGGTGTCAGATTTCAGCTGTTTTGCCTATCAGGATGCCAGGCCTTTTCACCTCCTGAAAGACCAGGCTTTTTACCAGCTATATTGCACTATTTACATCTCTACAAAATAAAAAGGAACACTGCATCCTTACCCATCCTCCAGCTAAAGCCCCATCTCTGTTGTCTTTCCAAGCAAAGGGCTGAACACTATTTTGGTTTCCTCACTCCTGCTCACTCTTCAAACTGCTAGAATCTGCCTTCTTGCCCCAGTACAAAGCTCACTGTTTCTACTGAGATTCCGTCATTTTTCTCGCATAAATGCTTTTTGGATTCTTGCAAGCCTTTGGTTAATTTCCGAGTTCTAAAAAGTTGATTTTTTTTTTTTTTTGGTCAGTGATCTTGTTGCTTACATGGAGGAGTGGATTTTCAGAGGTCCTTATTCCACCATCCTTAATCTAAAACCACTCATCATCTTCCCCCTAAGCCCCAAACTGCCCTTCCTGCTTGGTTTCTTGTCTCCTTAAATGGTAACCACAGAGTTTCATAAGCCAGAAATCTGGAAATCATCTTTGACTCCCCCCACCCCCTCCCTTCCTCCTTCCCTCCTCGGATCCAATCAAACACCAAATCCCAATCATTAAACCTCTCTCAAGCCCATCTCTTTCTTCTCAACCCCACTCTTATTACCAAGGTCCCATTACCATCTCCTCTCCCTTTAACCCCCACCTCTAATGGGTTTCCTTCCTGCTCTATAGCCTCCATTATACTACATGCACATGGATCATTTAAATGTGCAGAATAGGGACATCCCTGGGGGTCCAGTGGTTAAGACTCTTTGCTCCCAATGCAGGGGACCAGGGTTCAATCCCTGGTTGGGGAACTGAGAGTTCGCATGCTGCTTGGCCAAATAAAATAAAATTAAAATAACAGCTTTACAGGGACTTCCCTGGTGGTGCAGTGGTTAAGAATCTGCCTGCCAATGCAGGGGACACCGGTTTGAGCCCTAGGTCGGGAAGATCCCACATGCCACAGAGCAACTAAGCCTGTGCGCCACAACTACTGAGCCTGCGCTCTAGAGCCCGTGAGCCACAACTACTGAAGCCCACGTGCCCTAGAGCCTGTGTTCTGCAACAAGAGATGCCACTGCAACGAGAAGCCCGCGCACCGCAACGAATAGTAGCCCCCGCTCGCCGCAACTAGAGAAAGCCCGTGCACAGCAACGAAGACCCAACACAGCCAAAAATAAATAAATAAATAAAAATATGGAATAGTGGAGGATAAGAGTTCAGGCTTGGGACTCAAGTTGATGTGGGTTCCTATGCCAATTTTGCTATTTAGTAGCTCTGGGTGTTTGGGCAAATGATTTATCCACTTTGTGACTCAGTTTCCTCACCTCTAACATTGAAATAACATTGATTCTTAACTCATAGAATATTTATGAGGATCAAGTGAGAAAAATCCTAGTATTTATTACATTGACAGAATATGTTATTAAGGCTAAAGTTTCAACTTTTTAACATGACTCATAATGTACGATAGCATCTGGTAGGGGTTTACCCTTCTACCGTCTTCACTTATAACTCCCTGCTTACCTTATTGGAGCCATTAGAAGTTTTATTTTCTCATATATATGAGAACATAGAATGTTCTCTCTCAGTTTTCAGCTCTCAGCCTTCAGACACGTAGTACTCTCCTTCTGAAACTCCTGCTGTTTCTCTAACACAACAAACATGCTTCTTGTTCAGCGCCTTTGCACTGCTATTCCCTCTGCCTGGGAGGATCTTTCCCAGATCTTCACATGGCTCGCTCCTTTTTTCCACTCATGTCTCTACCCAAAGGTCATCTCCTTATGCAGCCTTCCATGATCACCATATGTAAAGTGGTGCTCCCGTGACTACCCCTTCAATCTGCTTAGTTGTCCTTTGTAGCCTTATCCCTACCTGGCATTATATGATTAATTTCTAATTTCTTTTTTACCTACGTGTTTTCTCTGTTAAAATGTAAGCTCTACAAAGGCAAGATTTTTGTTTTGTTCTTTGTTGTATTTCTGACATTTGTAAAATCCCTGACTCGTGAAAGATACTTAAATATTTGTGGAATGAATGAATACATGTGAGATCATGGTGAGTTTCCCTGGTAAGATTTACTGGTGAAGCTATACCAAGATGCAGATAAGAAATAGATACTAGTTCAGATACCTGAAATGGCCTCCTAGGATCAGCTATAGGACCAATGACAGACACAGGTTCACTTTTACAGATCTATGCCATTAAGACAAGAGTAAGAAATTCCAGGTAGAAACAATACCAATAAAATAGAGGCTTTCACTAGTTTCAACGGGTGGACCAAAAGACTGATCTTGGATTAGTAACTCTCTCTTTGAAAGTTTCTATCATTATGGTATTCCTGGGGTTGGTTGGACATTCACTGACTTTTGAAAAATTATTGTCCTTTGATGCACACATATTAATATCTGCCTTGGGCTAGCAGCTTGCCTCTTCTCACTAGAGCTCATTCTGCAGTATGTGCAATCAGCCAGCTGTCATGACCTTTCTTATCATGAAGGGAAATCTGGGTTTCGTAAGATCTTTGTTTTCTGTACTTCATCCTCCACTTCTTGAATTTTCTGCCTATGGAATCTTACTTACTCTCTAGCTGGTATTTCTGCTTTCTCTCTTCCTTTTCTTATTCTTCCTGAAACAGCTTCTATGGAAGAATGCTGCCTTTCTGCCCAAGAGTTTATTAAGAATATCAGCTTTCTGATGCAAAGTTTTGTAGTCATTTTCCAGTAGAACTTTGGCTTAAATAAGTCAGCAAGATTCGTGTTCCAACATCTCTGTTTTCCAGCCCTTGCCAAGTTAGTATCTCAGCATTTAGTTTAGATTGGAAATGGCCTCTATCTTTTTCAACTATTGTTAACAAAGGCTCCTTTCTTGAGCCATCTATCATCTGTTTTTAACTTCTCAGTCTGGTCACCTGCCAGCTACTTCCGCTGCACAATATCATTACTCAAAACCTGCGTTTCATTTTCTTTGTGAGCAAGACCACTTGCTTTGTCTTTTTGGAAATTTCTGACGATGTTTGATTATATCACTCAGCTCCTTTCAGTTTTCTGTTCCCAGTTGTAAGTGTCCAAGTCTCTTAAGTCCAGTATATTCTTTTTTTAACCCTTGGGAATCCAGGTTTTGTCCCTTTACTAAAATTAACTTCATTAAAGGCTCTTTTCAACTCTGAAAGTTTGCAAAAGTTCTTGTAAAAATGAATCATATTTCCACTGAGTTCTTGCATTCTAATATTTTATCCCAGTTTTTATATTCCTGTTCTTGGGGCCTAAAATAACAAGTGGATTTACCACTGGCATTTGATTTGTTCCCCCAAGCCCTTTGATTGCATCTTTAAGGCCATTTCCTCAAAGAGATTCTTATTTGTATCTTGGGTTCCCCCCAAAACATCTTTGTAGCTTTGATCAGTTGATAATCTGACAACTCTAAGAATTTCTTTTTTCCCCCAAGAGGCTTTTAAATTTCTGCAGTGTGCCGCCAGTCATTTCATATCTTTTTCTCTTTATTGACAGAAGCATTCCCCCTGGAAAATGCCAAAGTAATTACTTCTTAGTAAGACAGTTATGCTTATAGATTCCGAAGGCACTTATTGAAAGTCAGGCTATGGAGGCTGCAGTGGGGGACTGTGATGAGGCAGAGAAGAGAGAATGCTGAGGCCAGCAGGCGCCAAAGATAGAAGCCTCGGCCCAAAACGGGCAGTGGGTATACCAGATGAAGCAGATTCCTGGCAGAGCCAGTTGAGAAGAAAAGTCCAGGAAGAGCTGGAGCTCAGGATTCATTGGTCCCCCAGTACCTCCTGCTGTACAGCGTCTGGCCCTGACACCCATATCTTAATTCCAGAATCAGGCAGGGCTGGTCCATCTCCAGATCTTATTCCAGCCCTGCCATAGTCAGACTCTCTCCTCAGCAGTACAGGTAGCCCAGTGGCACCTGTGTAGAAATTAGAAACAGACACTCGTTCCAGGATAGTGTCCTGCTATCTGCCTCAAGATGATTGTAATAAATGCACAAATCCACAACGAGTATGATGTGACTGGTACCCACTAAGTCATGCCATCGCCAACCTGCACAATCAGACAGAGTGGTCTGCCCCTCCTGCACCCTGCGGTGGGACCTCCTTCTCCAGAGGCCCCTCGGGCTTCTCTAACTCCCTACGCTAGAATGATCCTAAAAATAGGTATCGCTTTCCTTCTGGGAAGGTCTCCAGTTCATTTAACCCCTCTGCTGACCTCCTTTCCTCCAGCCTCTGCCGCTATTGCTCCTTGAGATAAAAGGTAAATCCCCGAGGTTATGAGTGTCCATAGAAGCCCAGAATATTTAAAGGAGATAGTTAAGCTGCCATAAGAAATTGATGGTTTAATATTAGAAAATCTATCAGTGTAATTCAACCATCCTTGAATTATTTTGGAATCATGTTCTTTTTAAATACACTATTGGACTGGATTTGCATATGGTTGTTTTTTGCTTTTTGTTTTGGCTGTGTTGGGTCTTTGTTGCTGCACTCCAGCTTTCTCTAGTTGCAGGCAAGCGGGGGTTACTCTTCGTTGCGGTGCGTGGGCTTCTCATTGCGGTGGCTTCTCTTGTTGTGGAGCACGGGCTCTAGGCACGCAGGCTTCAGTAGTTGAGGTACACAGGCTTAGTTGCTCTGCTCAAGTGGGATTTTCCTGGAACAGGGATCAAACCCATGTCCCCTGCATTGGCAGGCGGATTCTTAACAACTGTACCACCAGGGAAGTCCCTTGCTTATGTTTTATTTGGGACATTTCCATCTATGTTTATAAACCATGTTTTAAACACAAAAGAGAACTTATTAGCCCATTTAACTGAGAATTCCAGTGTTTATAAGTGAGAATGATTTTTAAATTTCTCTTTTTGTGCTGACCTTGTCAGCACCTGGTTTTGGTGTCACAATTAAACAACTCTTTTAAAATGAGTTGTGTAACTTTCCTTCTTTTCTGTTCTCTGAATTAGCTGTCCTTTGAAGTTTTATTAAACACACCTCTAAAAATACCAGAGTGAACTTCCACTTGGGCAGGAGTAAATGTTTTTAAAATTATATAACTGTCTTGCTGAGGTGGCAAAAAAAAAAAAAAATTCAAAAGAGAAAGGAAAGTAGGAATTTAGAAAAAACAAGAAACCATATTCTTCCTTCAGGGCATATTCAAATCCTCATAAACTTAAATTTCAGTTTTGACAGTTGAGTCTAATGCAGGAGGATAGGTGACAAAACCCATTTCAGAGTCTAATAGAAGACTTCTCTATAAATCTGGGTCTGCAAAATGCTAAGTTCTTTGTGTAAGGGTAAAGTAGAAATAAATGCACATCACGCAGGGGGCCAGTAAGGAAACTTGCTTATCTTGATCTTGTTGCTGAGTGGAGAGAGACAGAAATGACTTCTTCAAGAATTTAAAACCAATTTTGGGGGGGCACAAGGCTGCCTGGAGTAGAGTATATTTTCCAGTCTTCTTAGCAACATGACATGGTCATGTGACTGTATGTTCTGGCCAATGGAATGTAAGTGAAAGTGATGCTTGTGTTTCATTCAGGACTTTTCCATGTATGTTCATAAATGAGATTGATTTTTAATGTTCTTAACTTGGGCTGACCTTGTCTGGTTTGAGAGTTCTCAGAAAGGGAGAAAGGTATTGAGGTAGCCAACTAGCAGTCTCTGCTGTCCTGGTACAAGAGGTGAATGAGACATGGAGCGGGGTGTCACAGAAACAGAATTTTCACCTGAGCAGGAAGGATGCTTCTTCTTTAAGGAAGATCCCAGCCCTGGGATTGTCTAAGTTTCAGCAACGGTAGCTGCCTTGAAAAAGAATAGCTGCTGAATTAGTGATGGAATGTGAAGGGAGATGAAGTGAATTATTTTTGTCTTCAATGCAAAGTCATCTGGAGCATTTTGTGGGCTAGAAGTGGGGGGAGTTTGGGGTTGAGTTACTCAAAAAGGAGAAAAAAAATGTGTGTGTTTGTCTGTGTAAGGCAGAGATCCAATACAATTTAAATATTTCTTGAATGATCTCTTTTCCTGGATGTTCTTGTCACAGATCTTATTTCAAATAGGCCTGAATTCAACCTAAATCCAGTCTTCTGCCTTCCTCAGTTCCTCCTCTCATTTGTCTTAACCTGCCTCTGTGCCCCTCAAAGGCATTTCATATTAACTGCTAATCATGTGCCTTGCTCTTGAGCAAACCAGGCCTCCCCCGTTCACACTTGCAGAGCCCTGGGCTCAAGGCCACAGTGCTGGTCTGAGCTGGAGTGGAGCAGTTTAATGAGTTCCTTTATCTGGGAGGAACTGCTGACGTAAGGACTCCATTCAAATACCAGCAAAAAGTAGAAGATAAAATATGCATAACCCCACCTTCCAACCCCACTGAATTCCACTGGTCCAGATACATGCCTTATTTTCCTATCACTAGGTTGGATCCTGTGAACACCTACATGTTTGTCAATGTTCTACGTTATTAGTCCTCAAATCTCTTTGTTAGTATTGATCTCAGAGAGGCAGCAGCAGTGAGTAGTGGCTTGAAGCGGGATCTTAGTTCCCTGCCCAGGAATTGGACCTGGGTAGCCTGGATGAAAACCAGGAATCCTAGCCACTAGGCCAGCAAGGGCTAGAGGCTAGAAGCAAATTTTTCCTGGCTCTTACCCCATTGAAAAATGCATTTCTCAAGAAGGCAAAAACGGTAAAAACAGGTACAAAGTTTATTATTAGAGACACAGCACAACAAGTGGGAGAGCACAGAGAAACTGTTTAGTTAAGACAGAATCAAGGCAGAGATACACACCCAGAGAGAAGGGGTGTGGGCATCCTCCCTAATGAGGAGGAACACAGTAAAGAGGCCGTTACATCATTTATATAGGGCAGTTCTTCCAGGCCTTTGTTTACCTTTGGCCAATCATCTGGTTTCTTTTCCCACACCTGACCTGCCCTAGGGCCCTCCCCAACATGCGTGTGCAACTTTTTTCCAAGGTGGATTCCAGCCCAGAGGGCTTTGGGGGGACTTGGTATCGTCTATTCTGGGGTGATGCCTCCTCTTTTTGACCCCCAAGGAGCCTTTCTGTGCACGTGCAGTGTCTCCCTTGCCCCAAGGATGGGAAATATGTGACCTCTTGATGCTTTAATCAAACAAGGTTTAGCCCCTCTCTGTTCCTGCCATGACTGTTATCTTCAAGTGTCCTCAGGAGACAAAGCCTGGAGGCTGGTTGTAAATATCTAACCTGGAGCTTACTTATGTCCTGTCTCAGGAAATGCAAACAGGAGGCTAGTTGTAAGTGTCCAGCCTAAAGTCCATCTTTTTCTCGCCAAGAAATGTAAACGGGAGGCCAGTTATAAATGCCTAGCCTGGAACCCATCTATCTCCAGGCTCAGAACACTGCACATAAAAGTTTTTTGAAGTATGTATTTCCTCACACATTTCTAGTTTGACAGCTAAAATTTCTCATCAAATTTCATTTAAGTACATAGGATATTATTCCTGCATGTTAAAGTTTTGACATAGATTTAACTGTTACATCATTCTTTTAAATGTATCCAATAGGCTCTAAACACTATTGTGATTTTGATATGCACCACCATTCACTTAAAAAATATACAAACAAGCTTCTCTTTAACAATGGGAAATTTTGTATCACTCCTTATCCTTGTATTTGTATTTCCAATCCACCCCCTCCCCAGAATTTTATCCTAATGTAACATGTATTTATGCTTGAAAGTTTTTCTTATCAATTCTCATAATTCTTTGCAACAGAAATGTGTGTATAAGTTGAAATATTCATTTTAATTTCCTGTGACCATAAAGATCTAAGTTTTATAAGTTACAATTATTAGTGATATAAAATTGAAATGTTATACTTATTGAAAGAGCTTTAAAAAATACTGATATAGTTTTTTTAACCTTGTAAAATAAATAACTGTGTCAGCGTGGCTCATACGAATCATGACTTCCACTTGGAGTCAATGTCCTTTTTGTCCCATACAACAGGGGTCAGGGGCATCAAGAGCATTGGTGAAGCAGCATTTCCTAAAAAAAACTGCTCCTCTGTGGTCTCAGGGGTTTTCCTCTAAGTTGTTATTTGTTCTTTAGAGTTTGAGGCTGGCACTTTTTGTTTTGACCAGAAGGTGTCAGACAAAGACAACTCTGGCAAGACTGTCACTTGTGAACGGGGAGGTAGGAAAGGAGAGCTATATGAAACTAGGCACAGCACGTTTGGACATTAGGGATCTGGAAACAGACTCTTTAAATTATCTGTACCTTGTATACACCTTGAATAGTGCAATCAGGTTGAAGACCATGCCCTAGAAGAACAGTTCTCAAACTCAGGACCCTTTTGCACTCTTAAAGATTGTGGAGAACAACAAATAGCATTTGTTTATTTGGGTTATAGCTATTTACTGTATAAGTAATTAATACAGATTTTAAATATTTATGTAATTCATTTTAAAAAATAATAAATCCATTGCATGTTAGCAAAAGTAACAAAATTTTTGTAAAATAACTATCTTCTACAAAACAATTACTATTTTACATTTTTAAAGACCTTTTTAATGTTTGCTTAATAGAAGACAGTTAGATCCTCATATCCGCTTCTGCTTTTAATATGTGGTGGTATACTGTTTTGGCTGAAGGATATGAAGAATATTTGAACTCAGAAAGATATATATTTGGAAAAGGGAGGACCTCCTAGTTGCCATGAAGGGGTCTCAGGGATTCCCAGGTGCCCTCAGACCACATTTTAACAACCACTGACCTAGAAAAATATATGTACTTCTGACCCAGAAGATACATACAAACCTTATGAGCATGAATTTTTATAACAGCATTGTTTTTAATAACCAAAAACTGGAAATAAGACATACCCAGTAAGAGTAGAATAGGTAAACAAATTGTAGTATATTCATACAATTAAATATACATTAGTGAAAATGAATGAAAACAGCTAGATGTATTAAAATGGATCACAAAATCGCAATGACCAAGAGAAGTCTAATAATACATACAGTATGATGCCATTTTTGCAAGGTTCAAAAACAGGCAAAACTAAGCTAGTTGGAGATGCATACAATGGTAATAAAACTATAAAGAGAGGCAAGGAATGTGAATATTTCCAGAGTGGAGAAAGGAAGATGTTACTGAAGACAGGCACAGGGAACTTTTATAGTACAAAGTTTCATTTCTTCATTTGGATGGAGGTTACATGAGTTGTGGCTTTATAATTACTCTTTAAACTGTACATATATGTTTATATACTCACTATAGCTATTTTTAATTTTACAACAAAAAATATATGGTTTGCAATAACAATACAAAACAAAAAGACTCAAGATTATGTTTAATAAAAAACTATGTGGAGAAAATGATATAATTTTAATGAAAGTTAATATAAAGACTCAAACAAATAGAGAAGTATATACTGTATCCTTGAATAGGAAGTCATTCTTGTAAAAATGTCAATTCTTTGCAATCTACAGAGTCAATGAAATTACAATAAAAATTCTAACAGGCTTTTCATGAAACTTTATAAGGTGATTCTCAAATTTACATGGAAGAGCAAAAGGCCAAGAACAGTTAAGACATTCCTGAAGAAGGGGTGGGACTTAATCTACCATACATCAATACTTATTTGGAGGGCAAAGAATTTTAAAAAGCATATACAGTGCAAGGATAGACAATTACATGAATGGATTGTAGTGAAGAGCCCAGGAAACAGATCCATACATATATAAAAAACTTGATTCGTGACTTAGAGAGTATTGCAGATGAATGGGAAAAGAACAGACTATTCAATAACAACATATATCTGAAAAAGAAATAAAGAAAACAATTCCATTTACAATAGCATCAAAAACAAACAAAAAACTTAGTAATAAACTTAACCAAGGAGGTGAAAGATCTGTACACTGAGAACTATGAGTTTGATGAACGAAAATGAAGAAGACATAAATAAATGGAAAGATATCCCAATGTTTATCAGAACAATTAATATTGTTAAAATGTCCATAATACCCCAAACTGTCTATAGATTCAATGCAGTCTCTTTCAAAATTCCAGTGACATTTTTACAGAAATAGAACAAACAATCTTAAACTTTGTATGGAACTATATAAGACCTTGAATAACCAAAGCAATTTTGAGAAAGAACAAAGCTGGAGGCATCACACTTCCTGGTTTCAAACTGTGTGGCAAAGGTTTAGTATTCAAAACAGTATGATATTGGGACTTCCCTGGTTGCGCAAAGGTTAAGAATCTGTCTGCCAGTGCAGGGGACACGGGTTTGAGCACCCGTGTACCACAACTACTGAGCCTGCACTCTAGAGCCCACAGGCCACAACTACTGAGCCTACGTGCCACAACTACTGAAGCCCATGTGCCTAGAGCCCATGCTCCACAACAAGAGAAGCCACCACAATGAGAAATCCACGCACTGCAAGGAAGAATAGCTCCTGCTCGCCGCAACTAGGGAAAGCCCGCATGCAGCAATGAAGACCCAACGCAGCCAAAAATAAATAAATAAATAAATGAATAAATAAATAAATAAATAACAGTATGGTATTGGCATAAAAACATACACAGAGACCAACAGAACAGCGCAGAGAGTCCAGAAATAATCCCATGCATTTATGGTCAACTAATACTTGACAAGGAAGCCAAGAGTACTCAATAGGGAGAGAATTGTCTCTTCAATAAATGGTGCTCAGAAACCTGGATAATCACATGCAGAAGAATGAGACTGGGCCCCTATCTTACACTCAAAAATAACTTGAAATGGATTAAAGACTTAAACATCAGATCTGAAACCATAAAACTCCTAGAAGAAAAAGTAGGGGGAAATCTCCTTGACATTTGTCCTGGCAATGATTTTTTTAAAATGACAACAAAAAGCACAAGCAACAAAAGCAAAAATAAATAAGTGGGACTAAATAAAACTAAAAAGCTTCTGCACAGCAAAAGAAACAACGAAATGAAAAAGCAATCTGCACAATGGAAAAATATATTTGCAAACCATCCATCTGATAAGAGGTTAATATCCAAAATTTATAAGGAACTTATAGCCAATAAACAAAATAGCCAAAAACAAAAACAATAGCCAAAAAACAAAAAAGCAAAGATCTGATTTAATAATGTGCAGAGGATTTGAAATGACATTTTCCCAAAGAAGATATACAAATGGCCAGCAGGCACATAAAAATTGTTCAGCATCACTAATTGTTGGAGAAATGCAAATCAAAACCACAATGAGTTATCAGCTCAATCACTTCACACCTGTTAGAATGACTGTTATCAAAAAGAGAGAGACAGCAAGCATCAGTGAGAATGTAGAGAAAACCCTTGTACATTCTTGGTGGGAATGTAGATTGGTGCAGCCACTATGGAAAACAGTATGGAGGGTCCTCAAAAAAATTAAAAATAGAACTATCATATGATTCAACAATCCCACTTCTGAGTGTATGCCCAAAGGAAATGAAATCGGGATGTGGAAGAGATATCTGCACTCCCACATTCATTGCATTCATCACAGTAGCCAAGATATGGGAACAATCTAAAATTGTCTATCTACAGATAGATAAAGATGATACAGAATATATATACAATGGAATACTATTAAGCCATGAAAAAGAAGGAAATTCTGCCATTTGCAACAACATGGATAGGCCCTTGGGGGCATTATGGTAAGTGAAATTCAGAGAAAGACAGACACCGTATGATCTTGATTATATGTGGAATCTAAAAAAGCTGAATTCATAGAAACAGAGCGTAGAATGGTGGTTGCCAGGGGCTGGAGGGGTGGGAGAAATGAGGAGATATTGGTCAAAGGGTACCAACTTCCAGTTATAAAATGAATAAGTTCTGGGGACCTAATGTACAGCATGGTGACTATAGTTAACAATACTGTATTGTATACTTGAAAGTTGCTTAAGAGTATGTTCCCACCCCACATATTCAAAAGATTAATTATGTGAGGTGATGGAGGTGTAAACCAACCCTATTATGGTAATCATTTCACAATATATACATGTATCAAATCATCACTTTATATACCTTAAACTTACCCAATGTTATATGTCAATTATATCTCAATAAACCTGAAAAAAAAAAAGAAAGCATAAAGTATTTAATAAAGAGCATAGGGACAATTCATTGGCCATATTGGAAGAAAATTAGATCCCTACCTGGAACCATATGAGAAAATAAGTTACAGAAGAGAGATTAAAGACTGAAAGCAATATTATAAAACTTTAAAAATATATACAAGGAGAAGATCTTTATTCTCATACAGGAGAATATCTATAACCTCATGTAGGGAAGGATTTCTTAAAAGGACTGACACATTCAACTATAGTAAAATAAATAATTTCTGTTAATCAAAAACATCATAAAGACAGTAGCCATACACTAGGAGAAAACACATATAACTGACAAAAGGTTAATAAAGGTAGTGGTAGTAGTATTAATATAATGATGATGACTATGATGGTGATAACAATAATAGCAAATATTTATGTAAAGCATATGTCAGGCACTCTTTTAAGCACTTTCCAACATTTTCAATACTTGTCATTGTATTTTTAATTTTTACAACATGGTGGGTGTAAAATGGCATCTCATTGTGATTTCAATTTGCGTCTTCTGATTATTAAATAATTTGAACATTTTATCTTGTGTTTATGACCATTCCTGTTTCCTCCTCAGTGAAATGCCTTTTGGGCCCAAGTTTTTTTTTATTTCTTTGTTTTTAAAAAAAAATTATTTATTTTTGGCTGAGATGGGTCTTCTTTGCTGTGCGCGAGCTTTCTCTAGTTGGAGTGAGCGGGGGCTACTCTTTGTTGTGGTACGTGGGCTTCTCATTGCGGTGGCTTCTCTTGTTGTCGAGCACGGGCTCTAGGCGTGTGGACTTCAGTAGTTGTGGTGTGCAGGCTCAGTAGCTGTGGCTCGCAGGCTCTAGAGCACAGGCTCAGTAGTTGTGGTGCACGGGCTTGGTTGCTCCACAGCATGTGGGATCTTCCTGGACCAGGGCTCAAACCCGTGTCCCCTGCCAATGCAGGAGGATTCTTAACCACTGCGCCACCAGGGAAGTCCCTTGCCCCAATTTTTAAAACGTACAATTTCCTGTCTCATTAACTTCTTAAAAGTTCTTTAAACACTCTAAACTCTATATGTCTTTAATCACTCAGCATATTACTTAGAGCAGTGTAGTACACTTGTTACACACACATGCTCAAGCTAGACTGCCTGGGTTCAAATCCCAGTTTCTTCCACTTACTGCTTGCATGCCAAAGTTGGGCAAGTTGCTTAACTTCTCTCAGCTTCAATTTCTTCATCTACAAAAAAAAAGGATATAATAATAGCATCTAACCCTACTAATTCATAAATTCTAGAGAGACCAGACTCTTCATCTGCACTGGTGGGGATAAAAGTTGGTATCACCAGGGACTTCCCTGGAAGTCCAATTGTTAAGACTCCATGCTTCCACTGCAGTGGGGTCACGGATTCCATCCCTGGTCGGGGAACTAAGATCCTGCAGGCTGCATGGTGTGACCAAAAAAAAAAAAAGTTGGTACAGCCACTATGGGAAGAGTTTGCCATTAGCTAATAAAATGCAAACTCCACCACCCAGCAATTCTACACTCCCTTGGACATGTTCACTAAGAGAAAGGGACAAGAATGTGCTGTCAGGGTCTGCGACTTTATCCTATAAGGATTTTGACATTCCTTGGGCTTTTGTGATGTCCCCTCTCAAATCAGTGGTTGTGACTCCTCCACCCCTGTTTGTTTTTTGCTTTTTGTTTTTGTTTTTTTTTTTAAATAAAGTCACACCTGCAGATGACTAAAAATTCAACCATGAAATGAGAATTTGGTATTGAAACTGCTTCCTCTACCCCACTCCTCCTCATCACTGGTCTTGCTCCTTGGGGACAACTAATTGAATCTCAGTCTGTTTCTGTTTTCAGATCTTTGGGTGGTTAAGTTAACTTGTTTTATGGATACTGGCAGAAAATGAGATTCTTAGGTCAGAGACAAAGGACTTTATTATTCATAGCACAGCAAGCTGCTTGAGTATCATGGTCGTACAAGTTCTCCTTGTCCCCAAGTCCCAAGGAAGGGACACTGGAGGGGTTCAGATGGATGTGACACATAATGGGTTTACATCACAGCTGAGGAATGCTGAGCTAGAGGAATTAACCTCTTTTACAGTGAGCCTGTTCTTTGTCCTGGAAGGAAACAGTATTTCACATGTTTAAGGTTTCTGGCTGTAAGCACAACCCTAAGAAATGGCCTAAGCAAAAAGCAATCAGGACCTTGTATTCCTGCTTGCATGGAATGTACAGGGATGCTCTGGGCTCAAGGTAGATTACCTGTCCCATCATGTGCACAGCAGCATTCTTCAGAATGGCAGAAACTTGGAAATGACCTAAGTGTCCATCACAGTAGAATGGATAAATCAATTGCAATTTATTCTTTCAAGGGAATATTATACAGCAGTAAAAATTAATGAACTATAACTACATGCATAATACAATTTAATTTCAAAAACATAATTTTCAGACAAAGAAACTATTCATAGAATATATACAATGAGATTTCATTTATAGAACATTCAAAACTGCATACAGGGCTTCCCTGGTGGTGCAGTGGTTGAGAGTCCGCCTGCCAATGCAGGGGACACGGGTTCGTGCCCCTGTCTGGGAAGATCCCACATGCCGCGGAGCGGCTAGGCCCGTGAGCCATGGCCGCTGAGCCTGCACATCCGGAGCCTGTGCTCCACAGCAGGAGAGGCCACAACAGTGAGAGGCCCGCGTACCGCAAAAAAAACCCCAAAAACAAAAAAAACTGCATACATAGTTGGTAAAACAATACAGAAAAGGAAGTGAATAATTAAGATAAAACTGAGGATACACATTAACTTTGGAGGGGAAAGGAAGGGTATACACAGGTGTTCCCTTTATTCTTTAAACTGCTACTGATTTACTTTAAGTAAATGACTGTTATATTTCACAGTTAAACACATGTAGACAGGTGTTCCCAAAGCGTAAGCTCCTGAGGACTGTTTTAGGGTGGGTGGATTTTTAACCCCAGCTCATTATTTAGGGTAAGTCTTCTGGCACAGTGGCTCTCTGGCTTTGATCCTTGAGACCCATGAGGAATGGCATTGACTCTTGGGACACCTCACATGGCATACCAGGGCATTTGTTTTGTGTCCTAGTATGCAGTCAGTCCTAGAGAATGTTCCATGTGGGCAGTACAAAATTCAGGCTTCATCCCTTTCTTGTCCACCCAACAAAACACTTGGGAATGCAACTGAGGGACAGATAATCTAGAATGACTCTAATTAATTGTTTAAAGTAAAATGTTATCAAATACTGGTTTGTTAACTCTTAAATGATGAACCATTTGCCATAGACATCAGAACTGATTGTTTCTGTGGTCCCCAGGTGTAAGACCAACCTCCTCTTAAAGAAGTGCCCATTCAACCTTGGGATTTGGAAAATCTGACATTCCTTGGGCCTTTGTGATGTCCCTTCTGAAACCAGTATTTGTCCCTCCTGCCTTTGTTTTATAAAGTCACATCTGCATATGTCTAAAAATTCAACCTTAAAAGAAGAGTTTGATACTAAAAAGCAGCTTCCTCCACCCCACTCCTTCTCACTACTGGTCTTGCTCCACAGGGACAACTTCTTTCAAGCTATTTTTAAAATTGACAAATAGAAACTATACATATTTAAGGTGTACAATTTGCTATTTTGATACATGTATACATTGTGAAATGATCACTACAATCCAACTCATTAACATATCCATCATCTCACATAGTTACCATTTTCTTTTTATTTTCTTTCTTTTTTTGTGGTGAGAACACTTAAGATCTACCCTCTTAGTAAATTTCATGGATACAATACAGTGTTGCATAACTTATTCTTCTTGCATAACTGAAACTTTGTACCCTTTGACTAACATCTCCCCAAATTCCTCTATCCCCACCCCCACCCTCCAGCCCCTGGTAATCCCCATCTACTCTCTACTTCTGTAAGTTTAACTATTTAAATTCCATATTTAAGTGAGATCATGCAGTATTTGTCTTTCTGTGCCTGGCTTATTTCACTTAGCATAATGTCCTACAGGTCCATCCATGTTGTTTCAGATGGCAGAATTTCCTTCATTTTAAGGCTGAATACTATTCTGTTGTGCATATATACACAGTTTGTTTATCAATTCGTTTATCAATGGACATTTAGGTTGTTTCCATATCTTAGCTATTGTAAATAATGCTGCAATAAACATGAGAGTGCAGATCTCTCTTCCATATCTCGATTTCATTTCCTTTGGATATATACCCAAAAGCAAGATTGCCAGATCATAAGGTAGTTCTATTTTTAAGTTTTTGAAGAAACTCCACACTGTTTCCCATAATGGCTGTACCAGTTTACATTCCCACCACCAGTGCACAAAGTTTCCTCAGGAACAACTTTCTGAATCTCAGTGTTTCTGTTTTAGCTCTTTGGACTGTTACCTCCTTAACCAAAACTAACACCCATGTATTGGTATTTTCATGCTGCCATCTCTCTGGCTCTCTCTCTTCTGCATTCCTCTTCCATTTATAAGGAGCCTTATGATTACATCGGGCCTGCCCAAATAATCCAGGATAATCTCCTCATCTCTGGGGCAGCTGATTAGCAACTTTAACTCCATCTGCAAACTTATTTCCCCTTTGCCATGTAACCTCACATATTCACGGGATCCTGGGATTGGGATGTGGACATCTTTGAGGAGCCATTAGTCTGCCTACCACAACTCCCGACTCAGTAAGACAAGGATATTAATGGCTCCACTCTCCCTTTAAACCCCTCACCTCAAACCTCCCATCCTCTGACTTCTCTCATCTACACTTAGACATCACCAAACTTTCTGTCATTTACATATTGTTCTGTACCCATAATTAAACCATTTGTAGTACGTTCATGGATTCATTCTAAAATCTGAAATATCAGTACCTTACTTTATTGTACTGTATAATTCTAGGCTCAAAGTAATTTCCCCTAAGAATTTTGAAGGTATTTTTCCACTGTGTTACTAACATCCAGTGTTGCAAATGAGATGTCTGGTGCTAACCTGATTTTATCTGGGGGAGTAGGGGTAGGGAGAATGCTGTTCCAAAGTATTTTATCCACAGGAGTTTGGGTGGGGGTGATGATGGGAGTAATTTACTGCTATTTAGGAATTTCTATTAATTTTCTTGCTTTTTCCTGGAGTTTCACCCTGGCCCTCTCTTGTCTCTAAAGGGCCTCTCCAGGGTTCCTTTTGTCAAACTAGTGCCCTCCCTGGGAGCATCTCCCTGGCTTGTGGCTTGTACTGTAGGTAGCAGCTTCCCCACCCAGCCTCAGGCACCACCATTTTCCTCTTCCAGCTTTCTATCTTTCAGAAACGGTCCATATCTCTCATCACTCTTATTTGCTTTAATGTGGGGAACTCGTTCCTTTTATTCCTTTACTCTCATTTTAAAGGAATAAATGTAAGATACCTATCTTACACCACTAAGATAACTCAAAATTGATTAAAGATATAAATATAAGACTTGGGACTTCCCTGGTGGTCCGGTAGGTAAGACTCTGTGCTCCCAGTGCAGGGGGCCTGGGTTTGATGCCTGGTCGGGGAACTAGATCCCGCATACATGCCGTAACTAAGAGTCCACACACCACAACTAAGAAGCCCACGTGCCACAACTAAGAAGTCCGCATGCCGCAACTAAAGATCCTGCATACTTCAACGAAGATCCCATGTGCCGCAACTAAGACCCAGTGCAGCCAAAATAAATAAATAAATATTTTTTAAAAAAAATAGTTGAATTCTGAATTATAAATAAATAAATAAATAAATAAAAGACCTGAAATCATAAAACTCTTAGAAGAAAACATAGGGAAAAAGCTCCTTGACTTTGGTCTTGGCAATGATTTCTTGGATATGACACTTAAAGCACAAACAACAAAGGCAAACAAACAAACGAACAGACAAAAAACAAATGGGCCTATATTAAACTAAAAAGCTCTGCACAGCAAAATAAACTACCAACAAAATCAAAAGGCAACCTATGGACTGGAAGAAAATATTTGCAAAACATACATCTGATAAGAGATTAGTATCCGAAATATACAAGGAATTCAAACTCAATAGTAAAAAATTAAATAATTTGATTAAAAAATGGGCAATGGACCAGAATACATATGTTTCCAAAGAAGATATTTGAACGGCTAACAGGTACATGAAAAGCTCAACATCACTAAGTATCAGGGAAATGCAAATCAAAACCACAGTGAGATATCTTGTCACACTTGTTAGAATGGCTGTTATGAAAAGGACAAGAGAACAAGTGCTGGCAAGGACGTGGAGAAAAGGGAACCCTCCTACACTGTTAGTGAGAATGTAAATTGGTACAGTCACTGTGGAAAACGTTATGGATGTTCCTAAAAAGAATTAAAAATAGATCTACCATATGATTCAGCAATTCTATTTCTGAGTATATATCTGAAGGAAGTGAAATCACTATCTGGAAGAGATACCAGCACCCTCATATTCATCACAGCATTATTTATAATAGTCTAGACATGGAAAAAACCAGAATGTCTATCAATGGATGAATGGATAAAGAAGCTGTGAGATATATAATAGAATATTATTCAGCCATAAAAAGGGAAATCCTGCCATTTGTGACAACATGGATGGAACTTGACGGTGTTATGCTATGTGAAATAAATCTGAGAGAAGACAAATTCTGTATGCTCTCACTTGTATATGGAATCTAATAAAACTGAATTTACAGAAAAAACAAATGTAGATATTGTGAAAGAGGGGAAATAAATTCTATCACTAAATCTGCCACTTTGAACCCCAAACCTCTTCCCTTTTGTTTTAAAATTATTTCACCAGAACAGAAATATAAGACAAGCCTCACTGTATGAGCTGTCCTCATCCTGAGGTGCCCTGTGACCCCTTGTCCTGATTTGGACATAAGAGCGGAAATAAGGCACTATGTTTAAGTTTGGAAATCAATGGGACATGATGGGTTTCCCTTACCCCTGCCTCCCATCACGTAAGAGCTGGTAGTTCTTGGCTCAGGCACTTCCCTGAAACCCAGGGGCCCCAGTATCACCTATGGTAAAAGAGATGCCCAGGAGTTTATACCTTAACATTTTGATTCCATCTAAACTAACAGCTGTTCAAAGGCCTGTTTGCCCCCGAGCACTCCCTGTGTAACTGACCCCCAAAGTTAGAGAACTCTGATTAGGTTATCAATGAAAAAATTTTGCCCGCCATATCAGTAAACAAAGGATATTGCAGCCATCAAAGCCATTACATTACAGCCATCAAGCCATGACATTACAGGGCCCCAAGAGTGAGCCCTGAGGGAACTCAGGATAGAAACAGGATGCCTGCCATCTAGCAGTCAACTGCTGCAGTCACTCTGGACGGTGCACGCTGAGGAGGCTCAGGATGAGAAAGCACAGGATACTGGCACAGGATACTCAGATAGCTGAGGTGTATACCAAAGGAATGATTTCGGTGAGCCCAGACTCTTGCATCTTCCCATACATAGAAAAGCGCTAAATGCCTTAACTTGAGATGGCTGGTTTTCTTTAACTAACAGTAATCTTCTGATGTTGTGACTACCTGGTCTTTCTTGCAAAAATGCCTATATATCCTGGCTCCTCCCTTACCTCTTCTGAGTAGTCCCTTAAAGCTATCTGAGAGGCTGTGTCCCAGGCTTAAGTCCTCAGTTTGGTCCGCCAAATAAGACATCATTTTCAACTTTGAGGTTGTGCATTTTTTTCAGGTGACAGGGTTAAAGTATTGTCACCTCTTGGAGATTCCCATGGAGCAGGGCTTGAGGAAAGATGGTGACAACATCACCTATGGACCAGGGTCCAGGCTGATCGCCACCGTGCATATGGTTGCAATGGACATATAGGTAGGGTCAGCATCTGGCATTCTTTTTTTTTTTTTTTAATATAAATTTATTTATTTAGGCTGCGTTGGGTCTTTGTTGCTGCGCGCAGGCTTTCTCTGGTTGTGGCAAGCGGGGGCTACTCTTCGTTGCGGCGGGTGGGCTTCTCGTTGCGGTGGCTTCTTTTGTTGCAGAGCACGGGCTCTAGGCGCACGGGCTTCAGTAGTTGCAGCACGTGGGCTCAGTAGTTGTGGCTCGCGGGCTCTAGAGCGCAGGCTCAGTAGTTGTGGCTCACGGGCTTAGTTGCTCCGCGGCATGTGGGATCTTCCTGGACCAGGGCTCGAACCCGTGTCCCCTGCATTGGCAGGCGGATTCTTAACCACTGCGCCACCAGGGAAGCCCCTGGCATTCTTAAAGACATAAAAGCCAAAAGGCTTTACATCTACTGGTATTTTTTTCTCCCAGTCACTGAACCTCACACCTATTCTTAGGGTAGAAGCTAAAACATTCTACTCTGTCTCCTACTTTTCCAAAAGTCTCTGTGTTCCAGAGGAATTTAAAAATAACAGCAGCAGGAAACCTAGTACTTCTAAAAGGGAATATCTCCCCAAGTTATCTCATGATAAAGGTATGAAGTCATCACTATGAACCTTTCCGGGGCTAGAAGGTAAATCTGGAGACAGACTACGTACAGCACAGGCCTTTCACAAATTGGTTTCTAAGGTTTTCCTTGGGAGATATTTTAGTTGAGACTTTTCTCTGCTAAATGGACAGTCTTCTGCTTTCCTCCTTCCCTTGTCTCTACCTCTCCAGCTTCAAGTCTACAATGTGGCCTTAACTCTGCATTTCTACTAATTGTCCCTATGTCCCAGCAAAATAAATAAAAATTGGTGCTTGTTCCCTGCCTCAGTTTACTGTGCCACACACCCTCATTTGGATTTCATACTTTGAGGGGTGGGTCAGAAATGAATGTGCCTAAGGTTCCATTTGCTTCTTCAAAAAATGTAGTCCAGGGGCTTCCCTGGTGGCGCAGTGGTTGAGAGTCCGCCTGCAGATGCAGGGGACACGGGTTCGTGCCCCGGTCCGGGAGGATCCCACATGCCGCGGAGCGGCTAGGCCCGTGAGCCATGGCCGCTAAGCCTGTGCGTCCGGAGCCTGCGCTCCGCAAGGGGAGAGGCCACAACAGTGAGAGGCCCGCGTACCGCAAAAAAAAAAAAAAAAAAATGTAGTCCAATTATGGAATAGAAGCCCACTGCTTTTATATAAAGCAAAGGAATAGGAGTGTTTAATCTTGCTTTCAACCTGTTAGAATCAGCATAGGAGAAAACACAGAAAAATATTGAAAATTGTTGATTGATGATGTCAGTTCAATAAATGCATTCTTTTTTTCCCCCTTAAAGCAGCTGTTTTTTAAAACTTTTCATTTGGGCTTCAGAGTTATTAACTTTCTTCACTGGGTGTATTTCCCTTCCTTTCACATTAAAGAGGGAAACAAAAATGAAATGTTCTTTGAAGTTTTTCTTACAATTTTTCTCAGCCATTTAAAATTCCCCTACTGTTGAATCTAAAATGCTCTTCTGCAACTGAAATCCTATTATGAATAAAGAAGCTGGATTGTCTTTCTGTGGAACCTCAGGAAGCTTCTTTTGCTTTTCCAGTCTTCACAGAGCAATGTAAACACCTTTCAAGTGAAACCCTCAATGAAAGCCTTTTATTGATTTTCATGAAGCTATATGGTTTCACAGGCATTTAACTGGCTGTGATTCTTTTAAAACCAATCACCTCCAAGGATCGCTTACTTCAAAGGATGCATCTTATGAAGCAAATTTAAAACAAACCAGCAGGAGTAGTCCCTTTAAATACACATTAAAAAGATAAGACAATACAAAGTGCTCTTATTTGAAGAAATGGGCTCACCTCTTGTCCTTCTGCTCAGGAAATTAATTAGAATGGATTAACCAGGAAAACTGAACAGGACGCCTGCTCTCTTTTTTGTCCCCCTCCCAGCACCCCAAACCCCAACCTCCAACCTCAAGCTTTTCTGAATGTGTTTACTTGAAATCAGGAAGTGGAAAGTTTTCTGGACTGAGTTTTAAAACCAAAGAAGTCAAAACAATTTTCCTTGGTATGCAGAAGAACAGAAATGAGTTGTTTTCAGAAATGTTCATTAAAGTTCATAATATGATTGAATAGTGATTGTAATAATTATTTGCCTGATCTACCCAAATATTTATCTCTAAGAGAAGAAATTGGAACCTTTCAAAAATCTACTCAAAGACAACTATATAGTTTAATTAAGTTAGAGACGCAAAGCCTCTCTAAACATTCCTACTGAGGTTTCTTAGACAGAGGTAACTTAAAATCTGAGTGTAAACGATACATCTCAGAGATGGGGGTGTGTGGGAAATATATACATATTATATATGAAGAATATACATATATATTCTTTCCACTGATATGAAGACTAGGCCCTTAGTCCAAGAGGACTTTAAAAACATTAATTTGTTCCCAGAAGGGTTGAGCAATGCTGAAAAACCTGTTGAACAACGCTCTACCCTCTTCATTAACTTGGAATTTGGGTTCCCTGGGGTGTTATATAGGAGTATATTCCTTTGTATTATTTACACTCCAAGGACTTTCCAAGCAAATTAATAATGTGAAATGGATTAAAGGGAGAATCTTTAAAATACTGAGATAAAACTTTTAAAGCACCCATTTGAGTGCTGAAGAATCATTAGTTTTCTCTAAGTACAAAATAACTGAGGATGATTACAAAAGATTTCTCTGGTTTCCCAAAGCATTTACCCTAAAAATCTTGACCAGGCAACACATTGTTAGCTTATTTGTTGTCATTAGCTGAATTTGGAAAAATAAAAGCACACTTCTTTAAAAATTCCTCTAAACGGGAATTAGTGGAGTAATATTCAATTTTCTTTATGTGTTTGGATAAAGAGATAAAAAGAAAATGATTTTAAGCAGGAGTTAAAGCAAATAGGAGGCTTAGGAACAGGAGCTGGGGGCCCCAGTGACCTCAGAAGCTGCAGCTTCGGTGGCCTAGAGGGACAGAAGCCAGGCCAGAGAGAGTTCAGGAGAGTGGAGCACCAAACTTTGTTTTCTAGAAGTTTTAAGATAAAGAAAAGAGGAAAGGGTGGTCCCTGAGTTGAAATGAGGTTTTCGTTTGTTGTTTAATTTAGGAGAAATCTGACCATGTTTGGAGCTTGAGAATGATTCAATAGAAAGCAAAGGCTTAAAATGCTTGGAAGAGAGAAAGTCAAGGAGACAGGAGGTAATGGAATCAAAGGTAGGACGAGGGTACAGCAGAATGATTAGAGTTAAAAATAAAGATGAATAAATTTTATTTTAAGTTAAGCAGGTCAAGGAAGGTCAATATAGGGTTAAAAGAAGGGGTTTGGAGTCCCAAAGTGCTGATGTATTCACCAAAGCAAGGGAGAAAATCAAGAAAGAGGACTCCAGGAAGCCAGATATCCAGGAAGAGAGTAGCTAGGGGAATGCCAGGATGGCAGCCATCAGTAGCAGCCTGGAGGGATCCAGATTGTAGTAGCTTGGAGATGTCTGTGAGAAAGAAAGGACTCTTGGGGAAAATGGAATTGATAGATTATCTGACATGGTTGCTTATCTGGGAGAAAAGAATTATGACAGATTAGATGGACAAATGGAGAAAAATCAAGATTAGGTAGAAAGAAAACCATGCGAGTCAAACACAACTCCAGACACTTAATACGTGCTGGGAGCTATTTAAGTGCTTTAAGCTGTATATTTTTATTAATCCTCTGCATTTAAAGAGGAAGAAACTGAAGTACAGAGAGAAGTCACTTGCTTAAAATCACAGACCTAATAAGCGACAAAAGCAAAGGTCTGATCGCAGGGTCTGGCTCCAGACTCTCTAACCCTAACCACTAAATATACTGCCTCTCCAGGAAAGGGAGATGGGAATGAAAAATAAAAAGAGACAAGAAAGAAATGCTATTATTATACACTATGTGGCTATGCAATGAATAATTTTTACTAGCCGAGTTACATATTAATTTATGAAATTAATTACACATTATTTTATGAAAAGTGATATAATTAGATTGGCAAGATAGCAGATAGAAGTGCTCAGTGGGTTCAGATTTCAGCCCACATGGAACATAAAAGATAATACACAATAAATATAGTCAACAGATCAGGAAATAACAGCATAAAAATATTATTTAAAAATATGGAGTTGGGACTTCCCTGGCAGTCCAGTGGTTAAGACTCCATGCTTCCACTGCAGGGGGCATGGGTTTGATCCCTGGTTGGGGAACTAAGATCCCTCATGCCGTGTGGCATGAAAAATAATAATAATTAAATAATAAATGTTAAAAAAATATGGAGGTAATAAGGAAAAACTGCTAAAGTAATTGAAAGTGGTTGCCTCTGGGGAAGGGACTGAAAGAAAGGATGTGGAGAAGGGAGATGCTACTTCTTATTTTATGTTTTGTAATATTTGTGACATTTAAAATACATTGTACATATATTAATTTAATAGAAATAAAGGAGAATGCAATTACCATAAGGAGTTGGGTGGGGGCACTATAGCACGCCGACCGTTTTTTGCCTGGGTCCCAAATTTATAGCTATTTGTTTCTAAATGAATACTTCGTTGTTTACTTGTAACTGAAATTAATTAAGCTTTCACTACTAGACTGAGATCCCTAGAGCTTTATAAGTGAAGATTGGAGAAATTTCTTCTTTTATATTTAAATACCAATAACACATCACTAGGTTTTTTTTTTTAAGTTGAGAAAATTTTAGGGAATTAGAATAATTAATTTTATTGGCTTTTAAGCCATTTCTTGAACTGGAGATTAAATTTGTAATGAAGTTTTCTAAATTCAAAGTTAGAAAAAAGCAAATGTATGACTTTTTTTCTTTAATAACATATATATATAACTATTGTTTTCAGTTCAGTGAGTGGTGTCTTTAAGCTCAACAGTGGCTTCTCCTTCCTAAAAAGGAAAAACCAAAAAAAATCTTTAAATTCAGGAGGGGAAAAAAGCAAATTATAAGCTGGTTATTTATAATATGTCATAAATATACGTGTATAATTAAATCGTATAAAAGGAGCTAATTTAGTTAATTTAAGAACATTTTTTTTTTTTTTTTTTTTTTTTGCAGTACGCGGGCCTCTCACTGTTGTGGCCACTCCCACTGCAGAGCACAGGCTCCGGACGCGCAGGCCCAGCGGCCATGGCTCACGGGCCCAGCCGCTCCGCGGCATGTGGGATCTTCCCAGACCGGGGCACGAACCCGTATCCCCTGCATCGGCAGGCGGACTCCCAACCACTGCGCCACCAGGGAAGCCCTAAGAACATTTTTGTGGGGGGAATATTTCACATGGTCTGCCAAGAGCTACAGTCCATTGAAACAGGTCTATTACTGCTTGTTCCTGAAAAATCCACATCAAAAGGGATGGACTGTAAAATTACCTTTCTGTTAGGAACAGCGTACAACTGTCTTTCTTGAAAAGGCCTGCAGAGTACTTAAAATAAAATTAAGGTGCCACTGTTTTATGTTATGTCTACTGACATTACCTCTGTTCGTTTTAACTGACCACAGATGCAAAGGATGCTATGGACCAGACCTTAAATAGTAAGTACGAAGCCCTCAGAGCCAGGAAAGAAGTAAACCTTCAGACCTAGCGTAAAGAAAAAAATGTTGCCAGCCATTCCATTTCTACAGGGATCAAGCCATTAGCCACTGTCACCCACCAACAATGCACCCTGAGGGGACTTCAGGATGGAGAAAAACAGGAAGCATTCTGCATTTTGCCCCTAGATAGTTAAGATGCGTATCTAAGGAAAAAACATCCTGGCCCCTATATAGTTAAGAAGCACATCTACGGAAAAATTTCAAGAACCCCAGATTCTTGTATCTTCCCATTCATAGAAAAGTATTAAAATAATGAACTTGAGATGTCTGTTCTTTGTGATTAGCAGTAATATTTTTATGTTTGACTACATGTTTTTTTTTTTCCAGCAAAAACTTCACATATATCCTGGCTCTTCCTTTATCTCTTTGGAGCAATTCCCCAATTTGGAGTTATCTGAGAGGCTGTCTCCTGGGCTATGGTCCACAGTAAGTCCTCTGAATACAACTCAAATCACTTTACATTGTAGTTTTTCTTTTGGCCAACGATAGTCATATTCTTTTGAGATTTTCCAGCAGGGAGGAGGAATCAGCCTGCATAGATTATTTGCTATTGTCTTTTTAACTCGTTTGTTAATACCAGTCAGGGCTACTATTCAGTCAGTGCTTATGAAGGCCAGGCCCTGTACCACATGGTCTGTAGGGGTGAGTTTAATGCACTGTTGGTCCCCATTTTGCAGATGATGAAACTGAGGCTCAGAGGTCACCCAGCGAGTTCTTGGTGGAGTTAAAATTTACAACTTTATGGCTCCAGAAGCTCAGGCTTCTACTATGCTTTTTGGGTACCTTGGGCACAGTCTACAAATCCTCCAGTTATTAAGTCATATTCTCTCTTTGCCAGGCTGATGTTAATATTGTCACAGAATCCTCCCACGTTGGCATCCATTTGGAAGAAAAGAGTTCAGGATTCAGGAGGCCTGGATCCTACTACCAGCTCTGCCTGTAACCCAGTGGTGCCTGATGAGGGATCTCATCTTCCTGAGCTCCTCCTAAAAGGTGAGGAGACCTTGTAGTCCCAGCAGGCTCCAACGTAGGTAGATTTCACATCTTCCCCCTCCCCAGAAGCTGCCTGGCTCTTCCCAGGGGAGCGGAATCTCCCGGCATGCAAGTAATCTCCCAGGGCAAGAAATGGGGTCAGAGTGACCACGCCAGCCGACAGTGAACCTAAGTAGACAGTCTTGGTGAGATCCTTGGCTTCTGATGAATCATAGGCTGCCACCAAGCAGGTGGCTGCACTGGTCTGATACTGCTTATGCTTTTTTTTTTTTTTTTTTTTTTGCGGTACGCGGGCCTCTCACTGTTGTGGTCTCTCCCGTTGCAGAGCACAGGCTCCGGACGTGCAGGCTCAGCGGCCATGGCTCACAGGCCCAGCCGCTCCGCGGCATGTGGGATCTTCCCGGACCGGGGCATGAACCCGTGTCCCCTGCATCGGCAGGCGGACTCTCAACCAGTGTGCCACCAGGGAAGCCCTTTTTTTTTTTCTTTTTAATACTATTATTTTAAAAATTTTAGTTAGAGCCAACTCTCATTACTTTCCATGGTTCTGAATAGGGCCTGCTCCATTATTTCTCTTCCTCTAAACGCTGGCAGCTGAGATTCTAGGAGCTTCTGTTACTCACCCGGGCCCTTGGACCCTTTAATCAATAGAAGTTGGTAAGAGGTCAGAGGAGAATTTCAGGCAAGGCTTTATTGGGGCTGGAGCTGCAGCATCAGGGAGCAAAAGCAAGAAACACGTAGCCCTGGGCTTCCCTGGTGGCGCAGTGGTTGAGAGTCCGCCTGCCGATGCAGGGGACACGGGTTCGTGCCCCGGTCCGGGAAGATCCCACATGCCGCGGAGCGGCTGGGCCCGTGAGCCATGGCCGCTGAGCCTGCAAGTCCAGAGCCTGTGCTCCGCAATGGGAGAGGACACGGCAGTGAGAGGCCCGCGTACCACAAAAAAAAGAAAAAAAGAAACAGGTACCCTCTCGGAGTGAAGCTGTTTGGGTCCTTAAATGGGGTAACAACAGGAATGGATGGGTGGGTTTGGCAGGAGGCATACATTACGTGGTCTGTCCACCTCTTTGGTGGTGCAGTGGACAGGATCATGCACAGTACCATGCTTTAGCTCCTGGCACCTCAACAACTTGTAGTTTGTTTCTGATCTTTTTTTTTTTTTTGCGGTACGTGGGCCTCTCACTGTTGTGGCCTCTCCCGTTGCAGAGCACAGGCTCCGGACGCGCAGGCTCAGCGGCCATGGCTCACGGGCCCAGCCGCTCCGTGGCACGTGGGATCTTCCCGTACCCGGGCACGAACCTGCGTCCCCTGCATCGGCAGGCAGACTCTCATCCACTGCGCCACCAGGGAAGCCCTGTTTCTGGTCTTTTTGTATCCTATTGCTCAGCTTTGCCTCAACTGTGCATGTGCGCAGTTATTTTTAGTCACTTATAATTTTTTGTATCCTATTGCTCAAGGAGACGTTTGTCCAGGTGCAAGCGCTCTTGTAGAGGATCCCAGTTCCCAGCCTGGGTCAATTCTAGGAGATCTTGTGCTGCTCCTAATCCAAGGATTGGTTTCCAGGCGACTTTCCTCTTAGTCTCCACCTCCTAAACTGCCCTCAAAGACACTACTTTGCCAAAGGCTTAAGGTCAAGCTTTGTATCATGCCCGAGGGGATCAGACACGTGGATTCCGGTCCCAGTATTGCTTCTTCAGCTTTGCTGTTAAGCTTAGGGCAAGTTATTTAACCTGCGTGGGCTTCAGTTGCCTCGTTTCTAAAATATATACAGTAATGCTTATTTTAAGGAGTAAAAAGGCCTTGGCGCAAAGTTTGTAGTAACAGAAATTCCTCATGTTGGGGAAGTGGCCGCGAGGAGAGAAGATTTGGGTAGGGAGATAAACTAGGGGCACCCTCTCTGCCTTCTGCATGTAACAAACAAACATAGGGAACCCTTTTTTAGTGGAGTTGGGCGAGAGGAAGTAGGGATGCAAACCAAGTCCCTGGGCCGGGATGCGCTCTTACGCGGGTGGTGGAGGAGAGATTAGAAAATAGATCAATATCCAGGGAAGCACAGAAAGGGTTCTCCCAGGATCCCCCAAGTGCCATGGTAACGTCAGGGCAGAACAGCCAAGCCCAGGGATTCGAAGCTTGGGCCGAGGGAACTTGCCAAAAAGTTGAGAAATTTTCTTGGCAGATGGGGAGATAAAGGGATTTCTGGAACAGGGATCCCGTGGATAACCCAGTTCGGCGCGAGGCGCAGCACAGACCAGCACCCAGCCACCCCTATTGCGCCTGTGCAGTGCAGGACACTCAGAATCGCTCACTAAAGGCTCCAAGATTTATTGGAGTCAGCAATCAGCTCTTCCACCCGAGCCGGGGACTAGGGGCGCCGCGCTCTCCTGGGTCGGGGACCGAGCGCCGCCAGGCCGGCGTAGGAGCCGGGTAATACCTGGCCGGCGCGTTGGAGGACAGCCTTCGCAGTCCAGCGCTGCACCGGGAAGTGATGACCACCGCCCACCGCCTGACGCCAGCGGAAGCGCGAGCCCGGAGCTGGCAGGCTCGGAGGCGGTGCGCCCGGGAAGGGGCGGGCACGGGGCGGGGCTGCGGGCGGCCGCCGCGGCTGGAGCGAGCGAGTGGGGCGGGGCCTGTGGTGGCGGGGCGGGGTTTGGCTGCAGTTGTTTTTACCAAGGCCTCAGTGCATCGCGTTCAGCTGGGGCTACGCCGCGTGGAGGCGTGAGTGGGCTCGCAGAGGGACGCTCGAGGCCGAAGGGAGCCAGGAGGGCCAGAGGGAAGCTGGGAGCCGGCAAGCGCGCTGGTGGTGGTCGGTCGCCACGATGTCAGCGCAGTGCTGTGCGGGCCAGGTGAGCGGGGAGAGACAGGTCGGGAGACCGGGCCAGGAGCCGAGGCAGCGCGGGCTTCTCTGGGTGCACGTCCCAGCTCCGCCGCCGAAAGTGGGGTGGGTGACCCTGCGCCGCCTGAGTGAGTGCTCCGGGCCGGAGCGCGGCGCTCGGCCTTCGGGGAAAACCGTGTGCTGCGGCGGGCGGGCCAGAGGGACACGGGGAAGCCCTAGAGGCTACCCCGAGGTCTTCCCGTTCGGCCTTAGGAACTTCGCTTAGGGCGGGGCGAGCAGGGTTCGGGCGCAGGATCTCGACTGTTTCAGGAGCGTGTCGCCTCCTCCCCAGGACACAAGTGTGTGGTGCTCAGCTCCGTAGGCCACCTGGCTCTGCCAACCCGATGAACCCAGGAGAAGACGTGGGTTTGGGCAGCCACTCCTTTTCCATGCCCTGAACGAAACTCGGGTCGTATGGCCCAGACGAGTTGCACTTGACATCTCGCCAGGCTCTGGAGCACTGGCTGTTTTTCTTCGAGAAAGTCTGGAAGACTGCTTTCCAAACCGCGGTGCTCAGGTCTGGGCGCTGGGAAGACTCAGCCCTGCTTCCTGAGTCTCCCGACCCAACCCTGGCTGGACCCAAACGCGGCTGACTGGGTAGAGCGCGAGGCTTCCCATCCCTCGTTTCAGCTGAACTTGCCCGAGCCTGTTTTGTAACTCTCGCCTGTTTAACTCATGAGATCTTAAAACACCTGTGTCCGCTTGGGATGGGCGTCTTCTACCGGTTAGTAGTGCATCAGGGCAGAATTAGTAGTAGTTTTTAACCTTTAATGTTGATTTCACTCCTTCCTGCAGAGTTAGAAAAAAAAAAGTAGGTAAAGCCTTGCGCACTTCGCGCTCCCTTCTTCCTAGCCGTGTTGATTAGCGGCATTTCTGTACAGTTTTTAATGGTGCGTTTTCTCAAATGAGTCTAACTCCGGAGGGCATACCGGGCTGGTTTTGCTTCTTAATACATTCAGCCTTGCGACAATCAGAGGCCAGCCCGTAACTGATGCAGGGGTTAAGCTGTGGGTTTCTCTAACCCGCTGATTACACTGGTAGATAATCCGTCCTCTTTCCGGTGGCCGTGTGAAGTTATCACTTGGTTTTTGAGGTCTAATACTGTACTTGGCATGCATTCAAGCTGGCCTTTACAGAGATGAGGAAATTGAGGTTTTTAACTTGAGGTGGAATGCCTTGCCCTGAGTCAGGCAAGGCGACAGGAGGACATTTAACACCTTCTCAGGGCTTTGGAGACCAAAGTGGACGGGAAAAGGCTGTTTTCAGGATATTCCAAATCTCAAGAAAGCTTTGCAAATCGTTCATTGTTGTTATTTTGAGATAATTCTAATTTGATGTGACACTTCATTATATAGTGATTACGTTACAGATATTTCGGGGCACCTGCTCTCCAGTCCCTTGAGAGCCCCTTGAGGTTTTCTGTGGCTCCCAGCAGGTGATTTAGGGTTCTGAAAATTATTGTCAGTACTCAAGTGGGTCTTGTAAAAGAATTATTGGTATGGTTGATATTTGGCAGGGTTTCATGACTTGTTTCTTTTTGTTTGTTTTAAAGTGAGAACTTTTAAAAATTATTTATTTTTTGGCTGCGTTGGGTCTTCGTTGCTGCACGCGGGCTTTCTCTAGTTGTGTGAGCGAGGCCTACTCTTCATTGAGGTGCGCGGGCTTCTCATTGCAGTGGCTTCTCTTGTTGTGAAGTGCAGGCTTCAGTAGTTGCAGCATGCGGGCTCAGTAGCTCCGCGGCATATGGGATCTTCCTGGACCAGGGCTCGAACTCACGTCCCCTGCATTGGCAGGTGGATTCTTAACCACTGCACCACCAGGGAAGTCCTCGTGACTTGTTACTGAAATCCCCCTCTCAGGACTTTGGAAAGAACCAAATCCTGGCCGTTCATCACAGGAAAATTAACTTCTGCTTTGTAGGGACTGCTTGAGGCTTCACTGTGGTGGCTTTCAACATAGGGAAGGGGTGATGACACTATAATTTCATATGAATGGAGCTGTTAAGTTTGCATTAAAAAAATGCAGCACTGTCAGAAGATATCTAAGTCTGTGAATCCTTTGAAAAAATTTTTTGAGCACCTGTGCATTGTTTTTACCTACATCACTTATGACATCAGTGTACGGGTTTTTTGTTTTGTTTTGTTTTTACCCCCGCACCAGCCAGTTCCCCAGCTCCCCGGATAGTAACTGGCTGTACAACAATTCAATTCTGACACTACCTGGAGTTAGTATCCCACAGGTTAGGGGTCCACCCTCCTCCCCCTCCCCCGCACACTCCAGCTGCCAATCCCAAGTCTTCTGGGCCTCCCACACCTGTGTGGAAGACCGAATAAATATTTCTGTTCATATCACAACATCACAGCACCTCCTGTGTGCCAAGAGCTGGAGATACGGCAGTGAGCCAGGCAAGCGTCATCTCTGCCCTCAGTGACTGTGGTGGGGCGGCATTTCATAAGCATGGAAGCAGCGAAACAGCAAGTGCTGGTACTGCCACAGGTCCTGGTGGCAGAGTGGCTTTGGGTAGGGTTGCTGGGGAAGTCTGTCTGAGAAGATGCCCTGGGAATTGAGACTGATAAAGGAGGAGAGGCACCCACATCAGGGCCTGGGTAGGGAGTCTTCCAGGGTGTTGGAGGAACAGAAGTGGTCACCTTGGGTGCTGTGAAGACTTGACTGTCAGGGACTGGCATGGAGGGAGAGCAGTCAGAGCTGGCCACCCGGTGAATACTTTTAAGCTGCCTCCTCCTGCGTGTGAGCAGTGGTCTGGGCTTCAGCAGTGAGCCCGAATTTTTCTTGACGGAGCTTGAATCCTGGCAACCTGCTGTTGCCCTAGGCCAAGGAGGGGAGAGTGTGGTACCTTAATTTAGGGCGTCGTGGTGCTTACGGTGGGGCGTCATTGGCTTCTGGGCATATTGTAGATGTAGAGCTGGACTTTTACATGGGTTAGAAGTGGGGTGTGGGGATGAGAGAGATTCGGTTTATGACCCGAGCAACTGGATAGGTGATAGTGCCTCACTGAGGTGAGGTAGGAGGCTTGAAGGGAGGAAGACATTTGGCAAGGAAAACCCATAGTTTTCTTCTAGCTCTGTCACAGTTGAGATGCCTATTATAAATTAAATGGAGATGGCCAGTCATCGGTTCGATTTTTAAGTTGGGAGAAGTTTGAGGTTGGAAATAGAAATTTGGGGGACTTTAACTGATACTGTCAAAAACAATGTGTAACCCAGAAAAGAGCCTGGGCTTTGGACTCAAGTCTGGATTTGAATTGGGAAATCTGGACACAGAGGGGTGGTGTGACTGCACGTCACTTACCCTCAATTAACCTCAGTTTTCCTCTGTGGTTGAATGGGTGTGATAATACCTCCTAGGGTTATTATGAGTGTTACATGAGATAATGTCTCTAGTACAGGGTTTGGCACAGAGTAAGGAACCCCCAAAATCTTAGTGACCATTATCCACCTCTACCTGGACAGTCTCCGGGTCATTTTATCTTTGCCTTGACCCTGATAGACTTTGCTTAGGCTGTTGGCTGATCGATGCTAATGGAAGCAGAGGTCACAGGACAGTGGACACCTTCTGGGTACCCAGCACTGTGGTAAGGCCCCTGGGCATTGGGTGATTAACAAAGTGCGTCCTTACTCTCCTGGAACTTAAGGGCTAGTTGGGGATTGGAAGTGTGGGGGAAGCTCACTACAGAAAGTGACAGGACACCCTGTCAGAGGTGAAATGAGATGTGTAATTGGAAGATCTAGACACCCCGTCAAGGCAATTTGAGAGTAAGGCTTGGCAGGGTTGACTCCAGGCAAGCACAAGCATTAATGATAATAGTAACAATAGCTGAAGCTTATTTCATGCTCACAGGTGTGCTGTTTTTACCTACATTATATCACTCATTCTCCACAGCAGCCCTATGGGGTCGGGGAATGTTCTAATTGGCCTCCTTTTGCAGGTGAGGCAACTGAAGTGCAGAGAGATAAATTAACTTGACTGATATTTACATGGTGGTGGAGCCAGGCCTTCAACACTGGTCCAGCTGACTCGAGTTGGAGCTCCTAACTGGGAAACTGTTATTCCTTATTATTCTAAATACAGTATGAATAAATCATGAGGAACTGTTGCTCATTGTTGTTGCTTATAATGGCCCTAAGGCAGCTTTGAATGCATAGCTGTGAGGCTGTCTTGGTAGATATTGGTGGTTGCCAGGAGTTACCAGTGGGTGGGGTTTAGCTTCTTCCTCACAGTCTGGTCCACGTTATAATGACAGCAAGTCTCAGACCAAATTCTGTCACTTGTGCAGGCATTTATTGGCAGGCAGGCACAGCACAGTTACACAGCCTGATCTGTGGCTTCACGAAGTTCCAGCTCTTTGCCCTTCTTGGTGCACTGACACGCAACTTGCATGTTCCCCTGAGACAGGTGTGACAACCTTCTAGAAGGAAGAACTTGACCAAGACTGCTGAAGCACAGGACCTCATGGATGGATCAAGCCCACGGTACCACTCTCAGGCAGAAGACTCCTTGTCCTTGTAGCCAGTTCATATAAGGGTGGGAATGCCCACGCCAGGGTGTTTCCAGCCAGATTGTGTTACTTGATCCCTGAGATTTTCCCCAACGAAAGCAAATTTCTAACGTCTGTTATATTAATTGATAAAGCCACAGAATGCCACCAGGGACTGTCCACTGTCAAAGATAAATAAAGCTGGACGTTAGTTAAAGCAATGAAAACAGATTTTATTCAGTAACCACTCACTGACAGAAAGACCTGAGCTCCATCCTGATTAGCACAGATCACTGGGAGTTTTCAAGGGACGATCAGGGAATAGGGAGGAGTGAGTGGAGGCCCAAGTGGAGTTAGGAAAGTGAGACGTTCCAGAGTTTGTTTGGAGTATGGATGATGAGGCCAGCTGGGTCTGATAGCTGGCAGGTTAGATTCTGTCCTCCCACTGGGACTAGGAGATAGACCCTATCCGTCCTGATGATTACATTTCAAAGGAATGGCATTTAAGTCCTTGAGAAAGACACTCCAGACTTGTAGGAAACGTGTCCTATCTGTCCTTCTCCTCAGGGGCAGAGGAAGGATTCACAATTATTAGCCCTATTTAGAAATGCTCTTAAGAAAGGGAGGTTAGGGACTTCCCTAGTGGTGCAGTGGTTAAGGATCCGCCTGCCAATGCAGGGGACACGAGTTTGAGCCCTGGTCCGGGAAGATCCCACATGCCACGGAGCAACTAAGCCCGTGTGCCACAACTACTGAGCCTGCGCTCTAGAGCCCATGTGCCACAGCTACTGAGCCTGCGCTCTAAAGCCCGCTCACTACAACTACTGAGCCTGCGCTCTAGAGCCCACGAGCCACAACTACTGAAGCCCGCACTCCTAGAGTCCTTGCTCCGCAACAAGAGAAGCCACCACAATGAGAAGCCCGTGCACCGCAACGAAGAGTAGCCCCCGCTCACCGCAACTAGAGAAAGCCTGCGCGCAGCAATGAAGACCCAACGCAGCCTAAAATAAATTAAAAAAAAAAAAAAAAGGGAGGTTAGTGCCTATCTTAGGTGCTGGCTAGAACAAACAGTAAATTTCTTTTTACAGCCCTGAACTTTTCCAGACAAGAACTCAAAAAGGCAGCTAGGTCCTCCCAGGGATGCAGCCTCAGGCTACTAGAAGCCTGTTAAAGTTTGGTCAAGTCCTTCGTGCAGGGGTTTGGGCAGAGTTGCTGTGTATCGAGAGTTCTTGCAGTTTTCACCATGTCTCATCATTATGCTGGTTAACAAAGCCTGGTGTCATTGGAGTTAGAAGTAACTGAAGCCCACGCAGGAGGCTTTTAGAGGTTGGCTTTTGTTAAGTTTTAGCTGGAATGGGTCTTCCTCATCAGGGCATCTGATCACCTCTAGACTGTAGCTTAAAACACACACGCACACACACATACACACATACACACACACAAAATCCATGAAGACTTCTTTAAAAAGTAAATTACATACAACATAAAAGTACTGATTTCCCTGAGATGTCCTTCCTTCTCTATAAAACCCAAATCTCTGCTTTTAAGGCCAAGCTTAAGAAGCATTTTCCTGAGAAATGACATTCCCCTTGCTTTAAGAGTTCTCAGAACTTGCACACAAAACTTGTCCACACCACCTAGTATGTGGTCATCTGATGCACTGGAGTTGTTTCCTGGTTACTGTGTGGGTGCATTTCCTCTCTCCTAGACAGAGCATGTGCTGTGACCTAGCTGAACCCCGTGTTGTGTGCTTTTGGTTACAAAACTTTTTCCCTACAGCTCTTTGTTTATAGTGATTGGAAATGTTAGGTCCTCATTATATCACGTGTTGCTTCCACCCTTGGAAGGGATCTAGGCACAAAAGTTCATTCTTTGCATGACTGATGCTTTTTTGAACAGTTTGGGGCATTTGTGAAATATGTATCACCCAGAGAGAACCATATTTTGATATTTTATAACAGTCACTCACATTTAATATATATGATTTTACTTTGTGGAGTTGGGATTATGTTGTAGGTGCTATGTTTGATTCAACTCTGCTGAATTACAGGAGTTTTTCAAGTGCACCAGCCACTCATTTGCAGCTATGTTTTCTGGGCTTATACCCAGAGAGTAGTGCAGTTCTCTGCTTTCAAACATGGCAATTTTTCCAGAGGTATTAAGTAAACGTAAATATGTGAAAGTCAGTTAATAGGCTTATGTGTTAATACGAGTGTGTGTGCGTGTTTCAGTTCCGAAAAGACTAAAAATAATGAAGAAAATCCCAGCTACACCTTCTTTAGATGCCATCGACAATAACCATTTTCAACATCATCTTTAACTTTGGTCTTTTTCTTTACAGTCACTTATGCGGATACCATCTGTCTAGATGGTGTTTTCTGTCTCTGTTTTCTTGCTCTATAAAGGTGCCCTTCTCTATTTCAGTTGCATTAAATTTGAGTCCTGTGCTTATCACTAGTATTGGCAGTTTTATTTTTCTATTCGTTTTATAAAATGCGGGCAAGTTGCAGTAAAATGGCCACATCATTGCTCCACCATACTGACAAAGGTGGTGGTGATTCGGCTGATGTTGAACTGTTGCTGATACAGAAAGAGTGGTTTGGAGATGCCTCTGTGTAGTTAGCCAGGTTCACGTTGTTGGAAAGATGTTTGTCACTGACCTTGAACAATGAAGAGAGTGAAGGTTGCCGTTGTAGGTGGAGAGTCAGCATGAAGGTTGCTCATTCAGATTTGTTTTCTTGGGTGGCTTTAGAGCTGACCTGGGCAGGCTGGCAAATAGCTTTGGGCTGCAGCAGGTCTGAGTGGGATTGCCTTACTGGGAGGGCCCATCTGTAGGGAGTAGAGGGCAGCCTCTGACTCATCTCTCTGCTAATGAGATAAAAGTTAACATCCCCTTGCCCACTGCTTGCTTCCCACCCCCCGTTTTCCCTATGAATATCGCCTGTCAATTTCCCAGAGATATTGAATATCTGGGAGTGAGTTAACTGTGAGACTCAGAAGTTTACTTTTCAGTTTCCCAGGTGTTTTAACGTAAGTCGTCTTTTAGAAGCCTTTAGAAAGGACAGAGCAATAACGATGGCATTGTCTACCTGTATTCCGAGCAGGAGAGCAGTATGTGGCCTGTTCACCTATGATAATTACCATTAAAAAGGAAGTCCTCATGTAACATGGTATGTCTGCAGAACTAGCCATTGGACACAATTCCATTTTACCCTTTGACTAAAGTGCTTTCTGAATCTTTAATTATAATGGTAATTATAGATAAAGATCTTGTGTTCTTTCAGTGTCCTGAGTCAAACAGCATTGTTAGTGAATTGTCATTACATACTGCCCTTGTTAGTTGAATTTGCGATTGCGATAGGATGCTGAGAGCAAGCATCCAATGGATCAGGTTCCTCATCTAGACCACCTTGATTGTCCCTAACGATCAGGTTTTTCAAGTGGTCCAAAGTGAACCTTTGCAACCCTTGTTAAAATGAATTTTAAACACTTCCAGAGGGGACATCCTCTTATTTTCTAGCTTGTGTATTAATGATATTTTAGAAGATTTTAGAACATAATCTGGGAGTCAGTGTAGTGTGTGTGTAGGAAATTCAAACAATGGATTTGTTTGATTACATTAAACCATCTGTTTGAATTTTGAAGGAAATAGGACTTTACTTTTGGCTTTTCTTCTGTAGCTTGCCTTGTGAGATTAAAGTTGAGCCGATGTTTAAGGAAAGCAGCTGCTATGGAAAAACTTAGGGTGGGTTCTTATCACAGAATAAATTTTGAAACAATTACGGTTTGAAGTAAGGTTACAAAATATAGTGATTAGACAGCATTTTCCCCCTCATGAAAACTGTCTAGTCTAAACAAAAGTAGGAAAAACACATACACACAACCGCTTAAATCTTATTTATGCAGAGATAACTAGGAGAGATGGAAAATCAGGCTAATGTTTGTTTAAATATCGTTTTTTATAAACTAGCCAATTGCTCTTTGAAACAAAGCTCATGAGGTCTTTACGGGATTTATTTTCCAGTGTTTTGTTTCTTGCATTGTATCTCAGTAATTTAATGCAGGGCTGAGTTGCCTAATGCTCTGATCCTTAGCCCAGGTTGGGCTATTTGTGTGGTGATTGATGAGGCAGATCATGGAGTCAGAGAAACTTTTGGAAGAGGCTTTATTTTAAAAAGGCATCCCTTTTAATTCCCCATCTGAAGCTTAGATGTCTTGTAAAAATGTCCCTCCTAAGTGTACCTCTGGTGTGTTTGAGCCTCTCCAGCGTTGGGGAGCTCACTACCGTTCCCAGTTTTTAAGTTTTCTGAGCCTTGGTTTCTTTGTTCATCAAACGGGGGAAATTTGTGTCTTGCCTCCCTTATACGATTGTTGAAAGGGATGAAAACAAGACAATATTAAGACTCTTTGTTATCTGTAATTGGGTGATGCAGGTGTGTCAGGGTTCAATGCAGGAAACTGAGACCACTCGGGGTATTTTAAGCTGAACGATTTAATGTAGGGAATTAACTGTTGAAGAAATTAAAGAGCTAGAGGAGCAGGAGTCAGGGGGCCGCCTTTGAACTCTTGGATTTAAGGGCACACCACTCCAGCAGTAATCCAGAAGTCTGAAAGCCCAGGCTGCTGCCCCCCTCCTCTTGACACCCACACAGCTGGTGGCTTAACATGGGAGCCCCAAGTCTGGCCATTGTCCTAGGACCTTGCTGGGAAGCAGACACTGCAGCAGGAGGATGGCCCCCACCTTGTTTTCACCTTCCAAATATTGTGAGTGTTGCTAATTGTCAGGTCTCCAACAGCAAAGGAGTCTGAGAAATGTGGTTACATTTTCCAGATTCTTCAGTACTGGAAGACCCATAGAAGAAGGTAGGAATGTAGGCTGAATGAGAGAACTATCCCTGTGGAGCACAAGCTAGGAGGAACTAGTGTAATAACCCTAGTGAGTGCTGTACTTCCTGCTCATCGTGGCTTGACCAAATGACAGCCTCACAAGTAAGGCCAGAGTGTTGAGAGGGTTGACTTAAAGGGAGGAAGATGGAAATACGTTATCGTGCAAACTGGTTTTCCTCTCCTAGTCTCTTCGCTGCCTGCCCCTTTTTCCGTACTACCAGCAGGTTGATCCTTGTACCAAAGTGTAGTCCTAATCATGTCATCCCCTGCCTGATTTTTCAACACCATTGGGGTTAACGTAGTGGATTTTCTAACTGCAAGTCTTTTGTAGGAATCTGTTAGTGGTCTGTATTGAGATAACTTATATTCTAAAAAACAATGTGCTTAATACGTCTCTTCAATCATTCCTGATATTAGTAATTTGTGTTCTTTATTCTTTTTTTAATGACTCTAGGAGTTTATCAATCTGATTAATCTTGTGAAAGAAACAATTTTTTAATTGTTATTCTCTATTTCATTGATTTCTGGTCTTTTTCCCCTTTTGTAATTTACTTTGAGCTTAATCTATTATTATTTATTTTAAATTATTTTATGGATTTTTTTTTTTTTTTTTTTTTTTTTTTTGCTGTATGCAGGCCTCTCACTGCTGCGGCCTCTCCTGTTGCGGAGCACAGGCTCTGGACGCGCAGGCTCAGCAGCCATGGCTCACGGGCCCAGCCGCTCCGCAGCATGTGGGATCCTCCCGGACCGGGGCATGAACCCGCGTCCCCTGCATTGGCAGGCGCACTCCCATCCACTGCGCCACCAGGGAAGCCCTTATTTTATGGATTTTTTTAAAGGTAGAAACGTAAACCCTTATTTTAAATCTTTTCTTTCCTCTCAAGGGAATATTTAAAATCATTTTACATCCCACACATTTTGATATGCTTTGTTTTCATTATCATTCAATTCAAAATATTTTCTAATTTCCCTTGTGATTTCTTCTTTGACCTGTTGGTTATTTAGAAGTGTGTCGTTATTTTCCAAGTATTTGAGGATTTTGCAGGTGTATTTTTGCTATTGATTTCTAGTTTATGCTTGTGGTGATAAGAGAACATATTCTGTATATATGTATTTCTTTTTGATGGCTCAGAAAATGATACATTTTGATGAATGTTCCATGTGCTCTTGAAAAGAACATGTTTTCTACAGTTATTGGATAGTTACTGTGCCCATCGTGGCTTGACCAAATGACAGCCTTACAAGTAAGGCCAGAGTGTTGAGGGGGTTGACTTAAAGGCAGGAAGATGGAAATGCGTATCGTGTAAACTGGTTTTCCTCTCCTAGTCTCTTTGCTGCCTGCTCATTTTTCCATACTACCAGCAGGTTGGGTGTAGTGTTCAAGTTGGTTGCTAGTGTTGTGCAAATCTTCTCTGTCTTTACTGATAGAGGGGTCTAATTCTATCAATTACTGGGAGAAGGGTGTTAAATTTTTCAAATATGATTGTGTTTTTGTCTATTTCTGCCACTAGTCATGTCAGTTTTTGTTTGGTATATTTTGAAGCTCTATTATGTATACACACACTTGGGATTGTTATGTCTTCTTAATGAATTGATCCTTTTATAAAATGATCCTTTTTATCTCTGGCAATGCTTTTAGTCTTCATGTCTTTGTCTGATGGCCATACTACTCTTTTAACTTTCAACTCATCTGTGTCTTAGATTTAAAAATGCTCTTATAAACTACATGTAGTTGGGACTTGCTTTTTGATCCCTTCTGACAGTCTCTGCCTTTTAATTGGATGTTTAGATCATTTACATTTAATGTAATTATTCATGCTTGAACTTCAGGCTATATATTGTTGGTCATTTCCATTTCCTCATCTGTTCTTTGTTCTTTCTTACCTTTTCTTGGGAGGAGGGGTAGGATGGGCATTAATTAAATGTTTTTCAGTATCCTATCTTCTTTATTGCCTTTTTATTCCTTAAAATTTTGTAAAGATTATAGTATGTATTATAGCATCTTGAAGAAAGGATAAGAGTGGGTCAGTTTACTAGACTCTTTTTAGCAAATGACAAGTAACAAACAGTACTTTCTGCTTTATAAAAATAATATATAGTTATCATAGAAAATTTGGGAAATACAGAAAATTATAAAGAAGAAAATGAATATCATTTATAATCCTAGAGAGAACAAACCCTTGTTAGTATTTTGTTTTATTTCATTCTAGTATTAAAATAAATTAGATTGGAATTCTCTGGCAGTCCCGTGGTTAGGACTCTGCACTCTCACTGCTGATGGCCTGGGTTCAGTCCTTGGTCAGGGAACTAAAAACCCCACAAGCCATGCAGAATGAATGAATGAATGAATAACTGAATGAATATTAGATCATGCTTTATGTACTGTTTTATATCCTAACTACTTTCACACAACATTATGGACATTTCCACATATCGTAAGAATGAGAACATTTTAATGGCAGTATCACACTTAATTGATCACATGGACATTTATTTCACTATTTACCCTTTATTAAATGTTTAGTACATTTTAAAAAAAACCAAAAAACTTAAGTAACTCTTATGTAATCTTTTTTTAGTCCCATGCCTCTTTAGGTTAGAGCTCTGGAAATAGTCCTTCTGTAACACAACATGAATATGCATTCCTAAAAATCACACTATGCAAAATGGAATAGCAAAAACCACAGGCCTTGTGGGGAAAATGGGGTTGGAGCACAGCATTGAAAGTTTTGTCAGTGACACACACACACACACACAAAAGGGAACCTGGTAAAAATGATATTACAGTTTTACAAATGTTAAATGGTTAAGAGATATGTAATACTATGAAAATTTGGCCCTTGACCTTGAAAAAGACCTGAAATTTGCTTGTGGAAACAGGTGTTGGAAAGTTGCAGCTTGTGAGTTGTGAAGTGGTGGATGGAGGGTCATCTGAAATTGGATGGAAAGTTCTTAACACCAGATGTGCTTTTGAGTGACTCATAATGCAGGTGGAGTGGAGGAGTGTGTGTTTCATGTGTTCTATGTAGCTCAGTTCAGCTGGGCACAGTGTTCTGCCTTCAGTATATGTTCCTCACAGACAAAACTGCACGTCCTGTTTTGCTCATATTGTTCCCTAACATGGTAGGGGAGGAAAAAGTTTTCCTTGACCCTTTTAGGGTCTCTGGCTGGATCTGAAAATTAAACTGACAAAGATTAACAGGAGAAAAACATACACATTTATTTAACACAAGTTTTATGTGACCCGGGAGCCCTCATAAGGAAATGAAGAACCAAGAAATAGTGAAACCTACTTTTATATTAGATTGAACAAAGAGAGGCAGTTGTGGAAAAATGACTAAATTATGTGGGGAGGTGAAAGGAAGATAAAAATTATTTTAATAAGGTCTCTTTGTATAGAAATTCTCTCCATCTCAACTTCTTGTCCTTGTTAAGAATGTCTTCCTTCTGGTACAGGGAGGGCACCTCTCATGTGGGAATGTCATCTCCTGCTTTCAGGAAGAAACATGAAGGTCAGAGTGCCCTTCTTGCACCTGCTGTTTCTCAGGTGCCTTAACTCAAAATAATCAATATGCCAAAGTGGCATATCCTGGGGTGAGATGCTCTAAACTCCTTCCATATCAATCCTGTTGGAACAAATTTGTATTTTCAGAGCAAGTATAGCAGAACCAACTATAAAATGCATAGGTCAGAAGCCCTGGACATGGCAAACCTCCTTCAGAAAGGCCGACCAATTCGTATGCCTGTTAGCTGCGTGAGGGAGGAGCTGGGCCCGCTGCTTGTCTTTGGACCAACTGCCAGAAAGTTGGTACTGGATGGAAGTGGCTGGAAGTGTCTCCTGCTCTTCCTACCCAGCTGTGCTCAGATTTCTTGTACTATAGTAAGTGAACAACTTCAGAGATAGGAACTCTTCCTATCTTTGGAAACAGCTCTACTTCATTTTAGGGAGCTCTGGTTGAATTCCTCTTCCTGCCAGCCTCCCCAGGCTGAAATGACTTGCTGGCCCAGAACTTGGAGAGAGTTGCAGTGGTTTTGTAGAGTAGAAGAGGCAGCATTGAAGGTGGGAATGGGCTCTGGCTCCTGGGGAATAGAGGACCACAGTTGGGTTGACCCAGCTCTCCTGGTTATGAAAATCCTCACTGTCTACCCAAACCTTAAACTGAAAATTGGGACATGCTGACAGAGGGGAATTGTCCCTCTGGGTATGAGAAGTTTCAGTCGGAAGCCAAATTATTGGAACTTCTAGCACTCCCAAATAGTTTTTAAGGATAACAGTCAGGCAGTTTGAAATTAGAACCATCATGGGAAGTTTTTGGTTGGCAGCAAGCCAGAGAAAGTCTCACTGCTGACCATGAGATTTCTGATGTGAGTGATGCCTGTCACTCCTTTGGTGGGTTACCATTCTCAGGTATCATATGGACTGTGAGAATCTGGTTAGTTACACCATCGTCTTCTGGAGCTAGATGAATCCTTAAGGGAGTGACATGTCCACCCTCTCATGTTATTGAAGAAGAGACAGGCCCGCAGAGCTCAGGCCCTCTTCCAGGTTCACACAGCTAATCAGCGTGCAGCAGGGACTGCCACCCTGGCCTGCTACCGTGGCCTTTGGTGTGCCCCCGTGACCTGTACACAGTGGACATTTGGTAAATGACAAGAGAGAGAGAGTGGGTGAGTGTTGGGCTTTTTCTGAAGACATCTGCAGTTCAACAGAGAGCTCATGGCTGCAGGTTTTAAACATAATCTTATGGTTGAAATCTCACATTGGTTTTTTTCCACTGTATTTTGCTGCAGTAAAATCAGTTTAAACCTTTTGTCCTCTCTCTTCTCTTAAACTCCCAAGCAGTTGTTTGAATTTTTTTTTTTCCAGGAAGTTCTGCTTCATCTGTGGATCATGGGCTTTAGCAGAAAGCAGTTTTTAAGAATGTGCTTTTTTATTTCTTACCAAGCCATGTAGTTTGTGAAAGTTGCAGGTTGCTGAGTAAGGGGTATTAGGCCATTTAGATTGAGCTGGTTAACCAATGAGGCACTCTATGCAAATTGTTATACCCAGCAGTGGCTTCTGGCTGCAGGCTTTGAAAAGCATGAAGCAGTAAATTATTTCCTTATGATGGGGGGAGGAGAGGGATGAGGGTTGTCATGGGATTGTATTTTCTTGGAAGCTAGAGGTGCAGCAGAGCTGAGTCTCTGACTTCATTTTCCTGCTGTGACATGGCAGAAAGAAAGCAGGGCACAGAGCACTGGAAGAGGCTGAGGCTTATCCCATTTCCCCTTCATTGTGAGTCTGACCTGACCGAGTTCCCAGATTTTAGAGAGATGCCCCTCTTCTCCTCCACTCAGCACTGTCCTTCCATTCCCCCTTCCCGATCTTTCTAAGACTCTGAGAGTAATAAAAATGCTTGAGGTACTAAGAGAAAGTAGGGAGGGAGCTCCTGATCAAAAAAAAAGTATCTATTTTATAGGGCTTTTATTAGAAGAGTTAAAGAAAAAGCTATAACTAATTAAGTGAGTTGTGGCATTTGGGAGGAATGATCTTTAACTAGTGGGTCCCCGGGGCAGTGCTGTTGGAATTTTGGGTGAAGCAGTTCTTTCTCTTGAGGGAGTCCTGAGCTGGTATTTAGTATGCTTGATAACATTAAGATTTAGTGCCTAAGCTAAGCCAGTTAGATATCAGTAGCACCCACCAGTCTTTATGAAAACAGTCTCCACCTTTATAAGCAACAACCCACAAGGCCACAGAGGGAGGATGGTGCTGCCCAGATAAGAACCACTTGGTGGTTTGGCCTTGATAATTTTCCATGGAGTTTAGAACTGCAAAATGGATTGAATCCTACTTCCAGTAGTACATACGGAGATGAAAAAAGACACAGATAAGCAAGGTAGATGATTCTACCACAGCACCGCCTTGACTTATATAACAAGCATTCAAAACTTGACATACAGACAGCAGGTTGTATTTTGGTTGTAGTTTACTTTAAACGTTGCTCAGAAGTGTCATATTAAGATTGAGTGCTCGGGCTTCCCTGGTGGCGCAGTGGTTGAGAGTCCACCTGCCGATGCGGGGGACATGGGTTCGTGCCCCGGTCCGGGAGGATCCCACATGCCGCGGAGCGGCTGGGCCCGTGAGCCATGGCCGCTGGGCCTGTGTGTCTAGAGCCTGTGCTCCACAATGGGAGAGGCCACAACAGTGAGAGGCCCGCGTACCGCAAAAAAAAAAAAAAGATTGAGTGCTTAAGCTAAGCTAGTTAGATAAAGTTATGTGTTTGATAGGAGAAGGAAAAGCATGCTTTATGGTGAGAGAGTTCATTTAGATATATTTCCGGTATGCATTTTGTAAGCTTTTTTGTGGATAGTCCAGAGGCAGTACAGTTGAATGATTTTTTTTTTTTTTTTTTTTTTTTTTTGCGGTACGCGGGCCTCTCACTGCTGTGGCCTCTCCCGTTGCGGAGCACAGGCTCCGGACGCACAGGCCCAGCGGCCATGGCTCACGGGCCCAGCCGCTCCGCGGCACGCGGGATCTTCCCGGACGGGGGTACGAACCCGTGTCCCCTGCATCGGCAGGCAGACTCTCAACCACTGCGCCACCAGGGAAGCCCTTTTTTTTTTTTTTTCAGTTGAATAATTAAGAGCCAATTCTGGTGACAAGAAGCCTGAGTCCACAGAGACAGGAAACTGAGATTATCAGTTTGGTTGTGCTGTTGATAAGGATGTGCGGTATAATTTATTATTATCTGCATTACCCACGAGTTACATATGTAAATGTAGACTTTTCTTGACTAAAGTGTACTGAAGTGAATAGAACTAGAAAAAAAAAAGTGTGCCACCCATAAAAGCGGGTGCCAAGATTATAGTTAAGCTGTCAAATCAGTCTTTGTCAGGGTGCTGCTGCTGGCTATGGGTTACTAGGAAGTATTGAAAGGGCTGTTTTTGGTACAAGAAAATTGTTAGAGGAATGGGAGCTCCAGTACTAAGAATCAGCCATTTCCAATGTGCAGTCTCTTAAGAAAACTCAATGTTGAAAGATCCATGAAATACTTAATGTAAACTTTACAAAGCATTTTATAGCTGACCAATAATTTAAGAATCACATGGAACAATTTCAGCTCCAAAGTGCTGGGAATTTGCCCTTGGGGACACTTTATTCCTGTTTAAATTAACAGGTGTTCAAAAAAACCTCATAGTTTTATTTTTATCCTTAAAGTGAGTTGGAGCAATGCCCAAGCGTTTACTTCTCTGTTGAGCAGAAATGTCCAGCCTTTTAAAATTATTATTTTAGGTTTCCTCTTTTTTCTTTTTTTGGATACTTCCTTATTTGTCTTATAAAAATGACTATATTAGGTTTTTTTAATTAAAGAAATTCTTTATAAAATTTAAAAAGTTAGTTTTGAGATATAGTTCACATACCATATAGCTCATCCATTTATTTATTTTTTAAAATATTTATTTATTTATTTATTTGGCTGCGCTGGGTCTTAGTTGCGGTGTGCAGGCTTTTAGTTGTGAGGTGCTGACTCTTAGTTGTGGCATGTGGGATCTAGTTCCCTGACAAGGGATCGAACCCAGGCCCCCTTCATTGGGAGTGCAGTCTTAACCACTGGACCACCAGAGATGTCCCTAGCTCATCCATTTAAAGTGTAAAAATTCAGTGGTTTTTAGTATATTCACCAAGTTGTATAACCATCACTACAGTCTAATATTAGGACATTTTTATCACCTCTGTGACCATTAGCAGTTGTTCCCATTTTCTCCCCAAACTTCCTCAGATCCCTGACAACTGTTAATTTACTTTCTGACTCTATGGATTTGCCTATTCTGAGCATTGCATGTGAATGGAATTGTACAATATGTGGCTTTTATGACTGACTTCTTTCACCTAGCATGTTTTCAAGGCTCATCCATGCTGTAGTACGTGTCAGTACTTCATTCCTTTTTATGCAGTATACCAGATTTAACTCATCCATTTTTCAGTTGATGGTTGTTTAGGTTGTTTCCACTTTATGGCTGTTTTAAATAAATCATTTTCCAAAGAGGCTGCTGCATCTTATATTCCTACCAGCGGTGTATGTGGGTTCTAATTTATCCATATCCTCACCAATGCTTATTATTGTCTGTTTTTTCTTTTTTTTAAATTATATCTACCCTAGTTTGTGAAGTGGTATCTCATTTTGGTTTTGATTTGCATTTTCCTAATAACTAATGATGTTGAGCATCTTTTCAGGTGCTTATTGTCTATTCATATCTTCTTTGGAGAAATGTCTGTTCAGATCCTTTGCTCATTTCTAAGTTGGGTTGTTTTTTCAAAATTGAATATTAAGAGTTCTTTTTATATTCTAGATACCAGCTCTGTAAGATATGTGATTTGCAAATGTTTTCTCATTCTGTGAGTTATCTTTTCACTTTCTTGATGGCATCATTTGCAACATAAAATTTTTAAAATTTTGATGTCGTCCAATGTATCTATTTTTTCTTTCCTGGCTTGTGCTATATCTTGTGTCTAAAAAATGCTTTGTCCAACCCAAGGTCATGAAGATTTAGTCCTGTGTTTTCTTCTAAGAGTTTCATAGTTTTAGCTCATATGTTTAGGTCTTTGGTCCATTTTTTGAGTTAATTTTTGTGTATGGTATAAGGAATGGGTCCAGCTTTATTCTTTTGCATTTGGGTATCTATCAATAGTTCTAGCACTGTTTATTGAAAATACTGTTTTTTTCCTCCAGTGCATTAACTTGGCCCACTTGTCAGAAATTAATTGACCATAAATGTTAGTGTTTATTTCTGGGCTCTCAATTCTGTTAATTTTTTAAAATTGATCCTACATTGGAGGAATTATCCATCTGGGATTTAGACACAGTGGGACTGTTGGTCAGTGGGCTGGAGGTTGCAGTTTGGGGACTGGTGACCAGTCAGTCTTAGATGGTTGGCTCATTTCTTCATTTGGTCATGAGATTAAATATTTTCAGATTTCTAACTGTAGGTTTCACAAGGCTGTGGTAGATGTTGGAGGCATGAGAGATGGTTTTGTTTATACAAATCACAAAGTATAAATACTGTGTCAGTGGAAACTGGAGTCGTCCCTATATCACTGTTAAACTGTGCTTCTGAGTCATGGAGTTGTCTGGACTAAAGTACGCTTCCTTGCTGTATGCAGCACTAGCCAGCTCTTTATGTAATATTTTCATTTATTAAGCAATAACTTCATTAGAAAATGAATTTTGATTGGATTTTCCAAAAGAGTTATTGTTTTTCGAAGGTGCTAATCCCTCTTTCCTTTTTTCTTTTCCACATTTAGTTTGGTGAGGCAGTTAAGAATGCTGACTTTAAATCACACCTGGGTTTGGGCCCTGTCCTCACCCTTAATGAGCTGTGACCTTGGGCAACTTATTTCCTTGAGCCCAAGTTTCTCATTGCTGCAGTGGGGATAATAACAAAAGTAAGTATCTCACAGGTTGGGAGAAACTGTCCACACCTAAGAGTCCATCCTAGCATTTGGGAGTGAGTGCTGCAGAAATGGGAGCAGTTGCCTTTGTTGTTGTTGTTTGTTTACATAGTTACAAAACACCCCCCTCCCACCCCCCAACAAAATCCTTTCGGAAAAAGTCGGCAAACAGAAATGCAAAGGGGAATAACTTTTTGGTTAGATGTGAGGATTGGGTGATGGGGCTGAGGATGCTGAAGCTGCACATTGCTGGAGCAGGTGGAGCTGCCAGGAAGAAGGGAGCCCGTAGGTTCCTTGTCCTTTGAGAACAAGCTTCCACAGGTTCCTTGCCCCCTGGTTCCTTGTGCAGTGGGAAGAGAGCTGGCAGCCGGGTAAATCTCCCTAAGCGTCAGCTCCAGCTTTGCGTTTGAGGAAATGAGATGCTAGCTACTTTGGAGCTACTGGGTTCAGACCCCAGCCCTGTAAGCCTCTCAGCTTCTTTTTTGAGGGCGCTAAGAATAATACTGGTAATTAACATTGTTGTTCTAAGTGCTTTACTACATTTTCTGTCCTAACAATCCTATGATGTTGGAACTACTATTATCTCTATTTGTAGATGAGGTGATTGAGGTGCAGAGCTGATAAGTAACCTTGTATTGATGGGATGAGCATTTAATACAAGCTAATGTTGAACACTTACTATGTGCCAGGCACGTGGGCTGAGCACTTTACATGGCTGATCTCATGTCCTCCTTAAAAATGTCATCATTATCGCCTTGATACAGGGGAACAAGTCTGTTTGCATTGCTCCACTGGCCAAGGGATTCCTACCTACGTTAGGGAGCAAGTTTCTGTTGTTTGTTTACTTTTACTCTTGCCTAGTGTTGTCTTAAACTGTGAATGTTTAATGTAGGTGACTTCAAATTCTTGTTTGTTTATATTGATCACTTTTCAGTTATTTGATAACTTCAAAGGTTGGTTGAAAAACTATTTTGTTTTATGCAGTCTCTGAAGAGATGATCCCAAGAAGTTAAATTAAAAAAGGAAAAGTTTCTATGTGATATTTTGAGGGAAAGGGAGTCTTCTGAACTTACCATGAAATTTACTTTAAGCCTAAATGTAATTTTTGTTTTCTGTCTTTTGCTTATGTATCTTGTTGTTGTATAATTCGTTTGGAAGAGTTCAGAATGATCTTTTTATTTCTATTAGAAAGCGTGGGAGGTGTTCTAATGTTAGCAATGGGAAAAATGTGAATCATGGGACAGTTTAGAAATGGACATTTTGTGCGGTATCATAATGATTGAGAATGTAGGCAACCTGAATTTTTTTTCCTTAATGTAATAGTTGAAAGAAGAAGGCGAATGATAAAAGGAGATTTGGATTGTAGTTCAGATTTTAGGCTGCTGCAAAGTGCCAAACTCAGTTTCACTCTGTTTTATGCTTAGTGTCTGTCTTTAAAGCTAGAGTCCAAAATAATTGCTAGAAACTTGTAAACATCATCCCTCTCTGTAGACTATAATTTTTTCCTGAGTGTATGCCAGTAACTCTTGATGGCTGCTCCATCCTAGAGATGGCACCATAAAGGTTTGGGTTTGAGTGTTAGGACCTGGCTGACTGAGCTCACATCTCAGGACCTCAGGAAAGTTGCCTCACTTCTGTCCACGTCAGTTTTCTCGCTTGTGGAAAAAATGGAATCGACATTCTTTTTTCCTTTTTCTCTCTTTTCTCCTTCTTTCCTCTACTTCTTCTTTTGTCTTTACATCGCTCTTTCAAAGTCAGCATAACTTATACATTTTTTCTCTGATTCTAAAAGTGGTACGTTCTCATGCCAAAAAGTTAAGTAATACTTTCTCATTTGTGAAAAGATGGCAAAAATACCAGTGAAAAACTCGTAAATCATTATCTGCCTCACAGGATTGTGAGGATGAAATGAATCTGTGTTAGGAATTTAGGGCCCTACCTGGCACCTAGAGAATACACAATACAATTTTCTATTATTAAAAATTTATTATTACTACCGCTACCACAACTTATAAGAAGAATAAACACTGCCAAATGTCTTTCAGAATGATACTTGATGCTGAAGGCCTTGGCTGTATTATACTGTAGCAAGCCTTTGGAATGGTGCTGAGTGAGGGCCTGTGAGGACGATGCATATCTAATGGGCCCTTCTGACTGCCTCAGGTCTTATGTGCATTTAGGTACTTTTGGGTCTTTCTTGATTTTATGTTTTTGTATGGGGGCGGGTGGAGGAGGCTTCAAAACAGTGTACTCCAGGTCTCCTGGGGATGTGGTGATGTAACAACAGTTTTCGGAATCCTGATGGGCTTTGCAATCAGAGATTGAGGTTTCCTTATCTGTAAAATGGGGATTGTGATACTTAAATCATAGGGCTTTTCTGAAGATTAAATCAGGGAATTCCCTGGCGGTGCAGTGGTTAGGACTCCGCACTTCCACTGCAGGGGGCACGGTTTCAATCCCTGGTTGGGGAACTAAGATCCCGCATGCCTTGCGGCCAAAAAAAAAAAGATTAAATCAAAGAATGTCTTGAAAGTACCTTAGTGTAGTGCCTTGATACAGAGGAAGTGTTTAAGAAATGGTAGGTAACTATTATTTATAATGAGTACTGGGTAGAAGGATCTCCCTGGTTGCTTAAGACACTCTCAGTCTTTTTTTTTTTTTAAGACATTCCCAGCTTTAATTTTCAGTGTTTTGATGGCAGAACAGCATATAATTCTTTGGATTCTTTTTTTGTTTTTTGAATTTTATTTCATTTTTTAACACCTTTATTAGAGTGTAATTGCTTTACAATGGTGTATTAGTTTCTGCTTTATAACAAAGTGAATCAGCTATATGTATACATATATCCCCATATCTCCTCCTTCTTGCGTCTCCCTCCCACCTTCCCTATCCCACCCCTCTAGGTGGTCACAAAACACTGAGCTGCTCTCCCTGTGCTGATCTCCCTGTGCTATGTGGCTGCTTCCCACTAGCTATCTGTTTTACATTTGGTAGTGTATATAAGTCCATGCCACTCTCTCACTTCGTCCTAGCTTATCCGTCCCCTTCCCCCTGTCCTCAAGTCAATTCTCTACATCTGTGTCTTTATTCCTGTCCTGCCCCTAGGTTCTTCAGAACCTTTTTTTTTTTTAGATTCCATATATACGTGTTAGCATATGGTATTTATTTTTCTCTTTCTGACTTCACTCTGTATGACAGTCTCTAGGTCCATCCACCTCACTACAAATAATTCAATTTCGTTTCTTTTTATGGCTGAGTAATATTCCATTGTATATATGTGCCACATCTTCTTTATCCATTCATCTGTCAATGGACACTTAGGTTGCTTCCATGTCCTGGCTATTGTAAATAGAGCTGCAGTGAACATTTTGGTACATGACTCTTTTTGAATTATGGTTTTCTCAGGGTATATACCCAGTAGTGGGATTGCTAGGTCATAGGGTAGTTCTATTTTTAGTTTTTTAAGGGACCTCCATACTGTTCTCCATCGTGGCTGTATCAATTTACATTCCCACCAACAGTGCAGGAGGGTTCCCTTTTCTCCACACCCTCTCCAGCATTTATTGTTTGTGGATTTTTTGATGATGGCCATTCTGACTGGTGTGAGGTGATACCTCATTTAGTTTTGATTTGCATTTCTCTAATGATTAGTGATGTTGAGCATTCTTTCATGTGTTTGTTGGCAGTCTGTGTATCTTCTTTGGAGAAATGTCTATTTAGGTCTTCTGCCCACTTTTGGATTGGGTTGTTTGTTTTTTTGATATTGAGCTTCATGAGCTGCTTATGGTATTTCTTCCCTTCTGATATTCTTTGATTTTGCCAAGGTTGTCTTGTTTTTTTAATGTACCACAAGAGAATGAATTTCTCTCTCTCTTTTTTTTTGTTTTGTTTTGTTTTGTTTTGTTTTCTGGCCATACCGCGCGGCATGCGGGATTTTAGTTCCCTGACCAGGGATCAAACCCGTGCCCTCTGCAGTGGAAGCGCGGAGGCCTAACCACTGACTGCCAGGGAATTCCTAGAATGAATTTTATAAAGAAAATAGACAGCTAGATAGCAAGTCAAAGCATATGTGGAAGGTAGCAAATTAAATGGGCTTTGTACTTTTTTCCGGGTCGGAAGACTTCTAGTCTTTTATTCTTCACTGATTAAAATTTTGCATAATTTTCTTTTAATTAAAGGAACTTGTTATGAAATTCATCCTAATCCTAATGTTGCAAACCTGGAAAAATCAGGACAAGGTAAAGAACACAAAGATGATTTAAAAATCACAGCTCTGGTTAATATTTTAGTGTGTTTTCTCTGTCTTTTCCTAGGGATGTGTCCATGAGCATTTTCCCACATTAAATTATTTAACGACATCTTTTTCAGGGACCGCATACTTGTCTGTCGCAATCCCCTTATCTTGTCATATTGAAGCAGTGTTTGATCCCCCTGGAAACGTGTGTTCCCTATATGCCATCCCCGAAGAGTCCTCCTGAGTGGAGAGCTCAGGAACTTTCTGTGAGGGGTGTGAAATGTCTTCCTTAAACACACACCCGCACCTGCCATTGGCTTGTTCCAGACCCATGGAAGAGGAGGCCCTGCTGCTGCAGAAGGAAAGCCCTCACCCTAGTTCCCTGAGCTTGGGTACAGCATTGAAGGAGCCACAGATCACCTGGGAGCTTATTGAATAAGTGCAGGTTCCAGTTCTGAGTAGTAGTTGGGGGCTGGGACCTGATGGGCTCTCAGCGATGCCCACACTGCTGGCCCGGGAGCCACACTTGGCACCTCGAGCTCGGGCACCTCAGAATTTGCCGAGCGCTCTCCGTTCTTGCTGTGAAGCAGTCTGTGCCTTAGTCTACTCTGTTTGGGGGCCTTCCTGCACTTCCTCTGTCCATCCCCTCATCCAGGCTCTTGTCCATAGTCCTGTGCTCTCACCACATCCCCACCAGATGCGCTCTTGTCACTCCAGCAGCTCTTGGCTTCCTGGGCCTCCCCCTCCTGCCACCACCAAGTCAGGGGCCAGGAAGGTTTCCTCGCGACTTCGACTTCATTGCTGCCCCCATCCCCCCAGCTTCCTGTGTGGGCGCTCAGGCCTCGGGCTGGCTGATTCCCTCTCTCTCCGTGGAGGGTCCTGCTTCAGAGGCACCCTCTGTCCGTCCTGCCCTGGCCCCAACCTGGCATTTGCCCCACTTGGGCCCCTTGACCCTTGGATTTCCCTGGGGGAAGGAAGGAGGGACGAGACAGACCAGACTCCTGCAGGGAACCCTCTAATCTGTCTGTCCTATCCACTCCACCCAGCTGGCTTGAGAAACACCAGGTGTGACTGAACAAATCACAGTAATTCAGGTCCATTTCCTGAACCGCCTACCCCTTGGGCCTATTTACCTTGCAGCCCAATAACAGTTCATTGAGTATGTGCCTCAGCCTAGCTTTTTGATCCGTGGCGTTTGGTTTTGATGCCGGGGTACTGTTCTTCCACAGTGTAGGGCCAGTAGAAGGGCTCAATCTTTGTAGTTTTAAGTGGCAGAGGGAACACCACTCCCAACTTGGGAAGTGACTTCTTTCATTGAAAAGAATGCCCCTGGGAGAACCTCCCTTAGACTCGCCTCTGCCCTCCTTGCTGGCACAGCCAGGGCTCTGATGGATTAAAAATATGAAGGTGAAGGTTGGGGCGGGAGTGCTATATAAGAATATTTTCATTTCTGTTGATATTTTGATAGAAAAAAATGTGATTCATGGGCTCCTTCGTGTGTGGCCTCGGTTCCTTTTGCAGAGGCATTTTAAGAACATTAACAGGAAGCTTCTCAGGATGGGGGCGCGGTCGCAGGGGGGCGTTGCACGTGTGTGAGATTTTCTCTGCCGGCTGGTGTGATGAAAGCTGCCTGTCGCTGAAAAAAAGCAACCTCACAAGCCCTGTCACCTAGGGTTTGGTGCCAGCTGGCCTTCTCATGAGACCCAGGTTCAGAAGAGGGTAGGCGGGTTGCTGATAAGACCCACTGGGCCCCTGGGCAGCTCTTCAACCAAAAAAGACAGTTAACTGCGGATATTTGCCTGGGGGAAGGGTACACACCTATTCATTCCTTCCTCTTCAAGCTACAAGTATGAGGAGGAGGTAAACTTTGGGGATGGAAGGAGAGGGGGCCTGGGAAGAAGGCTTCCTGAATCTTTGAGGGACTGAGGAAGGGCAATCTCAACTGTGAGACGGTGTTTTCTCAGCTGTAGGAAAACAGTGCAGCTGTTACTCCAGCTCTGAGAAAAGGCTGTGAGACCAGGACCTTTCATGTGGCCACCAGGCTTTCATGTGGAGAGACGGGTGAGGGCGACCCTGTAGGAGGGTCCCCGTGAGAACCAGGAGCTACTGCGGCCCTTTCTTTCTCCCTTCCCTGCCCCTGAGGGCTGGTGCCATCCTGGAATGGGGTTTTCCAAACAAGAGGCCTTTGTCTGACATTTCTCTTTCCAGTTTTTCTATTCATTTATGTGAAAACAGGTTTAAAACGTCACCTTCTATCAGGCATTTTGGGAATCCTAAAGAATAGGATTATATGACATCCTGACTGCTGGAAAATCTAGGGCAGGAGGCATGTGTGAGTCTGTTCTTGCACAGAACCACTGCAGCTAGTCTCACCTTCAGAGATAGCCAGCTTGTCACTTGTCAGGGGTCGGAGGTGTCTTGAGCAGTGGCCTCTTCCTACGGCGGGGAGGGAGAGTGACCAGCAGTTGACCCTGAGGTTGTGTGAGGGATGCAGGGAGGGACTTGCCTGCTTCTCAGAAGTAGGGAGGGAGGCGCCTCAGGGGCTTGGGCACTTAGCAGCCAGGAGCCCGTAGCTTCCAGAGAGCTCAGCTGTGGCCACCCCAGGGCTGACTCATCGTGAGCCATAAAATGCCGACACTTTAACTGTGTTGTGATGGAAACCTTTCAAACTGTACTAGACACTTAGACACTTACTGCCTTCTTGCTAGAGTCGACAGTGTTGTTTAAACTACTTATGGTGCCATGTTTTAGTGGGTTTGCGTGTCTGTGAGTTGACTGCACTCTGGATGCAGGAGTGTGGGACCCACAGGCTGAGTTTTTAGCTCGTCCTGCCTCCAGACTGCTGAATTGTCTCAAATGGTGTGTTTTTTGCTGGTCCGCTGATGCCCATCACTAGATTTGTCCTTCAGTCAAATAACCTAACCTTTCTGGGCCTCCGATTTCATATCAGGAAAATGAGGGGACTGGACTGGATCAGAGGTTTTCAACCTAGGTGCTGCGACATGTCCCAGTTTGGGTGGAATTTGGGGGATGCCGTGTTTGATATAAATCGACTAGAATGTAAGCTTCATGAAGGCAGCGACTGTACTACTAGCTCCTAGAACAGTGCCTGGTCACTAGTAAGCATTTGATAAATATGTGTTGTATGTATATATAAGAACATTTGTAGTGTTTTAGTGCATCCATATGTTTTATACATTGGAGTTGCACATGGGATTTCACTTGGTAGGGAAAGGAGTGCACTGCTAACCCCTTGAAACTGCTGGCCCACCTAAGCTCTGAGGTCATGCCTGCTGGAACTTTCTGTGAAATGAGCCCATTTCTGTTCTCCTTCCCAGAGCACACTTGGATCTAGTTGGCTCTGTGGCCTCCATCACCAGGCTTGGCAGCGTCTGGGGATGGGGCTGGCGTAAAGCACCTCTTAGAAAGGGCTTGGCAGATTTCTCCATTGCGGCATAATCTCCATGACACAATCAGGCAAATTTTGGGCTTTGTGTTTCATTAACTGCTTGTTGATAAGCTATTATTAAGTGGAAAAAGCAGGATTTTTCCCCCTCTCTCATTTTGATGAGAAGCCTTAAAACTGACTTTTAAAAATGGTTTAAACCTAATGAGCACTTTTCTTCCCATCATCCTACACTTTTCCATTTTGAATTTCAAGGTTTTGTTTTCCTACAGCATTTTTTTTTTCTGGAACTTGCTTAACTCATCTTTCTCAGAACCGTTCTGCTGCAGGTATTTGTGGCTTCAGTGGGTGCAAATGAATGTTCTGATTGCCTTGCTTGTTCCTCGGTGGAAATAAAGAGGGCACGTGGGAAGTGCTTCCACACACATGACAACTTTTCCCCAAGTTGCTAGGATGCTTTCCTGGGCTTAGATCTCAGAAGTTTTATTTCTGAAAGTATTTTCCTTCAACAGATGCATTTATCATTCACCTTAGGGCAGAAAAATGAAAGCATTGTTATAAGTGAGGTAGTAATGATTTGATCCCATCCCCCTCCCATCTTTACCTCTTTCCATATCTACCTGATGGACTGAGGAGGGGGGCCTCTCTGGGGAGGAGGGACATGACTATTGATGATGTAGATGATAAATCCAGGTGGCTCTCTTGGGAAAGTGGGTGGGTACCCTGTATTAGGCTCTGTGCTGAGAGCTTCTCCTGAACTGACTCATTTAATCCTCACAACAACCCTGTGAAGTAGGTATTTTTATTCCCATTTAACAATGAGATAATTGAAACCTGGAGAGGTAAAGAATTGTCCCAAGGCCGCTTAACCGGGGCTGTATTGGAGCTTGGGTGTGAACCCAGACAGCCTGGCTCCATCGAGAAGCGGGGAGGGCATTTGTCTGAGACATTTCTGATCGTCTCCACTTGTGAGGGAGAAGAGGGGGGTTTCTACTCGTATGTAGTGGCGAGAGGCCAAGGATGCTGCTAAACATGCCACAGTGCACAGGACAGCAACCGCCCCCAAAGAATTATGGGGCTCCCAGTGGTGCAGAGTTTGACACACTTTGCTCTAAATGATCTGTCTCCCACGAGTGTTTCCGCTTTCTGGCAGTTCAACAGAAAACAGTTAGTTTACCTTTTAACCTTAAACCTTATAGATTCTCTCTACCAACTTACTAAAGTATATCTAGTGTGGTATTTTTTAGAAGATGCATAAGCGGAGGGTGGTGTGAGGGAATGACTCAAAGAATCCAACTGCTATCTGAGAACAGACAACTCAATCAGCATTCTTTTGGTGCTGTAAGTAACCCTAATCTCGTGAGAAAGAGACTCCCAACAAGGGGGAACGGTTGTGTCCAGATTGGTTGTAACCCAAAAGCCAGTGCTGGCTTGGTGGGTGTTGATGACCTGTCCTTTGCCTGTTTCAGATTCGGTCCCAGTGACTGTGGGTACTCAGTGCTCATGAAGGAAGGACACTGACCCTTGACAATGCTTTCAATGGAAATGCTGTTGAAACCAGCACGTTCTAGAATGTTGAAACCTGTGTGAGAAACCTCCTGTCCCAAACTCCTTTCCGACAGTCCTCCAGAATCGTGTCGTGACAGTTATGGAAAGATTGTGAAAACCTTGGAGCTTTAAGGGATTCTCTGAACTCAAAAGAGAAAAACTTAAGAACCTGAAATGAAGGAAACACAAGAGCCAATTTCTGGGCCAGGCAAATACACAGCTTCTTGTTCAACTTGCACTCTTAGGTAGCCATTTAAGTTTTCCTATTTCATTTTCATTTGCTTCAAATTCTACCAAGTAGAGGTTTATTTATAGCAATTAAACTCTAAAAAACATTATAAGGGTTAAAGAATTTTTAAATTGAGGTAGAAACAAAATTCGCCGTCTTAACCATACTTAAAAATACAGCACAGTAGAATTTTCTAGTTTTATGCCTCAGTTACAGTGATAGTTCACTCTGGCTGTTTTCTACCAATCACATAGCAGAAGTAGATCTCATTTACTTGCTGGCTGATTCGTTTAGCAAATACTTGAGTGCTTACTACCTGTAAGGTAGAAGAGAAATGTCGTTTTGTTTTCTTCCAGAAGAGAAACTTGAAGTGTTTTTCTAATTACAAGATATGTGCTGGTTACATAGAGTTCAGAAAATACAGAAAAGCATAGTCACTCATAATCCTACAATTCTGTTAACTACCATTGACATACTGGTATATCCTTTAGATTGTTTTTTGTTGTTGTTATTGCAGATCTATGTCTTGTTATAATTTTACCCCAAATGCTATCATGCTCTATACTGTTGTGTTATTAACTATTTTCAGTTAATGCAATGTGGACATCTTTCCATGGCGGTAACTTTTCCTGTATAATCATTTCAATGGGTGCATTGGATTCAATGATATGAATGCACCATTATGTCAGTGATCAGTACTCCTTCCAGTACAGAAAGGAGCATCCAGTTTCCTTTCTTCTAAACAACTCGTTATGTTAAAGCAAGTTCATGTGCCCGACACAGAGTGAGGACAAACAAACCAAGACATCGGAGTTTGGAGCGGAGAAAGGTTTGTTGCAGGGCCAAGCAAGGAGACGGGTGGCTCGTGCCCCCTCCAAAACCCCGAACTCCCCGAAGGGTTTCAGCAAAGCATTTTTAAGGCCAGATGAGGGAAGGGGGTCACAGGGTATGTGATCAGCTTGTGCACAGTTCTCTGATTGGCTGATGGTGAGGTAACAGGGCAGTGTCACAGAGGTTAACACTACCAGTCCTTAGGCACCAATAGGTCTGGGGGCTATGTGCTCATGGTCATCAGGTAGTTAACGTCTTCCATTTGGTGGAGGTTTTTCACATCTGCAAAGCAACTCAGGAATGTGCATTAGATGCTGTTCTCTAGGTACTTCAGAGAGGAGCTGAAGCAGAGGGTTTGGGGGAGGCCCCATAGGGTCATTTCACGGGTAGAAACAAGGTCTGTTGTTTATTGCTGCATTCCCGGGAATTAACATTGCACAAGTAGGTATGTAGTATACTAACCATTATTTGAGTGAATGAATGGCCTGGTTATTTCCATAGGATTAGGGGTAGGGCTTTTATGTTTTTGTTTTTGTTTTTTTCGGTACGCGGGCCTCTCACTGTTGTGGCCCCTCCCGTTGCGGAGCACAGGCTCCGGATGCGCAGGCCCAGCGGCCATGGCTCACGGGCCCAGCCGCTCTGCGGCATGTGGGATCCTCCCGGACCGGGGCACGAACCTGTGTCCCCTGCATCGGCAGGCGGACTCCCAACCACTGCGCCACCAGGGAAGCTCCAGGCGTAGGGCTTTTAAAGTGGGCTAGGGCTTGGGGGTGAGAGAGCGGGGAGCTTGGTAATGGGAGTGGATGAGCCGCTCTGGCAGGGCGCTAACAGAGGGCATCCAGATCCACTGCAGCCAGAGGTTGCCAGGAGAGAGGAGGGGCACACAGAGGGAGATGCCTTCTGCAGATGCCTGTTGAATGCTCACTGTGCCCCTGAGGGCAGGAGAGAAAAACTGCTTCTTCACTTTGCTGCTTCCTTCCCACACAGCCAATTTCCCTTCTGTAGGAAACAAAGGTTTCAGGCCAGTGTTGTCTGTCCAGTGCACCCTCTGTATATACCAGCAGTGAATAGATCAGAATAGCAAAGAGCCTACAGATTCAAATCCTGGCTCTACGACTCACCAGCTCTGTCCGGTGGGGTTGATATAACAGCTAATGATAAGTTGTAGTACCTTGCAAAGGGATTAGTAAGTGTTAGCTATGGTTAGCTAATGTTATTATGGATTAAGTAAGCTTTACTAGGTTCCCCTATATTCTTTTGTGTGGGAGAAATCCACTGTAAGCTCCAAACAAACCAACTTACTAACACATGTATAATACGTGTTGAGGTTTCTAAAACACTGTCCTTTTGAGAATTAGCAGCTACCTGCCACCTATATTTCTTATGCAGTAAGATACACCTTTATTGAGCAGAGGAATTGCGTGTTCTTATTCTCCTGGCTTTCAAGTCACATCATCCTCTCGTATAGCTACCGGTAAAGGGCAGCACATGGCACCACGGTGGCGAGAGTTGCTATTTACCACTCCCTCTGCCTCCTGACTGTAGTGGAGAAAAAGGTCTGTATAGGCTCAGTGGGAAGCTGTTTCTGAGCATCTAGTGAGGAGAATGAGCTGCAAAATATTGGTTATGTAGTCCAGAATTTAAATAAATACTGCTATCAAAGTAGAATCAATTGTTCCTTACCTCTCTGCTGACCGCTGGTGATTCATAGATAATCCTAAAACCTCAAAGGAGAAGGAAGGAAAGTGGGCTGTGACATGGCATGAGTAGTATTGTGTGTTACTGAAAGATGTGGAAATGGAAATTAAAAGATAGAGAGCACCGTTCACTTTAATAAAATATTCTGGACCTGGTTTTATGTCTTGTGTGTTTTTCTTCTCTTTCCTTGGTATTAACCGCCCCCCCACCACCACCCAGCTCGCACAGGAACACCTGTGTTCTGCTTCCAGCAGCTTCAACAACTTCAGTTTTTTAGGAACTTCCTTACTGCTGCCCCGCCTCCTCAACGTTTATTAAGGGACAGTATTGTAATGATTGTAGTTAACAAACAATCTCTTAGGTCTTTCCTCAGTTCTGCTAGGGCTCCTGCATTTCCAAGTCAGGAAAGGGGACTGAATGAAGGTCCGTGTCAGGTTTGAAGCAATCTTTCCTTTTGCGGTTTCAACTCAGTTTTGACGTGCTAAAGCCAACTAGGCTGTCCAGAGCTCTCGAGGAATAAGTCTGAATGAATGAATGTTTTCCACTTTGCTGAGGGATTTACACTCCCCCAAACTAAAGCATTGGCACTGAAAAAACTGTGATCCGTGTTTGGGGTGATTCTTGTGACAGAAGTGTCCTACGCCACTTGTTTGCCTTCCTAAGTGGAACGAAGGGACCCCGAGTTAATGGGGTGCCTGAGCCATTATGATGAGTGTGAGTTATCTCACTGCCGCGGGAGCTGAACATCGCAGAATGCAGCCCAGGAAGCAGTGGAGTGATGCTCATAGAACCCGTGCCTGCTTGAAGAGCTTTGGACTGCTCCACTTATTAATTCTTCTCTTTCTGATCGATTTTTCTCTCTCTCTTCTTGCTTTGGGTTTAACCCAGTGTGCTTGCCTCTTGCAGGACATTTTTCAACATCTAAGAACTTGTGGATGGTAGGGATCAATCAGACCACCTCTTACAGGGATGACCAGACTGTAGCATGGGTGCCACCATGCACATGGTGCTCATTGGTCCTTGCGTTTTCCCTGTGGATTGAGACATTCAGCCTTAGAACCTACCTCAAGACTGCCACTGCCAATGAGTTGAGCGTCAGATGAAACCTGTTTACCTATCATCTGTCATCTGCCTACGCTCCTTCAATGTGCAAGTGAGGAAAACCAAGACCCAGAGCTGCACAGAGTTAGAATCCAGGCCTTTTGGTTCTCAGACCTGTACTCTTCCCACCGGTGGGCTTAAGCAAGCCTGTTGGAACTGTGAAAAAAAGACCTGAGGGAGGAAGAGGGGAGCTCTCACAAGATACATGGGCATGTGTTTGTGCTGATTCTATGACATCTCTTTGGCTTTCTTCCTGATTCTTTGCTATTTCCAATTGGTGGTGTTGTCAGCAGGGAATTCTAGGTAATAAAGGAATTGTGCTTTTTAGTTTAACAAAAGAACCCGGAAGTTACTACCAGCCCTAGCTCATGTTTCGCTTCTGTGATCACTTCCTCACTTGCCTGGCATCAGTCCTTAGAAGAACTGTCAGTCCAAGGCCAGTGGGGAGGACAAGGAGAGAGATTGTGTATTTATTTACTGTGGTGGTGGTGGTGGTGGTGGTGGGGTGTGTGTGTGTGTGTGTGTGTGTGTGTGTGTGTGTGTGTGTGTGCGCGCGCGCGCGCGCGCGCAGGCACACACCTTAGACAGGAGAAGAAAACTAACACTAAGGGGGAGGCCCAGCTCCAGGTAGCAGCAAGAGGCTGGCTAATCCTTTCATTTGGACCCTGCCCCGGTAAGGACAAAGCACCTCTTATTTAGAAAAGCCTTTGCTATTCATGCTGTTGCTATTTCAAAGTAAGTTAGATAGAGGGTGTGAACGGCTCTTTGAAATTTTTCTTTTTCAGTATATTTGGGGGAGGGAAAGTTTCTTCAGAAAGAAAGAAATCACCCAAGTCAATACCACATTGCAAATACTTCTGTATCATTATCTTGAAACTTACTTTTCTTAAATAGTCTGTTTTCTTTTTCTAATCATGAGAGTAATACATGCACATGATAAAAACCCAGACAGGAGAGCAGAACAGTGAGACATGGCTGTCTTAGTTTCCTCCCCACTCATCTAGGCCCAGGTGATCGATGTTAGCAGTCTTTGTGTCCACACACATATTCCCTACATACACATATGCATACGTATAAGATATCCGGGCATACTGGCTGTCTTAGTTTGCTGGAGCTGTCATAACCCAAGTACCACAGACCAGGTAGTGTAAACAACAGAAATTTAATTTCTCACAGATCTGGGAGCTAGAAGTCCGAGATTAAGGAGGCTTCTCTCCTTAACTTGTAGATGGCTGTCTTCTCCCTGTGTCTTCACATGGTCTTCTTTCTGTGTGTCTCTGTGTCCTAATCTCTTCTTACAAGGACACCAGTCATGTTGGATTAGGGTCCACCCCAGTGACGTTATTGAATCTTAACTACCTCTTTAAGGGCCGTCTGTCTAAATAAAGTCATGTTTGGAGATACAGGGGGTTAGGACTTCCAACATATGACTGGAGGGGCGGGGGCAGGGACACAGTTGAGCCCATAACACTGTCTTATTCTTTTAAACTATGTCCTATTGTATGGATAGTCCATAATTCATTTATTCCGCCCCTGTGTAGCTGGAGAATAAGACCTTTTTTATGCTTTTTTAAAAAAAAATTTATCTTTGGCTACGTCGGGTCTTCATTGCTGAGAGTAGGCTTGCTCTAGTTGCGGCGAGCAGGGGCTACTCTTCGTTACGGTGCGCAGGCTTCTCTTTGCGGTGGCTTCTCTTGTTGCGGAGCATGGGCTCTAGGCGTGCAGGCTTCAGTAGTTGTGGCACATGGGCTCAGTAGTTGTGGCTCATGGCCTCTAGGGCACAGGCTCAGTAGTTGTGGCGCACGGGCTTTGTTGCTCTGCGGCATGTGGGATCTTCCCACATGAGGGATCGAACCCGTGTCCCCTGCATTGGCAGGCAGGTTCTTAACCACTGTGCCACCAGGGAAGTCCCCATTTTTATGCTTTTAATGAACAACCTTATACCTAAATCTCTGTGCCCTTGTGTAAGTATACCTGCAGGGTGAACTTCTAGAAGAATTGCAAACATCGTCCTCCCAAAAGATTGTCCTGGGTCCCTCTTGAATGTATACTGATTTCTTGTGGAAGAAGATTGTGTGCAGTATCTACAAATTAAAGCCCTTAATAATGAACTCTTTGTGATACAATGTGGGTGTGAGAAATTCAGAGTGCAGCACATGGCTTGTGCCCTTGGCCCTATGGAGTGGGATTGCCAGCCCTTTTGTTTGAGGAGTGTTGCTGTTATGACTTTATCATATATTATTCATTCAACATTTATTGAGCCGTTGATGGGCACTGTTTTGTTCATATGTTGTTGTTTGTTTTTTGATAGACTTATTTTTAAGAGATATTTTAGGTTCACAGCAAAATTGAGAGAAAGGTACAGAGATTTCCCGTATACCCTCTGCCCCTACACACGCACAGCTTTCCGCATTATTCACGTCCCTCGCCAGAGTGGTACATTTGTTACAACCAGTGAAGCTACGTGGACACATTATTATTATTTAAAGTCCATAGTTTACATTAGGGTTCACTCTTGGTGTTGTACATTCTACCTTTGTTTTTTGTACCTTGACTTGTTCAGTAAAATGTTTAGGTCCTCTGGAGTTGGGGGTAACAAGACAGAGGCGCTTCTCTCCAAGCTTGTGACAGTCCCAGAAGTTAGGTTGGCCAGGAGTTGCTTTCTCCAGTTTTGAGGGTGAAGAGTAGGGGAGTGACATGCTCGCAGAAATAAAGCTGTAAGTGGCAAGGAATAAAAGGGAAACCCATTTTATTCTAAATTATGCTCTTCCGGAAAGAAGTAGTAAGTCAGCAGGGCTGTGAGATTTTCCTCACTGCTAACATAACATTGCTTGTGTGGATGCTGTTTTGAATTTCCACTTCCATATCAGCATTTAGCTTAAGATAATGCACTTGTACTATGGTATTGGTGATTGGCTTAGTTTGCTTTCATAAATAACTTTTAGGCTAGTAGAGAAGTGCTCTTTGATTCTGATATTAGGTATGTGTGTATGTATGTACACTTGTCTGTATATATGTATACACACACATAAATACCATAGCACTCTATGTAGGGTGAAAGTAAAAAATAAGGAGAGTTTAAAAAATTAGATTCATACAACAACACATGACTTTAATGACAGAGTAGGATTAAACCAATGTGATTTTCTCTTCACGTTTTCCATGATCACATTCCTCTGTCACTATTTGTCTTTAAATGACCAGTTAGGCTGACTTTATGTCTGTCTGTGTTCATTTTTCCCCTCTGTGGAGATAGTAAGTGTAAATGTTGATTCTGCTATGGGTAAGTTCTCTCATGGGATGTATCAACTGCTTCTAAATATTTCTTTTTCCAGATAGGATAAATATTTGATCACATTTGAAATACAGTAAAACTGGTTATCTAAGACCATAGAGCTTAAAGAGTTAGCAACCCATGAATGAGGCAGTTTGGAAAGAATTTGGCAGGCAGAGGAGGAGGGAGGCGGGTCCAGGCCAGAAGCCAGCTAAGCCAGTGGGAGCGGAGAAGAGGGAGCAGGGGAGGGAGAGGAAAGAAACACTGGGGCATATGAGTGGAAAGGGATCAATAAAATCAGGGACAGAGAATATGGATGAGTGAACTGTAAAGGAAGGTGGCCTGCAAGAACACCACACAGGCAGCAGTGTTAGGATCCCACTTGTGTGATCTGTTAGCTCAGCCCAATAGAATAGCTTGTCTTGCAAAGCAGTAGCCCAGCTTTCTGAGGCAAGAAGAGTCTTGAGAAAAATGGCTTAGAAAACTGAATGTAAGATGGAGAGAGTACATTAAGAAATTTAAAGTAATGAAATAGTACAGAATGACAAAGGGCTCCCACAATGGCGCTTCCATGAAGTAGATGAAATATCTTGGGAAATGCGTATGTTTCCAAGATCCGTCCTAACGTCATTGTGATTATAACCTGTTGTGGTCTTACACCTGTGATCTCTTCTTACTGTAAGTGATGTTTATAGTGTAGTCTTCTAATTGATGCTTGTTTTGAAGCCATGCAAAGCTCTGAACTTCCTGCTAAATCATTATCAAGAGATTGCATTGTTAGGTTTTGTGTATAGTGTCAATACATGTAGGTTTGGTTGTTATTCGTGGTTTATGGTAATCTCTTTTGTATTATTCCCTATTTGCTAAACGGATATCCCTCCCTAACACCAGGTGTGTCTGATTAGGTTGTCCAAGAGACCACCGAGTACACTAAGTACTGTCAGCACCCTCACTTTAAAAAATGAGGAGTCTGGGGCTTCCCTGGTGGTGCAGTGGTTGAGAGTCTGCCTGCCGATGCAGGGGATAAGGGTTCGTGCCCTGGTCCAGGAAGATCCCACGTGCTGCGGAGTGGCTAGGCCCGTGAGCCATGGCCGCTGAGCCTGCGCGTCCAGAGCCTATGCTCCACAACGGGAGAGGCCACGGCAGTGAGAGGCCCACGTACCACAAAAAATAATAATAATAATAATAATGAGGAGTCTGAGTCTTGAAAATGCTTATAGCTGGTAGGTGGCAGAGCCAGGCCCCAAACCCAGGTTTACAGATCTAGTTTCCTTTTAGGGCAGTGAAAATACTCTGATACATAATGTTGCATATATGTCATTATACATTTATCTAAACCTGTTCAGTATATGACACCGAGAGTGAACCCAAAATGTACCATTCTGGTGACTGATATTGATAATGGGGGAGGCTATACATGTGTAGGGGTAGGGGGCGTATGGAAAATCTCTGTGCCTTCCCCTCAGTTTTATTGTGAACCTAAAACTACTCTAAAAAAACAAACTCTTTAAGAAGAAGAAAAAAATTAACACCAGATCCAAACCTGAAAACTTAATTCCCTATTTTATTTAATATTCTCAAATAAAATTATGTCCGGTTGCATTGACCAGTAAAGCCCAATCCTGCCCCACTCATTAGCCTAAAGCCTACCCTTAGGGGCGTGAAGCTGTGGTCAACAACAACGTGTAAGAGGCACCTGTGCCTTTTGTGCTTCAAGTAACCCCCCCCCATGCAGTTCATTCTTTGGCTCATGGATTTTGACAGGTCCCTTTCTTGGGCCCAACTTCTTGGTATTCCCGTCCTTCCCACTTCACTTAGTCCTTTTTCTAGTTCTTGGCTTCTTCTCTTGCTCTTCCCTGATTGGTTTTCGTCTAAGAGTGATCACAGTGCTTCAGGTGAAGTGTGCCTTTTCTGTTTAAGTATTGGGCATCTCCCAAGCCATCATGTTTATTAAAGACAATGTCAGACCAATTCTGGCGAAAACTTTGTTCACGCACTCAACTGTTCACACATGTCCTATGGGCAGGACGCCTTGGAGGAATGGTAGCTCACCTGCAGAGGTCTGGGGTGAGCAGGTTTGTGAAGGAGAGGCTCCGAGAGGGTGTTTTGTGTTCCTTTCCTAGTTGGCCTGCTGCTGTGGGAATGCTGGCTGCTCCTACTGCTGTGGCTGCTGCCCCAAGATCCGCCAGTCCCGGAGCACCCGCTTCATGTACGCGCTCTACTTCATCCTGGTCGTCGTCATCTGCTGCATCATGATGTCCAACACCGTGGCCAACGAGATGAGGGAGCATGTAAGTCAGCCCTTCACCTCTTCCTACTGCTGATGAACGGTTGATGAGGGTGTGTGGGAAACATTCCGTTTAGAGGATGGGGCCCACCCACCCCAGGGTGGTTTAGGGTTATACCCGCTCTCCCTAAACTGCCCTGAAGCCTCTTCAGTGCTTTCCTTCCAAGTGGGCGAACCCTTCACCGTCTCTATTTTAGTAGAAGGACAGATGCCATCTGATGCTTTTGGTGCAGAAGATTGTGTGTGTTGTCTTGGCCTCATTTTGGGTTTTTTTTGTTTGTCTTTTTTCCTTTTTGGCCATGCCGTATGGCATGTGGGATCTTGGTTCCCTGATCTTGGTTCCCTAACCAGGAATCAAACCCACGCCCCCTGCAGTGGAAGCACAGAGTCTTAGCCACTGGACCGCCAGGGAAGTCCCATCTTAGCCTTGTTGATGGCCGTTCCTGATTAGATGTGTAGTCTTTTCTTATAGACTTTTGTACTCTTCCCTTGTCCTAAGGCTGTCTGCCAGTGTCCCTAGTAGCAGCTGTTATATATAAACACTTAATGCGGCCAGTATGGTAAAGCCTACATAATCCCACAGATAATGAGGAGTGGGCTATTGGCCAAGTTTTACTTTTCTGGACATGTCACTTGTGGGGTGGGTGTCTCCAGGGGTGAGGGACGGATTTGCTTCCATCCGTTTCCTGGGCAGTGTCTACAAAGGTATCCCTGGTACGTGATGCTGATAGAGACACATATAGGGCCTTTTTCTGGAATTTCCTCATAGTAGGCCTGATTATGGGGGGAGGTGTTGGGGGTTCTGAGGGAGCCCAGTAAATAACACCATCCTTCCCCTCTGAGGTTTTGAACAAATTGACAAAAAAGACTACAGTTTCAGCGGGTAGATGCCAAACATCACCTTTATCCCCCCAGAAGTCGATGTAAGACATTGTGACTCGTATCTGCAAGGAAGTGGTCTTCCTACTACTGAACCCCAAAATGAGTCAGACTTAACCCATTTGGGGACCCCACCTGAGCCAGGGAGCACTTCCTCTGCAGGGGCACAGTTTGCTGGGAAGAGCTGCAGGCGTGTTCTCTGGGGGCAACTCTCCTCAGAGGGAAAGCGGGAGAGGAAAGGCTAGCCAGCCAGACCCCATTTGCCCCACAGCCTTAGTGCTGAGCACTGCATCTTCCTGGGGCCAGCAGAGTGAGGGGGGGACAAGGTCAGGGCAGTGCCCTACTGGAAGCCTGGAGATGGCATCGCCAGGAGCAACTCCTGAGGAAGTGTTTGTTCTCCCCAACCTTATGCTGAAACTGCAGACTATTTTAAATGCACTCAAGGGCTTCAGAACAACCATGTTTTTAGAAGCACTTGTTATACTCTTATCCGTTAGTTAAAGTAGTCCCTTTGAAGCTTTCTGTTGGGTAATGCTTTTATAACTGTGGTGGTATGATCTGGAATATACTGGAACTAATGTGAAAACTTGTGAAATTTAGATTCTCCTCTGATTGCTTTAAACTGTGGATCTCTGTTCAGTAAGGCCCTGCAGTGGGAGCCATGGGTCATTCAAACTTGAGAGAAAAGGAGCTTCTAACCCAGAGACAGGTATGAAGTCTTCTGAGGCTTAAAACCAGGTAGAAGTTGTGTCTTATGAGAGGATGCATGAAGTGCTGTGGAAGTTTGGAGGCAGGGAGACCAAGGGCTAAGGCTGCCTTGTTCGTCTCCACCAGGTCCTACTCCATCTCGGTGGTGGTTTCCACTCTTCTCTTCTTCTTAACTTGGTTTAATCTTAAATGTTTGTGACAAGAAGTTTGAGAGGAGGAATACTTGAAAAGGTAGAGTTTAACTCTTATTCTGAAGGTCTGTTTAATCTCCCACTTCTTACCTTAGCTTTTCAGGTAACTTAATATTCTCTTTTTAAATGAACAAGCATTGGCTTAAGGACCCACTGTGGGGCTTCCCTGGTGGCTCAGTGGTTAAGAATCCGCCTGCCAATGCAGGGGACACGGGTTCGAGCCCTGGTCCGGGAAGATCCCACATGCCGCGGAGCAACTAAGCCCGTGTTCCACAACTACTGAGCCTGCGCTCTAGAGCCCGTGAGCCACAACTGCTGAGCCCACGTACCACAACTACTGAAACCCGCATGCCTAGGGCCCGTGCTCCGCAACAAGAGAAGCCACGACAATGAGAAGCCCGCGCACGGCATCAAGGAGTAGCCCCCACTCGCCGCAACTAGAGAAAGCCTGCATGCAGCAACGAAGACCCAACACAGCCATAAATAAAGAAGGAGGGAAGGAAGGAGGGAGGGAGGGAGGGAGGGAGGAAGGAAGGAAGGAAGGAAGGAAGGAAAAATTAAAAAAAAAAAAAAGGCCTCAGTGTGTCACTGTGATAGGAACTGCCAGTGTGTCCATAGTGCTCTTAAGAAGCTTTCAGTCTCCGTAGAATTAGGCTTTGGATCCCAGAAACACAATCTGAAACTACAAATGTATAGTACCTCTTAGAGATGAACCCATCAGAAACATTGTTACTGGAGGTGAAGATAATTTGGGAACCACAGGACCTATTTTAGGATATGACTTTCATAATAATAATTTTAACATTTGATTACCATCCAAGTAACCTGACGCATGGAACAGTCCCTAACAACTCCAGTCAGTATCTGACTGTTCATAGAACATTTAAGAAACAGAAGATTTAAAAAAAAGAAAAGAAAGAAGAGAAACAGAAGGTGTTGACTGGTGTTGCTAGGGAAGGCTACGTGGAAGAAGTGACTTGTGTGATAATAATGAATATTTCAATTGCTAATATCTGTTGGGTGATACCACGTGCCAGGTTTTATTCTAAGCATTTTACATTATCATCTCAGTTCATGACCACTGTACTCACCTGAGCAGTATTATCCCTGCTCTACAGATGAGGAAACTGAGGTACTGAGTCATTTAAGTACCTTGCCCAAGGTCTCCAGCTCTAAGTGGTGGAGTTGGGATTTGAATCCAGGCTGACTGAGTTCTTAGTGACTAGGCTCTGTAGGTAGAATAAGGACAACACATGTGTAGAAGGACAGGGAGGAAACATGGGCAGGTAGAATGACGTGCAGGAATCTCAGTGCTAAGGTGAGGCATTTGACCGTGGTCTCATGGCAAGTGGGAAGCCATTATAGATTCTTGAGTAGGAGGCTGTTGTCATAGAAACAGGCCGAGATACTCAGGGAGGTGAGCCCAGCAGTGGTGTGTGTGCAGTGTGACTTGGGGTCAGAGCAGAGGGAAGGAGGAAGGGAGGGAGAGAGGGAAGGAGCAACCCCGAGGCCTCACAGAGGCTCTTGTAAATGTTTCTGTGCCTGTCCCCTGAAGGTACTGATTTGAAAATGGTTTGGCTGGGCTTCCTGAATAGGGAATGAGGCCCCTGTGGGTGAAACCAACACTTCCCATCTCTAAGGCCTCACAGGGGGCCAGCCAGCTGGTCACCAAGTCAGCTTGTTTCTGGGCCTATAGAATAGAGGCTGGCCTCACCCTCAGGCGGTGCTTGAGGGCGGGGCGCTGAAAGGTCCCTTGGGGGATGCACACTGGGCTTCTGCTGCAGTCCTCCCTCCTTGTTGGCCTGGGGAAATGGTTGAGGGTGTGACAGGAAGAGGGGAAGCACATATCCTTGTAACAGCCCAGATGGGAGAGCACAATTGCCTCCTACCCGGCATCCTTGCCTTCCTGCGCAGTGCCCAGGGCTCCGTCCGGAGCCACGTGGCCTTTGGTGTGCGGATTTTGAACACAAGGCAGTGCCTTTTCAGTTGTTTTCAGTTTTTGCCTTGGCTTCCCAATGCGGCCTGTGTTGTAGTTTGAGCGAGAGGGAACTGCAAAGAACTGCTGGGCCAGACTTCGTCCCGCCTGTTCTCTCTCCGGAAACTCCTCTTTCCCGTGAGAACTTTGGCTCTGCTGTGCTGGTTGAATGGGATGCGATTTCTGTCTTCTCCTGGAGCATTTTTCCCATCTCAAAACATACCAGCCATTTTATTGCAGGTCATTCTTGTCAGTGACCATGTAATTCACGCAGGAACAGTCTTGAGATATTTGATGCTTGTGGGGATTAAAAATCCATTTTAGAATGTAGAACAGCAACCACAAAATGGGCGAGAGATTTAAGCCTCCTGACCGGCACCAGTAAATCAAGGTGTAACTTCTGTGTGGAGACCAATGATGACACTTTGAGTTTGGGCGTCCTAGGAAGCTGTGCGGGCATTTGGGGAGGGAGGAGAAAGGAAGGCTCTTCTTGTTTCCTGTGGGACAGGAGCCTCTAAGACTAAGCCTGCATTGGGAAAGGGAGGACAGGACATCTACATGGCCCTCAAGGCTTATTTCCTGTGAGCTGTGTGCCAGGCCGAGGGAAGAAGAGTCCTAAAGTTTCCTGAGTGGAAGAATCCATTTTCTCCATCCCACGTTCCACTTGGTGCCCAGGCTGCTCTGAGGCATTGACATGGGTGGTAGGTAGTACCTGAACCTTTGCGTTTTTTTTTTTTTCTCCCAGAACCAAAACATACCTCCCACATCGTGGAAGGCGCGTTTGTGTTGTTGTTTTAGTGTGTTTCTTTGCTTGAAATTTAAATCTTGAAGAATCATTCCTTGTATTGAGAGGAGAAGCTCCTATGATGTTTGTTTTTGATAGCAATCTTTTTTTGTTCCTTCAGGTTCTTTTTGTTTTTTTTTCTTTTTGCGGTACGCGGGCCTCTCACTGTTGTGGCCTCTCCCGTTGCGGAGCACAGGCTCCGGATGCGCAGGCTCAGCGGCATTTGGGATCTTCCCGGACTGGGGCACAAACCCGTGTCCCCTGCATCGGCAGGCGGACTCTCAACCACTGCGCCACCAGGGAAGCCCCCTTCAGTTGTTTTAAAAGGTGTTAAAGTTTTGTTTGTACTCTTACTGAATCTCTTTTGGAGACATGGTTTGCTTTATACATTATTTTCTGCTGGTGAGTTTGGGTCAGTTTTCCTCTGAGTGAGTAAGAATGTGGAAATTGAACCATTCCTACGATTGGATGAGAAGAGCTTTTCCGTTCTTTTCAGCACAGGATGATAATGTTGCAGGGTAGAGTGGGCTTCAAAGGAGGGTTGGACGAGATCTGACAGGACCCAGAGTTGAGGGGGGCTGAGGGCTGCAGTCTCCTCAGTGTCTTAAAAGAAGCTTCTGAATTCCATTCTCTCCCTGGACTTAATGAAAACCAGCTCTTGATGGTAGAACCCCTGATGCTCCAGCCTCCCCCACTAGCCAGTGATACACCCAGAGACTTCAGGTGCGCCTGGAAATCTCCTAGCTCAGGCATTGTTAAGTTGGCTTACAGGCTCTTGTTTGGCCAGCAGATTTTTCTGTTTTTAATGTGCATTTAGCTGCCTGCTTCTTGCATTTGGCAAGAAGTAAGGGGCTAGCATGCTGTAGCTCGCCACAGGCCCCATCACTGGATGTTTACTTACATCAGGTCCCATACATTTACCCTTACTTCTTGCCCCCCAAGAATAGCATTTGGATTTGAAACTCCTGAAATAGCTTAAACTCTTTGAGTTCATGAGTTTCTGAAAAGGCTGTAACTGTCAGAACGGACACCAGGCTTCTTACCCACCCCTGACGGTGAGCGGTAGGGAGGTTGCTTAATGTGCTCCAGTGGTCTTTGCAGATCTTTACGCACAGCCCCAGGCCGGGGCCCGAGAAGCCTGTCTCTGCCGTAACTCGTCTACCCTTGGCACGCTGGAATCTGGCATTTTTATCCAAGTAACTATTTAGAAATTGTCTGGTCACTTTGGTCCACTGGACTCAATGGACCACTCAGTTTCAGGACTAAGTGGAGGTGGGACGCTGCTTGGATCTAAATCTGCCCCTCCTTCAGTTACATTTCCAAGTTACAGTCATCACCTCCCCCCACCCCTTTAAAAAAATCTTAAGTAGGTATTCTACTCGCGATTTCTACAGTTATCATGAAGTCCAAAATTTGCCAGGGAAGGGCAACAGGGATGGATGTTGAGGCTGCCAACTGTGGATTTAGGCCCCTGGAACAGAGGTAGCAGGATGGGCTTAAAGGACTTTTCTCTATTTATTCAGAAAATCCAGTCTCTCTCCACACATTCCCTGGAGGTGATATATAAATTAGCTTTGGTCTGTATTTCTCAGTCATTTTCACTGTTCATTAGAAGAAGGAGACGTGGTAATGGGAAATTCATGTACATTAGCTGTATTAACATAAGATTATGTGGACATAAGTGGATGAAAATGAAATAAAGGAGGACTGTTTATAGCCAGGCTCGTTCCGAGGCCATATCCACATCTGGTCATCCATTCCCCCACCCCCACCCCCCGCGAGTGTGGTCACCTCCTGGCCTGAGCCCTTCTCCTTTGCCTGCTTTCCCTGAGCCGTGCTTTCATTTTCTGCTTTGGTTATTCCTAATGTTTATCTGCTGGTTGAGGCACACTTTTCTCAGGACAGTGCTGGGGACAGATCCATTCTCCCCCTTTTTTCTAGGTCCAGTGCTGACCACATACTTTACCCACGCAGGTCATAAAAGGGTTGGGTTTCTACTCTGCATTCAGGCAGTCCTGATTCGACCCCACCAGGCTCCTTGATGTCCTGTTCCAATTGTCTTATTTAGCTTTGGATTGTCCCCATGTCCCTAGCTTCACACGTTCACTTCCCCTCAGACTTCTTTCTCCAGATAACTAACCCCATGGGTGACCCCATGAGGATGCTGTTTGTACTTGTATGTCTCCCAGATGATACTCCATTTTCAAATTCTGGAGTTCCCACAGTGTAGCAACTGTAGATGAACACAGAAGCTACTTTCCTTAGAGATGACTTAGATTTCAAAACGCTCTCCTGAGTATACACCCTGTGGTCAGTTCACAGTGACATTTAACCATACTTCGGTGGTTCCTAGAGTTGACAGAGCTTTGATCCAGCATGTTAGAGATGCTGAAATTTGGTAACGAGCTACTCTACTTTTTTTTAACCTACAGTATTAGGAATATGAAAGCATTAGAATAAGTATTGGTTTTGGGAAAGCCCTCCCAGTCCCGTTCCCATTCCCGTCACAGGGGGTAAAAAAAAAAATAAATAAATGAAACAAAGTTACTAGTTAAAGGATCTAGTTAAACAGATAAGAAATGGAAAAAAGGATGCAGCTCCCATTCATAAGTGTTCTGCCCAGTGAAGAGACAGCAGGTACTATGCGATGTTAAGTGTCATGCAGAGAAAATATTGCTCTCTTTTTAGAGTATAATTTGGATAAAACATTATTTTAAAGTGGAAGAATCTTAAGTTATAACCCTAACCACCCCCCTCATTTGACAGATGAGAGGTTGTGGCGCAGGGCAGTGAGGTGGCTTGTCCAACGCCATGACACCAGGTAGAGCTGGGACAAGGACCCAGGAGTGCTGGTCCCCGGCCAGGGGTGCCTCTCTGGCCTGTACGACTGGGTTCGGCTGTTGCTCAGATGTTCACAGAAGTAGCAGAGGAAGCCTTAGCAAACTTATCCTTCCTCTTGATTCCTGATCTTTCTTCTGGACTTGCTGGTGAGGGAGAAGTATTTCCTCTGGAAATAGTACCACCTCGGGCCCTCAGTGGCTTTCTTAGCTTATCTTCCCCACTTGCCTCCTTCCCTTTGTAAAGCCAGAAGCTGGGCTCTAGGGATGATGGTTAGTCTGAAATAAAAAATAGGGGCAACCACAAATCCAATACTTATTTATTCGTTGGCGTTGCATGTGAAATAGAACCTGCCTTCAAGTTGTGTTTGGTGTGACCATCTTTTCAAAGTAAACAAACAGCAGCAATGAAAAATATTCCAGTTTGATCCCAAACACCATGTAGTTTGTTGCAATATAGAATGACAGGTATTCATGCTGAAGCTGGAAAGTCTGGCTCTTGTTTTGATCTTGGTCATTACTGGTTTCATGTTAAGAGAACTGTGTACCTGAGACGTGGCATCGTGCATTGAAGTTTTCGGGAGTAGAACTCTCCATTCTCAGCTGGCATTTTGTGCTTTTGTGTTAGAACAAGTGTTGAATTAGTGCCAAAAAAAATATTGCTGACCCAGTTATTTGAGTCTGGAGTATTTTTTTTTTTTAATCCAGCTGAGATAGAATGCTTTTCAAAAGTCCTCGTTCTGAACAGCAGCTGAGTTCTTTGTACTGTTGTACTTTATATGTGTCCAGTGTATCAGCGAGTGTGTTTCTGAGGTTAAAGGTGGGCCTGGGCCATTGAACTTCAAGTTCTTTGTAGAACATGGAGGGAAAATTCTCACTGTGGCCTGATCAGAGTTTCCCTGGGGTGCGCTGGCAGTGAGGTTCTACCTCTTAAATCTTGTGGGTCCCCTCCTCTCTAAGTTGGGGTGACTCTGGGGACACATGTTTCCAAACAGTTTTATCTTAGGTCTCAAGTTCATCCAGGCATAACACCACCTGGAGAAAACAGTCCCTGCAGCCCTCCCATCCCTCGCTTCTCTCATGGCTCAGGCCCCAACCTCCTGTGCTCAGTGAATGCGGGGAGAGTGATGGTTGGAAATAGTGTGGTTCTACAGGCAGTGATTTGAACTAATGTAAACCCTGCTGAGAGCCTTTTTGAGTCTGAACCAAAGACAAAGAGGTTTGATCCTAGTCCAGTAATAATGAGCTTACCAGGAGCCAGAAAACAAGAAACAATAGTTATTGTCCTCGGTCTGGAGGATCCATTACCCAGAAGCTTTGGGGGAGCATCGGATGTTAACAGGATCTCTATTTCAGGATCCATCCAACTGTAGGAGGGGTACAATGATAAGATGTGAGACCTGAAGTTTTCCTGATCCTTTTTTCTGTGACCATCAAAAGCACCTGTTAAGCAACTGTCCATAGACGGGACCGCGAAGCTCTCTGCAGATAAATGGGACAGACAAGAGCTTATGGTTGGAAACAGCTCTGTTATAAAAATGGAGCCAGAGGGAACAAATAGCACAATACACAACAGTAGCCTCAGATCGCTGGGAGCAGGAAACATAAATATTGTGAATAGTTGAGTCTTGATACTTGATAACAGAGTTTAAAAGGGTGATCGTGTTACTCGGTTAAACTGTAATCCGAGTTCATGTTTTAAAATATCTTTTAAGTCACGTAATTGATCCCTTCCTCCCTCCCTCCCTCCCTCCCTCCCTCCTTTCTTTCCTGCCTATGTAAGTGCCAGGCACTGTGGCAGGTGCAGGGGATGTGGGTGTGAGTAACATACAGTTGTCCTTAGAGAATTGGGCCTCAGGTGGAAAGTGTATAAAGAAGGTGCCCCCAGCGTTAGGCTGCATAGTTAAAAATAATCTGGGGCTTCCCGGGTGGCGCAGTGGTTGAGAGTCCGCCTGCCGATGCAGGGGACACGGGTTCGTGCCCCGGTCCGAGAGGATCCCACATGCCGCGGAGCGGCTGGGCCCGTGAGCCATGGCCGCTGAGCCTGTGCATCCGGAGCCTGTGCTCCGCAACGGGAGAGGCCACAACAGTGAGAGGCCCGCGTACCGCAAAAACAAACAAACAAACAAAAATCTGAATTCGTTAGCAAGTTGGAGACGGTGGTGTCAGCTGTCCCTTCTGTTGACCTTTGGGGTGACGTTAGAACTCAGGAGTGCTTTTTCCCCATCCTCATGGGAGACTGGGAGCCGAGGTGAGGTAGGAGGTTTGTAAAAGGGACTGGAGTGTGTTGCCCTCTAAAGCAGGGTTGAGCTTAATCACAAGGGGGGTTGGGTATTTGGGGGGGGGGGTGGTTTTTAAATTTCAGTGAGGCTGTTTATACAGTCTTAAAATTAAGTCTAAAATTATCTCTCTACATGACGGCTTTCATCTGTGTGGGTTTTATTTTTGGTTCCACACGCCATGTTTGTATAACAGATGTGAGGTTTTTTTCCTCCTATGCGGGCTTCTGACCCACAGAAAAAAAAGCATTGAACTCACAGGCATGTCCTCCACCACCTCCTCCACAAAGCTTTTTTTTTTTGCAGGCAGATAAATTAAAATCCTTAAGCTGCAGCTCTGAAAATGACATATGGGAGATGTACGATTTAATTCTCTTAAAGCACAAGTTCCGCCAGTCGCATCTCTGCTCTTCCTTTGACTTAGGATCCGTAGAATAAGTCATCACCAGTTGTCATTTGCCTTTGAGATGCTAATTCATGCTTCAGCAGCAGCTCAGCGCAGCTCCTCAGCTCTACTTCCTAGTCCTGGGCCGGGGAAACTTTTCCTGTAAAGAGCCAGCTAGTAAACGTTTCAGCTGGGAGGGCCTTGTGGTCTTTAGCAACTACTCAACTCTGCAGCCAAAACGGAATGCCAGCAAATGAGCGTGGCCGTGTTCTCTATTTACATGAACAGGAGCTAGCTGGATTTGACCCACACTCTGTCCTTTGCTTCGCTGGCCTGTGGTAGACCTCAGTGGCCCTGTGCCTGTCATATGCAGTTATTCTCTCCTTCTCCCTGAAGGGGAAACTTGAATGGCCTAAACTTTGTGCTGAGGGTACCGGAGCTCCTGATTAAGTTGCACATACTGGGCTGTGTGAGCTCGTATGTACTGGGTTGACTAGGCAAGAACAATGTAGGGATAAATTCAGTGTGACACGTTCAACAATATGATGTCTTACTCTTCCTGGCCTTTTGAAATACATGGTAAATCATTCACAGGTTAAAAAAAGTAATCATCAGCCCTTCTTTTTAGGTAGCCAAACCAAGCATTTTGGTGATTGGGAAGAAGTGGGGATGGAGAAAATGAGTGTGTGGGTACCCCAGTTCTTTGCTCCTGGGGGCCCCCAATTCCTGGTCCAGTGTAAAATGGGAAGGATGCTGGGCCAGAAACTGAAATGTCTGCCTGGCCGGGTTCTCAGAACTAGGACTGGGGAACAAGTGACTAGGGGCTCTCAGAATCTTGAGGGTATAGGTTTGGTAGGATTCAGTCTTTTGGAGGATATTAGGTTCTTGTGTCCCACCTAAGGCAAAATCATGGATAGTTGAAATTAAACCATGAAAATGCCTGAAATATCCATAAAGCAGAGCACACATGGCTTTGTGTGTACAGCATTTCACTAGAAAGGTAGCTCCTTGTTAGCATGGATTTTTTAACCTGTTTTATTCGCTGCTTGAATCTCCATATCCTAGAACAGTACCTGTACATAGTAGATACGAATGAGTCAGGGAACGAGCAAACCCTGTGCTGTGACGCTTAGGTACAGTTATATAATATATCATGTGGGATGAAGAATACACACGTAAACTCTAATTTCACTGGGCTTTTAATAATTATTTACAGAAAACAGCCATGAGCGTAGTTGGATTTGCATATGATATGTCACCACTCTATTCCAGGTTCACAAGTTCAAGAGGAAGTTAGCTGATTTGGTGCTCACTTAGGCCATAAGCACATCTTCCCACTGATGAGTGGTCTGACTAGAAAGCTCTGCCTGTTTAGACATTTAGTCCTCTTAACAGAAACTTCAGCATCTCTGTGTTCAAGAGAGAACTGTCAGTGGGCCTTGTTCCTCTCAGGGGGACACAGAGTTCTCTATCAGACCCTACATTCTGTGGGAGGGAGTGTGGGCCAATAACCGTATTTGCCATCTAGAACAAAGTCCAGGCCTCCATAGCTGCAGTTTTGTCTCTGAGGTTAGGTGTGGATTTGTTTTCTGGACTCAGAGGGCCCCCCTGTTTCCACCCCTTTTCTCTTGATTATGGGGGGCAGTGCTTACTGAGATGCTGACCCTAGGGGGGAGCAGCAGAGACTTTCCTGGCTCCGAGATGGGTGTGCAGGGGGCTCTGCGGGCATCTCTGTGCCCCTCTCCTGCTCTCCCTGTTCCCCCCAACCCTAGAGTTTTCAGAAACCCTCCCTGGGGAGAGTTTGGCAGTGTCGGTTAAAATTTAACCAATTTTATGACTCAGTATTCATCTTCTGGATGTCAGTCCTCCTAAATGCTCTACCTGTGCAGAGAGAGATATGCACAATATGGGAACTATCCATTGTACATTGTTTATAAGAGTGAAAACTCAGAAACAACGTAAATGTCTGCCACTAGCGTCACAGAAACTAAATTATGATTGGTCTGGGTTGTGGATTTCTGTATAGTAGTTAAAAAGGATGCAAATAGATTCATGTGTTGAACACGCAACAATCTGTGAGACGTAATGAGAGGGGAATAACACAGCAAAGGGCTTAAAAGGATACACATGAAAGCGTGACAGTGGTTCCCTCTGGGAAGCAGTCAGGTTAGGGTTGGAGTAATGATGGGCAAGGGGTGTCAGTTATCTGTATCTGTTATAATTTACATTTTCTTTGGCAACAAGAATATAATTACGTGTTGCTTGTATAAGTGTAAATAAATATGTTTTAGAATGATGCTTGGACTCTTATGTTTGCAGTTAGATTTCTAGAAAGCAGGGGTGAAAGGGCCACTGGGTTCACTTCCTGCCCGCTACCCAGCCCTCCTGACTGTCTCCTCTGCTCAGCCTTCAGCCCTCAGTCTGGCTTCTGCCCCCATCTGCTCTAGAGAATATTCTGATCCCTGCCCCAGATGACTCTTTGTTGGCAACTCCAATCTGCGTCGTCGTCGCATTGGTGGTATTTGACACGCTCTGCTTCTTGAAAGCCTCCCTCAGCTTCTCTCTGGTTCTGTACCTTTTCAGTTTCTTCCTTGGTTTTTTTCCCCTTCTTCCCAGTCCCCAAAGGTTTGCATTCCCCAGCATTCTGGGCTGTTCCCACCTCTGTCTCCCTCCCCCTCCTCTACCCGCATTCCTCTCCAGGTGAGTTTGTTTACTCCATTGAGTGCCTCCTTTGCCATCTCTGCTGGTCACTACCAAGTCCTTCTCTCTAGTCCTGCTGTCTTTCTGGAGCACTGCACCCTTGCTTAGCCATCTGCCCACATTTCCCCCGGATACTGGCCGCCTGTCGTTAAGAGAATGACTGCCCCTCCATCCTGAAACCGCTCTCCTGTGATTCCTATCCACTGCTGGGCCGCCGTCCAACCAACTGCCAAGCTAGGAACTGGGAATCTTAGTTCTGGGTTCCTCTGCCTTTCTTCCTAGGCCCCATCAAATCAGCACAACGGGACCTGTCTATTCCATGGCCCCAATCCCCACTGCCGTTGCCTAATTGAAGATTTATATGAGTTTTCGCTGGGATTAACTCTTCTCTCTCCTTCAAGATTAGTAACTGGCATGATTCTTGTTTGTACATTCTGCCTTCATGTTCCCTTAATTCCCTGAGCAGATTGACGTTAGCTGTCGCCTGCTTCCCTTCTGAGGAAGAGCCCGTCGTGCCATCATTATTAGTTCTCTGCAAGTTGTCTTGTTTGGATTGAAAGCTTATTATTTAAAGTTTGGTTGGAGTTGTTTTCTAACTGTCTAATCATATTTGGGGTGGTTTGATCCTGACGAATTGCTCATGGTGGAGGAGAAGCTGTGAGCACCAGTGCCGTCTCTGTCTTGCATGCTTCCGAGATTCTGGGGAGTTACTATTTGGGGATGTTAAGTTCCTGTTGGCAGAGGTGGCAGGGTCAAATAAAACCAGGCTCGGTGAAATTTTAGTTCCCCTTATGGCTTTTAATAATGACACAATGTAGACTTTTCTCATAAAAATGTCTAGAAATCCGAGCAAAAGAGATGTGAGATTGTAACTGTTTTTAAAAATAGCCCCCCGCCCCCCACAAAAAGGGCCTCAAAGGTAATAATTTACAGAGAAATGAGCCTTGGTTGCTAGAGGCCGTTGAGGGGAGGATGGAAGCTGATCTTAGTGTTCCCTGTTTCACAGCTCCTGTCCGTGGGTGGGTAACAGACAGGCATCACTCTCATGGACACTGGAATTTTTCCACAGACAAAAAGAAATTGTCTTAGAAAGTTTGAAAATAAGTGGAATATCAAAACGGGGAGAGGGTCTCAATTCTGAAATTCATTTCAAGTAAGAGATACTAAACAGAACCTACAGATATGGTTCTTATAGGTTTTATGGTATCACTCCTGCTCAGCTGCCCAAAGCTTTCTCTGCAGCTTGGTTTCATTCAGTGCCCTAAAAATTTGATGTAATGAAATGTAAGACTCATTCGCTTTGCTAATATGCCATTTTCTCATCTCTCCCAAATAATATTTTTTTTTTTTTTTTTTTTTTTTTTTTTTTTTTTTTTTTTTTTTTTTTTTTGCGGTACGCGGGCCTCTCACTGTTGTGGCCTCCCCCGTTGCGGAGCACAGGCTCCGGACGCGCAGGCTCAGCGGCCATGGCTCACGGGCCCAGCCGCTCCGCGGCATATGGGATCCTCCCAGACCGGGGCACGAACCCGTATCCCCTGCATCAGCAGGCGGACTCTCAACCACTGCGCCACCAGGGAGGCCCCCAAATAATATTTTAATATTTTAATATTATAGGAGCACGCCGCTCCTTTTCCTCTTCATTTCTGTAAGGAACACTCCCAAATTCTATACTTTATTTCTAAGTTTACAGCATGTGGGCCCCTGGCCAACTAGACCTGTAAGCCTTTCTATAGCTCTTCTATTGTTTGTTTGTATTTATTTACCTGAGATTGAAATTGTTTTGGAGGCATAGCTAGCATCTCTTCTATATAGATGAGTTACGGGGATTTTCTAGCTTCCATCTCTTTGAGCTTAATACTTGTGTTGATGTTTCAAAATGTCTTCTCTGATTTGGGAGTTCAGACATATTTTCTTTTGGGTGGCAACTAGGTCTCTGAAAGATAGGTAGTGAGCACTGTTTTTTAGAACTCAATTCTTATACAGGCATACCTTGTTTTGTTTTGTTGTCCTTTACTTTATTGCACTTCGCAAATATTGCGCTTTTTACAAATTAAAGGTTTTGGGAATGCTGCATCTAGCAAGTCTGTTGGTGCCATTTTCTCAGAAGCATTGTTCACTTCATGTCTCTGTGTCACGCTTTGGTAATTCTCACGATATTTCAAACTTTTTCATTATTATTATATTTGTTATGTGATCAGTGATCTTTGATGTTACTGCCATGACTCACTGAAGGCTCAGATGATGGTTAGTGTTCTTTTAGCAATAAAATATTTTTAAATTAAGGTCTTAATTTTAAATTAAGGTCTATATTTAAAGGTCTTTTAAATTAAGGTCTAAAATATTTTTAAATTAAGGTCTGCTTTTTTTAAAAAAACACATAGTGCTATTGCACACTAAATAGACTGCAATGTAGTGTAAACATAATTTTTATATGCACTGGGAAACCAAAAGATTTGTGTGACTCGCTTTATTGAGACATGTGCTTTATTGCGGTGGTCTGGAACTGAACCCGCAGTATCTCTGATGTATGCCTATATATATGTGCCAGGGAAGGATTCACCTTATTGAAAGTTACCCTGTACGGTTGTCTGTTGGTGTCTCTAGGGGATTGGTTCCAGGATGCTATCGGATACCAAAATCCACCAATGCTCAAGTACCTTATATAAAATGACATTGTATATTACTTAGGCACATCCTCTTATATTCTTTAAATCATCACTAGATTATTTATAATATCTAATACTATGTAGATAGTTACTGGTACATGACAAATTCAAGTTTCACTTTTTGGAACTTCCTGAAAAATAAAAAAATTTTTTTTAATATTTTCCATTTGTGGTTAGTTGAATCCACAGATGCAGAACTGGCAGATATGGGAGTCCAACTGTAACTTTCAATATGAATCCTTTGTAAAGTGAATAGAGCATCTACTGAGTTCTAAGATGTTCATCTCCCCCCATGTTTAAATCAGAATGCATCAACCAGTCAGGGGTTCATGTAATGTGCCTAACTCCCTCCCCGAGAAGTTCTTTTTATAAAATAGTTCCTTAGAGTTAAGGAAGTTTACTTAATGGCTACTATGGATAAGGAACTGTGATGAGCACTTTTTACAGCGATTCACTGATTTAATTCTCAGGGTTGGAAGTCCATGTGAGCTTTTTATTCTTCCTGATAATTTGTGGCTCTTAGTTTGGTTGCTTGAGGGTTGGGGGGAAACCCTTGCCCTTGGGTCTGTACAGAACCAACACAGATGCAGTGTCCTTGGATGCCCAGAACCAGGCATAAGAGGTAACACCCTTAGCAGGCCTGTCCCCTCTACCCCACGGTGTGGAATCTGTGTGTAATGTATGTTTTCTTTTTCTAAAACCGGGATGGAGCTTGGAACAGCAAATATTTAATCAGAGCAGATTCCCCTCGCTAAATCCTGCCAGCTTGTTCAACTCGGAGGTTCTTTGCCTAAAAATATTCACCACGTACTGAAGGCTAAATGACTAAGTCACCCACAGAGCATAAAGCAGGTCTTAGTATTTGGAGCAGGGGGTTGTTTGCCTACTGATATTTTGGATGAAGTATGCAGTGCCACATACTCACCCTTTGATGAGCCTAAGGGCCTCTGGCGGTAAACAAGGGTTTTAGGGGAGGGGGGATTTGTGGGGGATGGTAGGGTAGGCGTTCAGGCCTGCTGGCAGTAGCGTTCTTCTTGAACTGATCTGAGAAGGAGAAGAGAGAAGTGGGTGTGGGGTAGGGAGGTGGAGAAGAGTCTAATCGGGAAAAATGGGCTGGTGTAGACGAAAGGGATGCTGCCATGCACATGTTACAGTGGAAGCGAGGGCGGCGGTGTGCAGCAGGGATTAGCTTTGCTGATAGAGTGGGACACGGAAGGGAGGGAAAAGAAGAGTTCCGTGAATATTACAGAGCAGTACATCCCATATGAACAAAACAGGAGTAAGTGAGGTGGCATGGCGCCTCCTTTTACAGATTTAATGCAATGTTACCTCCTTATTTTCGGTACCACTCATACGGATGCAGCTTTTGTTTCCTGCTAGAGGCTCTGAAACGTTCACTTGTGTGGCGTCCCCCATTACTTCAGAATATGAGGATCTTAACCATTGAGTTTGCTCACTCACTGTGAAACACTGCTAAAAATTCAAGGTCCTTCAGAAGGCCCTTCCTGACTTCTCATTACCTGGGTGAGGGCACTTCCTGTATCCTGTATCCTTATTGCTATACTGAAGCAATTTCCAGACCAGCCGTTCTCACTGGGATGCTCCAAGGCGCTTCCAACCCTATATGTTAAAAGCAAACTCCCGATCCGTTCTTTTCAGTTCCACTCTTAGTCCTCTGCCAACTCTACTCCCCCACCACCCCAAACAGCTTTAAAAGAGCAGAAGAGGGCTCCCCTGGTGGTGCAATGGTTGAGAGTCTGCCTGCCGATGCAGGGGACGCGGGTTCGTGCCCCGGTCCGGGAGGATCCCACATGCTGCGGAGCGGCTGGGCCCGTGAGCCATGGCCGCTGAGCCTACGTGTCCGGAGCCTGTGCTCCGCAACGGGAGAGGCCACAACAGTGAGAGGCCCACGTACCGCAAAAAAAAAAAAAAAAAAAAAGCAGAAGAGAACCCTCCCCCCATCCTTCACTTTCTCGCCATCCCTACAGTCCTGCCAACTATGACTTCTAGCCACAGAATTTCTGTTTTCTCTGCTAGTAGTTTACCTTCTTCGATTGTTATCTGGACTGTTAATCCAGTGGCCCTCTAATTTATCCTCCTGCCTCAAACCTGTCCCTTTCCCATATGTTCACCACTTTGCAGCCAAAGGCATTCCAGCTTAAATAGTTGTTTCCCTTACAGGGTGGGAACCAGACTCCTTAGCATGGCATATACCTGGCCCTTCCCACCAAGACCCTGCCTTCTTTTGAGCTTCATCTCTTGCCAAGGAATGCTTTTTTAGCATAAATATGTCCCATGCAATATTTAGTCTAAGTATGTCCCAAGTGTTGTTATATTAAAAAATTAGTTATTATTTATCCAAAATTTAAATTTAACTAGACATTCTGTATTTTATTAGGCTTAGTATTTTACCTGGCTTGGTCAAAAATATAGTAGTGTCTCTCTTTATGCATTTATTTCTTGCTCTGATCAAAAAGAAATTGGAGTTGCAGGAACTTGCTGACTGTGAAATATTTGGCATTTCTTTATGAAATCTTTTTTTTTTGGCTGTGCCACGTAGCATGCAGGATCTTAGTTCCCTGACCAGGGATCAGACCCGTGTCCCCTGCAGTGGAAGAGCAGAGCATAACCCCTGGACCTCCAGGGAAGTCCCATGAAATCTTTTATAGCTATTCATGGAAATGGAGCTATCCTAATAGAGTCTCAGTATTAATGCTTTTTTGCCCGAGACACTAATTTTGAAAAACATGCTTTGTTTGGAAAAGCGTGTTTGAGATTCGGGTGTAGTAATGCTTGCAGCCCTTTTTTGAGGGAGGGAACCCTCGTGGAGGAAGATGAACTGCAATTAAATGTAGTCTTCCTTCTGTTTATGGAAATCTTAATAACCTCCACTGTTGCTGTTTCTTTAGGATATTTTCTGGAGAAGAAACTAAATTATCATGCTTCAGTTTTACCTCTAATTTTATGTCATTTTTTTCCTGGTTTATTTTTGTTTTTTTTTTTTTGTCTTGTGAGTAAAGGCTGTAATGTGATTTTCAACTTATTTTCTGTTCTAAAGAGTGTTCAGCTTTGATGTTGGTAAGAAGCAAGTTTTTTTTTTTAAACACTGACTAAATCTTTATTTTCTGACATTAATAGAAACGTGCTGCTTGTTCTCATAATGAAGATTTTAATTATTTTGATAATGTAAGTGGGTGTTACATTAAAACCTTCTAATTGTACTAGAATAAACCATTATCAACATTTATCAGAAGATTAAGGTCCATAAATAAAGAGCTCCAGTGGATCAAGAAATAAAATCCAAAAAAAAAAAAAAAAATCCAAGTAACTGCCAATTCACAGAGAATAATACAAATGGCCATAAATTTAAGAAAAGATGTGAACCTTACTAGTAATGAGGAAGGTGGACATTAAAACAAGACAGTGGTTTTTTTTTTTTTTTTTTTTTTTTTTTTTTTTTTTTTTTTTTTTTTTTTTGCGGTAGGCGGGCCTCTCACTGTTGTGGCCTCTCCCCTTGCGGAGCACAGGCTCCGGAGCACAGGCTCAGCGGCCACGGCTCACGGGCCCAGCCGCTCCGCGGCATGTGGGATCCTCCCAGACCGGGGCACGAACCCGCGTCCCCTGCATCGGCAGGCGGACTCTCAACCACTGCGCCACCAGGGAAGCCCCAGTGGTTTTTAACCTTTAAATTTGGTGCTCAGGTTGGGAATGTGAGCAGTCTCAAATACTACTGGTAGGATGTAAAGGCAGCCTTTAAAAGTGTGATTTGACTTTATCTCGTGAAATTTTAAAATGTAGATACTACTTGACCCACTGATTTCATTTCCAGGTCAGGAGCTTATCCTATATAAATAATGGCATGTGTGCAATTATTCTCTATATTTATGCATTTCAAGAAAAATTATACCCGTGGGACTTCCCTGATGGTCCAGTGGGTAAGTCTCCGAGCTCCCAATGCAGGAGGCCTGGGTTCGATCCCTGGTTGGGGAACTAGATCCCACAGGCCGCAACTAAGAAATCTGCAGGCCGCAATGATAGATTCCACATGATAGATTCCGCATGTTGCGACTAAGACCGGTGCAGCAAAAATGAATGAATGAATAAAGAAAAATATACCTGTGTATTATAAGTATCATTTTTTAAAACTCTGATGCTGGATTTCAGAATTTATTAGGAGTAAGTGGAGGTGGAGTGGTATGTTATGAGCACTATATTTTTAAGAAAGATTCAGAGAAAGAAAGAGGTCTTCGGAAGAGAGACTTTCTTCTCAGTCTTAATTTCTCTCTGCACATGGTATATTTCACATTGGATTTTGCCTTGTAGGCTGAAAGAACACTCCATTGGCAGCTCTTCTTTTCCTAGTTTTAACAAATGACTTTTTCTCTTTTTCTTCAGATCCCTTTTTTCGAAGATATCTGTAAAGGCATTAAAGCTGGCGACACCTGTGAGAAGCTGGTGGGGTATTCTGCGGTATATAGAGTCTGTTTTGGAATGGCCTGTTTCTTCTTTATATTCTGCCTCCTGACCTTGAAAATCAACAACAGTAAAAGTTGTAGAGCCTATATTCACAATGGGTGAGTCTTTGTGGGGATCCTTTCACTGTTCCTTATATTCAGAGCAACATTCCAGGACCTCTTCCATTCTTCAGACCCTCTGACTGCTTTCCTCTAGTTGAAATTGTTGACACTGATTTTAGGGAAGGTGGAACTTATACTTACCACCACACAGTGGCCTAAGAACTGGAATCCTATTTGTAACACCTGGTACCATAATGAGAAATGCATTGGAGATAAGAGTTTATTTCTTGTACCAAGAGCTTCCCCAGGTCACTTCCACCCCTGCAACAAAATGGTTTTGCACAATCAGAGGCCACACCGAAGTCTGTCTAATTATGGGAAAAGGCAGTCTCCAGTCACTTAATTACTTCCCCTCCATTTGGAGAGAACAGAATCGTGAATTGACACGCTTACCTCTAAGAGGTCTTTTGTCCTTCCTTGAATATCATTTAAATACATTTCCTTTTTTTTTTTTTTCCTTCCCCTCCAGCTTTTGGTTCTTTAAACTTCTGCTGTTGGGGGCCATGTGCTCAGGAGCCTTCTTCATTCCAGATCAGGAGACCTTTCTAAATGGTACAAATGGGGTATTGGGGGTATCTATTTATTGTGTTTTTATTCACTTTATAAAACTGTTCGAAAGCGTAGTCCAGGGTGCCTTTGATATTGTAGGTTACTAACTTTCTTGTAGCTTAAAAAAAAAAATCCTGCCTCAGCTGCCCACACTTCACCCACCCTCTGTACTTCCTCCTCCCCCCGCCCCACTTCTCCCTCCCTGGGAGGGGTGAGAGGACCTTTAGTTACTCTACCGGTTGAAGAATTGAAATTAAGGTTATTAGCCTGAAGGGAATATGAAGCACTTAAAACTTGTTTGAAAACTAGTTTAGCATGTCAGCGTGACCCAGGGAGACCTTGTTCTTTCTGAGCACTGCACACAAGCCCAAGGCTTCTTAGCAGCTTTAAATCTGCTGTAGCTATAATGGGGTAAGAAAGGCATCCTCCAGACTATTGGCCTCTCCCTTTGCGGAGCACAGGCTCTGGACGCACAGGCTCAGCGGCCATGGCTCACGGGCCCAGCCGCTCCGCGGCATGTGGGATCTTCCTGGACCGGGGCACGAACCCAAGTCCCCTGCATCGGCAGGCGGACTCTCAACCACTGCGCCACCAGGGAAGCCCCAGACTATTTCTAAACTTGCCTTATGTGAAACTGTATAACACTGAATTATATTCCTTATTGATAGGACCTACCAAAGTTATTTAACATAAAGCATTCAATCATAGCTGAAACAAGGGGCCCTTCTTCATATGAGGTAGGGAGGAGAAGAAAAGCCTGAGTTTTAGAGGTTCAGAACACTGTTCAGACCCAAATGGATTCACTTTCCTTATTAAGATAGTAAAAATATTCACATTGTGAATAAGGAACAGCCACAGTCCCTCAAATAGCCACATATCAGGCTCCAGCTAGTTTCTTAGGGTCATACCAGTTTTATGTACTCCTTAAGGAAGTTGTATCCAAGTTGTCTTTTTACCTAAAATACTGGTAACTAGTTTTCTATTCTCCACAGAGGTCCTTGTATATATTAGAATAATATACTTAGAATGGGACGGGACCTAGCTGTCCATCCTCTAGCACAGCTCAGTTGTATTATAGACAGCCCAGAGATGTGATGCGCTTGTCCAAGGTTTGGGCTTCTCTGTGGCCGAGCCAGAAGTAGAACCTGAGTCCGTGGCCCCCCATTTGTACCTCATTTCCTCACTGGCCATTGGTGGGTCTCTATCCGGTAAAATTTGAATCCTTGTTTTTTCTGGCACTGTGTGATTTTACTTTTAAATTGAGGGTCATTGTTGATTTTATGAATTACTGCACCTGTTAGGATATCTGGCATTTATTTATAGCATGGAGGTGAAGCTTGGATGCTGTGGTGCCAGATTGCCTGTGTTCACATCCCAGCCCCACCCTTTACTGGCTATGGGACCTTGTCAACTTACGTGTAGGCTCTCAGTTTTTCTCATCTGTAGAGTGGGTGTAATAGTAGTACCCACCTTGTAGGGTTGTGTGAAAATTAAATGTGTTACTGGTACAGGGAGCCTGCAGTAAAAATTAACTGTAGTCATTACTCTCTTTTGAGTTAAACACTTGGGACAGTCACCTCATCTCCTTTCGGACGGTCTTCTTTTGCAGCCTGGCGCTATGTGGGGGCCATCGGAGGCTTCCTGTTCATAGGCATCCAGCTCCTCTTACTTGTGGAGTTTGCACATAAATGGAACAAGAACTGGTATGTGCCTTTATGGATAACTTCCACGTGAACTCACTCTCTGACTCAGAGAAAGTGCCCATTGTTGACAGAAGCTCTACCCCGAGTTGTATTGCCGGGGATTAGCAGCCTGCTTACACCAAAAGCAATTTTTGCTTTTCCTCTCCCTTCCTTCCTGCTCTTTGGACCTCTTCATTTACTCCTCTCCCATACTGTTTTTCTCCCCTTTCTACTTTTCCTTTTTCCACTTCATTTCTTTTCACTCTTTGGCTCTCTTTTCCCTGCACCTTCTCATTTGGGCTCTAAGACTTAGCCACACTCAACCCCACTGCTGGCACCTCGCAGCCCCCGCTCCATGCTTGCGTTAGTGGCTGAAAATTTGGGTAGGCTTTATCTTAGGCTCTCATCCTTAGGAGATTAAAAAGAAAAATGTACTTTGGATCTGGAGGTTCATTTTCTGCAAAGAATATTCAATGAAATAGTGCTTTTCTTTAAAAAATTTTTTTTGTTCCTTCTCAACTGCCTAAGAGGGAAAGGACCCCTTCATTAGGAAGATCTGTTGTTCTACCTTAGAAAGCCTCCCCGACTTAAAAAAAAAATACAGACCCTTTTTAAGTGCCTTGAAAATAGAATTCACATCCTGGAATACATGGGAAATGCCAAACTATTAATGGCTCGTTTTATTACTTGCTGAGCCACATTGAGGAAATGACAGCTAGACAAGGGTCCAGCTCCTTTGGTGCTAAGGCCAGGTTGGCTCTCTTTGTGACTCTGGGCAAAGCACTGAAGTGCTCTGTCTTACTTTACTTATAAAATATGAATGAAAATAACTGCCTGCTATATCCAGTAAGGCTTTTGTAATTTTGTAGATTTTGTAGGCATCACGTTATTTTGTACTGTTTGGGTAGGGGATCTGAAAGTTCTATATGAATGTGAATTTTATTTTTTATTTTGGACAAAACAAAATATACTGTCCAAATTCTCTCAAAACACTTTTCATCCTGATTATATTCTTCAGCTTGGTAGTAGTAGTAGTTGTTTTGTTTTGGTCTTGTTTTTTTGAAAATCGAATCATGAGATGCATGAGTGAAAAGATAGTATTAGCCATTTTATTATTTGGTAAATATTGGAGTAAGCACCCAAATACCATTTTAAAAATGTTTACAGCACATTGAATAATCATACAGGTAGCACTACAGGCGTGTTTTGGTGTTTTTTCAAATCTTTTTTTTTTTTTTGGGCGGGGGCCGCGCTGCGCGGCATGTGGGAATCTTAGCTCCCTGACCCAGGATTGAACCCGCGCCCCCTGCATTGGAAGTACAGAGTTGTAACCACTGGACTGCCGTGGAACTCCTCTCAAATCTTAATCTCTATGATAATACAGATTTCTAGGTCTGAGTACATATATAAGTTTATTATTGCATGCTGTCCTGCATTTGGAGTCATCCCTGAAACCTAGTATGTTTGGGGCTTCTACTAGATCTTGTTTCGAGGCAGCAAAGTTTTCCTAAAGATAAGTCAAATGGTTAACTATAGTTTTATGTGACCCTGTTCTCAGTTATGCAGAAGAAATATGCACAATAAATTGGAAATGCATTTTAATTGATTAAATACCATTCTTTCCATGGATGATGATTCTTTTTTTGGGGGGGGGCCGGGGGGCGCTGCACCATGTGGCTTGTGGGATTTTAGTTCCCAGACCAGGGATCAAACCCGGGCCCTTGGCAGTAAAAATGTGGAATCCTAACCACTGGACTACCAGGGAATTCCCTGGTGATTCTTATGTACTTTCATTCTGAATTTTTTATTTGACAAAAGGAATGCATCACCCTATTTTTTTTCTAAAATTTTTACAAATAAACTTTGAGCAAGGAACTTCATGATAAAATATTAATATCTTTGATACTGAGTGCCTGACTTGCCCATTAAATAGTATGCTCTCTTGAGAATACTTGTGCTTTTTTACTCTAACTTTAATGTTTTGATTGATTCTGAGGCCATTTTCTGGGACTAATTATCAATGCCAAGTTTTAACGGGCATTTTGGAAGAGTTTGATTGCTTTAAAAACTTTCCAGAAACCACCCAATAGGAATGGCTTAAGAGCTTTGCAACAATTGATGTTGCTGTTGTCCTGGCTTTGAGGCCAGTGTCCCAACAAAATCTCTTTTGTCCACATACAGCTGGTTGGTCTGCCTAAAATTAGGATTAAGCTAGGAAACGTACAAGTATTGTTATTTTTATGTAAATTCATCTAATTTAGTTTTTTTTGGTGTGTTTTTTAACAGAGATTCTTGCTTACAAGGTTAGTCTAGAAAATATAATGCTTGTATCACTCTTCATGGAACAACCAAAATTTTTCTTCCCTTTTCCTTTCTTTTTTTCTCCTTTTGTAAAGATCTTAAGGAGGAGAAGACCCCAAAGGCAGTAGGATAGAAAGGCCATGGGCCTGGACACAAATGCTGCAGATTTTAATGCCCCTGGCTCTCTGGCTGTTTTACTTGAGGCATATGACTTGGCCTCTCTGACCTCAGTTTTTTTACCTGAAAAATGTTGTGGTTGGGTGATGTTTAATGTGTTTTGTTCTTTTGTTAAAAGGTAAGCTGGGGCATATTAAAATTTTTTTAAGAGTTTGTCCGAGCAAAAATTGATTCAAATTGGGCACCCTCCAATCTGGCAGATAGAAAGGAGCTCCGAGGAGCTGTACAGAATAAAAGACGTTTGTTTATAGGCAGCAGAGAGCAGGAACAAGGAAGTTATATTAGGCAAAAAAGCAGGTTGGTTATTGTGAGGTAACTTTCCTTCAGGGTATGGCAGGCATCTACCAGTCAGGTGACATAACTAGTGCTGATCAGGGGATTCCTGATTGACTGGTTTAAGATTCCGTTTCTGGGAGAGCTGAAACTCTAAGTTGTGTTGGTTTGGCGATGTGGGGCTTAGCATAAGCGACTCCTTTCTAAGCCTGTTGTCTTGTTTTTGACACTTTCTAGGTCAATTTTTATAATTCAAAGCATCAGTTCTATATAAAAACTGAAATGACAAAAAGTAAACTATATTTAGGTGTTTCTTTTGGGGGGGGTTGCATTTTTTTAATTAATTAATTTTTTTTTTTGGCTGCATTGGGTCTTTAGTTGTGGCGAGTGGGGGCTACTCTTCGTTGCAGTGCGCGGGCTTCTCGTTGCGGTGGCTTCTCTTGTTGTGGAGCACAGGCTCTGGGCACACAGGCTCAGCAGTTGTGGCTCACGAGCTCTAGAGCTCAGGCTCAGTAGTTGTGGCACACGGGCTTAGTTGCTCCGCGGCACGTGGGATCTTCCCGGACCAGGGCTTGAACCCATGTCCCCTGCATTGGCAGGTGGATTCTTAACCACTGCGCCACCAGGGAAGCCCTATTTAGGTCTTTCTAATGAAGACCCATTTTACTTTATTTTATTTATTTATTAGATTTTCTAGATTTTAAATTAATGTTGTTCTTGGGTTTTGTTTACTCCTAACCCTCACCCGAAGCCTGAGCCCAGACATCTTTCCTAACCTGATAACCTGCTTGCTTCTGTGTCCATACACTCCTCCCCACTGCCCGGTCTTTCTCTAATCTCCATTCAAGTGCTTCTTATTGAGCACTGATTCAAAATTTTTGGAGTATGTTAACTGTGTGCCGGGCACCAAGAATATAAAGGTAAATAAGTCACAGCACTTATTTGGGGTGTCTATAGAAGATGTCATTGGGAGGACCCTGAGTCTGGAGCAGCAGGAATCACAGCCACTCTGCCACCATTGCTGCATCCAGTTATCCTCTAACAGTTGGCAGTTCTTGCACCAATATTCATTAAGCACCTATTATTTGCCAGGCACTCGACAGTAGGAGAGCAGCAGTGAATGCAACCGTGTCCTGCTCTGTGGAGCTTACATTCTCCTGGGGAGAGAGGGATAGATAATCAACTTATAATCAAGCAAATACATACTAGGTTCAATGGTGAAAAGTGCTCTGGAGAAAAAGAAAGGGTGTGGGAGTTGGGGTGAGCAGGGCAGGGAAAGGCTTTCATGACGAGGTGTGAGGGAGACGAAGGAAGTTGGGGAGAGCCTAAGGCAGGATTGTGCTGGCTTCTTTAAGGGGCACAGGGACATCCACTGTGGCTGGACCCCAGTGGTAAGGGAAGGGTGCAAGAGATGAAATCAGAGACAGCCCTGGGCCGACTCATGAAGGGCTTCGGGGAGCATCATGGAAGGGCACTAGAGAGGTGGAATCTAATGCACATTTTAAGTTGAGAAAAGATGAGAGGGGGTTACAGGTGCAAGTAAGGAGTCTAGTGGGAGATGATCCAGGTGAGGGACGAGGTAGCTTGGAGTCACACGGTAGCAGCAGTCAGATTCTGATACAGTATGAAGTTGGAAGCAGTGGAATTTGCTGCTGGGGATGGCATGGTGGTGGGGAGAGGAGAGGAGCAGGGAGAGAAAAAGACAGCGGTCAAGAGCAACTGCAGTTCTTTAATCTCCCCCCACCCCCACCCCAATGAGAAGAATGGAATCGCCATGTTCTGAGGTTGGGAAGATCACAGAAGAGCACGTCTGGGGATGGAGGTTTGAATATTGGGAAGTTAATCTGGACCTGCTAAGTTTGATGTGCAGATTAGACCTCCAAGTGGAGACATTAACAGTTGGATAATAAGAGCCTGGAGTTGAGGGGAGAGGTTAGGGTTGAAGATTTAACCTTGGGAATCTAAGCATAAATTAACTGTTAAGAAAGTCCTTCTTTTTTTTTTTTTGTTTGATGGTTTTGTTGTTTTTGTGGTACGCGGGCCTCTCACTGTTGTGGCCTCTCCCATTGCGGAGCACAGGCTCTGGACGCACAGGCTCAGTGGCCATGGCTCATGGGCCCAGCTGCTCCGCGGCATGTGGGATCTTCCTGGACCGGGGCACGAACCCGTATCCCCTGCATCGGCAGGCGGACTCTCAACCACTGCGCCACTAGGGAAGCCCAAGAAAGTCCTTCTTATAGTAATAACATAGCCCAAAAGACGAGTGAGGAAACAGCTGGACCCCACCTACACACAGGTCAGCAGTGTTCACCTTTTTCCACATAATCCGTTTTCTCTCCCTGTCATCGATTACCATTTGGCTCTTTCCTTTCTCTAGTTTCATGTTCTCTTCGTTTGCTTTGTGTGCCTTCTCTGTTAGAATAACTCTGTGGTCATCGGAGCACCTGGCTCAGTTTCAGGAATATGATGGTCATTGTCATTTTGGCCTTTCCTCCCTGTTTTCTTTGTCTCGGGCTGCAGTAACTTCATAATTGAAACATTTAGCTGGGTTGCTTGAACACTTTCCAGCTTTGTGCAGATAGTAAGTCTGTTGCTTTCTCTGTGAAGGTTTGGGAGAGTGTGGTTACAAAGGGCAATTGAATCCTAAGGCAGATGACAGTGATTCAGTCCATCCCCTGTTGTTCTGTCCTCTTCATTTAGCATCAATAAGCACCCTTTGTTCTGAACAGTTGCTGTAGATTGTTAAATCACTACTTATTTCTCCCATCCCTTTATTAATGTTTACATAAACCAGAGAGCACATTAACCTCTTTTAGATTCTTTTTTGTAAATCCCATTAAAATTTTTACTCTTTTCCCGGCTGATTTTATTCTCCTCTCCCCCCCCCCCTTTTTTTGGGGGGGGGCCATGCTGCGTGGCTTGCGGTATCTTAGTTCCCCAACCAGGAATTGAACCTGGGCCCCTGGCAGTGAGAGCACTGAGTCCTAATCACTGGACCACCAGGGAATTCCTGTCTTCACTTTTTCTAACGTCAGACTTCTCCTTCATCATACCTGGCATTGTTTGGGAGAAGCAGTACTAGTACAGATTCTCCTTTTCCGTGCAGAGACAGAAGAGCTGAGGTCAGCCAGTCTTTCTCCGGGTGAAGTTCATTTGCTTCTCTCTCCCTAAAGAGAAGATGAGCGTCAGCAGGAGCTGCTGGCGGCACTTGGCTAAGAGACTGGCACCTCCAGGCTCTGTGTTTATGGGGAAAACTCCAACTCCAGCAAAGAGCCACTTTTTAATACTGCCAAAACCTGTCCCAGGGTAATTGACATCCAGAATGGGGAAGCTAGAATAAAGTGTGTGGTGTATTCATTTTAGTTGATGAATACACTTGAGTCAAAGATGGTATTTTTTCAGTGTTTAGAAAAAAGGCTATGCTTGAGCCAAGAAGTTTTTGCATATTTACCTGTACCTTCTAGCTTCTAGTGGGTAAAATGATGGGCCTTCTGGATAACTCATTACTATGGGCTGGGGCCTGATGGCATTAGTGAATAATGCCTGAGGGATGGTAGATGCTGTCGGAGAATCAATTGACCTGTCTTCTCTCCCCTTCCTCTTCTCCACTTCCTGGAGAAACAGGACCGCAGGCACAGCTAGCAACAAGCTGTGGTACGCCTCTCTGTCCCTGGTGACTCTCATCATGTACTCCATCGCCACGGGAGGCTTGATTTTGATGGCAGTGTTTTATACACAGAAAGATGGTTGCGTGGAAAATAAAATTCTTCTGGGGATAAACGGAGGCCTGTGTCTGCTTATTTCAGTGGTAGCCATCTCACCCTGTGTCCAAAATCGTAAGCACAGTTTTTTTCCATTCTTCCTTATTCATATTATAAATGTCTTTGAGCAACACCCCTCCCTTTTTGGAAATTATGGTCATTCCTTAATTTACCATGGGTGGGTCAGCAATAGGAACGGTGGGACCCCAGTGTCCTCTTCAAGCCCCACACTGGGGCGAATGTAATAGTCACACATGCCTTGTGTCCAAGATTTGAGTGTAATGAAGCCAATAAATAAGGAGATAGATGTTGCCATTACATAATGTACTACAAGGAGCCTTTCAATGGAAAACACCTTTAGTGGATATTTAGCTCTTCCCTGTGATCTCTGTGTAAAACTTGAAAGAGTGAGAAGGCTACGGAAGGAGCTGTCCTGGGGCTCATCTTTCACTTAAGACCCCGTGGACCACAAATTGAGGACAGCGTGGTCCCAGAGTCAGGAAGCAGGAAATCCGATCCTGGCTCTGCCCGCAGCTAGCTCCGGGAGCTAACCTTTCTCATATCCCAGTCCTTCCTCTGCAAAGCCAACAGAAACCTGTGAGCCTGATCTTGCTCATGGTTGTTTCAAAGCCAAAAGGAAGAGATGATGGAAGTTCATTATTGAAATTGAGATGGTTATTACTCCTCTAGTTCCTTTAATTGATCAATTAAGAATTTCCTAAAACATTAGTATTCAGATTAAAATATTCTTTGGGTTAAATCCTACTTTTTGAAATAGTTATAATATTTTGAAATATTTGGTTTAATGCCATTAATTGGTAAGGTGAGTCTTATTCCCATGCCAAAGAGCAACATAAAAGGGCCTATTTTTTACCTTTATTGGTCATTATAATTTAATAATTATAACTCTGGGAATAAATTTAATCAAAGGGAAGACTGGGTAAAACTAAATCCTTTTATGTCTGCAGGTGGTTGAAAATTTCACCAAAAAAAGGATAAATTCCTTTTATCACATCTTGGTTACTCTCAACCATCTGGACAGTTTAATTTAAATATTGTAACACTGAAGCCCTTTTCCCAGTGAATGCTCAGTCCCATAGCCTTCTTCTTTGGTTTGGACCAGCTCTGGTATTCCCAAAGGTTTTTTTGTCCATTGACAGATATGGGCTTTCTCCCACTGTCATGGACTATGAGTGTCTGATGGCCTTGTCGAATCTGGAATCTAGGCCCTCCCTATAAAGTCCATCATTTACCCCACTAAACGATGTGATCTCACAAATAACGATGGTAAATTTTCTTTGGAGGTTTTGTGATTTAAGAACTAATGTTATGAACCTCAGGGAGACCAGGCAATTTGTTTCAGTACAGCTGTAGTTATTATCAAAATAGGGTGTTGGGAGAGAACTCGGTAGAACTTGTCGTCTCTAAAACAGCAGTTAGGTTCAGTGTATCACTCCCCGCCCCCTCCCCAAATGTTTTGGTGTCATCTGAGAAACACATTACGTACCTCTTCTTACCTTGAAGGGTGGGGCTCCAAGTTGGAGGGATATCATTCGGGGGAGACCTGTTTTTTTAAGGCACATATGGTTTCTCATCATTGATTTAAAACACTGTCTCTTCTCATTCTCCAGGACAGCCTCACTCTGGGTTACTGCAGTCGGGTCTCATCAGCTGCTACGTCACGTATCTCACGTTCTCAGCTCTGTCCAGCAAACCTGTAGAAGTAGGTAAGCCGACTTGTTAGGGAGCCTGTGCTTGCAGGATGAATATTGTCATTTGTGGAGTGAGCACTATGTCTCTGTGAGCTATCATTTAAGTATCAGGGATATGACACATCAAAATAGAGAGATGATCTAGACTTCTTCATTAAATGAGGTCCTCAACATGGGATATGAGCATGAAACTTCCTTCTCCTGAGTCTTCCTGCTGTTCAGGAAAGACATGAACTAAGGAGGGCTGTTGAGTTTGCTTTGAGGCCTAATCTGCATTTTCCTGCTCAGAAATACTCAAATGTTCAAGAAATAATCAAAAATATTCAAGAAAAATTTTTTTGCTCTTTTTTTATTATTATTTTTAGATGGTTATTAATTTTCTTTAGGTGATCATTTCTCTGACTGTAACAGAGTAGAAAGAGCATGGGAGTGGTTCTGCCACTTAAGTAACTTGTATGAAGTCACTTTTCTCTCCCTAGATATCTCGCCTTTAAAAAAAGATTTTATTTTATTATTATTATTTTTTTTGGTTGCATGTGGTCTTTGTTGCTGCATGCGGGCTTTCTCTAGTTGCAGGAGCAGGGGATGCTCTTTCTTGTGGTGCGTGGGCTTCTCATTGTGGTGGCTTCTCTTGTTGCGAAGCATGGGCTCTAGGCGCATGGGCTTCAGTAGTTGTGGTGTGCAGGCTCAGTAGTTGTGGCTCGTGGGCTCTAGAGCACAGGCTCAGTAGTTGTGGTGCATGGGCTTAGTTGCTCCATGGCATGTGGGATCCTCCTGGACCAGGGCTCGATCCTGTGTCCCCTGCATTAGCAGGTGGATTCTTAACCACTGCGCCACCAGGGAAGCCCCTAAAATAAGAATTTTAATTATTATTTTAAGAAGATAATTAAATAAAATTCTTCTTTTATAGGGTGTTTTTTAAGATTTCAATGAGTATGTGTGTGTATGTAAGTATAAGTACAGTTCCTGATATGTAGTAGGTGCTGTATAAAGGGTACCTATTATTCTTGTAGAGTAGTTGCAATGAATATTTGAGAACTGTAAAAGCACTATTATATTATAAGCTTTCCCAGTAAAGGACCAAATTTTCTTGTGTTGATTTCCAAACTCATTATATTTCATCATCTTTATCACTTTTGTGATATATAAATGTGTATATAAATGTATACTCATATACACGTGAATATGTTTGGGTACATTTTATCTTATATACATCAGGTGAAATGCATGTACTCTTTTTTCTCTAGAATAGAAAATTGAAGTTGTTTTCCTTTTTTAAATTTAGAAAGCAAATGCAAAGATAATTTGAAACTTTTAGCATATACATGTACTACATATGGGTCTTGCCTTTATAGCTATTTATAGTACAATGCAAATATAATTGTACGTCTTATATTAAGTATAGTCTATCCTGGATATAATTTTTTTTAATCTCTATCTTGACTCTAAGTTTATTTAAGTCTAGTCTATTTAAGACTTTTATGAGTGTTTTGACTATTTACGTATTAATCTCTGTTTTTAACTTAATGGGGTTTTTGGTTACAACATTTTTCTTTTTAATGGCAGGTATCACTTAAATACAGAAAAAAAACTTTTATTTTTAATTTTGGGTGGTACTACTTAAATAGCAAAGTTCATATTTTGGTCCGTTTTGTAAAGAAAATTTTCATTGGCCTAAGAATAAAGATTCCTTAAACCACAGCACACACAGTTAAGTTTACAGTTTCAAGTGGGAGCACCAGTAATAATTTTAGTCCAACCTTAAACTCTTAGAATGTACATGTTTATAAAATGGTTTCTAGCCTGTTATTTTATGTTTATGTTTCTTATTTTTGGGCAGAGTTGGCAAACAGATCCAGCTTGGGTGTTCAAAATTGAAGACTCTGTGATAGATAAAAAGTAAACGACTAGTGATGGTAATATGATAGAAATCTTTGTTATGTAGCCTCTCACAAGTTTTTAAAGCTCTAGACCACTTGAGGAGGTTCCCATGTTACAGCCGTAAGATGTCATGACTGTCCTATTACCAACAGTAAAATGACTTCTCATCTGGGTGCAGGCTGTCGGCCAGATAGCAGTTCCTGCAGGTTCCTGTTTGATGTAATAGTCTTGACACTCCTCCAGGGAGGATAGACATGGAGGATGCTCTCAGTTAGCTGCACGCTACCTGTTGCCCAATCAACTGAAAAATGACCTACGTTTACTCTTTACTATTGTTTCAATAGTTCTGAAAAATAGCACGACTCTTAGAAAGTCCTGGGACTGATGATCCCTTTAGCACTAAGCTGGAACCTGAGGGTCTTGCTCCGAGAGGCTTCCTGGGTGGCAGAGGGTGCTTCACAGTAGTAACAATCTAGTCTGAGTCGAGTGGGACAGTAGAGGAAAAGCTTCCAGTGCTGAGTCTTCACTGTTCTGCACTGCATGAATTTTCCCAAAGTGAATGCATCCCTGAGTTACAGCAGGCTTTTCTAATTTGGCTCTGATTCCTTTCCCTTTTCTTCACAAGTTCTAGATCAGCATGGGAAGAACGTCACCATCTGTGTGCCTGACTTTGGTCAGGACCTGTACAGAGACAAAAACTTGGTTGCTGGACTGGGTACCACTCTGTTGTGTGCATGCATCTTGTATTCCTGGTAAGTTTCAGGAGTTACCTAAGGCCATCTTTGCAGACTTTAAAAGTATAAGAGGAGAATTTAAATACGTTTTGGCAGTGTGAGGCAGCCAAACAAATACCATCTGAGGAAGAGGGAAAATGTAGCCCGAAGTAAAAAGGTGGTATTACAGCATGAAATCTAGGTGTTTGGACTTCATTTGCCTAACTTGTATTTCTATGCAGTAAATAAAATAAATATATATGGTACGTTGCAATCCTTTAACAGACGGTTGAGTACTACTTGCTAAAGCATTTTTGGAGAGTAAGGGAGCACAAAGTGAGGAAGAGGTGGTATGTGCCAGAATGTTTTGGCAACTTTCTACTCCAGCGGAAATACCGTTTGTTCTCTTGTTGATGGAAAGAGTACAAAGTACTCCATACACAGTCATTCTGTGCTTGGTCCAGGAAAGACAGGAAGCATCCCTTTTCTTTTATGCTGAAACCCACATTGCTATTAAGGAGGCGAAGTCATTCCTCCAAAAGTAGGTGTGATACATAAGCAGGCTGTGTTGCAGATGCTTGGGGTGAGGTTTATTCCACCTTCAAAATCTGTAGAAGATACGAGAAGGAGAAAAGTAAAGGGTAGGAATGATAAGTTTCTTACTTCAGGTACATATTTCACTGATGATCAAGCTTCCCTTTGACAGTAACCCTTTCATGTTTAGGTTTTACTCCTGTGTTTTACATTTCATTTGTTATATTTCTTCTTTATTTTTATTTAAAAAAATATATATACACATATATATATGTGTGTGTATATATATTTATTTATTTATTTTGGTTGTGCCGGGTCTTAGTTGCGGCATACGGGATCTTCGTTGCGGCATGTGGGCTCTTAGTTGTGGCATGCATGCGGGATCTAGTTCCCCAACCAGGGATCAAACCTGGGCCCCCTGCATTGAGAGCATGGAGTCTTACCCACCGGACCACCAGGGAAGTCCCTCATTTGTTATATTTCAGTGTCTAAAATTTCAGCTAGTCACAGGCACATGGTAATCTTCCTCTGGCCAAAACTGTACCATCCTGGTGGTCATGGCTTGTATAAATAGAATGTCTCTCTGAGCATGTTGGCTTTTTCTCTTAGAGCTTCTAACACCCCCTAATGCCATAGAGAGGGACCAACAGACATAGACATAGACGACAGACGTAGACAAGAGAACTGATTTTTATAAAGCATGTGTTCACAGTCATGCATCAAGCTTTCAAATGCGTGCAAGCTCTCAGCCTGTCTGTGATGTGGTGACAGCCTTTCCATGCTGCAGCAGAAGGGACTGTGGTGACCGGTTTCTGGCCTTGCACCGTTATTAATTCCATACTTGTTCACTGATTCAGGCCCTTATCAATGAATGTTTTCAGGAAACCCATAAAGGCCACCCACATTTTAATGCTGATTCTCAGCCCTTCCTTTCTTAAGTTTTTCCTTCCTGAGTCTGTTATTGTTGGGCTTTGGGGAGTAGTGTCAGCAACATGGCTAATTTTACGATTTGTCACTCACATTTTTTTCTGTATTGGTATGTAAAAAAATATTGGTAAATCCAGTGAGGAGAAAGTAGGTTACTAAACTATAAGTGTAGAATATTCCATTTTTAAAATAAAATATAGTTGTATTTACACATGTAGAAAAACTCCTGGAAGGAGATAAACCAAGCTTGTAAGAGTGGTGGTATTAGGGAGAACTTTTTTTTCTGTTTTTTTCTAAAAAAAAAAATATATATATATATATTTTTTACAATGAGCTAGTGTTTCTTTTTGTTTGTGCTATCAGAAAAAAAATGCTGTAAAGATATTGGATAGAATAAAATCATATGTTTTTGAGTTGCTGAATGCCTAATCCTGCATGATAAAAAATGTTTGTGCCCTTAGACAAAAATAGGGCATAGGTTTGCTCTAAGCCCATCAATGGAAAAGATGGCAAAAATGCTATTTAATGTGCTGATAGAACTGCCACCAGTGGTGTTGGTTTGTGGTGTGGAATTTCCACCCTGTTAGATTTTCACTGCCACCCTTGAGTGAGAAATAATGAATAAAACATTGCTCCTTTTGGAATTTAGAGGCACTTTAGTGGAGGTTGGTAAGGTCTAATCTGATATTCCCAAAAGATAACAACTTTCAAAGCTGACAGCTGCTACTTAACATCTGTCTAAATGCCAGTAACAAACGTTTTTGAATGCTGGTAATCAAACTGCAAAACCATAGCGTGCAAAGGAACGAGGAGACAGAAAACAGCAGCCACACCGAGTGGAGATGAGGAGTAGCCAGGCAGCTCCAGGGTATTGGTGTAACACACGGCACGAACACACTGCCTGGTGATGGCAGGTGATTCCTCAGGGGTCAGTGAAGTGCTGCCCAGGGTGGGGTGAGGGTGTCTGAGTGACTGATGTTTGCTCTGATTACCCACCACAGCTCTAGGAGGAATGGGCTTTGAGAACTTTATACCAAGCATCTTGGAGCTCAAGGGGTACTAAGTTCAGCCTAGGAGGGCCTTGAACAGGGAGGCGTGAGAGGCGGCCCAATTAGGAGTGTTTCAAATCTTGACTTTCCTAGACTCAGAGGATTGAGAGATTGGAAGATACTACAGAAGGAGGCTGCACTGCCTGGGCGAAAACTGTCATTTGAAGATGATTGCAGTAATATCTAGAATTCTCCATAGAATCTGTAGGAAGCCAGAAGATTGGGTGGTGTGTGCATTGAAGGGAGAAGAAATCACCTGTTTTCAGTGGAAGTCCAGGATTGCTTGGGATTGGGGTTAACTTTTTTTGGTAAGATCTTAGAGGCTCACTGTGCTATGTTCTCACCCAACTGGAGTCTCCTCACCCCCGACACACACTCTCTCTCTCTGAAACACTTCTTTAGGAGGCTCTCATGATGACCTCCAGTCTCAGTTTCTGGCTCTCTGTCCCAAGTCCTGCTTCTGGGCACTCACTATGAGGCTGTTTTACTCTTGGCTGTCTTAGCTTGGAAGAAGGGCTCAGCCAAAACTCACTCGCCAGCTTTCCAACTGAGGCTGCCCTTTCTCCCAAAGCCTCTTCTACTGTACCCAGGCATTATGCTGTAAAGAAATGTCACAGCCCAGACCCTGTCAGGAGTCCCCCGATGGCTCTTTCTATAAGCGGATGCCCCTGTACCCCCTTAGGCCTGGATCCTTGCTGTCATAGGCCCTGGCCTCCCCCAGCTATTCCTTAAGTCCCTCCTTGGTCTCTAGATTTTGATTGAAATTGTTATTCTGTTGGCTTCAAGTTCACAAACTGTCAGATGAGACAGGATCATGGAGTCGATCACGTTCAATTCCCTCTTGGGAATTCTCTGGCGGTCCAGTGGTTAGGACTCTGTCCTTTCATTGCTGAGGGCCCAGGTTTCATCCCTGGTTGGGAAGCTAAGATCCCACAAGCTGTGCACCCCACCCCACCCCCAAAAAGAAGAGTTCAATTCCCTCGTTGTACACATAAGGAAAATTGAGATGTGGAGACTGCTCCTATATTTCTCCCCCAGTTCAGGAAACATTTCCTTACATCTCCTTTGCTGGTGTATTGGGAGAGACAGGTTCATAGTCATTTTTTCCCCCCCGGGAAGACTTGGAGTAAGATCCTTCACTTAGGTGGAATTGCTGGATGACTTGCATAATTGCATTATTAGGAGGCATTTGTGCTGTAAAATGTTCCCTGGCTATTTCAGTTTTAGCTATGCTTAAGAGGAAAAAAATAACTCTTTTTTCAGCTGTCTTAGGAATTTGAGTACAAAATTGGAAAAACTAAGAATCTTTAATAAAGGTCAAACAACTTGCTAGTTCCAAATGGGACATTTCACAGCACTATAGCAGAACATATGGAAATAGGTGCAAGATTGGTAAGATGGCACTGGAGAGATTGGTTTAAATGGAGAAAAGTTGGCAAATCAAGGAGGGTTATCTATTCTTTTGGTGTGTTCTGGACCTACTGCTTTTATTTAAGAAGGAGGGGGGGAGTACCTTTTGGGAATCCTGTTACTCCCTAACCTGCCAGCTAGAAGTTTTCATGTCTCTGCATCAGGAACATGTTGAGGGCCCCTTTCCACCAACTCTTGTTTCCACTGGGAACATAACTGAACTTGATTATGCCAAGTCTGAGAACAGTCACGGGATCTCTCAAGGGCCCTGTAAGTTTGTCAGGGGCAGAATCTGTGGTCTCCGATAGGAAAGTCTGGACGTGTTGTCTAGAGATTTTCTGTGACCTAGTGGAGTTTGGCCAGTTCCAGAACCGCTGAAGCAGATGTGGAGGGGCACCTGCATTGCAAATCATTCTTCCAATATGGAAGAGATTCTGGACATGGAAGAGATTCTGGACATGACAGAGGTTGGGAGGGGTTGGGGGTAGCAGGGAGACATTTTTCTTTTTTGGTTGTCACAACAACTGCAAGATGCCCCTGGCTTTTGGTGAGTGAGGGCTCGAGATAGTAAACAAATAAGGTGATTAGACCTTCTGTGTCCACTGAAGCATTGTCCCAACCAAATGCTGTCAGGCTCCTCGCACCCCCACAGGAAGTACTGGGTTAAAGTCACTCAGGCCTTAGCCCTGGAAGGGAAGAGGTTATGGATAATCCGGGAATTGTTGTCTTGTGCTGACCAGATGGGTCTTAGTAATAGCCAGAGTGCAGACAATAAGAATTTCCTAGGCTTTTAAAGAGTTTGTAAAAACAATATTTTCTCAGTAATTTTAAGAAGAGTGTTTTGCGGGTAAAGGCCATGACTGAATAAAGACCTTATTTTATGGTAACATCTACTTATAGAAGTCACATGTCACTAATGATGAACTGATTATAGGTATTTTTAGGAGAACAAAAGCTTCCCCTTTTAAAGTGCTCTCTGATGATGGAAGCAAAGTGGCAGAGGTGCCAGGATCAAAAGCTTTGCTTTTATGAAACCATTTTATTCCCAAGAATTTGTGAAATGGAATATTTATTTGAACTTTTTTTTAAAGAATAAATATCATCTTTCAGATGAAAGTTCCAGATATTGATCTCTTCCTAAAGTTAAGTTACATTTTCCTCCATGGAAACGGAGGAAATCATAATTCATATGCACAAAATGTAGCATGCCCTTGAGTGCAGGAGCAAGGTGTATGTGTTTCTTGGGCGCACAGCCATTGGGAATCATTTCTATCATTCCTCAGACCAGGCTCAAAGTCAGAAGTGGGAGTGGAGTGGACCTCCATTAACATCCATCTGTTCAAAGCAGAAGTGAAAGTGATGCTATTGGACTTGAGTGGACCACAAAAGAAGCAATGCTCTTGGATCCCAGAGGACCTTTTTATGAGGAAAACTTTTTATTGTTTATTTGCATCTCATCGATCTCTTCTCTCCTTGGGAGAGAGGATGAGAATGAGCAGAGAAGGTAGTGCTGCGTCTTGCAGTTTATTTGGTTGAAATGAGTCTCCTAATTCCTGCCTCTCCACTAGCCCCTCCGCCCCCAGGCTAGCGCACTTGCTGCAGGAGGGCAGGGATTGTTGTGTGTTTCACTGAGTCCCCAGTGCTTAGAACAGGGCCTGGCACATGGCACACCTTCGGTAAATATTTGCTAAATCGATCTGTAAAGATTATTCATATATATTGAATATTTTTCTATTTGCTTAAAATGGTCCTTTTTTCCCCCCAGGAAAAATAAATACCTTTTTTTTTTTTTAACCCCTGTAAGCCAGATTTTATAACATTTTACCTCTCTAGGCATGGGGAGAGTGGCAGGAAGAATTTTTTTTAATCACACTGATAACTACTCTGTGCTGAATTTCCAAACAGAAAACCTTGTTCTGCCAAAGGCTGATTATCACAGAAAATAGCGATGACCTTTGCTTTTCATGCCTTTGCGTTTTGTTGCCATTTCTGGCTTCTTTCATTGCTTTTGATCCCTTCTAAGTGAGACTAGTCAAAGGGAGGGGAAACATAAAAATGAAATCTAAAAATTATTGGCATTTGAGGGAGGAGAAGCGGAAACCAATAGTGAAAACCAAGATAATAGGATCAAAAAATGACTTGATTGATTGATTGATTGATTGATTGATTGACTGTTGGTTGGTACACGGACCTCTCACTGTTGTGGCCTCTCCCGTTGTGGAGCACAGGCTCCGGACGCGCAGGCTCAGTGGCCATGGCTCACGGGGATCCTCCCGGACCGGGGCATGAATCCGTGTCCCCTGAATTGGCAGGCGGACTCTCAACCACTGCGCCACCAGGGAAGCCCCGACTTTTATTTTTTTTAACCTATAAACTTCTCTTTGCATAAAATGATCTCATGCAACGTGGGAAAAAAGCATCAGCCATCGAACAGGTCAGGCAGTTTTGGAATAAAGTGGGTTGTTAAAATAGACTTTTATTTAAGCAGAACTGTAGGTTAGAGTGAGCCTCTCACTGGAGCCTCTGTCCGCCAGGAGGCTCTGCCCTCCTTCTATGTGATATAACACGTTAATAGGCTTTGCTGACCTTTTTATTTATCTCTTAGTTTGACATCTACGACCAGATCAAGTTCCGATGCTCTGCAGGGGCGGTACGCAGCTCCTGAACTGGAAGTAAGCTCATTTCCTTTTCTTGCCCTGCTTCCTCTCAGAAGACCCATTTTTCAGAAGGCTTTTTATGTGTTTATTTGCATCTTTAGTGGTGTGTATTCCATGATCCCATTTTTCTCCTCAGGAAGGAATATAATTTTCGTACAGGAAAAGAAATGTCCTGAATATACTACAGGATTAAAATAAATCCTTGATTTTCCTCCAACAAATTTGGCCTCTGGTGTGGCATTCGGCTGCCCCACTCCCACCAGAGGCCTGGGTAGCTCGTTGGGCTGCTCTTTGCTCATTTCCTCTGTTGTAACAGAATGTGTGCGGGTTGTCTTAACTTCTGGCCCATTCCCCTCGTCTTTACCTGTCTGCGCTCTCCGTACACGGCACGGCCATGAGGTCATACGGTAGCTGTGGGAAGGAGAGGGGAGGAACGCGCCTGCGCTCTGTGCCGCCCTGCTGGGCACTGTCTGTACGTGAGCTTGTTAACTGCAGCAGCGCCAGCAGGTGGGCATCTCATGGGGCGAAGAATGGAGAACAGTCGGCGTCTGAAGAACCAGGCTAGTCAGCATTTGCCTGTCGGTCAGCAGAATGTCATTTTCATTCTTGTGCAAACGTCTTTTTTCTGGGGCCCTCAGTGGAACATCCACCAAGGTCACAAAAGGTCTAATCAGATGGAGGCAGCCAGGAAGAGACTCAGCCCTGACCCCAAGAGTGGAACGAACAGGAGGTTCCAATGATGGCTGAGACTAGCTGTGTTCTAAGTGCTACATCTGTGACTTCATTTAATCTTCAAAGAAACACAAGGAGGGTTTTATCTCCATTTCACAGAAGGGGGAAAAACAGAAAAGTTAAGTCCTTGAAACTTTTGATTTGCCAGCGTGTAAACCATGCCCTCTGGTTCCAGAGTCTGTGCTGTGTTCCTAACCACCCCTGCTCGAGATTCAGCTGCTCTCTGCGGGCCCTGCTGATCCTGCCTGGCGTCCAACCCCTGGCTGCATGGAGGAAGAGCCCTGGTGTCTGTCCAGATATGGGCACTTTGTTCTGCAGTGGGTCTCTGGGGATGGTCCTCCCTGCACCTGACCTGGAGACAGTGGACCATTATGAGGGGTTGTCAGTCTGCCAGTATCATTCACCAGCTCTTTCTGTCACTTGAAGAAGGAGAAAACTGTGCTGAGTTTGAATGGGTTACTGCCTATTCTCCAGAAGAGAATGGCCTCTAGAAGGCAAGTGGTCGTTCACACAGCTGACTGGGTCACCCCCTGCTGAGGTTGGACTGCTCTGGCTTCAATATCCCCATTGTGTACACAGTTAAAGTGCAAAGAACAGCAAGTCTCCGAGTTAGATTTAAGAGAGGATGTTTTTCTTCTCATTCCAAGGAAAGAGCCCCAGCGTTTCCCTCTGAACTGGAGAGCACACGGGATGGAAGTTGGTTTGCTAACTCCTTGCCTCGCATTTCACAGGATATACCTTTGAAAGAGAGAGTTAGTCATTTCTTGTTGTAACTTAAGCTTCAAAAGAACTGGGACCCCAGCATACCATGTCTTGGCCCCATTGAATGAATTAGTGAATCTTAGACTGTATCACTTGATCCAAGATTCTGTCAAGGCCAATCCCTCTATGACAAATTTCCTTGATGCATGAAGGAAAAAGGGCTTGGCTTTGAGGTGTATAAATGGGACGAAGGCTCAAGCTCCCGCGTCCTTGCCCCTGGCTCTCTGTTCTTTGTCGTGAAATGGTTGTTAGCCAGAAGGTGCTGAGGACCCAGCACTTCCCAGATTGTCTTGGCATGTGTAACATTTCTTATTCTGTTTACCAGAGTACTTCTGGAATCCTGTAGTAATTTTTCGTACCCTGATTTTTTAAAATTATTTATTGTTTTGAGTAGGTCAGAAACATGGCATGACATTTGGAAGGAACCAAGGACTGTTAAAGGAAGGCATCCCATCCATCTCTGTCCCCAGCACCCCTGCCCCCATGAGGCAGCCAGCTCAGAGCCCGATTTTAATAGGAAATGTGGGCAGGCCTCCTGGACCCAGATCCCTTAGTTTTACCCTTTCTGAGTCTGTCAGCCCCACCATCTCCTAGATACCACATGCTGCCTATTGGGGTTCACTGCGTTCCTCTCCCAGATCTGTCACTAACCTAATTTTGTGACTTCAGGCCAGTTAATCAGCCTGCGTGACCCCAGTTTCCTCACGTGTAAACAGGATAATGATCCCAGCCCCAGGCGCTGAAGAGGATTTCATCAAGTAGCCAGTAGAGCAAAGCACCAGGAGTGAGCTCCATGAGTGTGGCGACCTTGTCTCATTCACTTTGTGTTCCAGGTTGAGTTTTCCAGAAGCAGCCACCGAGGCAGAGCCTGAGGTGCAGGATGTTTATTAGGGACCAACACCTGTGGAAGGAGGGAAGGGGGCAGCATGGGGCAGAGGGTGAAGTCGAAGGGCACTGCAGGCTGGGCAGAGCCACTGCTCCCCCCCCGGGCACTCGGAGCAGATACGCGACCCATCAGAGCTGTCCCCCAGGGGTCCGTGGCTGCGCCTTTACAGCCCTGCCGTGAGCTGTCATTCTGTGTGGGTTGCCCAGGATAGGCTCCCTCGAGGATGGGGCCACCCACAGCTGGGGCAAAGCCTGGAGCTGCCTTCTAGAGCCTCGCAGTAGCTGAGCAAGCACTAAGGGAGCACCTTGGAATGGGATCTGGGTGGCTCACCTCCAGGTCCTTATTTCCTGTCACTAGCCCCCAGAGCGTCTTGGAAGAACAGATACGTAATCAGAACCTTTCGAAGGAGTGAAGCGTGCAGTTCGGGGCTTGGGATATAGTTCAGATGCAGAAGGTTTGGCACATAGGTGGCCTTTAGTTCTTAACCAACGTGGAGATAGAAAAGCAGAAAGCAAGCCGCCTGACTTTGTTGGTTTTGCCCTCGCAGGTAGCCCGGTGTTGTTTTTGCTTCGGCTCTGGTGGAGAGGGTAAGTAGACAGCTTTCCTTTTGTGCTCCGTGTGGCCCTGCAGACCTGTAGCTCTAGTCTGTAGGCATTTGGGATTCAGGCACAAATAACTTGAGTGGTAAGAGGAAATTTTTATTCCAGAGCTGGTTTATTGTTATGTGTTACACTTTATACATTCTTCCCAAAGGGTTGCTGGGATTCGTTTGTGTTGATATTCTGGCAAGCGAAGAACAGTCTATATTTTGGGTCATGTTTATATAAGTTACATTACCCAGTGAGATTTCAAGGAGCGGGAGGTGCATTTTTTAAAGGAATGATAATTTGGAAAATTTCTTTCGTTCAGCTTACTTTTCTTCTTGAATCAGAGCATCCCAGGGGCTTGAGAACTCTTGCTCTGCCCTCTCATTTTCTTCTGAGCTTATAATACGTTTTGTGTGTTTAAGGGGTCTCTTCTGTTAAAATAAATGTGACCGACATTAGATAACTCATCCTGTTATAGAAGGTTCTGGGGTGAGGTGGGCGTTTGGGACTTATGGCATAGATGAAATTGCCTGAGGGTACAAATGATTTTTGACAGCTTTTCTACTCAACAGCCCCTGGGATGGAAATTAGCGAGTGTGGCTTTGCACAAATGGTAAACATGCATGTGTTCACTCACTGGGCTTGTGCTCACTTTGTGGTTCACAGACACAGAAGAGAAGCAGAATGTGAAAGAGGGCCCGAGGGTCATTTATGATGAGAAGAGAAGCACTGTCTACAGCTATGCCTATTTCCACTTCGTATTCTTCTTGGCTTCCCTCTATGTGATGATGACCGTCACCAACTGGTTCAAGTGAGTGGCCCCATTGTCTTAGATGTTTTAGAAGTTGTTTAAAAAAAGTCTTTTAAAAACATCCTATTCTTTTTTTTTTTTTACTTCTTTATTGGAGTATAATTGCTTTACAATGGTGTGTTAGTTTCTGCTTTATAACAAAATGAATCAGTTATACATATGTTCCCATATCTCTTCCCTCTTGTGTCTCCCTCCCTCCCACCCTCCCTATCCCATCCCGCTAGGTGGTCACAAAGCACCGAGCTGATCTCCCTGTGCTATGCGGCTGCTTCCCACTAGCTATCTATTTTACGTTTGGTAGTGTATATATGTCCATGCCACTCTCTCACTTCATCCCAGCTTATTACCCTGCCCCCTCCCCGTGTCCTCAAGTCCATTCTCTAGTAGGTCTGTGTCTTTATTCCTGTCTTACCCCTAGGTTCTTCTTGACATTTTTTTTTCTTAAAATCCATATATATGTGTTAGCATACGGTATTTGTCTTTCTCTTTCTGACTTACTTCACTCTGTATGACAGACTCTGGGTCCATCCACCTCATTACAAATAGCTCAATTTCGTTTCTTTTTATGGCTGAGTAATATTCCATTGTATGTATGTGCCACATCTTCTTTATCCGTTCATCAGATGATGGACACTTAGGTTGTTTCCATCTCCGGGATATTGTAAATAGAGCTGCAATGAACATTTTGGTACATAACTCTTTTTGAATTATGGTTTTCTCAGGGTATATGCCCAGTAGTGGGATTGCTGGGTCATATGGTAGTTCTATTTTTAGTTTTTTAAGGAACCTCCATACTGTTCTCCATAGTGGCTGTACCAATTCACATTCCCACCAGCAGTGCAAGAGTGTTCCCTTTTCTCCATACCCTCTCCAGCATTTATTGTTTCTAGATTTCTTGATGATGGCCATTCTGACCGGTGTGAGATGATATCTCATTGTAGTTTTGATTTGCATTTCTCTAATGATTAATGATGTTGAGCATTCTTTCATGTGTTTGTTGGCAGTCTGTATATCTTCTTTGGAGAAATGTCTATTTAGGTCTTCTGCCCATTTTCGGATTGGGTTGTTTGTTAAAAACATCCTATTCTTTACAGCCCGAAGATCAGATCTCTTGGAGTCAACTAACTTCTTCTCCAAGTGCTGCTGTACTCATCTTCACAGAAACAGTCCGCGTTCCTGACAGTCTGTCAGCATGCTTTTTTTTTTTTTTCCTTGCAGTACGCGGGCCTCCCACTGCCGTGGCCCCCCCACCCCCGTCGCGGAGCACAGGCTCCGGACACGCAGGCCCAGTGGCCATGGCCCACGGGCCCAGCAGCTCCGTGGCACATGGGATCCTCCCGGACTGGGGCATGAACCCGTGCCCCCTGCATTGGTAGGCGGACTCCCAACCACTGTGCCACCAGGGAAGCCCAGCATGCTTTTTAAAAAATATATATTTATTTATTTGGCTGCGCCAGGTCTTAGTTGCGGGATCTTTCATTTGCAGCATGTGGGATCTTATTCCCTGACCGGGGATCAAACCCAGGTCCCCTGCATTGGGAGTGTGGAGTCTTAACCACTGGACCACCAGGGAAGTCCTTCTGTTGGCATGCTTTTAAGCCTGGCAATTGGTGATACTGCAGCTTTAAGAAAATGGGAGGTTAATGGCACGTGGGCAGTCTTGAGAGCATAGTAACAGTGAGGAGGAAGAACATGGAATTCTGCCTTTAAGAAAGAGAAGAGGGGCTTCCCTGGTGGCGCAGTGGTTGAGAGTCCGCCTGCCGATGCAGGGGACATGGGTTCGTGCCCCGGTCCGGGAGGATCCCGCATGCCGCCGAGCGGCTGGGCACGTGAGCCTTGGCCGCTGGGCCTGCGTGTCCGGAGCCTGTGCTCCGCAGTGGAAGAGGCCACGGCGGTGAGAGGCCCGCGTACCGCAAAAAAAAAAAAAAAAAGAAAGAGAAGACACTCTTTTTTTCTACTCTGTACTTTGTCTTTTTTTTTTTACACCTTCATTACAAAAGTTTGAAACATCTTCTTAAAACAAACTAACATGTGGACTTCCCTGGTGGTCCAGTAGTTAAGACTCCCTGCTTCCACAGCAGGGGGCATGGGTTTGCCAGCGTGGCATAGCCAAAAAAGAAAAAAAAAGGTGGAAGTGTGAAAAGTAACAATGGACCCCCCCCAGCCCATAACCACTGCTAACTATATGGTATGTATCCTTTCATCCCTTTTCTGTGCATTTATAAGCCTATATAATTTTTTTTTTTTTTTTTTTGCGGTACGCAGGCCTCTCACTGTTGTGGCCTCTCCCATTGCGGAGCACAGGCTCCGGACGCGCAGGCTCAACGGCCATGGCTCACGGGCCCAGCCGCCCTGCGGCATGTGGGATCTTCCTGGACTGGGGCACGAACCCGTGTCCCCTGCATCGGCAGGCGGACTCTCAACCACTGCGTCACCAGGAAAGCCCAAGCCTATATAATTTTTAAAACATAAATGTGATTACACATATTCTCCCCCTTGAGGGTTGTTTTTTAACTTACATGATGGACAATACATGATGGGCCTGACTTTCCCTGTCACTACATGGAGATTCTTTTTGATTCCTTTTGGAGATTTCTTTGACCGATCCAAAGTTTCTGTTGCATCATAATTTGTTGTGCCTGAGGATATACCTAAGATAGACATTAGAATAACTTAGGATAGACATTAAGACTCATTGTACAACAAACATGTGAGTGGCTCCTTCATGCCACACTGCTGTGGGTGGTAGGGACTATATTCTAATAGGGGAGATGGACAGTGATCCACATCAAATACAACATGTCAAACAGTGATGACTACTTGGGAGAAAAATGAAGAAGAAGAATGAGGAGTACCCAGTGGGGTCGGGGATGCTGGGGGCAGCGGTTTCAAATAGAGTGATGGGGAAGGCTTCCCTGAGGAGATTCTTCCCCAACATCCTGAGGGAGAAGAGGGTGTTAGAGCCTCTAATGCTTCCCAGTGATACCTGGAGAATTCCTTTAAAATTTTGGCTTTGGAAGTTTAAGAAAGGATAAAGGCAGAAAATAACAGATGTCAAGGATGTGGAGAAACTGGAACCCCCTCTCACTCCTGGTAGGTAAAATGGTGCAGCCATTTTGGAAAATAGTTCCTCAAAAATGTTGAACACAGAGTTATCATATGATGCAGCAATTCCACTCCTAATTATATAACCAAGAGAAAAAAAAACAACGTATGTCCACGTAAAAACTTGTACACAAATGTTCATAATAGCATCATTCATAATAGCCGAAAAGTGGAAACAACCAAATGTCCATCAGCTGACAAATGGATAAACAAAAGATGCTATATCCACACAATGGAATATTCCTCAGGAACAGAAAGGAATAAAGTACTGTTACATACTACAACATGGATACACCCTGAAAACAGTATGCTGAGTGAAAAAAGCCAGTCACAAGAGGCCACATGATTCCATGCATGGTGACATGTCCAGAATAGGCAAAGCCATACAGACAGAAAGTGGATAAATGCATGGCAGGGGCTGGCAGGAGGAGGGAAATGAGAGGGCAGCTGAAGGGTGCAGGGTTTCTTTCTGGGGGGATGAGAATGTTCTAAAATTGATTGTGGTGATGGTTACACAAGTGTATGAATATAATAAAAATCATGTACTTTAAGTGGGTGTGAATTACACCTGAATTGAGTTGTCAGGGAAAAAAGAAAGGCTGGAGGTGGTGGAAGCAGGGAGAGACAGACTTGGTGGAAGAGACCTTCTCACCACCTGTTCTCTCCCTGCACTGATCACAGCTGGGTCTCTTGTTTCCACAGCTATGAAAGTGCCAACATTGAAACCTTCTTCAGCGGGAGCTGGTCCATCTTCTGGGTCAAGATGGCTTCCTGCTGGATATGTGTGCTGTTATACCTGGGAACGCTGGTCGCGCCCCTCTGTCGACCCTCTCCGCACTTCTCCGTGTGAGGATCTGAGCAGTCTCCTTGGTTCTGCAGGCTGGAAGTGATGTCCTTTGAACAAACGTACCAGGAGTCTGAGCAGTGACTGGTACTTTGTGACAAGCTGGCATTCCCCTGGCTGGCTTGAGTGGGTCTAAAAAAACTTACAGGGGGAAAAAAAATCACCTGCTTAGCTTTTTTAATTCTGAAATTTGAAAAGAAGCTACCAGTTTGTCCCCCCAAAATTGAAATGTTCACCCGAGTTGATCCTGAGTGATATATTTTGTGTGTGTCTTACCCCTAAAAACTGGGATAGTAGTTAGGCTAGTATTTTCCTTCTGCATGTTTTTACCAAAACAGAGTTTGGGGCATGACATTTTATCACAGGGAGAAAAGCTTACCTTGTGTGGCCTATTATTCCTATCCTTGACATAGAAAGACATGACAGAATCTGGAACCCTAAGCTCCTGACAGAACACAGAGCCCTCTCCCCCACCTCGGCCTGCAGGACCCCTGCTCGTGGTTCCCTGGTATTTATTGGCTACAAGAGGAAGCATCTGCTTTTAACTCCACCCTTGTGCTGTTTCCTCCCGGCCCCCAAACGTTTCCCTTTGAAGTTGTGATGCTGGGAATCAGACTTCACTCTGTCCTTGCCCTTCCCAGAGCTCCCCTCATCCTTTCTGGGTTCAACATCTTTGTTATAATGTGAAAAAGCACAATTTGCCGTCACGACCCATGTGATCCCCCACCAGATGATCACTACCTGATCTGAGTTACCGCAATAATATGACTCACTCGTGGTGTTAGTCACATGATTAGAGAACAAGATTCGTGTTGTTTTCTTTGCTACAGTTCTTTCTTGTTTGTGGATTGATAGTCACGATACTTTAGGACCTTACCTGGGAAGTTGCTTCTTGACTGAAGCCTGCTGCACCCCTCTTTCCATTACTAAAGTCAGCCAGTTTCTCTTCCACTTGAGGCCTTTGAAATTGTAAAAGCAAAAGGGCTTTTGTTTTCCAGATCTGTAATGTGACCACACCGTTAATGTCCATTATGATTTTGGGGGTGGATTTGGTGAGGTGAGGATCACGGGCAACAACACCTCAAACAGGGCTGACCAGGTAAGGCCTCCAGTTATACAAGTTGCAGAAGTGACCAAATATACTTAGAAGAAGAGGTGAGTGGGGAGGTATTTAACTAAGCCATAAACAAAAGCCACAGAAATTTCCAAAAGACCTACTTTTAAGGTGATACTGAAGAAAGATTTGACTCTAGGCAGCTGTCCAAGAAGACGTCCATTTTCAGTGCTGATGCTCTCAGCCAGGGAAGAGTTTACGCAGTGGAAAGTCCATCAGAGACCCTGATGGAGGACGGTGGGCACCCTCCTCTCAGTATTTCATGCAGGATGGAAAGAATCCTCTCAGCACCCGGGCAGAGAGGGTCTGAGGATGAAAAGATTTGGCCTGTACTTTTTGTGCCCTGCTGTATGCATTGGGTCCCACCTAAGCTGGCCTCCAGTGTGCCAAATGCTGGCCTGGGAAATGAGTCCAGTTCTTCATTTCCACTCACTGCTTTGCCCTCCTTTCAAGAAAATTGGGGAGCAAGGGTCAAACAATGGATGAATTCCTCCAGGAACTTATTTACAGTGTTGGAGGTTTGCTCATTGTGTGTGTGTGAGAGCCTTGTTTTGTAAACTTTATCAAGTTTTTTTCAGACCAGGAGCTCTTTGAGCTCGGTGGTCCAGAGATCTTCTGTAGGCACAAAATGAATGGCCACCATGTGTAGCCCAAGGTTAAGCCAGTGGGAGTGTGAGCTCTGTGGGTCAGACAGGTGGAGGGAGTGGGGTTGTGTGTGTCGCAGCATCCCGGCAGAGGCCACTGCAGCGGCTGGTGCAGTGACATGGGCTCTGGGTAAGCCAAAAGGAGAGGCAGCTCAAGAGCTGGGGTGCCGTCAGTGACTGGTTTCGTTGTGTCATCTCCCTGCTGGGGTCTAGTGGGGTCTGGCATCCAGCCGTGTGACTTTAGAACTGGCCCTTCTGGCAGGTCAAGGTCAAGCTGACCAGGCCCTGTGTTCCTTAGCGGACCTTCGTTGGGCCCTTCCTGTGCAGAAGGAAGCTCGGGGAGAGACAGAGGAAAGGACACTGCCAGTGGCCAGGCCCTCTGAGCTTCCTTTCTTAGCCGCCCAAATTCTCCTACAACCAACCCCCATTTTCCAGCTGCTTAAGACTTGGTTGGTGCCTAATTATGTTCCTTTCTGAAGGTTGGTCTGACACAAGAAGGAGAGTTACAGTCACTCTGATTTTTATTCTCAACTGAAAATTTAAGCAAGTTTATCTGAATGATCAAGAGATGTAGGTGTTCTCTGAGGGAAGAGGGCATATAAATAAGAAGTTGACTTTAATGATTATTAATTGTAATAAACAATACTCAGGTGATAAGTCAACATTCATGGGTTTAAAAAACCTACATTTTTGTGCTATTGTGTTTTAAGAAACTGGAAACATTGTGCCAATTGCTCTGAGTTGCTCTTAAGGATGATGTTCATTTGATAAATTCACTGATAATCTTTTTAAAATAATAGACTTCTGCTTCCTACAACTTTTTATACATGATTTAAAAAGTGCATTCCCAGAAACTGCTGGTCAGACTCCTTTAGTGATGAAAGCCGAAGATATTTTAAAACTGTGTATGCTTTGTGCCGTTCATCCGATGTGGAAATTTTTTCCCCTCTCATTTTCACGAGTACAGACACTTAAGTAGGGGAAGGGATTCTTCTGGGAATGTTGCAGTATATGTCTAGATGTGTCACCTGACTGAAGACCGGAGACTTTTTTGTCAAAGGCTTTTGGAAAACCTACTTTGTCCTTACTGGATTGAATTTTTTAATACTGGTTAGTTGGTTTTGTTTTTGTTCTCACAGTTTCTTGGGAAATGGCTTGAAAGAATTGTTCCGGAGGTCTTTGGAGCACCTTTGTAGAGTAGATGGGCCATGTGCATGTGGACTGATGGAGGGTGGAGTTATTGGGGATTTGGGGTTCTGGTGCCCATCAGAATGGCCAACAGAGGGGCTCCCACACCCCATTGTTCATTTCCAATTGCTCAGCGGTGCCTTCATTATGGATGACTTCTGTGCAGTGCTAATTCCCCCCAAATTGTCACCTTCTGCCTTTTTTAAGATTATGTGCTTATTTAATTTTGGCCAGAAGTTTACTGCCATTGGTGCTTCCTGTTACCCTGCAAAGGGAATTCCAGAGCCTGTGAGCATTTAAGCTGCCTATGCCTTTTTCTCCTTTGACTCCCTTTCTAAAGAGCATCTCATCTTGGTATGTATTCATGTCCTACCCCTCTTGGAAGTGAAAGGCGGTTTTAGTTATAACTAAGAAGGTTGTGACCTTGGGCCAAGACCCCACGTGTCCAGAGAGCACGCTGGGCCCTCCTTAATCAGGTACAGTGCCAATGCCCCTGAATTCATGGCATTCTCTATAGGGTATTCTCCTTAATTTACTAAATCCCTTTGGCCTTGTTCTTAACTGTGTTTCCTGCCATCTTTAATATATTTGTAAAGCCTTAGACATTTTAATCCAGTTTTGCATTTTAGGCAGAAATGCGTTCTCTAACGTTGGACCTGCTTCGCAGGACACAGATCTTTTGAATTGATGCTAGCCATTCTAAAGACCTCTCGCTCTTTTTTTTCTTTTTTTTTTCTTCCCCCTTCCTCAGTAAATCATTTGCAGAGGCGTTCATTTTGAAAGGAGGAAATATTTGGCTTTTACCAAAGAGGTGTTCTTTTTTTAAAAGCAAAATCCGGGCTTCCCTGGTGGCGCAGTGGTTGAGAGTCCGCCTGCCGATGCAGGGGAAACGGGTTCGTGCCCCGGTCTGGGAAGATCCCACATGCCGTGGAGCGGCTGGGCCCGTGAGCCATGGCCGCTGGGCCTGTGCGTCTGGAGCCTGTGCTCCACAACGGGAGAGGCCACAACAGTGAGAGGCCCACATACCGCAAAAAAAAAAAGCAAAATCCTTTCAGCAAAAACTTACTTGGGGAAGGGTGGATTAAGAATGCATTTGTCCACATCCACTTCTGTAGGTGTTTAATCATATTTATGTGAGTAAAATGTTGGAAGAATTCTTTTTTTTTTTTTTTTTTAGAAGAATTCTTTAAGGTAATCCTTTGTGGTGAAGGATCCTGGGAAATTCTCTCAGGTAAAGAAAGCTTGTAGCAGATGGGTAATATATGTCTTGAGAGCTATTTATAAGAAATTTAAGGATTGTTTTGTTTTCCTTTATTAAAGATTTAAGGTTTTTTTACTTTGCAAAAAAAAATACACAAGTTTTATAGTCATAACTTTGTTACTTTTTTAAAAAACTTTTCCAAAATAATTAGATGTAGCCAAATTATGTGGTTATGTTTTGCTATGTTAGAATTTGAAAATGTAATATGTGTGGTAAATCTACTGTTTGAAATTTATAATGCTCTCAGATATGGTTGGAGTTTTGGTAACTTTTAAAATAGTTATTTTTTTCCCTGTAAGTCACAAAGGCAACTATGGATTTATGTTTGTTATTTTGGATGCTAATTTTTCTATGAAGCAGCCGAAGTTGACCAGTCTTTTCCTAGGTAGAAAACTCAAAACTTGTTAACTTTAATAAAATTGAAAACTATGTTGTTTTTTCTTCCTTCTGTTGAATGCATTTGTAATTAAAGTCTTCCAGGTACTGTTTTCCAAAGATGTCTTCAGGTGTTAATTCGCTCTCTCTTAAGCTTCATAGAGCCTGTTCTGGTTCTAGAGAATGAAAATACAAACAGGAAAACCCAGGCTTTTTGCCTTCTTTCTCTCTGAAAGCCCCTGCAGCCTGCTTCCTTTTTCTTATTTTTATGATAATGACACTCTGTCTTAAATATGAGAATTAGAGTAAGTCTTTAAACAAGGTAGTGTGAGTTCTCCAACATGGTTCTTCTTTTTCAAGACCTGGCTATTCTAGGTCTTTAGCGTTTCCCTCTGAAGTTTAGAATTAACTTGCCAGTTCCCTCGATTGGGATGGCATTGAGTCATTAGATCAATTTAGGAAGAATTGACATGATAACAACATTAAGTCTTCTGATGTATGATTGTATCTTTCATTTACATAGATAGGCCTTTTAAAATTTCTTTAGCAGTATTGAATGATACTTTTGTTTTTATTAAAATATCTTTGTATGGGATTTAATCTTGATACTTCTAATCCTCATTTGTATGTGAAGTTAGTATCCTGATTTTTTTAATAGTATGTGTCGCATAATATAAAACTTACCATCTTAATTAACTTTTTTAGTGTGCAGTCAGCAGTGTTAAATACATGTCGACTGGAAAAAAAAAAGCACAACGTGAGAGTTGTGAGTTATGTTTCATTTGGAGCAAAATGGGGACTATAGCCCAAGAGACAGCATTTCAGATAGCTCTGAGGAACTGTTCCGAAGAGGTAGCGGGGAAGGTCAGTATATTAGGAGCAGACATCACCATGAAAGATTTTAGTGCTTTTCTAGATATGAGGAGGTGCAAGAATTGGGCTCAAAATCTTCTGCAAATATCTAACTATCTGAAGCCCTGTTCTGCCAGTTTTTCCCAGAGCACAGAGTGCCTCATTTCTGATCTCCACCCTGAACTCCTTTCAGAGGGTGTTGAAGGTCAGCGGTCCCAGCAGCTTGTGATTTAATCCTTGTAGAGGCAGGTGGCAGGTGCCAACCTTGAGTTGGCATACATCTACATTGTTGTGCAGCCAATCTCCAGGATTCTTTTCCTCTGGCAAAGGTCTAACTCTCTACCCATTGAACAGCAACTTTCCGTTCCCCTCCCGCCAGCCCCTGGCAGCCACCACCCACCATCCTACTTTCTACCTCTATGAATTCGCCAATCCCCACCCTCCACCACTTCTTCCCACATAAATGCTGACATTGCTGAGGTCTTCTGGCTTTTGTGCTTTGAGATTCACCACTTTTTGTTGTAAATGTCCATGGGGTTTTTGGTTGTGTTACCCTCTTGCACTCTTTTGTGTAGGAACTCAGGAAGATCCAAAAACTATGCTTCTGTCATTTCTTCTATTCACTCTTGAATTGAACCTGCTGCAGTAGAGCTTTCACGCACACCTTTTTCAGAAAGTGCTTTTCAAAGTCATTGGTAACCTTCATGATGCTGAATCCATTGTCCTCATCTTACTTGACCTACCAGCACTTGGCAGTATTAACTCTCAACTAAATTACAAGCCTTGTTCAGATTTTACTAGTTTTTGCATACACTCATCCCCACCTTTTGAAAGGGATTGTCTATTGTATTTATCCTGTCCCTGTTCACATTGCCCTTAAGATCATGGGAGGCAAATAATTTGTCTTTTGGGACTTCCCTGGTGGCGCAGTGGTTAAGAATCTGCCTGCCAATGCAGGGGACACAGGTTTGATCCTTGGCCTGGGAAGATCCCACATGCTGTGGAGCAGCTAAGCCTATGCGCCACAACTACTGAGCCTGTGCTCTAGAGCCCGTGAGCCACAACTACTGAGCCTGTTTGCCACAACTACTGAAGCCTGAGCATCTAGAGCCCGTGCTCCGTAACAAGAGAAGCCACTGCAATGAGAAGCCCACGCACCTCAACAAAGAGCAGCCCCCACTCGCCTCAACTAGAGAAAGCCCGCACACAGCAACGAAGACCCAAAGTGGCAAATAATAAATAAACAAAAAAACTTGTCTTTTTAGTTTTCCAGTCTCTGCACCCACAGAACGACATCCAAGGAACCACCCCTGGAAGCATCATCCACAACAGGACCTGACTTAGTTCTTAGCTCCACCTTCTGGGTCATCCTTTTTCCTTAAAAAAAAAAGGCCTGATTTGTAGCTGAATAGTTTGCTCAGCCTGCTTCCTGCCCGTAAGTGGTTGGGAGCCCAGTGGCTTCAGTTTGAACTGTCTCTGTCCCTGTTCCTATTGGTACAAGCTGGTGGTGTCTTTGTTAGCTCAATTCTCTTAAAAACATTGTGTGACCCTTACTGGGATTCACTACGTTAGATAAAACCATCCCCACCAATCTTTTCCAGATACACTCCTCTCTACTTTGGGCTACAGGTCAGAGTGCTGTGTGACAATACCCTTATTCTTACAGAAGCCCTTTTATCTAGCTGAGATTAGGAGACACACTAGCCAGGAGGATTTGAGACGCACTTCCTTAAATCTTTGAGGTCATAATAAGAGGCTTTATCTTGACCTTGAGACCACACTTTACTTGTGGCATCTTAGAAATGAGTAGTTAAAAAAACAGTGTTGTTGAAAAAATATTTCATTGAATGTGTTTCAGTGTGTTGTTAAATGAAAAGTAATTTAGAAAACCATATATACAGTGTGATCCAAATCCTGCCTGTGTGAACTCTTAAAGAAAAAATTATTCTGATACTTGTTAAAACAGTTAAGACTTGGGAATTCCCTGGCAGTCCAGTTGTTAGGACTCGGTGCTTTCACTGCGGGAGCCTGGGTTCAATCCCTGGTCGGGGAACTAAGGTCCTGCATGCCCCATGCGGCCAAAAAATAAAAAAAAAATAACAACAACACGGTAAGACTTTATTCAAGTCCATTCAATAGGAGTTTTGCAATAGGGCAGAGAGATCAGGCTCAGCTAAATACAAGGACAGTGGGGATTGATAGCCAACAAGCAGAGGGAGGGGTTCCAGTAGATGGAAAATTACAAGAGGAGACCTCGGGGTGGAGAGATTCTTGCTAAAGGTAGGCCAAGTGTAAGCAGATAGGGTAGGGGGCCCCCAGAGAAAGAACCAGACATAACTTTATTAACATAAGAAGCCATTTTGTGATCTAAGCCTGGCTACAGTGCTTGCCCTTGCAGAGGGATAGGTCTCAGTAAGTGATATTAAGGGAAGAAAAGAAGGTAAAAACAGTTACTACCAGGACAAGGAGATAACCTAACTTTATCAGAGACAACATATCAGTTGTAAAGACTACCAGTTCTGTTTCAAAGGTAAAGATTACCCTGAAGCACGTTCTTGAGTTGTTTTGCAGAATTCAACCCCCCTGGAGTCCTCAACCATCAGATTAACTGGAACCTAAGGGATGATGTTGACATTTTCTGACCCTCATGACTTCTATCAACTAGGGCCTGGACTCTGTCAACCTTTGTCCCAGGTCTATGCTGAATTCTCTGCTCACACCCCTTAACGAATATGTATATACCATACAAACCCCTTCATGAATATGAATGGACCCTTACCTTAAAGCTTCCCCAAGTTTGCTATTCAGGGAGACACTGCTTTGAGAAAGATCCCCGGTGTTCTCCTTACTGGCTGCAAGTAATAATAAATCCTTCTCTCAATCTTTGGCTTGGTTGTGTCTTTTTGCTCAACACCCATGAAGAGGTGAACCCAGTTTTTGGGTGACACAAGGACTTGTACATCAAAGGTAGAGGGGATGAAGAACTTCCTCAGATATCAAGGGTGGGGAGTTTTGCTAAGACTAGGCTGTGCCGCCTGGCAAGGACAGGCTGGATGTGGAAGACTAAGGTTGAGGTCTAGTCAAGGAGAGCTCAGAGGAGCCTGACTAACATTTGGTCAAGGAGAGGGACTTGGTTATAACACACATGCATGCTTGCGCGCTCAGAGAAAATGCACCCAAGGTGTTCACATTGTTTTGTCTTCATAGCAGCACCCCCGCCCTGTGTTTCCCCCTCCACATTTTGGGAACTGTTGTCATAGCTCCAGTTAATTGATTCAGGAATGGACTTCCCATTTAAGTTGGGCAATCAGCCTCTCTGGAAATTTGGACTTGAAACAAGAAGTTGGGAAACTTAAAAGATGTTGCTAGTGACTAGGGCACAGGGAGAAAGCCAATTTGCAGGAAGATCTAGGATTAAAATGGATGTGTAGAGGGGTAGTTGTGAAAGAGAGAAGGGGTGGGGCAGAGAGAGAATGGACTTCTGGATTTCTTAGGGTGTTCTTAATGTTCCCCACTTGAATTCTGTTCTGGAACCCTAGCCTGAAATAATAATGATAGCTCTTATTCACTGAGCACTTGATGTATGCCTGGTACAATTCTCACAATGATCCTATGGAAGTTACTGTTAATTCTCATTTTACACGTGAAGGAAAAAGGCGAACTTTTCTTAAAATCCTTACTAAATGCAATTGTTTTTACAGAGGTTGCCAAATCTCACCTCTCCCCACCCATCTTTCCCATCTCCTTTTCTCTTTACCATTCTCCACCTCCCAAGGTTTCCTTTGTAGATCAGTTTTTCCTTTTAGCATATAGAGCTTTTTCTTGGGTTTTCTATTTTCATAAGGATTATATCAGTAAGGACTTGCATTTGAGTAGCAGAGTGAACCTCAGTGTCTTAAACACCTGGGATTTTGGTTCAGCATCTCGATGTCAGGCCAAAGACTACTGTGAATTTCTGGCTTTTCTTTTGTGGACTCCAGGGACTGCTTTAGCAGATCCATCCTATCTACATTACAGACAGAAAACCAAGGAAGGGTGCAGGGCTCCCTGAAGAGGAGCACATTGCACATGTTAGGGCAGGAAATATAAAGGTCTGGCATATCTTGTTATTACCAGAAGACAAGAATAATTTTAAAGATGCTCTGATGACAAGCTAAGTTATGTCTAGCAATGACTATTATCTAGAAATAAGGTTTGTGATTATTATAGTATGTTATGCGTTTTTCTGCCTTTTAAGGTGAGAAAGTGAGTGAAGAGACTCTGATGAATTAGACATAACATTAATAAAAATTCAAAAGAAGATACAGGTAATTAAGTTTAAAGCCAATGTTTAAGTTATTATAGTTTATTAAGTTCATAAGGTTAAACTTTTTAGGTTTCATGTGTTTTAAATGTTTAGAGAGTTGTCTGTACTAATGTGAATCATCTTTATTGGGTTTTTGAAGGGCTTGAGAAAATCAAATGTATTAAAATTAGATTGTACTTTGAAATTTCTAAGACTTAATTTTTAAAATGTGATAAACATTTAGGTGTATGTATCACATTTATAAGCCAAGGAGGCATTAATCAAAAACAAAATTGACTAATAATATTAACACAAAATTAATCAATTTATAAATAAAATGACGAATTTAAAGGCTTAAAAATTATTTTAAAAATACATATAATTTAAGTATATAAAATGTAAGTTGAAACTCTTTCAATGCATAAAAGCTGTCTTCAGACATAAGAAAAATTTAGTTGATACTTTGGGTGTGTCAGTCAATATAGGCTAAGATATGCTGTGGTAACAAGCAAGTCTAAAATTCTCAGTGGTTTACAATGACTAAAGTTCAGTTCTTGCTCACATTACATTTCAATTGTGGGCTGTCTGCAGCTCTGCTCCAAGTTCTTTTCACTCTGAGAGCCAGGCTGATACAGCAGCCCCTATGTCGGACACTGCTGATGAAGGTGGATGAATTTGCCACTCCAAAATATGCTACTTTGGAAGAAGAATTCTTCTGAGCTGAAGGCAATTGAGAAGATACAAGAAAACTTTTTGCCCTCCCCCATTTGCCTAAGAGCAGAACATAAATTTAGAAAAGCATCCCTCCTCCCCTCTCTACCAGGAAGGACAAACATTAATACCTGGAGACAACTTTGGACCCTTATCAATGGAGAAGACATTGACTTAAATCTGCATAATAAAACTTACTCTAGTTTACCATGCTTTTCCTGGTCACCTCCACATACTTGGCTTCTCCCATACTTTCCCCTTGTCTTTAGCTAAAGATAGTATATAAGCCCGAGTTCTAAGCTTTTTCTGAGAACTACTAATTTTTCCGGTATATCTCCCATGTATACATGAGGTATAGAATGAAGGGTAGCAAAACATGCCACCACAAAATATGCCACTTTGGCATACTGATTGTTTTGAGCTATAGCAAGTAGGGAGAAGCTTTCTCTGAATGCCCCTTACCTGCCTACAGACAGATCCTCCAAAAGGAACTCAGTAGTCATAGATCCCTTCCCTGGGAATTTCATCAACCAGAGGAGACTAGAAGTTGACACCACACCCAGACAGACTTCAACATAAACTCCCATCTGTTCTTCTAAAGGTCCATTCATCTTTCCTAAAAATCATTACTCTCCCCTAAAAGGCCTACATCCTCTTTCTTCTTTCCCTATTAAGATGGTATTTAAGTGAATTCTAAGCCACTTCGGGGAGCCATTTTTCCCTTGGGTATCTTTCATGTATACATGAGGTATGCATGTTAATAAATGTCTTTGTCTTTTGTTAACTGTTTTATTACAGAGGTCTCAGCTAAGAACTTAGAAGAGTAAAGGGAAAATTATTTTTCCTCCCCTACACTGGTCTCATGGAAGAAAGAGAGAACATGGCAGAATCACATGGTGACTCCCAAAGCTTCTTCCTAGAGGTGGTACACATCAATTCTGTTATCACTGCATCGATCAAAGCAAGTCCTATGGCTATTCTTGAGGTCCACAGGGTGGGGATATATAATCTTCCCACAAGGAGGGGTGCCTCAAGTCATAGCCAAGGCTGATGCAATGAGGCAGGGAAGTATTACCCTCCCCCAGGGTGGGGCAGCTGATATTTTGAACAATAATACAACCTACTATAATGGGGAATAAGGAGATTTTTTTAAATTCTTATAATTTACTTTTTCCCCCTGTCATACATGATGTCAGTGTGTCTTAACTAACAGAAGTGATTGCTTCTGGGTATTGGAGTTAGGGTGATTTTAATTTTCTTCTTTGAAAATTTCTATAATGAGTATATAGTTATTTTGAAACCAAATTAAAAATTTAAAGTTTTAATTAAAATTTTCATAGCCAGATTAAAATTTATAAATTTTATTTGGACAGAAAAGGCAGTGGATAACTTGTTTTTAATATAGGAAGGATGATGTGTGTAAAACAGTGTTTTAGTATCTCACAACATAGAAGGAAAAAATGTATGTTGGAGAGCTTGTGTTTTAGGTATCTCTCTATCCAACCTGTCAGCTTAGAAAGAGTGTGGCTATAAAATGGAATGTGTTTGTTAAATACATACCTCAGTAACTGATGAATGTTGGTTAGTTGGGTGGGGAGAGCATAGTCTCATGATGGCATAGAGGCATTTTGTATTATAAGATACATTCTTTTGTGGTTATCTGGCTGATGTCATGGAATTCTCACTTTTGCCACCAGGGAAGACGATATTTCTCTTTGGCAGGAAACTTACACTTAGTACAGCTTGGATCTCTTTGCATATTATCACAGCGAAGCTTTTGTGCTTAATTGACTCTTCATTTGCTTCGATTTTTACAGTCAGTACTGATCTTACTAATGAACTAGGTTTTTGTAATCCAAATTGGATTTCTGCCTAATTGGTTGTTTCTGTCCCAAATCTACGTGGTGGTTGAGATGAAATCAGATGTTCAGTTCTCCCCTCTACCCCACCACTTTGGTTTTTCAGTATATTTAAATGAATTTTCATAATTATAATCCTAAAGTGTTCTTCTCTTTCTTTTTGTCTCTTGGAGACAAGAAAGCTCACAAGACCACATTGACAGGTGACTGACTCATTAGCTCCTCCTTGCTCAGATAGAATCTCTGAACTGAACAGACTTTAGATTAGGTTGCAGGAAGGCTCATGATTCAGCCTGTGATCCTGCCGAATAAATGGTGATAGAATCAGTCTCTCTCAACCTTTCTTCCATTATTTCAAGTAATAATTTTATTTATATATCTTCCCCCCACCACCTCATCCACTGCATGGCCTTTTCTTGATCCATGTGGTAACATCTCTTGAATCAGTTTGCCTTCTGTCTTAGTTCACCTTAGAACCCCAAGGTTACTGCACAAGTTGCCCAACTGGCTCTCTCCATTTTCAGATACACCTAATCCTTTACCAGCTGTGGTGACCTTTCAGGAATGTAAATCTAGTAATCTAGGTCACTCCTGTGTAAGGGGCCCATTGCCTTCGTCATATATTTATGGCATTCAAGTCCCTCTGAAACAGGAGGGAAGGAGGCAGGGCACAACCTTTGAAAGAGTAACATAGCCTGAGGACATTACATAAACTGATTAGAACCAAATGGGTCCAAGATGGCAGACAAGTCGACTTTTTCCACTAGAACTTGAGCCTCAGTATATGCTCACATCAGCAAGCTAAATGACACACCCACAGGCGCCATGACAGTTCCAAGGCCGACCATAAGGATCAAAAAGTGGGCCGTGGCCCAATTCTTGGAAATCCCCGCCCCTTCCTGAAATAGCTGGAATACTCCTCCCACTCATTAGCCTGTGAAATAACCCACTTCTATAAAAACTGACATCCCCTTACCCTCGTGCCTTTCTCACATTCTGAGATGACCCATACTCGGGCTGTGGAGTGTGTTTCTCTCTAAATAAATCCGCTTCTTACCTATCACTTTGTCTCTCACTGAATTCTTTCTGCAATGAGACATCAGGAACCTGAGCTTCATTAAGTCCTGAAACCAGGTGTGCAGTATCAGTTGGAAGACTGTGGGTTTTGGCCAGGTTTGAGTCCCGGCATGTGGCTTCAAGTCCCACTCTGGGTTCTGGCCGGGTTCGAGTCCCGGCAGTGTGGCTTCAAGACCCAATCTGAGGGTCACGGTTTCACCTTTAGACCCGGTCTCTGACCCCCTCTCTAGTCTACCTCCCAGTGCTCTCACCCGAATACTCCTTGTGTCAACCTTACTATACTACTTTCGGTGTCCCTAAATGCCCTTCCTTGACAGTGAAACTTGCTTCTGCCTGGAACATTCATCCTTCTTTTATTTCTACCAACCTCCCTAATTTTCAGGATTTCCTTTCAGATATCATATTCTTTAAGGAAGCATTTCTTGAAACAGCTCCCTCCTCAGCCCCACCCGGATCAGATTTGGGTTATAGTTTGAGCATAATACTCTTCACCGTATTTTAATTTTCCATTTATGTGGTGATATCCTCCTCTCCATGAGGGCAGAGATGATGGGGTTTTCCACCATTGTACACCAAGCACCTAGCGTAATGCTGGGATGTGCACTTGCTGTTTGTTAAATGGATGGATGAATCTCTTCCCAAGGAAAAACAGTGACTAGACAATGTCAGTTAGTGATACTGGGAGGCCCAGAATCTAGCACCATATAACTACTCTCTTCCTGTGCCATCAGGAATGGAGTGAACCCCTACTGGGTTGTCTGCCCCTGTACATTTTCTCTGGGAACTGTCCCCATCCCCCCTCCCCCTCAAACAGTTACAGGGATGGGCTCCTGATTGCCACGGTCATAAACATGACCGCCCACAGCCACTGACCACCTGGGTTCAGGGTTGGGGACTATTCTAGGATGAATTCTTTTATCCTAGAATATAGAATTATAATAGTTGGTGAACTGTTCTAAGATGGCCCTAGACCCAGTGGCCTGGTCTGTGTCCCTTACCCTGGAGCTTGCAATTAGGACAGAGACAGAGAAAAGAGAAGAGAAAAAAGGAGGGGAGGGGAGTTCTCTCTGCAGATAACTCCCCCTTGGCTGGACAAGCACCATTAAACACAGGCCCTGTTCAGGGTCACGTCTTCTCCCCTGTGGGCCAGAAAAGCAGAGATTTCTCTTTGCAACAAGATAAGGTAGAGAAAACTTTCTGAGATAAGATGCAAGATAGAGAGCTCTGGTGGCTTTTCCAGACTATGGTTCTAGGATCTTCATGTGGCCCAGATGCTCTCTTGACCCTGAGTTTCCAGTAAACACTCCTGTAGCCTACTATGAAATTTTCCTTTTATTATTGGAATTAGTGTGAATAACATAACATTATTAAAAACAATCAATATGTCACTTTATGTCTCAAAGCTCTAAATCTGATTGAAAAATAAGTACATAAATGAAGACTACCTAAAAGAGAACAAGCAAAGTCTCTCCAGATCTTGCTGTATAGCAGGGGAGGGAGCCACCATCAACAGTGCTTGGCAGGCTCAAAAAGACAAAGGAGTGGGAAAGCTTTATAGTGGAGAAAAGAGAAGACTTCAGTGGTGCTCTTATTGGAAGCTGCTGCCATGAGGAAACTGTTTGCAGGCTAACGGGCTAACTAGATGCAGGCATCCTATGTGATTGGTGAAGGTGACTATTTAGCTTTCTCTGGTTAGTACTAAATTGGAAATGGGGGCAAAAATTAGGGAAGCTATCAGTTATTAATCAAGTCCTGGCCATTTTGAGTCATTTGCTACAAGGGTTGTTGTTTGGATTCCTGGTCTGGTTGCTGCATGTTGTGTGTCAGAGTTCTTTTGTTTGTTTGTGTTTTGTTTTTTGGGGTTTTTTTGGCCCCACCACACGGTTTGTGGGATCTTAGTTCCCTGACCAGGGATTGAACCCAGGGCCCCTGCAGTGAGAATGCTGAGTCCTAACCACAGGACTGCCAGGGAATTCCCCAGAATTCTATTTTTATGTATAGTCTGGCCATTGTCTGTTTGTATATTCAGTATCTCATGATGATACTTGTATGTATCGAACTCCTTTACTTCAAAAAAAACTTAAATTCATCTTGGTCAAGGGCATAATATGTGTGGGAACACTTTCTGCTTTTGGAGGGTGTTTTAGGATAAGAGACATGGAAATAAGATATATGCATCAGGCCAGGAGGGTTCCAGGAGATGTGATCAGAATAAGCCACCTTCCCCGTTCATGACACCCAGAGCTGGTAGAGAACAGTGGTAAAGGCTGGATTCTCCACATTCATCAGGCTTGGAGATCTGCTGGGAGATTGAAGGTCAGCACAGTAGGCTTTGGAATCACTTTGCCCACCTTTGTTTTCTTTGACAGCAGTGCTACTTCTAAAATTTGGATTTGGGGGCTGGTGAAGTGGGAGTGGATCATCTGCTCATAAAGCTGCAACTAATACCCAGACTGTGCCATGTTCACACCAGATTCCAAGTGCCGTAGGGCCATGGGGTTCCCTAATATACAATGGAGACACGGAACAGAACAAATGTAAAGCTAAAAGGATGCCTGGATATCACCTAACCTACTTTCTACCACCACCCCACAGAATTCTTAAAAACATAGGTGAGGAAACAGATTTAGAAAACGTATTGGTTTTCTGTGGCAGCTGTAACAAATTATCACAAATTTAGTGGTTTGAGACAACACAAATGAATTCATTCATGGTTCTGGAGGTCAGAAATCTGGGTGGGCTTGGCTAAGTTCTTTTCTCAGGGTATCACAAGGCCAGAAAGCAAGCATTGGCTAGACGGGGCTCTTATCTGCAGCCTCCGGGAAGAATCTGCTTCCAAACTCTTTCAAGTTATTGGCAGAATCCAGTTCTTTGTGGCTGTAGGTCTGAGGTCTCTGTTTTCTTGCTGCCTGCCAGCTAAGGGCCACCCTCAGTTCCTTCTCAAATGGTGCTCTATCTCCAAAGCAGCAAGGGCATATGGAGCCTTCTCACACTCCAATTTCTCTGACTTCTGTATCTGTCCTTTAAAGGACTCCTGTGACTGGATCAGGCCCACCCAGATAATCTCCTTATATTGAGGTCAGTTGACTTGGAACTTTAATTATATCTGAAGAATTCCTTCACAGAAGTCTCTAGATTAGTGTTTAATTGAATGAATAACCGGGGGACAGGAATCTCAGAGAGGCTGTCTTTAGAATTTGCCTACTATGAAGAAATTCCGAGTGGAGATAAACTCTTGAACCAGTTCTGGGTAATGTGTAATAATTATTTGAAGGCAGAGAAAGAAGATGAACATCTTCTGACCACCTATATATTAGTTGTAAAAAATAGATTCCCAAAGTATAGGGACTTAGTTCTCATTTGCAAAAAAAAAAAAAAAAAAAAGTCCAAGGCAGTATTCTGGTTGGTGGGTAGCTTTCCTCTACCCAGTGATTCAGAGACCCAGGCTCCTTCCATATTGTAGCTCCATCCATATTGTAGCTCCTCACTTCACTAGGGCCATCACCTACATCCAGTTGGTGCAAGATGAAAGAACATGAAGGAGATGCATCTGTTCCTCAAGCCTTTGTCTAGTGGAAGTACACATCACTTAACAGTCATTCCCTTGGTGACAGCTAGTCACATGGCCATGTCTAGCTGTCAGGGTGCTTGGAGATATAGTCTAGCTGTATATTAATGAAGAAGAAATGGATTGGTGAACGGTAGCAGTCTCTGCTTCAACCTACTGTGTACTGGCACCTTACATAATTTTCATTTAATTAACACCAGAGCCCTGAGAGGTATATTGGTCTGCTTTACAGAACTGGGAGCTCAGAGCCAGAGAAATAATTTTCCCAGGGTCCCACAGCTGTTATGTGAAGCACCTCAGTTAGAATCTCAATCCTATTTGACTCCCAAACTCTTACTCTTTCCAGTTTGACATATAATAGTTCTTCGGTAGAGTGTTTGGAGATCAAGCCCATGTTTAGGGATGTGTTGGTTGGATTATAATTTGATTATCATGGCTTGTTTTCTCCAAATGAATCAGAATTACCTAAGTGGTTTGTTTGAAATGTTTAGTTCTTAGCCCCACTCCACTAAAGTTTTATTCAGCCAGTCTGGGGTTCGGGGAGGGGGTAGGAATCTGCATTAAGTAAGCACCCTGGGTTATTCAAATGTGTTGAAATGAACATGAGTAGGTGAATTCCCAGTTCTGGTCTGGAAAAGTGCTCCTTGCTAGGAATTGGGGTTCTGATCTGTTTATGAAATTCTGGGGCTTCTCCAGAGTAGCTTCCCCTGCCCCACTCCAAGGAATCATGTCACTGGGGAGGGATTTTTTTGGCGGGGGGGATTTGTTTTTAATGGTAACAACATGGCTGAGTGAGGCCAGTTGCATGCCTGCCAAATGGTCCTATTCTCTGCCTAAAGCCCACCCATCTGGGCCCTGCAATGCTCAGGCTGGGGTCACTGTTGGACTCCTCTAACAGCCTCCTTCAGATGTGGAGAACATGAACCCAACTTCCTATCATCTGTAGAATCTCATGTCATTGGTGATGTTGGTTTCCTGGGTTGCTTGTTCAGCCAATTTCTCACCCTGTCTTTACTGAGGATGGACTGCTTGCAGACTTGTGCTAGAAGGACCCGTGAATGAAGCAAAGCAAGATGCTGCCCGCTCTTGTAAGCTTTTAGCCTGGTAAGGTAAACCTACCATTAATGAGAGGGAGTACCATTTACAGAGGGAGTTTACATATTAGCTTATTTAATTCTCACAAAAAACACTGAGGAGTTGGCATTGTTTCCAAAAACTGAAGCTCAAAGATGTTAAATAATTTAATCAAGGTGACTCAACTAGCTAGTGGTTGTGGATCTGGTATTTGAATCCAGGTCAGTTTGATTCTAAAGCTCATGTTCTTAGTTTCTCTGAGCAGTGGGCTGAAAGAATATGTCCATATCCTAATCCCCCAGAACCTGTGAATGTGACCTTTGCAGAAGTAATGAAGGTACAGATCTTGAGTGAGGAGGTCATCCTGAACTATCCAGGTGGGCAACAAGTGTCCTTATAAGAGACACACAGAGGAGAAAACAGACACAGAAGAGGAGATGTGACGTCTAGACAGAGATTGGAGTGATACAGCTACAGCCAAGGAATGCTGATAGTCACCAGAAGCTGGAAGATAAAAGGAATGGATTGTCCCCGAGAGTATGGAGGGCGCTGACAACACCTTGATTTCAGACTTCTGTCCTCTAGAACTGCAAGAAAATAAATTTCTGTGTTCTAAGCCACCAGTCTGTGGCTGTTTCATTTTTTTTTTTTTAACAGCAGTCACAGGAAACTAATACACCCTATTTGTTTTAAGCAAAATCCTCAGGGAGCATATAATTCAAGGATGAATTATGTTGTGTGCTGACAGATGGAAAAAAAACCCGAAAATCAGAGACAGAGATCACTGAAATTGGGGGTCAGTTAGCCCTTTGTAATTATCTGTTAGTACCTGCCTGTCTCTTTCTCTGTGTTGGACTTACATCATCATTACCATCATCACCTTCATCATTTCTGATATTGTTGACTACTTAATATGTGCTAGATACCAGACTAAGTGCTTTACTTGCATTACCTCATTTAAAACTCCCATCAATTCTATGAGGTAAGTACTAGTATTATCCTATTTTGCAGATGAGGAAACTGAGGCTCAGAAAGGTGATTTCCCACCTGTGGTTGTACAATGAATAAGTGCCAGTGAGAGGCCTGGAACTCAGGTCTGTCTCTCTCCTGAGTCTTGGCTTAAGCAGTTCCCTACACCATCTTCCCTTTCAGTAAATTCTTACATGCTTAGTCATTGTAGTTAAGGGCTCCACCATTTTGGGTGGCCAGAGCCAGAGGGGTGGACGGAGCAATGGGCTCCATGAGCCTGAGTCCTCTAGTGTATGGCATGCCCCTCCAGGCCACAGCAGGCATGCCTCCGCAGATGTTTGTTAATGAGTGAGATGTAATAGGACGGGATGCCAGCTGATCTCTGGCTGCTACAGGGCCATTGGAGAAGTGCATGGCATCCTCTTGGAGGTGAGCCACTGGTTTCTGCATTCAGTTACGGAGCTGCTGCACACAGGGGTGGAGAGAAAGCAGGTGAGCGCTGCCTCTCACTGCCTGGAGGGAGGTATAGCATGCAAATCCCAGTGAAGGAAATAGGGAATATGGACTGAAGTTTCCCTCTGGGTTGGTGGTGATCTGGACTGACTGGGCCTGTCCCACCCTCTGTTCAGGAGAGGAGAGGGACACGAGGCTGGATTTTCATTTCTGTTCCTTTCTCAGAAGCTCTCAATGTTATGGACTTAAGACCCAGGTAAAATATCCTCAGTGCAAGAGGGAATGGAAAATTCCTGGGCCTGATTCTGACAGGAAAGCCTGGTTTTAGAATTTGAAAAGGTGATTGAATACAGTTTGCTTTTCTCCAAGTAGGGGAGAGACAAGACGGAGTGCTGTGCTGGAGGGGCCAAAGGTAAGGGGCCTGATTTTGCATTTTGCTGCAGCCAAGAAATGGCTTTCTGCTCTGCCCTACACTCCTCCCCCATCTGCCCCCGCCTTCCCCAGCATGGGTTTCCATGAGGCCAGACTGTTGATTTCTTCTACATTTGTGTGGAATTGACATCTTCTATCCTTCCAATGTTGAATTAACTTTGTGAATAATCTGTTAAGCATCCCAATCAAAAAGACTTCCCTCCTTTCTAGAATTTTCCCCATTTGTCAGTGGAGGTAGGAATCCCACTGAAGGTTTGGTAAAGAGCCATGGAAGAGTTCTAGATGGCCCTGCTTGCAGACGGTAAGTGCACTTCTATATTTTTTGTAATACTCTTACCTAGCCTTCAGAGATTCAAGTGGGATTGAAATTATATTTACCAAATTTCAGCATATTGATACCTTAAAAGAAGTAAATGTAAGACAGCAAAAATGTGTAGACTTTTATGCGGTAAACATAAACTCAGGAAAGTTTTGTTTATTCAACAAAATGTTGTTGCGTACCTATCGTTTGTCAAATTCTAGGAATATGGAAAAGAACAAGTCTGCCTTCAACTTGCTCAAGGTCTCTTTGGGGAAACTATTATGCAGCTATTGAAAATCATTCTTTCTGGTGAGATTACTTAATGGTTTCTCCAAAGTGGAGAAAAGGTATTAAAAGAATGACTAAATAAAGGTAAGGAAGCTAGGAAGTAGCTGGATTTACTGCATGATATGCAATAGCCAATATTATTTTGAACTAAATTCCAAGGGAACAGCGTGATCTCTGTTCTCTTGGAATTTAGTTCTCTGATCTCTGTATACCTAATGTATACAGGTCTGTCTATGAAAATACTGTGGAATAAGCCCAGGAAGGATGGATAGTGTTCCAGCCCTTCTGTAAGTAAAAACAATCAGAACACAGGCTTTAAATTGTCAAAGTGTGATGGGAAGCTTTTATCGAGTAATAATCAATAGAAAGTTAAGCATCTGTCTTAGTGATTTATTCAATGCCACTTCTTGCCATCATTTTGAAATTGATAAACTGGGCATAGTTCAGAAAGTAAACCTGATGCCTTTATGGGGGTTGGAGCCACATTCATGCTCTGGGTGGGATCACCTCTGCAGGAGAACATTACATTTTTTCTTGAAGGCAAAAATGCTTATAGGTTTTTTGCCTCTTTACTTTGTATTTACTTTTAAAGTTGCACTTGTTCACCTACCAGTGTTTGCGAAATCCTGTATTTGGGATGCTTTTTCTATAATAAAATGTTAATCATTTGAAAAAAAATGCTTTCAAAGAATTTGGGGAGCCCAATGCGTCACTGCATGCCGATGACATTTAAGCACATAAAGAACTGGAAGGACATTTTTCAAAATGTTAAAATGGATTATTTTAGAATTGTAGAATTGCAGGCTTATTCCTTCTTTCTATTTTCAATGTTTTCTAAATTTTCTAAAGTGAGTTGCTGCATGATTTTGATAATTAGAGGGAAAAATATGTCATTAAAAATATGATTGCACCTGATCAGCTGCAGCCCATGCTCTCTGTTGCCAGCTGATCCTCTGCCTTTGGCAAGAGATGAATTTCATGAGCCTTGAAGCCCTGCCAGGAATAGTGCAATTACCCAGAACGAATCCACCCTGGGGCCTGGCCAGCCCCCACTGGAGGGGGCGAAGGTGCAGAGAAGCCCATCTGGAGAGGGGCTGCGTTGTTTCTCAGGGACACCCCAAAACTGAGCTGTGCCTGCCTATTGATTCCCAGGTTCCTAACTTAAAGATGAATTTCTGGTGCTGGACTGCCAGCTGGCTAAACGCTGTTTTGACTTGGGGGCTATGTGCCCACTTGGAAGTGCGAGGAAAAGCGGCTGGGCAGAAGCCTGTGTGGTTTTGCATCCCCCTCGGAGCTTCAGGGGAGAGCATCACATTTCCCTCCTAACAGTGGTCAAGCTTCTTGACTGGGAGTGCTGGCCTCTGCCAGAATACGTTGGAGACTATAATTCCTTCCTGCTGTATTGTCTAGCGCTATTCCACTCTGACCAGTGACATCTGCATCACCAGGGGGGAAGGCAGAAGCTCAGGGCCTTGGGGCAGATTTGCTGAATCAGACTCTGCATTCTAACAAATCTGCAGGTGACTCAAGAGCACAGCTGCCTTTGCATAGCTCTGCCAGAGTCACCTCTCAGGTGGCTGAATCTCAGACAGGCTGCAGGGGAAGAGGGGAGGGGTAGGAAGAGGACACCCCTGAGGAGTGGGAGCCGGTGGGAAGCCTCGCCTTCAATCGGTGGCCTCCAAGCAGAAGCCGTTCCAGAGGCCAGGCCAGGGCAGCTGGCGAGAGCCCTGATGAGAGTCTTACTTCTGCTATTTAGGGCAAAGGAGGCTGGGCAAGAGCCCATTCCAGGGCAACCTTCTCCAGGAATGTGGGGGGCTTAGTGGATAATCTCTCCCTGTCTCTCACAGGGTCTCTGGAGCCTGGTAGGAAGCAGAGGCATTATTTTCATTTTCCAGATGGTTTGGGGGCGGTGGGGAGGAGGCAGGCTGGGATGCTGCCAGCTACTGAGGAAGCTCAGAGCTCTCTCCTCGGCCTAACAGTGCCAGCTGGCTCTGGGGCCAGATATGAAAGCTGTGTCCAGACACATCATCCTTCCAGATCTCCAGAGAGTTGCCGTTTGGGCTGCTGGATTCTCTCAGGGGCTGCCTAGAGCTACAGACTCCTGGGCCACTTTCATTTTTTGAGGAGGGGTGGTGGTAGTTTCCAATACATTAAAAATGCTGGGGAAAAACAGGTTAAATGTTATAGTATTTTAAAAATATATTTACATTTAAAAAATTAATGCTTAAGACTTCCCTGGTGGCGCAGTGGTTAAGAATCCACCTGCCAATGCAGGGGACACGGGTTCAAGCCCTGGTCCGGGAAGATCCCACATGCTGCGGAGCAACTAAGCCCGTGTGCCACAACTACTGAGCCTGAGCTCTAGAGCCCGCAAGCCACAACTACTGAGCTCACGTGCCACAACTACTGAAGCCCGTGTGCCTAAAGCCCATGCTCCGCGAGAGGAGCCACCGCAATGAGAAGCCCCCGCTCGCCGCAACTAGAGAAAGATTGCGTGCAGCAATGAAGACCCAACACAGCCCAAAATAAAAATGAATAAAATAAAAAAAGAAAAGTACACTGGAAATAACATTTAAAAAAAATAATGTTTAAAAACACAGACAATGTGAATATAGATTTAACACTGTATTAGTTTGCAAGGGCTGCCGGAACAAAGTACCACTAAGTTAGTGGCTTAAACAGCAGAAATTGTCTCACAGTTTTGGAGGCTGGAAGTCTGAGATCAATGTGTCTGTCTACAGGGTTGCCTTCTTTGAGGGCTCTCTGTTTGTCTTGTAGATTAGCCGTCTGCTCCCCATGTTGTTACGTGGTCTTCTCTCTGTGTGTTTGTGTGCAGTTGTCCTTTTCTTATAAGGACACCAGTCATATTGGATTAGGGCCCAACCTGATGGCCTCATTTTAACTTAACTTCTTTAAAGACCCTATTTCTCAATACAGTTACATTCTGAAGTCATGGGTGTTAGGAATTTTTAGAGAATACAACTCAGCTTGTAACAAACATTGGGAAGTAACATCGAAAGGCTAAAATAAAGCCCTTTCATGAATGTAAGACCCAGGCCCGGTGGCCCTCCTTCCTCCACCCTGTCTGTGTCCTGGACCCATAAACCATCCAAGTGGGCAGCAGGAGGTGTCTGATTTTTCTTGAGTTTGTATGCAGGGGTGGAAACAGGGAGAAAGGTTCTTCCCTCCCCCTTGGTCTACTCTGGCTGCTTGCTGCCCTCTAAACCATTCTCCACTATGGTCCTCATGTGGATCCCAGAAGATTTCCCCTTTGGTGGGAAAATCTGAAGGCTTGGCTTCAGCCGTAGTGCACAGCTGGGGCCAGGATTCTGTTGCCCCCAGACTCGGGACCTGCGTGAAGAAAGCCTGCCCAACATGGTGTCCTCTGGTCCTGATGCTCCTACGGGATTTCAGTTCCAAATCCTGAAAGTACTTCCCTGGGGGATTGTTCAGTAATCATAAAATTCTCACCCGTGCTGGGGAACCTGACCCTTCAAATGGGCAAATTTTTTGAGTCTTTTAAGTCCTCCCTGAAACCACCTATTATGGGTTGAATTGTGTCCCCTAAAAAAGACATATCGGTGTCCTAACCTCAAGTACATCAGAATGTGACCATATTAGAGATAGGATCTTTACAGAGTGTATCAACTTAACATGAAGTTATAAGGGTGGGCCCTAATCCAATATGACTCATGTCCTTATAAAAAGGGGAAATTTGGACACAGATGTGCATAGAGGGAAGATGATGTGAAGAGACAGTGGTAGAAGATGGCCATTGACAAGCCAAGGAGAGAGGCTTGGAATAGATCCTTTTCTCAAAGCCCTCGGAAGGATCCTTGATTTCCAAAACAAATTCTCCAGAATTGGGAGATGTCAAACGTCTGTTGTTTAAGGCAGCCAGTTGACAGTACTTTGTTACAGGAGCCCTAGCAAATTGATTCACCACCTGTGGTAACTCCTACTCCCTACCTCTTCTCTCTCCTTATTTGCTCAGCTCACTTTCCATTACACACAGACATGACTTGGCCAAGGCCTTGTTCCATCCCCCAACGGTGTCTGGTCTAATTTACTTATGTGACAGTCTTGGTTCTCTTCAGTAATCATAAGCTTCCTGAGGGCAAAGACCAGGATTATGTTCCTTTTAAAAATTCCACTGGTTGGGCTTCCCTGGTGGCGCAGTGGTTGAGAGTCCGCCTGCCGATGCAGGGGACATGGGTTCGTGCTCTGGTCCGGGAAGATCCCACATGCCGTGGAGCGGCTGGGCCCATGAGCCATGGCCACTGAGCCTGCGCGTCAGGAGCCTGTGCACGGCAACTGGAGAGGCCACGACAGTGAGAGGCCCGCATACCGCAAAAAAATAAATAAATAAAATAAATAAAAAATTCCACTGGCCCTTGCCCAGTGCTGGTCAGAAGATCAATAAAACCATGTTGATCTGAAGAACTTTCCTCCCTTCCTGTTCACTTCTGCCATAGAGTTTCTGGCATGGTTAGGGGAGAGGCTGAGCCTAATATGGTCCTTCCAGGTGGGCCTGGGCACAGCATTGCATTCATCGAGGCTGCAGGTTCTTGTGACTCCATCTCTCTGCCCTTCCAGTCTGATCCCGAGAACAAGCCCTTGGTTGTGGAGTGCGTTGCCATGACCTTGAAAGGATATCCAAGAAGCACTTGGCTCTGGAGAAGGCCTCTGTGGGTGTTGAGTGGGGTGGGGGAGAGCGGTGGCCTGGTTGGTTTTCAGGGCCTTTTGCTGCCCCCTTCTGGAAACCATCTCTAGGTCCTGGAGCCTGGACTGTCACAGAAGCCCAGTTCTGTTCCAGGGTCCATGGGCACCCTGGGTCTCCCTGCAGGCCCTTCTAGGAGTGTGTCTGGCTTGAACTATGATGATGGCATCCTCGGAGTCTGGAGTGCCAGCCTCTGCTCCGTCCTGAGGGGCAGCCCTTGCAGCTGTGTCTTGTGTTGGGGGGAGCCGAGTGGGGCAGCCAGAGACTCAGGAGTCTGGGGTGGGAGGCAGGGAGACACTCAGGGGACCAAAGAGGATGAGGAGCCCCTAAAGGAAGCAGTGGTGGCATTTCTGAGGCAGAGACGGGCTGAGAATTGTGATCCGGGTGGAGGGAGTCTGCTCTGAGGATCTTGGTTGGTTTTGATTTAACCCAGGCCAAACCCCCTGGCCGTGTGGTCAATAACAAGTCAAAGAGCTTTGGGGGCCCAGAGTAGGGAGTGCTTACACTTACCTGAAGGGAAGGAGAGGCCGCATAGAGAGGTGACCTCTGAATTAGGCTCCGAAGAGTGAACAAAAAAGACTCCAAGAAGGTGCAGGCCTCAAAGCTGCCCACAGCCCCTCCTGGCCCGGCACTTGAAGGCACAGCCTGGGGCTGGGGAGACGCTGGCTCCAGCTCAGTCCCCCAGGATGGACTCCTGTGATAGGCCGCATGCTGAGGGCATTTTGAAGAACAGGCCAGGTCAGGAGAGTGGCAGGAAAACATGTTTGAAATATTAACTCAAGTATTTCCCTGCTTTGCCGTCCCTCTCCCTCCCTTCGCCTCCTACCCCGGCAACTTAAACTTTAAAGCAGCCATCTTCCAGCCCCTTGGCCCCAGGTGAGGAATGTAACAGAGAGGAAAGCAGGACCGGACCTCCGGTTCTAAAAGCCTAAAGCCGAGCCTGAATGGACAGGACTCTGGATGTAGCCAAAGCATTTGGGATTTGGGGGGTTTGGTGAGAGGATGATTTCACTTAAACACGAGAAAAGATTCCTCTGGGATGGGGGAAGGGAGGAAGAAGGAAAGCCATGACAGTACAGAAATGGGGGTTCCTATGGTGGGGGGGATGTCCTATGTCCTGTGAACTAGAAAGAGCCCTGGGAGACCCCAAAGAGGAAGTGGCTTGTGCAGTGTGTTCAGGTAGAAGTGACACCTTGGCCCCCAGAGCTTCCCGTCCCAGTGTGGTTCAGAGCATAGCAAGTTCCTTCCTGAGATGGCCATGAGAGTAGCAGCGAAGCGTCAGCCTTAAGAGGACCATGACCTTGAAAGGAGGTCTTGTGTTCCAGGGGCTGTGGGCTTAGGCGGCAGGTGATGTCTCAGTGGCCATGCAGGGTGGCCGCACTGCATCCCTCCCCGGGTTCCCTCACAGGGTTTGTGTGGTAGGTGGAATTGCAAAGATCCCTTTGCCTTCCCTGAGCCATTCTCCCATCCCCTGGTTAGTCAATCAAGCATCAGTTTAGTACAGCTGGGAAGGGACTTGGCAGGTAGAATTAAGGTAACTAATCAGCTGACCTAAAGTAGGGACATCAGCCTGGATTAGCCAGGTGGGCCCAATGGAATCAAGCAGAAGAGTAAGTCAGAGTTCGTCAGAGAGGTGCAGAGGACGCCAAGTCAGAGACAGATCTTCCAAGGGTGAGGACCGTTTGCTGCCTCTTTGCTGGTGCTGAGGGGCCCATGTGCAAGGCCTAGAGAGAGACTTTTAGGAACTAGGGGTACCCTGGTGGACAGCCAGCAAGGGAATGGGGATCTCAGCCCCTTGACTCCAAAGGACTGAGCTGGGCCAAAAACCTGGATGCACTTGGAAGTGATTCTTCCCTAAGATCTCCAATAGAAGCCCCGCTTTGGCCAACACCTGATTTTAGCCCTGGGAAACCCGTGTTGGACTTCTGACCTACAGAAACTGTGAGTTAATATATATTTGTGTTGTTTTAAGCTGCTAAGTTTGTGGTAATTTGTTCCAGCAGCAGTAGGAAATGTTTGGATGGTGAACCTGCAGTTGTGAAGGCCACAGAGTGACAGTATGTGACAACATCCAGACACACGGACAACCAGAAGACATTGAAGACCCCATCCCTCAAAGCTTAGGGGGACTTGGACAAGATCTTAGGTTCAGGCAGGGGGTAAATTCCAAACTGAGATTATGTTTCTGCCATCCTGGTGGGATGGGGATCAAAACAAATTAAATTCAGTAATAGAAAAAGCGTGTGTATTCTGCACACCTGGACTTGTGGCCTGAGATTGGGAGCCACTTCAAGAAGTTTTATAGAGAGCTCACATTTGATGGAGTTAGAGTGAATGTTTCCTAAGTGCTGAGAGCTTCTCTGTCCAGGTCAGCATTTTAAAGAAAAGGAACATGGAAGAGTAAGGCAAAAAAGAGGCGAGTGCTCCAAGGCGGGTCTCCACCTGACCCACAGCCTGTGCCCATGGAAGCTTCCACCGGCTCAGACAAGGATATCAGTGTGCTCTTTGCATAGCTGCTCTCATGCTGGTGAAGCACTGGGGCCTTGTCTGTTGCTGCTTGGGAGGAGGTGTCAGCTGTCTGGGGGCTCTCAAAACTACCTGAGCTTCTTTCTGCTTTGTCTGGCTTCCCAGCTGGGAAAGAACAGGTGTTCCTGTTCCATAGCCTGAGCAAACCCGCAGGCAGAGCCCCTGAGTGAGACCTGAGACGAGAAGGAGGGGTGAGACTGGGGGTTACCAGAGGCGGGGGTGGGAGTGTGGTGAAAGGTGTGAGAGACGTCAAAAGGTACAAACTTCCAGTTACAAAATAACTAAGTCATGGGGATGTAACGTACAGCATGGTGACTATAGTTCTTTTTTTTCTTCCAGATTTATTGATATAATTGACATACAGCACTGTATAAGTTTAAGGTGTACAGCACAATGATTTGACTTACATACATCATGAAGTGATGATCACAGTACGCTTAATGAAACATCCATCATCTCATATAGATAGAACATTAAGGAAATAGAAAAAATTTTTTCTTGTGATTAAAAACATTAGGATTTACTCTTTACCAGCTTTCATATATAACATACAGCAGTGTTACTTGTCTTTATAATGTTGTACATGACAGCCCTAGTACTTATTTACCTTATAAGGGGAAGTTTGTACCTTTTGACTGCTTTCATCCAATTCTCCTTCCCTCCAACCCTCTGCACACCCCTGCCCCCGACCCCGACCCCGCACTGCCTCTGGTAACCACAAATCTGTTCTCTTTTTCCTATGAGTTCATTTGTCTGTTTGTTTATGAAGTATAATTGACCTACAACACTGTTAGTTCCTGTTATACAACATAGTGATTTGATATTTCTATATGTATCAAAGTGATCACCATGGTAAGTTTAGTTACTCTCTGTTATCATACAAAGATATTACATAATTCTTGACTATATTCCCCACAATGCACATTTCATGCCTGTGACTCATTTATTTTGAAACTGAAAGTTCATACCTTTTAATTTCCTCACCTCTTTCTTTACCCTGCACCCCTCTAGCAACCACCTGTTTGGTCCCTGTATCTATAACTCTGTTTCGGTTTTGTTACTTTGTTTGTTTGTTTGTTTTTAGATTCCACATATAAGTGAAATCATATAATATTTGTCTTGCCCTGTTTGAGTTATTTCACTCAGCATAATACTCTCTAGGTCCATCCATGTTGTCACAAATGGCAAGATTTCAATTTTTTTTAATGCTGAGCAATATTCCATTGTGTGTATATATATATATATATATACACACACACCATATCTTCTTTATTCATTCATCTATCAGTGGGCACTTATGTTGCTTCCATATCTTGGCTATTGTAAATAATGCTGCATTGAACATAGGGATGCATATATCTTTTCTAATTAGTGTTTTTGTTTTCTTCAGATAAATACCCAGGAGTAGAATTGCTGGACCATATTGTAGTCCTATTTTTAATTTTTTAAGGACTCTCCATACTGTTTTCCAAAGTGGCTGCACCAATTTACATTTTCACCAACAGTGCTCGAGGTTCCCTTTTCTTCACAGTTTTATAACACTTGTTATTTGTTGTCTTTTTAATAATAGCCATTCTGAGAGGTGTGAGGTGATATCTCATTGTGGTTTTGATTTGCATTTCCCTGATGATTAGTGATGTTGAGCATCTTTTCATGTACCCACTGGCCATCTGTATGTCTTGGGAAAATGTCTATTCAGATCCTCTGCCCATTTTTAAATTGGGTTGTTTGTATTTTTGCTGTTGAGTTGTATGAGTACTTTGTATATTTTGGATATTAACCCCTTATTGTATATATCACTTGCAAATATCTTCTCCCATTCAGTAGGTGGCTTTTTCGCTTTGTTGATAGTTTCATTCACTGGGCAAAAGCTTGTTAGTTTGATGTAGTTTCATTTGTTTATTTTTGCTTTTGTTTCCCTTGCCTGAGGAGACATATCTAAAAAAATATTACTAAGACTGATGTCAAAGAACATACTGCCTGTGTTTTCTTCTAGAAGTTTTATGGTTTCACGTCTTACATTTAAGTCTTTAATTCATTTTGAATTTAGTTTTGTGCATGGTGTGAGAGAGTAGTACAGTTTGACTCCTTTGCATGTAGCTCTCCAGTTTTCTCAACATCATTTATTGAAGAGGCTGTCTTTTCCCCATTTTATGTTCTTGTCTCCTTTGCTGTCGATTAATTGCCCTTATAAGTATGAGCTCATTTCTGGTCTCTGTATTCTGTTGATTCATTGACCTACATGTCTGTTTTTTGCTAATACTGTTGCTTTGTAGTGTAGTCTTAAATCAGGGTACGTGATATCTCCAGCTCTGTTCTTCTTTCTCAAAATTGTTTTGACTATTTTGGGTGTCTTATGTTTCCCTATAAATTTTAGAATTATTTGCTCTAGTTCTGTGAAAAATGCCATGGATATTTTGATAGGGATTGCACTGAATCTGTAGATTGCCTTGAGTAGTATGCTCATTTTAACAATCTTAATTATTGCAATCCATCAGCATGGTATATCCTTCCATCTGTTTGTGTGGTCTTTAATTTCTTTCAGCAGTATCTTACAGTTTTCTGAGTACAGGTCTTTTACCTCCTTAGTTAGATTTATTCCAAGGTATTTTGTTCTTTTTGACATAAATGGGATTATTTTCTTAATTCCTCTTTCTGATAGTTTGATGTTAGTGTATACAAATGAAAACAGATTTCTGTATATTAATTTTGTATCTGTATTCTGTATATTAATTTTGCAAGTTTACTGACTTCATTGATGAGTTCCAGTAGTTTTTTGCTGGCATTTTTAGGATTTTATATGTATAGTATCATGCCATCTGCAAACAGGACACTTTTACTTCTTCCTTTCCAATTTGGATGCCTTTATTTCTTCTTCTTGTCTGATTGCTGTGGCTAGGACTTTCAATACTAAGAATGGTATTGGAATGTTGAATAAAAGTGGTGAGAGTGAACATCCTTGTCTTGTTCCTGATCTTACAGGAAATACTTTCAGCTTTTCACTGTTGAGTATGATCTTAGCTGTGGGCTTACCATATTTGGCCTTTATTATGTAGAGGTATATTCCTTTTGTACCTACTTTGTTGAGAGTTTTAATCATAAATGGATGTTGAATTTTGTCAAAAGCTTTTTCTGCATCTATTGAGATGATTATATGATTTTTATTCTTTATTTTTTTAATGTGGTGTATCACATTGACTGATTTGTGGATATGAAAACCCTGGGATAAATCCCGCTTGATCATGGTGTATGATCCTTTTAATATATGGTTGAATTTGTTTGCTAATATTTTGTTGAGGATTTTTGCATCTGTTTATCAGGGATGTTGGCCTGTGATTTTCTTTGTGATATATATTTTTTTCTGGTTTTGGTATCAGGGTGATACAGGCCTTGTAGAATGAATTCAGAAGCATTCCTTCATCTGCAATTTTTTGGAATAGTTTGAGAAGGATAGGTGTTGACTCTTCTCTAAATGTTTGGTGGAATTCATCTATGAAGCCATCTGGTCCTGGACTTTTGTTTGTTGGGAGTTTTTTGTTGTTGTTGTTGTTAATAAAAGCCAGCATTTATTGAGCTTTGCTTCATGCCAGGGATCGTTCTAAGCATGATCCATGTGTTAATTCATGTAATCCTCAAAATGATCCCATGAGGTGGGCACAGAGAAGTTGTGCCCAGCTTACATAGCAGAGCTCACATTCAGACCCAGCCTGTCTAGCTCCTAAAACTGCATTCTTAACCATGATGCTTAAAGATATTAGATGAGTAGCCCAGGAGAGACTGGGGACCAGGAAAGCCTGCCACAGTAAGTGGTGGTGGGTAGGGCTTTCCTCTTCCTGAGGTACAGCTGTGTGGGCCTGGGCAGGCCCCTCGGGGTGCCTCTGAAGCCTGGAGAGGCACACTGGCCACCTATCTCCTGGGAGGCCTGGGTGAGGCCCCCAGGCCACGTCTGCAGAGCCAAGAGCCCTCCCCACCCCTAAATACAAAGCACAGTGATGACAGTAGTTGTTGTCATTCATGATGATCATTCTTATTAAAATACACATAGGAGCCTCTGGGAGGCTGATGGGATTTTTTTTATTGTTGTTGTTTGTTTGTTTGGTTTATTTTTTATTTTTTTAAATTCAAACAGAAAGTCACAAAAATTATAATCATCTGCATCAGTTCACTCAGTCCCATGTAATTAATTTTTTTCATCTTGATCTTTTGTTAGCACATTTATGAATTCATCAGTTTTCCATTAGAGTTCTGAAAATGCTTATTCATTCAGTTCAGCAGTATAGTCAGTTACCAGAAACTTGTACTTGTCAGACTCTTTTCCATGAATTCCTTGAAGATGAAACCCTTTTATAGGAACATTTTTGCAAAAGCATCAGAGTACACCCAGAACTGCCTGTAAATGACAAAAGACTTAAAAATGACCACGGTTAGGGCTTCCCTGGTGGTGCTGTGGTTGAGAGTCTGCCTGCCCCTGCAGGGGACACGGGTTCGTGCCCTGGTAAGGGAGGATCCCACATGACGTGGAGCGCCTGGACCCGTGAGCCATGGCCGCTGAGCCTGCGCGTCCAGAGCCTGTGCTCCGCAGTGGGGGAGGCCACAACAGTGAGAGGCTCGTGTACCGCAGGGGGAAAAAAAAATGCTAAAGATTTGATGAAAGTTCATAATAATGCAATTGACAAGGAAATTTAGTTATTTCTGAGATATACATTTTAAAGGAATAACTAGAATTATGACTTACTATACCAGAACATATAAGATTTTTAGAAGTTTCATGTAATCTCTGAAACATTTATATTAACATATTTCCATACAAATAGCCCAAAGAAAGTTTAGTATTAGATGTTTTTTTTGTTGTTGTTTGTTTTTTTATACTGCAGGTTCTTATTAGTCATCAATTTTATACACATCAGTGTATACATGTCAATCCCAATCGCCCAATTCAGCACACCACCATCCCCACCCCACTGCGGTTTTCCCCCCCTTGGTGTCCATATGTTTGTTCTGTACATCTGTGTCTCAACTTCTGCCCTGCAAATCTGTTCATCTGTACCGTTTTTCTAGGTTCCACATACATGCGTTAATATACGATATTTGTTTTTCTCTTTCTGACTTACTTCACTCTGTATGACAGTCTCTAGATCCATCCACGTCTCAAAAAATGACTCAATTTCGTTCCTTTTTATGGCTGAGTAATATGCCATTGTATATATGTGCCACATCTTCTTTATCCATTCATCTGTCGATGGGCATTTAGGTGGCTTCCATGACCTGGCTATTGTAAATAGTGCTGCAGTGAACATTGGGGTGCATGTGTCTTTTTGAATTATGGTTTTCTCTGGGTATATGCCCAGTAGTGGGATTGTTGGGTCATAGGGTAGTTCTATTTTTAGTTTTTTAAGGAACCTCCATACTGTTCTCCATAGCGGCTGTATCAATTTACATTCCCACCAACAGTGGAAGAGGGTTCCCTTTTCTCCACACCATCTCCAGCATTTGTTGTTTGTATATTTTCTGATGATGCCCATTCTAACTGGTGTGAGATGATGTCTCATTGTAGTTTTGATTTGCATTTCTCTAATAATTAGTGATGTTGAGTAGCTTTTCATGTGCTTCTTGGCCATCTGTATGTCTCCTTTGGAGAAATGTCTATTTAGGTCTTCTGCCCATTTTTGGATTGGGTTGTTTGTTTCTTTAATATTGAGCTGCATGAGCTGTTTATATATTTTGGAGATTAATCCTATGTCCGTTGATTCATTTGAGAATATTTTCTCCCATTCTGAAGGTTGTCTTTTTGTCTTGTTTATGGTTTCCTTTGCTGTGCAAAAGCTTTTAAGTTTCATTAGGTCCCATTTGTTTATTTTTGTTTTTATTTCCATTACTCTAGGAGGTGGATCAAAAAAGATCTTGCTGTGATTTATGTCAAAGAGTGTTCTTCCTTTGTTTTCCTCTAAGAGTTTTATAGTGTTCAGTCTTACATTTCGGTCTTGAATCCATTTTGAGTTTATTTTTGTGTATAGTGTTAGGGAGTGTTCTAATTTCATTCTTTTACATGTAACTGTCCAGTTTTCCCAGCACCACTTTTTGAAGAGACTGTCTTTTCTCCATTGTATATCTTTGCTTCCTTTGTCATAGATTAGTTGACCATAGGTGTGTGGGTTTACCTCTGGGCTTTCTATCTTGTTCCATTGATCTATGTTTCTGTTTTTGTGCCAGTACCATATTTTCTTGATTACTGTAGCTTTGTAGTATAGTCTGCAGTCAGGGAGTTTGATTCCTCCAGCTCCGTTTTTCTCCCTCAAGACTGCTTTGGCTCTTTGGGGTCTTTTGTGTCTCCATACAAATTTTAAGATGATTTGTTCTAGTTCCATAAAAAATGCCATTGGTAGTTTGATAGGGATTGCATTGAATCTGTAGATTGCTTTGGGTAGTATAGTCATTTTCACAATATTGATTCTTCTAATCCAAGAACATGGTATATCTCTCCATCTGTTGGTATCATCTTTAATTTCTTTCATCAGTGTCTTGTAGTTTTCTGCATACAGGTTTTTTGTTTCCCTAGGTAGGTTTATTCCTAGGTATTTTATTATTTTTGTTGCAATGGTAAATGGGAGTGTTTCCATAATTTCTCTTTCAGATTTCTCATCATTAGTGTATAGGAATGCAAGAGATTTCTGTGCATTAATTTTGTATCCTGCAACTTTACCAAATTCATTGATTAGCTCTAGTAGTTTTCTGGTGGCATTTTTAGGATTCTCTATGTATAGTATCATGTCATCTGCAAACAGTGACAGTTTTACTTCTTCTTTTCCAATTTGTGGTCCTTTTAATTCTTTTTCTTCTCTGATTGCTGTGGCTAGGACTTCCAAAACTATGATGAACGATAGTGGTGAGAATGGACATCCTTGGCTTTTTCCTGATCTTTGAGGAAATGTTTTCAGTTTTTCACCATTGAGAATGATGTTGGCTATGGGTTTGTCGTATATGGCCTTTATTATGTTGAGGTAGGTTCCCTCTATGCCCACTTTCTGGAGAGTTTTTATCATAAATGGGTGTTGAATTTTGTCAAAAGCTTTTTCTGCATCTAGTGAGATGATCATATGGTTTTTATTGTTCAATTTGTTAATCTAGTGTATCACATTGATTGATTTGCGTATATTGAAGAATCCTTGCATCCCTGGGATTAATCCCACTTGGTCATGGTGTATGATCCTTTTAATGTGTTGTTGGATTCTGTTTGCTAGTATTCTGTTGAGGATTTTTGCATCTATATTCATCAGTGATATTGTTCTGTAATTTTCTTTTTTTGTAGTATCTTTGTCTGGTTTTGGTATCAGGGTGATAGTGGCCTCATAGAATGACTTTTGGAGTGTTCCTTCCTCTGCAATTTTTTGGAAGAGTTTGAGAAGGATGGCTGTTAGCTCTCCTTAAGTGTTTGATAGAATTCACCTGTGAAGCCATCTGGTCCTGGACTTTTGTTTGTTGGAAGATTTTTAATCACAGTTTCAATTTCATTCCTTGTGATTCGTCTGTTCATATTTTCTGTTTCTTCCTGGTTCAGTCTTGGAAGGTTATACCTTTTGAAGAATTTGTCCATTTCTTCCAGATTGTCCATTTTATTGGCATAGAGTTGCTTGTAGTAGTCCCTTCGGATGCTTTGTATTTCTACGGTGGTAACTCTCCTTTTTCATTTCTAATTTTATTGATTTGAGTCCTCTCCCTCTTTTTCTTGATGAGTCTGGCTAATGGTTTATCAATTTTGTTTATCTTCTCAAAGAACCAACTTTTAGTTTTATTGATCTTTGCTATTGTTTTCTTTGTTTCTATGTCATTTATTTCTGCTCTGATCTTTATGATTTCTTTCTTTCTGCTAACTTTGGGTTTTGTTTGTTCTTCTTTCTCTAGTTCCTTTAGGTGTAAGGTTACATTGTTTTTTGAGATTTTTCTTGTGTCTTGAGGTAGGCTTGTATAGCTATAAACTTCCCTCTTAGAATGCTTTTGCTGCATCCCATAGGTTTTGGATCATTGTATTTTCATTGTCATTTGTCTCTAGGTGTTTTTTGATTTCCTCTTTGATTTCTTCAGTGATCTCTTGATTATTTAGTAACATAGTTTTTAGCCTCCATGTGTTTGTGTTTTTTAAGTTTTTCCCCCTGTAATTGATTTCTAATCTCATAGCATTGTGGTCAGAAAAGATGCCTGATATGATTTCAATTTTCTTAAATTTACTGAGGCTTGATTGGTGACCCAAGGTGTGATCTATTGGGGAGAATGTTCCGTGCACACTTGAGAAGAAAGTGTAATCTGCTGTTTTTGGATGGAATGTCATATAAATATCATTAAATCTACCTGGTCTATTGTGTCATTTAAAGCTTGTGTTTCCTTATTTATTTTCATTTTTGATGATCTGACCATTGGTGTAAGTGAGGTGTTAAAGTCCCCCACTATTATTGTGTTACTGTCGATTTCCTCTTTTATAGCTGTTAGCAGTTGCCTTATGTATTGAGGTGCTCCTATGTTGGGTGCATGTGTATTTATAATTGTTATATCTTCTTCTTGGATTGATCCCTTGATCATTATGTAGTGTCCTTCCTTGTCTCTTGTAACATTCTTTATTTTAAAGTCTATTTTATCTGATATGTGTATAGCTACTCCAGCTTTCTTTTGATTTCCATTTCCATGGAATATCTTTTTCCATGCCCTCACTTTCAGTCTGAATGTGTCCCTAGGTCTGAAGTGGGTCTCTTGTAGACAGCATATAGATGGGTCTTGTTTTTGTATACATTCAGCAAGCCTGTGTCTTTTGGTTGGAGCATTTAATCCATTCACATTTAGGGTAATTATCGATATATATGTTCCTGTGACCATTTTCTTAATTGTTTTGGGTTTGTTTTTGTAGGTCCTTTTCTTCTCTTGTGTTTCCCACTTAGAGAAGTTCCTTTAGCATTTGTTGTAGAGCTGGTTTGGTGGTGCTGAATTCTCTTAGCTTTTGCTTGTCTGTAAAGCTTTTGATTTCTCCATCGAATCTGAATGAGATCGTTGCCGGTTAGAGTAATCTTGGTTGTAGGTTCTTCCCTTTCATCACTTTAAGTATATCATGCCACTCCCTTCTGGCTTGTAGAGTTTCTGCTGAGAAATCAGCTGTTATCCTTATGGGAGTTCCCTTGTGTGTTATTTTTCATTTTTCCCTTGCTGCTTTCAATAATTTTTCTTTGTCTTTAATTTTTGCCAATTTGATTACTATGTGTCTTGGCGTGTTTCTCCTTGGGTTTACTCTGTATGGGACTCACTGGGCTTCCTGGACTTGGGTGGCTATTTCCTTTCCCATGTTAGGGAAGTTTTCGACTATAATCTCTTCAAATATTTTATCTGGTCCTTCCTCTCTCTCTTCTCCTTCTGAGACCCCTATAATGCGAATGTTGTTGCGTTTAATGTTGTCCCAGAGGTCTCTTAGGCTGTCTTCATTTCTTTTCATTCTTTTTTCTTTATTCTGTTCCACAGCAGTGAATTCCACCATTCTTACAGGTCACTTATCCATTCTTCTGCCTCAGTTATTCTGCTATTGATTCCTTCTAGTGTAGTTTTCATTTCAGTTATTGTATTGTTCATCTCTTTTTGTTTGTTCTTTAATTCTTGTAGGTCTTTGTTAAACATTTCTTGCACCTTCTCGATCTTTGCCTCCATTCTTTTTCCGAGGTCCTGGATCATCTTCACTATCATTATTCTGAATTCTTTTTCTGGAAGGTTGCATATCTCCACTTCATTTAGTTGTTTTTCTGGGATTTTATCTTGTTCCTTCATCTGGTACATAGCCCTCTGCCTTTTCATCTTGTCTATCTTTCTGTGAATGTGGTTTTTGTTCCACAGGCTGCAGGATTGTAGTTCTTCTTGCTTCTGTTCTCTGCCCTTTGGTGGATGAGGCTATCTAAGAGGCTTGATGGGAGGGACTGGTGGTGGGTAGAGCTGACTGTTGTTTTGGTGGGCAGAGCTCAGTAGAACATTAATCCAGTTGACTGTTGATGGGTGGGGCTGTGTTCCCTCCCTGTTGGTTGTTTGGCCTGAAGCAACCCAACACTGGAGCCTACCTGGGCTCTTTGTTGGGGCTAATGACAGACTCTGGGTGGGCTCAAGCCAAGGAGTACTTCCCAGAACTTCTGCTATCAGTGTCCTTGTCCCCACAGTGAGCCACAGCCACCCCCGCCTCTGCAGGAGACCCTCCAACACTAGCCGGTAGGTCTGGTTCAATCTCCCCTGGGGTCACTGCTCCTTCCCCTGGGTCCCGATGTGCACACTACTTTGTGTGTGCCCTGCAAGAGTGGAGTCTCTGTTTTCCCCAATCCTGTCAAAGTCCTGCAATCAATTCCCACTAGGCTTCAAAGTCTGATTCTCTAGGAATTCCTCCTCCCATTGCCGGACCCCCAGGTTGGGAAGCCTGGCAAGGGGTTCAGAACCTTCACTCCAGTGGGTGGACTTCTGTGATATAAGTGTTCTCCAGTCTGTGAGTCACCCACCCAGCAGTTATGGGATTTGATTTTACTGTGATTGCACCCCTCCTACCTTCTCATTGTGGCTTCTCCTTTGTCTTTGGATATGTGGTATCTTTTTTGGTGACTTCCAGTATCTTCCTGTCCATGATTGTCCAGCAGCTAGTTGTGATTCTGGTGTTCTCGCAAGAGGGAGTGAGAGCACGGCCTTCTACTCCGCCAGCTTGGTTCCTCTGTGTTGGGAGTTTTTTTGTTCTTTCTCTCTCTCTTTTTTTTTTCTTTTTTTAAACTGATTCAGTTTCATTACTGGTAATTGGTTTGTTTGTATTTTCTATTTCTTCCTGGTTCAGTCCTGGGAGATTGTACATTTCTAGAAATTTGTTAACTTCTTCTAGGTTGTCCATTTTATTGGCATGTAATTGCTCATAGTAATCTCCTATGGTCCTTTGTATGCCTGTGGTATCATTTGTAACTTCTCCTTTTTTATAACTGATGTTACTGATTTGGGTCCTCTTTTTTTCTTGATGAGTCTGGCTAAAGGTTTATCAATTTTGCTTATCTTTCTAAAGAACCAGTTCTTAGTTTTATTGATCTTTGCTATTGTTTTCTTTGTTTCTATTTCATTTATTTCTGCTCTGATCTCTATGATTTCTTTCCTTCTACTAACTTTGGGTTTTGTCTTTTTCTTCTTTATCTAGTTTCTTTAGGTGTAAGGTTAAATTGTTTATTTGAGATTGTTCTTGCTTTGTGAGGTAGGCTTGTATCACTATAAACTTCCCTCTTGTTAAATTGTTTATTTGAGATTGTTCTTGCTTTGTGAGGTAGGCTTGTATCACTATAAACTTCCCTCTTGGAACTGCTTTTGCTGCATCCCATAGATTTTGGATCACTGAGTTTTCATTTGTCTCCAGATATTTATTAATTTCCTCTCTGATTTCTCCACGAACCTGTTGAATGTTTAGTAGTATATTGTTTAGCTTCCATGTGTTTGTGTTTTTTGCAGGTTTTTTTATTGTAGTTGATTTCTAGTCTCATAGCATTGTGATCAGAAAAGATGCTTGATATGATTTCAATTTTCTTAAATTTACTGAGATTTGTTTTGTGGCCTAGTATGTGATCTATCCTGGAGAATATTTCGTGACTCTTGTTAATAATAATGTAGTGCATATTGAAAGTTGCTAAGAGAGTAAATCTTAAAAGTTCTCATCACAAGAAGAAAACATTTGTCTCTGTGTGTGGTGATGGATGGTAACTAGACTTATTTTGTGATCATTTTTCAATGTATACAAATATCAATTGAATCATTATGCTGTACAACTGAAACTAAAGTAATGGTATATGTCAGTTAGAAAAAAAAGTGCCTGGAGAAGGCTCATGGCCCTCCTATGGATGACCATGGATGCCAAGGTCTTTCTGAGCTGAGTTGCTGAGCTACAAGCTCCTGGTACATGGCTCTGCTGAGGCCCTGGGCCATTTAATGAGCTGCCTTACATCCTCTTTGGAGTCCTGAGTAAGATGGGACACCTGGGTCTCTAGGAGCACTGGGAAGCCTTTTGGGAGAGGAATATCAAGTCCTGTAGTATATGGGTAAGGGCGCATACTCCACAATCAGGTGAACTCCATCCAAATCCTGGCTTTCCTTCTTATTAGATGGGTGAACTTGCTTCTTTTTTTTTAATTTTACAATTTTATTTATTTTTTTATACAGCAGGTTCTTATTTGAACTTGCTTCTTAACCTCTCTGGGTAGTTGTTTCCTCATTTACAAAATAAGGATATTAAGAGTATTTACTTTTTTGCTTTGTTCTAAGGCTTTAATGAGATAACCTATATGAAGCAACTGGAATGTAGGACACCACAAGAAATCTATCCTATGATGATCCACAAAAGATCTAGAATGGGAGATCTTGCATTTGATGGGATTCTAAGGTGTTCTATCAGAAGTTGGAGAAGAATGTCTGTTTTCTAGGAGTCAACATGTGTTCCTGTGTAGTGACATTAGTAGTTTTTGGCTGTTCATTATCTAAACCTCATTTCTTAATAGCACCTTATGACTTTCTCTCCTGGAGACGATACTCCTGGGTATAGTTGTGGTGGAGGCAGTGCCCTTTCTCTAAAGAACTTAAAGAGACCAGATCCTCCCCTCCCTGCCCAGCTGTAGGCAGGGTATATGCCTTTGCCTTGGCCAGTTAAACTCCCTGTCCTGGAAATTGTCTCTGATCTTTCTTTCTGGACTCCTATTAGGTAGATACTGAGCCTTCCAGATTAGTCACCTTTTCTCTCCCACTTTCTATTTATTGTGTTCCCTTTATTGGAGAGTTTCTCTATTTTATCTTCCAGATTTTCTATTGAATTTATTATGTTAGCTATCATAATTCTATCTACCAAGAGTTCTTTTCTGTTTTCTGATTATTCCTTTCCCTCCCTAAAAATAGCATTCTGTTCTTGTTTCATGGATGCATATTGTCTTAGTCTGTTCAGGTTGCTATAACAAAAAACACTGGGTGGCTTATAAATCACAGAAATTTGTTGCTTACACTTCTGGTGGCTGGGAATTCCAAGATCAAGGTGCCAGCCTGGTTGCCTTCTGGTGAGGGCCCTTTTCCTGGCTCATACCAGCATCTTCTTGCTGTGTCCTCACATGGTGGAAGAGGCTGGGCTCTCTCTGTAGCCTTTTTATTTTTCTTCATAAGGCACTAATCATGTTGTTGAGGGCCCCACTCTCATGACATAAGCATCTTCTAAAGACCCAGCCTCCTAATACTATCATCTTTGGAGGTTAGGATTTCCACATATGAATTTAGGGAGGACACAAATATATGGACCATAGCACATATCTTCTCATATAATCTCTTCAAATATTTTATCTGGTCCTTCCTCTCTCTCTTCTCCTTCTGAGACCCCTATAATGCGAATGTTGTTGCGTTTAATGTTGTCCCAGAGGTCTCTTAGGCTGTCTTCATTTCTTTTCATTCTTTTTTCTTTATTCTGTTCCACAGCAGTGAATTCCACCATTCTTACAGGTCACTTATCCATTCTTCTGCCTCAGTTATTCTGCTATTGATTCCTTCTAGTGTAGTTTTCATTTCAGTTATTGTATTGTTCATCTCTTTTTGTTTGTTCTTTAATTCTTGTAGGTCTTTGTTAAACATTTCTTGCACCTTCTCGATCTTTGCCTCCATTCTTTTTCCGAGGTCCTGGATCATCTTCACTATCATTATTCTGAATTCTTTTTCTGGAAGGTTGCATATCTCCACTTCATTTAGTTGTTTTTCTGGGATTTTATCTTGTTCCTTCATCTGGTACATAGCCCTCTGCCTTTTCATCTTGTCTATCTTTCTGTGAATGTGGTTTTTGTTCCACAGGCTGCAGGATTGTAGTTCTTCTTGCTTCTGTTCTCTGCCCTTTGGTGGATGAGGCTATCTAAGAGGCTTGATGGGAGGGACTGGTGGTGGGTAGAGCTGACTGTTGTTTTGGTGGGCAGAGCTCAGTAGAACATTAATCCAGTTGACTGTTGATGGGTGGGGCTGTGTTCCCTCCCTGTTGGTTGTTTGGCCTGAAGCAACCCAACACTGGAGCCTACCTGGGCTCTTTGTTGGGGCTAATGACAGACTCTGGGTGGGCTCAAGCCAAGGAGTACTTCCCAGAACTTCTGCTATCAGTGTCCTTGTCCCCACAGTGAGCCACAGCCACCCCCGCCTCTGCAGGAGACCCTCCAACACTAGCCGGTAGGTCTGGTTCAATCTCCCCTGGGGTCACTGCTCCTTCCCCTGGGTCCCGATGTGCACACTACTTTGTGTGTGCCCTGCAAGAGTGGAGTCTCTGTTTTCCCCAATCCTGTCAAAGTCCTGCAATCAATTCCCACTAGGCTTCAAAGTCTGATTCTCTAGGAATTCCTCCTCCCATTGCCGGACCCCCAGGTTGGGAAGCCTGGCAAGGGGTTCAGAACCTTCACTCCAGTGGGTGGACTTCTGTGATATAAGTGTTCTCCAGTCTGTGAGTCACCCACCCAGCAGTTATGGGATTTGATTTTACTGTGATTGCACCCCTCCTACCTTCTCATTGTGGCTTCTCCTTTGTCTTTGGATATGTGGTATCTTTTTTGGTGACTTCCAGTATCTTCCTGTCCATGATTGTCCAGCAGCTAGTTGTGATTCTGGTGTTCTCGCAAGAGGGAGTGAGAGCACGGCCTTCTACTCCGCCAGCTTGGTTCCTCTGTGTTGGGAGTTTTTTTGTTCTTTCTCTCTCTCTTTTTTTTTTCTTTTTTTAAACTGATTCAGTTTCATTACTGGTAATTGGTTTGTTTGTATTTTCTATTTCTTCCTGGTTCAGTCCTGGGAGATTGTACATTTCTAGAAATTTGTTAACTTCTTCTAGGTTGTCCATTTTATTGGCATGTAATTGCTCATAGTAATCTCCTATGGTCCTTTGTATGCCTGTGGTATCATTTGTAACTTCTCCTTTTTTATAACTGATGTTACTGATTTGGGTCCTCTTTTTTTCTTGATGAGTCTGGCTAAAGGTTTATCAATTTTGCTTATCTTTCTAAAGAACCAGTTCTTAGTTTTATTGATCTTTGCTATTGTTTTCTTTGTTTCTATTTCATTTATTTCTGCTCTGATCTCTATGATTTCTTTCCTTCTACTAACTTTGGGTTTTGTCTTTTTCTTCTTTATCTAGTTTCTTTAGGTGTAAGGTTAAATTGTTTATTTGAGATTGTTCTTGCTTTGTGAGGTAGGCTTGTATCACTATAAACTTCCCTCTTGTTAAATTGTTTATTTGAGATTGTTCTTGCTTTGTGAGGTAGGCTTGTATCACTATAAACTTCCCTCTTGGAACTGCTTTTGCTGCATCCCATAGATTTTGGATCACTGAGTTTTCATTTGTCTCCAGATATTTATTAATTTCCTCTCTGATTTCTCCACGAACCTGTTGAATGTTTAGTAGTATATTGTTTAGCTTCCATGTGTTTGTGTTTTTTGCAGGTTTTTTTATTGTAGTTGATTTCTAGTCTCATAGCATTGTGATCAGAAAAGATGCTTGATATGATTTCAATTTTCTTAAATTTACTGAGATTTGTTTTGTGGCCTAGTATGTGATCTATCCTGGAGAATATTTCGTGACTCTTGTTAATAATAATGTAGTGCATATTGAAAGTTGCTAAGAGAGTAAATCTTAAAAGTTCTCATCACAAGAAGAAAACATTTGTCTCTGTGTGTGGTGATGGATGGTAACTAGACTTATTTTGTGATCATTTTTCAATGTATACAAATATCAATTGAATCATTATGCTGTACAACTGAAACTAAAGTAATGGTATATGTCAGTTAGAAAAAAAAGTGCCTGGAGAAGGCTCATGGCCCTCCTATGGATGACCATGGATGCCAAGGTCTTTCTGAGCTGAGTTGCTGAGCTACAAGCTCCTGGTACATGGCTCTGCTGAGGCCCTGGGCCATTTAATGAGCTGCCTTACATCCTCTTTGGAGTCCTGAGTAAGATGGGACACCTGGGTCTCTAGGAGCACTGGGAAGCCTTTTGGGAGAGGAATATCAAGTCCTGTAGTATATGGGTAAGGGCGCATACTCCACAATCAGGTGAACTCCATCCAAATCCTGGCTTTCCTTCTTATTAGATGGGTGAACTTGCTTCTTTTTTTTTAATTTTACAATTTTATTTATTTTTTTATACAGCAGGTTCTTATTTGAACTTGCTTCTTAACCTCTCTGGGTAGTTGTTTCCTCATTTACAAAATAAGGATATTAAGAGTATTTACTTTTTTGCTTTGTTCTAAGGCTTTAATGAGATAACCTATATGAAGCAACTGGAATGTAGGACACCACAAGAAATCTATCCTATGATGATCCACAAAAGATCTAGAATGGGAGATCTTGCATTTGATGGGATTCTAAGGTGTTCTATCAGAAGTTGGAGAAGAATGTCTGTTTTCTAGGAGTCAACATGTGTTCCTGTGTAGTGACATTAGTAGTTTTTGGCTGTTCATTATCTAAACCTCATTTCTTAATAGCACCTTATGACTTTCTCTCCTGGAGACGATACTCCTGGGTATAGTTGTGGTGGAGGCAGTGCCCTTTCTCTAAAGAACTTAAAGAGACCAGATCCTCCCCTCCCTGCCCAGCTGTAGGCAGGGTATATGCCTTTGCCTTGGCCAGTTAAACTCCCTGTCCTGGAAATTGTCTCTGATCTTTCTTTCTGGACTCCTATTAGGTAGATACTGAGCCTTCCAGATTAGTCACCTTTTCTCTCCCACTTTCTATTTATTGTGTTCCCTTTATTGGAGAGTTTCTCTATTTTATCTTCCAGATTTTCTATTGAATTTATTATGTTAGCTATCATAATTCTATCTACCAAGAGTTCTTTTCTGTTTTCTGATTATTCCTTTCCCTCCCTAAAAATAGCATTCTGTTCTTGTTTCATGGATGCATATTGTCTTAGTCTGTTCAGGTTGCTATAACAAAAAACACTGGGTGGCTTATAAATCACAGAAATTTGTTGCTTACACTTCTGGTGGCTGGGAATTCCAAGATCAAGGTGCCAGCCTGGTTGCCTTCTGGTGAGGGCCCTTTTCCTGGCTCATACCAGCATCTTCTTGCTGTGTCCTCACATGGTGGAAGAGGCTGGGCTCTCTCTGTAGCCTTTTTATTTTTCTTCATAAGGCACTAATCATGTTGTTGAGGGCCCCACTCTCATGACATAAGCATCTTCTAAAGACCCAGCCTCCTAATACTATCATCTTTGGAGGTTAGGATTTCCACATATGAATTTAGGGAGGACACAAATATATGGACCATAGCACATATCTTCTCATATAATCTCTTCAAATATTTTATCTGGTCCTTCCTCTCTCTCTTCTCCTTCTGAGACCCCTATAATGCGAATGTTGTTGCGTTTAATGTTGTCCCAGAGGTCTCTTAGGCTGTCTTCATTTCTTTTCATTCTTTTTTCTTTATTCTGTTCCACAGCAGTGAATTCCACCATTCTTACAGGTCACTTATCCATTCTTCTGCCTCAGTTATTCTGCTATTGATTCCTTCTAGTGTAGTTTTCATTTCAGTTATTGTATTGTTCATCTCTTTTTGTTTGTTCTTTAATTCTTGTAGGTCTTTGTTAAACATTTCTTGCACCTTCTCGATCTTTGCCTCCATTCTTTTTCCGAGGTCCTGGATCATCTTCACTATCATTATTCTGAATTCTTTTTCTGGAAGGTTGCATATCTCCACTTCATTTAGTTGTTTTTCTGGGATTTTATCTTGTTCCTTCATCTGGTACATAGCCCTCTGCCTTTTCATCTTGTCTATCTTTCTGTGAATGTGGTTTTTGTTCCACAGGCTGCAGGATTGTAGTTCTTCTTGCTTCTGTTCTCTGCCCTTTGGTGGATGAGGCTATCTAAGAGGCTTGATGGGAGGGACTGGTGGTGGGTAGAGCTGACTGTTGTTTTGGTGGGCAGAGCTCAGTAGAACATTAATCCAGTTGACTGTTGATGGGTGGGGCTGTGTTCCCTCCCTGTTGGTTGTTTGGCCTGAAGCAACCCAACACTGGAGCCTACCTGGGCTCTTTGTTGGGGCTAATGACAGACTCTGGGTGGGCTCAAGCCAAGGAGTACTTCCCAGAACTTCTGCTATCAGTGTCCTTGTCCCCACAGTGAGCCACAGCCACCCCCGCCTCTGCAGGAGACCCTCCAACACTAGCCGGTAGGTCTGGTTCAATCTCCCCTGGGGTCACTGCTCCTTCCCCTGGGTCCCGATGTGCACACTACTTTGTGTGTGCCCTGCAAGAGTGGAGTCTCTGTTTTCCCCAATCCTGTCAAAGTCCTGCAATCAATTCCCACTAGGCTTCAAAGTCTGATTCTCTAGGAATTCCTCCTCCCATTGCCGGACCCCCAGGTTGGGAAGCCTGGCAAGGGGTTCAGAACCTTCACTCCAGTGGGTGGACTTCTGTGATATAAGTGTTCTCCAGTCTGTGAGTCACCCACCCAGCAGTTATGGGATTTGATTTTACTGTGATTGCACCCCTCCTACCTTCTCATTGTGGCTTCTCCTTTGTCTTTGGATATGTGGTATCTTTTTTGGTGACTTCCAGTATCTTCCTGTCCATGATTGTCCAGCAGCTAGTTGTGATTCTGGTGTTCTCGCAAGAGGGAGTGAGAGCACGGCCTTCTACTCCGCCAGCTTGGTTCCTCTGTGTTGGGAGTTTTTTTGTTCTTTCTCTCTCTCTTTTTTTTTTCTTTTTTTAAACTGATTCAGTTTCATTACTGGTAATTGGTTTGTTTGTATTTTCTATTTCTTCCTGGTTCAGTCCTGGGAGATTGTACATTTCTAGAAATTTGTTAACTTCTTCTAGGTTGTCCATTTTATTGGCATGTAATTGCTCATAGTAATCTCCTATGGTCCTTTGTATGCCTGTGGTATCATTTGTAACTTCTCCTTTTTTATAACTGATGTTACTGATTTGGGTCCTCTTTTTTTCTTGATGAGTCTGGCTAAAGGTTTATCAATTTTGCTTATCTTTCTAAAGAACCAGTTCTTAGTTTTATTGATCTTTGCTATTGTTTTCTTTGTTTCTATTTCATTTATTTCTGCTCTGATCTCTATGATTTCTTTCCTTCTACTAACTTTGGGTTTTGTCTTTTTCTTCTTTATCTAGTTTCTTTAGGTGTAAGGTTAAATTGTTTATTTGAGATTGTTCTTGCTTTGTGAGGTAGGCTTGTATCACTATAAACTTCCCTCTTGTTAAATTGTTTATTTGAGATTGTTCTTGCTTTGTGAGGTAGGCTTGTATCACTATAAACTTCCCTCTTGGAACTGCTTTTGCTGCATCCCATAGATTTTGGATCACTGAGTTTTCATTTGTCTCCAGATATTTATTAATTTCCTCTCTGATTTCTCCACGAACCTGTTGAATGTTTAGTAGTATATTGTTTAGCTTCCATGTGTTTGTGTTTTTTGCAGGTTTTTTTATTGTAGTTGATTTCTAGTCTCATAGCATTGTGATCAGAAAAGATGCTTGATATGATTTCAATTTTCTTAAATTTACTGAGATTTGTTTTGTGGCCTAGTATGTGATCTATCCTGGAGAATATTTCGTGACTCTTGTTAATAATAATGTAGTGCATATTGAAAGTTGCTAAGAGAGTAAATCTTAAAAGTTCTCATCACAAGAAGAAAACATTTGTCTCTGTGTGTGGTGATGGATGGTAACTAGACTTATTTTGTGATCATTTTTCAATGTATACAAATATCAATTGAATCATTATGCTGTACAACTGAAACTAAAGTAATGGTATATGTCAGTTAGAAAAAAAAGTGCCTGGAGAAGGCTCATGGCCCTCCTATGGATGACCATGGATGCCAAGGTCTTTCTGAGCTGAGTTGCTGAGCTACAAGCTCCTGGTACATGGCTCTGCTGAGGCCCTGGGCCATTTAATGAGCTGCCTTACATCCTCTTTGGAGTCCTGAGTAAGATGGGACACCTGGGTCTCTAGGAGCACTGGGAAGCCTTTTGGGAGAGGAATATCAAGTCCTGTAGTATATGGGTAAGGGCGCATACTCCACAATCAGGTGAACTCCATCCAAATCCTGGCTTTCCTTCTTATTAGATGGGTGAACTTGCTTCTTTTTTTTTAATTTTACAATTTTATTTATTTTTTTATACAGCAGGTTCTTATTTGAACTTGCTTCTTAACCTCTCTGGGTAGTTGTTTCCTCATTTACAAAATAAGGATATTAAGAGTATTTACTTTTTTGCTTTGTTCTAAGGCTTTAATGAGATAACCTATATGAAGCAACTGGAATGTAGGACACCACAAGAAATCTATCCTATGATGATCCACAAAAGATCTAGAATGGGAGATCTTGCATTTGATGGGATTCTAAGGTGTTCTATCAGAAGTTGGAGAAGAATGTCTGTTTTCTAGGAGTCAACATGTGTTCCTGTGTAGTGACATTAGTAGTTTTTGGCTGTTCATTATCTAAACCTCATTTCTTAATAGCACCTTATGACTTTCTCTCCTGGAGACGATACTCCTGGGTATAGTTGTGGTGGAGGCAGTGCCCTTTCTCTAAAGAACTTAAAGAGACCAGATCCTCCCCTCCCTGCCCAGCTGTAGGCAGGGTATATGCCTTTGCCTTGGCCAGTTAAACTCCCTGTCCTGGAAATTGTCTCTGATCTTTCTTTCTGGACTCCTATTAGGTAGATACTGAGCCTTCCAGATTAGTCACCTTTTCTCTCCCACTTTCTATTTATTGTGTTCCCTTTATTGGAGAGTTTCTCTATTTTATCTTCCAGATTTTCTATTGAATTTATTATGTTAGCTATCATAATTCTATCTACCAAGAGTTCTTTTCTGTTTTCTGATTATTCCTTTCCCTCCCTAAAAATAGCATTCTGTTCTTGTTTCATGGATGCATATTGTCTTAGTCTGTTCAGGTTGCTATAACAAAAAACACTGGGTGGCTTATAAATCACAGAAATTTGTTGCTTACACTTCTGGTGGCTGGGAATTCCAAGATCAAGGTGCCAGCCTGGTTGCCTTCTGGTGAGGGCCCTTTTCCTGGCTCATACCAGCATCTTCTTGCTGTGTCCTCACATGGTGGAAGAGGCTGGGCTCTCTCTGTAGCCTTTTTATTTTTCTTCATAAGGCACTAATCATGTTGTTGAGGGCCCCACTCTCATGACATAAGCATCTTCTAAAGACCCAGCCTCCTAATACTATCATCTTTGGAGGTTAGGATTTCCACATATGAATTTAGGGAGGACACAAATATATGGACCATAGCACATATCTTCTCATATTTCAAGGTGGGTGGTATTATTATTATTATTAGGCTGTGCCATGCAGCTTGTGGGATCTTAGTTCCCCAACCAGGAATTGAACCCAGGCCCTCAGCAGTGAAAGCATGGAGTCCTAACCACTGGACTGCCAGGGAATTCCCAAGGAGGGTATTATTTAGTTTTTTTCTTTTATGTGTTCCTCTGGTCCCTTTATGGTCTCTTTCTCACCCCTCTGAGCTGCTTTTATTTTCATTGTTTGGTCTCACCTTTTAGAGTGAGGCACTAAAAAGCTAATTAAAACTCTCTGGGCATTCCTGCCCTATCACTCCAAAATTAACAACAATCGTGACTTTCTTTCTCTGTTACACATTTTTTCTCTGAATATTATTATAATGCTTTCCATTGTTTGATATGTTCCATTATTAATAACTATATTTATAATTATCCCATTGTTTTGGGGGCATTAAGTTTTTCCTTTTTTTTCTTTTTAGCTCTTAGAAGTAAGTTTGCTATGAATATCTTTCTATATATGGCTTTTATTTCCACATAAATCATTGTCTTGGAATAGATTCTGGGAGTGGAATTGTCAGGTCAGAAGCTTGTGGGCATTTTCATCACTCCTTCCTGTGTGTTGCCAAATTTCTTTCTAAAGGTAGTGGCTATAGGTCCAATGCCAGCAGCAACAAATGAGTACCACCCTCAAGCACATGATTTTTAAGTCTTTCTTTATTGTTGCTTGTTTTAAAAGTACATAATAGCACTCATTATTGTTTAATCTCATTATTTTTAAAATTTGTCTTTCTTTGGTTACTGGGGGTAGGGGTGGTTGAATATTCTTTCATAATGGAACTGGGTGAATTTAGCTTGGAGAAACATGAGGAAGCCCACTGGATACATAAAATCTCCTCAAATGACTTTCAAGTAGAGGCAAATGCAAAATATTCTGTGTTGGTGTGTTGGTAGTGGTTCTTAACCTGCATGCCATGGGCTGGGCAGGTTGACTCCCTGAAATTATATGCAAAATGTTGTGTCCATCTGCACATTAGCAAAGGGAGAGGGAGGGTCCTTGGCTTTCATCACAATTTCACAAGGATCTGGACCTACAAGGGTTTAGTTAATATGGTGGGAGATTTCTACCCCGAGTAAAAAAAAAAAAAAAAAAAAAAAAAGGCAATAAGGAAGGCTCTGGGGTGAGATTTCCTCGATTTGAAATCTCCTTCTGCCAGTTGCCAGCTCTGTGATCGTGGGCAAGCTATGAACTTCTCTGTGCTCTGAAGTCGGGATGATAACAATAGCAAGTATTTCATAGGGTTGCTGTGGTGATTAAATGAATTCACACAGGTAAAGCACTTTTAATAGCGCTTGGCATATAGTAAATGTCTAATGGATGTCTATTATTCAAAACTATTATAATTAGAACCTTCCAACAAAAGGATAGTCTACCTCATGTAGCCTATCAGGTCAAAAGTTTGTAGGTGGTGAGTTCCCTGTCACTTGAGGTATTCATGAAATAGCGAGATGACAACTGTCAGGGAGGCTCTTGAGAGAACCCCTGAATTGGGAGGTACTCTGAGTTTCTGTGAATTAAATTTTCCCTCTGGGCAGGTGGCATGGGTGAGACCAGCAGGAACGACAGCTGCGCTTGCTAAAATGGAAATATACTTATGAATAAGCAGGCTGTTTCATGAGCCGGGCACATGCTTCTGAAGATGCAGAAGAATAGTTTGAAAAAACCAAGTACAGTTTCTGCACCGCTATGTGCGGAGAGAGTAGGGGTGGGGGACTTATCTTTGGTGCCCAGAGAGATGAGATAGTTGGGCATTGGAGGTGGGCTGTTGTGCAGTGGAAGCTGCCTGTTTCTAACTGCTTCTCTAATGAACAGATATTTAATGAGCATTTACCAAAGTCTGTGGGCTGGATGTGATGGTGGACGGCGGGTATGATTAAAAAGATGAATGAGATCCAGTATCACTATGCCCTCATTGTTCTAGTTTTCCTTTTATTTACTGGACCTCTGGGCTATTCATGGAGGGACAGTGAAGCCCAGCTAAGTGGCTGAGACACATGGATGTCTTTGGGATGACTGCTCCAGAGGGGAGTTGGACATTTCTATATATGTATGTGTGCACATGTTCATGAGCACTGGGTATCCATTCACGCCTCAGTTTCCCTAACTCCGGATCAAGTAAAATCTAAGTGGGCTAGTAGAGAGGGAGGTTTACTTCTGGTTGGTTTATCCAGAAGCAGACGCTGAGTTAAGGATTTGAGTACAGCTTATTTGGAGGTAAAGGAACCCCAAGTAGGGGAGTGGAGAGTGAGGCAGGGAGGGGAAGGCATTTACCACTGAGGCAACTGGAGCTTCATCGTGCTGGGGGTGATAGAGAACACATACTGTTGCCGAAATATCGGCTTCCCTGTGCACCAATGCTGAACAAAAATACGGAGACAGGGAATTTGGAGGAAGAGAGATGGCTTTATTTTTGTGCCAGGCAGGAGGCTAGCACCTCAAAAACTGTGCTCCCCTATCCCTTGGAAATCAGGGAAGATTTTATATGTGTGTCTCGCAGTCCGGGGTGTATGATAAGGATCAAAGTAGTGAAGGTCTTGCATTCTTCCTTTCCTTTACATTATTTCAAAACAGTCATAGCTGGTGTCAGGTCGCCGGGTAATTGCGTCTGTTTGCCTCTGGTTTATTGGATGTAACTCAGGGAGATTTGGGGGTGATAGGTGCCAAATGTAAATTACATAGTGTCAGGGAGTGAGTTTAGCTTTGTAAAGTACAAATCTATTTACTACAAATTAGTGACAGAGTAAAACAAGGAGTGATTAACTATTTCAGGCCAGGTTATGTTTCTTCTCTAGCCTGTTCGCGGTTCCCTTTGCTTTCCTTGCCCTCAGAAGAAAGAAAACTCTCACTTCTATGTACATTGCAACAATACCTCAGGGGCATCCCCCCTCAAGGTGAAGGGCTAGTTGGAGCCTGTTCCTGGGACTCTTAATTCCCTTGTACTCCCAGCCTGCAACATGGGTAGAAAAAGCTGTCTCAGCACCAGAGAACGCTCTGGAGCAAAGTGCTGCAGGTGCTGGCAGTTTGACATCAGTGAGTGAGAAGTGCTGAGAGAGATGGACACCAAACGCATCTGCCACAGTGTTTTTCAGCAGGAACATAAGTTCCCCTGATGTAAGCAAGGCCAAGTGTGCTTTGGGAAGCAAGTTGGATCCCAGTGAGCCCTTTCTCAAGCCTGAGGTTGACTAGGGCTGCTGTACAGTTGACCCTTGAACAACATGGAGGCTGGGGATGCTGACCCTCTCGCACAGTGGAAAATCCAGTATAACTTTACAGTTGACCCTACATATTATGTGTTTCTTCACCTGCAGTTTCAACCAGCTGCAGACCGTGTAGTACCACAGTACGTATTTGTTGAAAAAGCCCACGTATAAGTGGACTCCCCACAGTTTAAACCTGTGTTTTTCAAGGGTCAGCTGTATAAAGTTGCTGGTTTTGTTCGCTTCATAAAGGCAGCTGGCCAAGGAGGCACAGGTGGGGCTCAAGTCCGGCCTGGGTTCTGCTCAATATGCACCACATGGGTCAGAGGCACTCCCAGTAGCCTCAGGTTCGAACTCCAAGGATAGATGGAGGCGTGAAGTCTGGTGAGGGTGACAAGAAGGTGTGGAGAAGAAAAGCTGGGGCCTCCAAAGTCCCAGGACGTGCCCACCTTCCACTGCTGGGTCTTCCCCATCAAAACAGGAGGTGTGGTGGCCTCCCAGGAGACTCCTGGAATTTTGTCTCATACCTTCTATTAGCACTTTCTGTTGGAGTGTTCTGGAGGGGAGCAGCGTTTCAGACCTCACCTCTGACCTGGCCTAGCTGAGGTGGTTCTCACAGTAGAAGGAGAAGCTTGAGCCTGCAGGTTCCCACACCTGGGATCTAGTCTCAGACCCGCTCCTAACTAGCCATGGGACCCTGACAAATCAGAGATGACCGGGTCTCCGTTTCTCCAACTGTAAAATGGGGAGGTTGAAAAAGATGGTCCCTAATCACCATTCAGATACGAAATCTGGTGATTTTATGGTTTTGGATACATAGCTTTGCAAACACTTGCCCATCCTGAGTATCTTCTGTATTAGGGAGAATTAAATTCAACTGGGAGTAACAGAAAAGCCCCAAATACGCTGATAAAAAATTCTCATTTTCAAAAAGCCGAGATGTAGAAATATTAGGGCCAGTGTGTGACTTCACAGTACCAATTCTATCCTGTTCTGTGCTATGACACTTCCATTCCCAAAGTTTTCTCCTCTGTCGAAGATGGCTTCTGGACGTCTGGCTGTTACATCCATATTCCAGAGTAGGAGGAGGGAAAAAAGGATAGAGAGGAAACATCAACTATCTTTAAAAGAAGAGTCCCAGAGCTACCATAATTTGTTTGCTTACATGCCATTGGCTGGAACTTAGTCATATGACCACACCCAACTACAAGGAAATCTGGGAGATGTAGACTTATTCCGGGCATCTATGTTCCAGGTAAAATTGTGGGCTCTATGCCTATGAAAGAAGGATAGAGCAGATATTGGGAGTCGTAGCCGCTACCTTAAATTCCTCCAGGTGCAGGACTAGCCAAATAAGCCACACCATTTGGTCTCTGCCCCTGGTCATGTGTGTCTCATCTCAGTGGTCTCCACTGTGAGTCTTCTCCTCTGGTTCTACAGGGCATTTGTAGTTATTAGCCTTAGCTTTTACCTTTGCGCCCCTCTTTATTTCCTCATGAATGATGCAGAAATAGCCCTTCATTTAGTCTTTGCACTTGACAAGCCCACGGCCTCACTCAGCTGCTAGTGAGAGGTGCCTGATGTTTCAGGGGTGCGCTAGACCACCTCCCGTACAGTGACTTGCTAGGGGACTCCCAGGACTCGGCATACAGTCAAGCTCATGGTGATGATTTATTACAGCAAATGATAGAAAGCAGAATCAGCAAAGGAAAAAGGGGCACGGGGCAAAATCTTAAGGAAACCAGGTGCATGTTTCCAAGATTCCTCTCCTAGAGGAACGTGTTTAATCCCCTCCAGCAAGGAGTTGCCACAACACATGTGAAACATCCACCAGGGAAGCTCATTAGAGACTCAGCAGCCGGGTTGTTACTGGGGTCTGGGCATGCAAGCACACTCTTCCTAGCATGTACCAGAGTTCCAGACACCCGGCAGGGAAGCAGGTGTTCCGCATAAGCCACATGGTACAATATGGGCCACACTTATCAGTTCTGGGAATGGAGGTAGCCCTCCCCAAACCCAGGCTCTCAGGTGCCAGCCAGAGGCCAACTTGGCAAGCAGCCTTTTTTTTTTTTTTTAAGGAATGGTTTAATATTAAAAGACACCTAAAAATGTAATTCACTGTATAAACAGAATAAAGCAGAATAACCAAACAGTCCCTGTAGTAGAGGAGGAAAGAACAATTTTGTCATTCATCTCTTCATGATCAGAACTGCAAGCAGGCTTTTGTGGTAGAAATCTCAGGCCTGCTCTGTTAACTCTTTTCTGTATAATTGATGCATATTTTCTATAACTATATAATAATTTCAGGTTATGGAGCCAGGGACACCGGGTTTGAATCTTGTCTCTGCCATTTATAAAGTAGGTGTCCTTTGCCAAATCCCTTTCCCAGTCTGTGCCTCGGTTTCTTCAGTAACAAGAAGGGAATCCTCTCCCTCCTCCCCCTGCTCTCCTCCTCCCTTGCAGGTTGTTGTCAGGATTAGATGTAGTGTGTACAAGGTGTCTGGAATGCTGAGTCGAGCTGTTACTGTTAGTCTTTTTCCTCCCTGTCTGTGTTGGTGTGTGATATTTTGGTCCAATGCCCGGGGCAGAGGGCAGTGTGGTGGAGCTGAATTCAGGTGGAGTAGAAGTAGGGGGTCTTCTCTTTGTCCTGGGTCAAAAGGGGGGCCCACTCCCCACCTGCCCTTCCTCTGCTTTCTGTCTGGAGGGGCTGGCATCGGCATTCTGCATCAGTGGACCCCCTGGCACATTGGCTCTGGCTGAGTCTGAGTGATCGGGGAGGGGGAGGAGACTGAGGGTGGGATGCTTGTTTCCTTGGCTCCTGCGCGGGGTTTTAAACACGCGGGGTTCTGCACACGTGGGGTGCGGCTGTGCCCCTCTACCCAAGGTCCTGTTGGCTGCACTCACTGCCCTCACCTTCTCCAGAAGTGGTGACAACTCTTGCCTCTAGTTCTGTCAAGGGAGGTGGGGAGGGGTGGGAACAGCTCCCCTCTCTTGCTTGGTGGGTGGAGTGGGGCGGGAGCGGAGGAAGGGATACTGTACTCTCGCTTTTGGTTTCCCAAAACCTGCCCCTACCTTCTGCATTAGCCCCTTTATTAATCTCTTCTCAGTTACGAATTTGACAGCCTTCTGTTTCTTGTGGAGTCCTGCTAGGACAAGGACTTAGGACACTTGGATTAGAGCCCAGGCTGAGCCATTCAGTAGCTGTGGGACTGGGGACAAGGTACCTAGCAGGTCATCAGCCAGAGGGCTGGTGTCTAACCCTTCTGTGTACTCCCGGCTGGCTTTGCCGAGTACCTTGGATATGGCAAGTTGAGGGTCTCAGTCAGACTCAGTCGCCTGTAGCAGCCAGGCAGGAGCCTATTGAGTGCCGAGGGTTGAATGGGGCCTGGGAGACCTGGAGGACATAGCCCTCGCTGAGGCTCCTGGTCAGGAATGCAGATGGTGTGGCCAGAGTTTTTGATTTTTTGAGGGAAACTGGAAATCCAGATTTTTATGTGAACTCTTCCGTGTTTTAAATGTTTGCTCAGGTTAACAAAACCAACAAACTACCAAACGACAACAAAAACACCCTGCAGGCCAAACAGTTTTTGCCTCAATCAGTTTCTGTCAAGCCACCTGTCCTGGCCTGGGACTCTGCCCTCTGCTCCCTGGAAAATCCTTCCTGGTGGGACATTTAGGACAAGGCTCTTTTGATCCAGCTAAGAACTCTCAGGATTAAGTAAGTAGCGGTTCTTCCAATAGACAAACGTGTTATAGATAGTCTAAGAGCAAGGAAATCTAGAGATTGGCTTTAAGGTTCATCTAATTCTAAAATAAATTATACTTTTGCAATTATGATCAGTACTAGAATGAAAATGACTTTCACTTATACAGAGGCCTGGACTGAAGCCAACTGCATTTGTGTACCTTTTTTGTAGCCCTCACAGTGCCTAGCACAGTCTCTGGCACATGGTAATTGCTTATTGGGTGTTTGAATGAGTGAGTGAATGAATGAATGAATAATGAATGGATGGAGAATGGCTCTTTGCTTGGCTCACAGAGAAGACTATCATGTGAATTTAGCTTGAGGGACATGGAAAAAGGCTTCTCTAGGCAAGTCCTGAAAGAAACCAAAGGAAATGAGGCTTCAGTGATCATTCAGAGCCGAATCTGCAATAATTCAAATTTAGGATGTTTCATGTATGGTGCTTGTTTTTTGTTTAGTTGTTATGTTTTGGTAAATAAGAGTTCTTAAGCACTGAACTGTTAGCAGTTAACAGTGCTAGGGGTAGAGTAAGTTTTTAATAAACTGTAGTAGTTGTTATTTTACTTTTAATGAACTTTAGGAGTTGTCTTTTAGCTAAAAAAAAAGCAGTCTGTTCAGAATAGGGCTATTTTTAGAGGATTGCCGCCACCTAGTGGATTCTCTGGAGAAAGACAGGAAGTTGAAGCCGACTGCTCTTGGGCTTGATGCAGTTGGCTTTTCCAATTCAACACTTTAATGAGGGCGGGGGTGGGGGGTTGGAGAAGGGAGGGATGGAGATGAAAATTGCACAGTCCTCATCCTCCAGGAGCTCACAGAAACCACAGGGTGAGAAGGGACTTGCGAGATGTTGGTTCTCGAACTCACATCCTCAGAATTCTGGTGGGAGAGGGTTGGGGAACAGGATAACTAATTAAAAATAAATTAACAGAGAAATTTTCGATAAGAATTTTCCTTCCATAAATTTTTCTTAGACTTTAGATGTCTGCTACTGCTTACTCTAGCGGATGCTATATAATAAGCATTAATGAACAAGTATTTAGTTAAGAACCTGAAACGTAGCAACAGATGTTCACGCTTAGTTGGACAAGTCTTTTTTGTGGGCACACATGCTCCCGACAGGGATTCCTGTTGCGCTTCATCGTGTATAAATTTGGTAGTACTTAGCAAGTTAAACTTCACGGAGGCGAAACTTGTGTGTTAGTTCACCACTTGGATCAAGGACTGAAACGAATCCTTTTCTCAGAGTACTTTGAGCTGAAGCTGTGACTTCTGAGGGCTACCCTTCAGGGCAGGGTTGGGACCCGGCTCCACCACCCAGCCACCCATCTGGACCCCTCTGCTCAGAAGCTATTTTGTGGAATTTCTAAGGTGAAGGATGTGGCCTGGTTTAAACACAGGCAGCTTTTAATTCTAAGAACAAATTTAGTCAGTAGGAGCTGAATAATGCAAGTCTGATTTGTAGTGGCTCAAGAAACCGACTTGGGGTCCAGCCTTGGTGGTGTGAACTAGGAGCTGAAATCAAGGCTGTTTTGTTTGTATTTTAATTGCTCTCATTTTATATCATTTATTCATCTATACTTCTCTTAGGCAATATTTTGCTGAACCCATTTAAACTGCTCATTGGTCTGTTTTGTTTTTGTTTTTGTTTTTGTTTTTGCGGTACGTGGGCCTCTCACTGTTGTGGCCTCTCCCGTTGCGGAGCACAGACTCCGGACGCGCAGGCTCAGTGGCCATGGCTCACGGGCCCAGCTGCTCCGCGGCATGTGGGATCCTCCCGGACCGGGGCACAAACCCGAGTCCCCTGCATCGGCAGGCGGACTCAACCATTGCGCCACCAGGGAAGCCCTCATTGGTCCGTTTGACACTTTCTTAACTTGTGTTCCATTCTTTCTTATAGAAACAACACATGATCAGGAGTTTTATCTTAGAACAGTACACGTGCTTTGCAGGCTCCCCATTTCTGCATGTGGGTCTGGGGCTGCCTGCTTCTGCCTCTGGTGAACGGAGCTGGATGGACAGTATCTCCAGAAACATCTTCTGGAGTTGGGAGTGTGGGTCGTGGAGGTGGTTCTGCTCTCGCTGTGGCCCAGTTCTCTCCTCCGAGTGCAGATCCCTCTGGCCCTGCCCCTCATGTCCTCCCTTCCTTGACTTTCCTTCTGTCTGCTCCACTCTGTTGGGGCTCAGCAGATGCCCCTGCTCTCACTCTGGCCTCCTGCCCACTCATCTGGCCGACCTCCATTGTCAGTTCTTTCTGGGGCTCCTCCCTCACCCCCATGCCCCCATTCAGTATCCCTGGGCTTCTGTGGCTTCAGAATATGAGATTGGGGGCTTTATCTTTGGTGGTCACCCGCTCTACCATTGCTCTTCAGCCACTGGATGTTCCTGCGGGCGTCTGGTCCTCCACCACACGGGGGCGCCATTTCTTGGTGGCTGCAGTGATGCTGCTTATAATGGGCCTGTCTGCCCCTGCAGTCCTGGCTACCCAGAGCCCTCACCTCTGCTCTCAGGGTGTGGGCTAAGTGTCCAGTCCACAGTCACCCACGGGTGCCCCACTGGAGGCTCCTCCACCTTCTCCTGCTGTGTGGGAGTGGGGCAGACCCCACCACCCCAGACCCCACAACCTCTCTGCTCCACCAGCCTTGGGGAATCCCTTTCTCTCTTCTAATGGCCACCCCCCTCTGCCTCTAGACCAACTCCAGTTTCATTCCTTGATCAAGTCCTACTTTTCCAAACCGTATCCCTGGTGGCTATTTTGTTTTTTCAGGTAGGCCCCAGAAACACAAAGAGGATCCTACCCTTTAGATCACCAACATTTGCGATCATTCAGAATGCAGTAGGGTAGCACCTTGAGACACAGACCCACCTCCTGCTCATATTTCCCTTTCCCCCAGTTCTTCCGTTCGGGCAGAGGGTGGACCCTGAGCTCATTGCCTCAGAGGGTTTGTGGCAGGATCGCCAGGCCGTTCAGTGATGCTGCAGCCTGCTGTGTGTTGATGGCCTTGGAGCCAGGGAGGGCTGCACCAAGGTACAGCGACAGTCCCCTCTGTAGAGTGACAATCCCCATTGTAGAAATGGGCTGTGCCCTAGAACAATTGTCAGCCACTTATTTGGAGTTGATGCATTTCCCAGACTCCTCCAAAATTAAAAAAAAAAAAATTCTATCAGTGTTGTCACTTAGCTGTTTTCTGTTGATTTTTTTTTTTCCTTATGAGGGAGGCTTTTGTACACAGAAGACACAATTATGTCTACTGTAGATTCTTCCAGTACAAAAAGAATCTGGTCTAGAGGTGAGGAAACTTGAGAACTAGGTCATTTATACATGAATCTAGGGGAGTGGAATATGAGCCACCCCTGTTTGGAGGGCACACACTTGGAGTCCCTAATAACATTGGGACTATAGGAGAGCTCAGCTTTCCCCTTGGGGTCATGAGAAAAATCCCCTTCAGTGTCCAGAGCCCCAAAACTTTAGCTAATAAACAACCTCAGTCCACTGAGTTCACCCCAAATGTCTTGAAACAGTGTAGTTTCCTTATTGGGTAAGGCTCTTTTATTCCTAAGAAAACTTAAATATAGAGATGCTGAACCAGTCATCCCAATATTTTTGTGTGGTGTTTGGGAATTATCTCTGACTATGTGGTACGTAAAGTACTTGAAATATTTAAGAGAATTTGGCATATTCGAGAATTTAATAAACTGAACTTGAGTATTTGATTTTAGTCTTGTAATTTTAAGTTAAAATGTATGGGAGGGTTTGGTTGAATATATAAATAGTAGGTGGTTAAGATACCTTATGATCCACAATATTCATATTTGTTATATTTGTAAGAGTTACATAAGTATGTAGGTAGGTTTTGTCAGACAAATGACAGAAAAATTTAATTTATAAGTGAAATTGAAACATAGTAAATTTATAGTATATCACAAATTACTGTAGTATTATGTTATAGATTAATGTATTGTTTATAAATGCAATTTTAAATGCTTAGGGAGATTTAATTAAGTTTGCAAATGGGACTAAACAATCAAAAGCTTAAAAGTGGTTATAAATTTTGCTATAGAGTACTAAGTAGATTTGCATATTGATAAAGTATAGTAGAATAGAAGATTTTTTAAAAATTGGCACAGTTGATTTACAGTGTACAAGTACAGTTGATTTACAATGTTGTGTTAGTTTCAGGTGTATAGCACAGTGATTCTGTTATACATATATGTGTATATATGTATATATCTATTCTTTTTCAGATTCTTTCCCTTTGTAGGTTATCACAGAATATTGAGCAGAGTTCCCTGTGCTATACAGTAGGTCCCTGTTGCCTATCTGTTATACATATAGTAGTGTGTATATGTTAATCCCAACCTGCTAATTTATCCTCCCTGCCCTTTCCCCGAGTATAGTAAGAGTTTTAAGTTGAACTTATAAACTGCAGATTTTGTAGTTTGTATCTTTAATTAATTCTGAGATTCCGGAATAATAACCTGGGAGGGGAGAGGGAAGATCTTCCTTTCTTTCTTGGGTGGAGGCAAAATGTGCTCTACTTCCCTCATTGCACCTGCTCCCAGGCCCTGGGGCTGTCTCCTGATGCCCTCTGCACCCTCGTCCTGCCCCAAGAACTCTCCCCACACCTGGTGGGAGCCTACCCAGGCACGGTCCTTTTCCCACAGTGATGAGCCTCTTCTCTCGCCCAGTCACACCTCCCATGCCCCCAGGACCCTTGATCTCAGTCAGAAGTGAGGAGGTGGATAGGCAACGGGATGACTTTATCCTCGTTGGTGAGTGATGGCTGCTCAGACTCCTAGGGGTGTTACTAAAACTCAAAGGAGGACCTTACTAACCTGAATGAAACTCTAATAGGGATTTGAGTCACTGAGATAAAGTTGAGTGTATACATTCAAAAGTCCCAGGTTGTGACTTGGGGAAGAGGGTACCACACCTGCTAGTCTGTTCCTATGGTGTGTATCTGGCCTTTGTCTAGCCTCTTTCAAGTGCTTCCCGATTTTCACAGTTTCTTCCACTTCTTTGCTTTTTTAAATTGAATATATTTGATATATAACGTTGTGTGAATTTAGGGTATACAACATGTTAATCTGATATATTTACATGTTGTAATGTGATTGCTGTTGCAGTGATATTTGGTGCCTCTATCATATTACATAATTATAATTTCTTTTTAGTGGTTGGGATAATTACGTTTTAGTCTCAGCAAGTTTGATGATTGTAGTACAGTATTGTCGTGTATATTCACTGTATCGGGCATTGGCTCTCTATGACGTATTTACTTCTCATTGCAAGTTTGTACCCTTAAACAACAGCAATCTTATCCCCTCACTCCCCATCCTCTGGTAAACACCATTTTACTCTTGTTTTTCAAAAGTTTGACTTTTTTAGATTCCACATATAAGTGATATCACACAGTATTTGTCTTTCTGTATCTGACTTATCTCAGCATACTATATGCAAAGTCCATCCATGTTGTTGCAAATGGCAGGAGATCCTTTCTCATGCCTGAATAATATTCCATTGTGTGTGTATACTACATCTTTTTTTAAAATCCATTCATCCATTGGGCATTTAGGTTGTTTCCATATCTTGGCTATTGTGAATAATGCTGCAATAAACATGGCAGTGCATGTATTGCTTTGCAATCCTATTTTCATTTCTTTTGGTATATACCGATCTTATGGTAGATCTATTTTTAATTTTATGAGGAAACTCCATACTGTTTTCCATAGTGGCTGGACCAATTTACATTCAAACAGTGTATAAGGGTTCTCTTTTCACCACCTCCTCGCCAGCACTTGTTGTCTCGTCTTCTTGATGATAGCCATTCTAATAGATGAGATGAATCCCATTGTGGTTTTGATTTCCATTTCCCTGATGCTTAGTGATGGTGAGCATCTTTTCATGTCCCTGTTGGCCATTTTGATGTCTTCTCTGGAAAACTGTTTAGTTCTCTGTCCATCTAAAAATTGTATTGTTTGCTTTTTGTTATTGAGTTGTATGGGTTTTTAAAAATATATATTTCAGATATTAATCCCTTATCCAATATATGGTTTGTAAAAATTTTCTCCCATTCTGCAGATTGTCTTTTCATTTTGTTAATTGTTTCTTTTGCTGTGCAGAAGCTTTTGAGTTTGATGTAGTCCCATGTGTTGATTTTTGCTTTTGTCATTTGTGTTTTTGGTATCATATCCAAAAAATCATTGCCAATATCCACGTCAAAGAGCTTCTTCCCTACGTTTACTTCTAAGAGTACTTCTCTACTTCTTAAACAAGAAGTTTTCTGAAAGTTTCAAGCTTTCTACACCAGCTTCCAAGATATTGATGAAGAATGACTAGGAATAAGGAAGTGTACCCAGTTGTGTGTTGGTAAATGTTTGGCAGTCAGCAATCTGGAGATCTAATTTGTAGTGTTTGCCAATTTCTGTGGTGTAAATAAGCCCACCATGGCTAATTTCACATTTTCAACAGTTTAAGAACTGGCTCGCAAAGTTCCTAAGAATTTACTGGTTAGCTCCCATGAGCTGGCATGTGCTGGTTTAATTAAGCACACCACTGGGTCTGCCTTCTCTATTTGCCCTCTGATTTTGGGGGGAGAAAAAACTTATTATATATGATGTTAATAAGCTCTCTAAAGTATGGAATTATGTTCTAAATCTCCTGTGAGCCCATGGTACTATCATGGTCATAGACAAAAAAGTATCAATTATCTAAAGAAAATTTCCTGTGGACATACTGCTTTTTGGGAGCAACTGCCCAGCTAAGAGCAGGGAGGCTGCCTCCTCTTTCCAGCAGCCTCAGGGAGGCTTGTAGGGGAAAATACAGGAGCACAGGATAGTTTTGATAAGCATGCCGGTCTCACTGAAAGTCAGATCGAGATACTGTAAGACCAGCTCAGATTCACATCCAGAGCTGATTAACTAACACACTTTCCTCTTATAAATGCATGTGTTTCAGGTACAGGGTTTGGCATGTACTTCAGTGATTAGAATGAAATCCCCCAAGAAGAGGATCTGTAGCCTTCATCACATATTGCTAGTAAAGTGCCAAGGGCTCCAGAGAAAGCGCACTAAAATTTTGTAGTATGAAATACCTTTTATACCTATAAAGGTATAATATAACTCTACCATAGAGTGGGTGGGGACCAGGAGGGCCAGAGAGCTCCTGGAGGCCCTCGGGGCTCAGGAAATAACCTTTCAGTGGGATACGAAAAGCAAGGAAAGCGGGGAAGATTGAGAGATGACAATCTCCAACCATATGAATTTACTTCTCCTTCCTGGGCTCTTTGGAATTGGGAAAGATTTGTAGATGTGGAACCACAGGTGTCATGACAGCAATATGGCCCAGAGATCCTGGGAAGGCAGCTCCTGTAGCAGGATCTGCCTGCGAGACTAGATTCCCTCTGTGTCAGCAGAAGGAATAATTGGTAGACAGGTCTAAGTTCTGTACACTCACTGAAGACCCTGATTGAAGGTCTAAGTCCTGACTTTCGAGGCAACCTCCATCTGTAGGCTTTACGTGTGAGAGGTGGCCCAAAATCCTGCACATCTCATATTGGTCATGCATATGCCACTGTGTTTTCTGACTACTGAAATATAATAAAACAGTGGTCACAGTGTTTATCCTTTATTTATGATTAAAAATATTTCCAGGAATTTTAGAATTTGGAGAATATATTACTTCCCAGCAATATTCCTTGAAACAAAAATCTAAGGGAATTTATAAAAATTTGCCTGGATCTTTGCCTAACAAATGGAACGGGAGAAAGGCTAGTGCAAAAATCAGGCAAGTTTCTGTCCCGTACATACAGCGAGGCTGCTGATACCACCACAGATAGAGTGTATGTTGTGAGCAGCTTTCTGAGTTGTAGGAGGGCTTATATGATCCATATACGCTATTGTCCTTATTACTTAAGAGGTATTCGTGCAGCCAGCCAGCAAAAAATTTACTGGATATCTACTCCATGTCGGGCACTCAGATTATACAGATTGTAGTTAAGACATGGTCCTTTATTCTCAATTAGCTGATATTCCACTAGAGGGAGCCAAATACATAAATAAGCACAATAACCGTGTTGAAAGTGCTGGCATAGAAGTCTGGGCAGAAGGTGTGTGTGAGGTGGGGAGGGTAACAGAAGGAACTGGACAAATCTGCCCCAGGATGGGTCAGGAAAAGTCTTCATAGGAAACGTGTCCCTGAGCAGTGTTTCTGAGGCTTCTTACCCAGAATAAGGAGGCTGCTGAGGTGAGCACGGAACTGTTAGGCTTCTGTGTGTAGCTAACTGGAGAGACGGAAGATGAAACCTCTGGCCTGAGCCTTTTGACTGATGCACGTGCTCAATCTCACGTCTGAGGAAAAAAGATCCCCTGGCAAGTTGAACGTGGACACCACAGAGAACGGCACACACATCATCAAAGCCTGAGCCACGTGCAAGCGATGTCTAGGTAACACAGTTTTTAGAAATTATCTCTTCTTTATTGCTACATTCATATAAAAAGTTTGGTATATTTGGGTGGGCAAAAGAAAGCCACAGTGTATATAAAGAAAGTTGTAGGAAGTTAAAAAATATGTGGTTTCAGTGTTTGGAAAAGCAGTCACAGATTGTTTCTTTGGTTTAGTTATCCAGGCGATCGAAATTCTGGGTTTGAAATTCTTGGAAGTCCTCTGGGATGGTGTCTGCAAAGGAGAACAGGCACAGGGGGATTAGGAAGGCTCCCTCCAGCCCACATCCTGGTGCATCTCATGCTGGGAGGCATCCTGTAGGGGTTGCCGTCAGCCCACTCAGCGGGCCCCCAAAGATACCACTTCACGCCACACCCCCGGCAGCCATTTTCTACCACCGGCTGCTTTGCAAATTGTTGGCTTAAAGCCCAGGAGTGCTCATTCACAGGCCTAAAGAAAATTTGCACACAGAATGGATTTTGAGTTTATGATTATGTGTGAGCTGTATGAAAATGAAGGCTGCCTGTCAATTAAACCTGCCTGAATCTCTCACTGAACCCACGTCCTAAGCCAAGCAGTTTAATTCTCTGGGGCTCAATTTCCTCATCTATCAAATAGGAAAAATGAGATCTACCTTTTACTTGGATTACACAGGGATTCTCAGGTTTCGGGAATATGTGGCATGAGCCTGTGGCTTCTGGAAGGGATGTGTGCTATACAATAGGGTGGCATTATTTGATTTTTTTTTTTTTGTAGTAATATCATGCAGTAACAAGAATATACATTACCATTGCAGCGATATTTGAGGTTGGACCAAATGATGTTTTCCTGGGAGAAGCAGAACACGCCGAGCCGGCCTCCGCGCATGGTGGTGTCTATGGTGACCCCCGAGTCAGCCACCAACTCGGAGCCTTCATAAAACTGCACCCTGTGGACAACAAAGCCAGAGCGGGTCTCCGTGAGTGGGTCTCCAACCAAGGTTGGGGGAAGCGCCTGTCGTAAGACCTAGGGGTCCCACTTCTTATCCACCTGCGTCTTTGCTCTGTTTCATACTCCACTTTTCACAGACCTGGATCGTGCTCCCCTTTCCCTACAAGACTGGAAGCTCCATGAGGTCAGGGACCACCTGTCCACATCTCCCCTCTTCCGTCTCTCCAAAGGCCTAGCATGATGCTGGGCACCGAGTTCAACTCGATGGGTACTCGCTGATGAGTTAAAGAGAAATCACAATATGACTCAGGACCAAGAGGCTTTGTGACTTCACTGTCCAGTGAGTTACCTTGTCCAGACATCATGCTTGAAAACCACTGCTTTTCTCTAGGTCGAACTGGTAACATTTGGTGGAATCCCAGAGCGATGATTCTCCTCGGGAGGGACAGCACTCCCTAAGCAGGGTTTTAGAAATTTGTGGGAGCATTTTGAGCTGTCACCGTGGCATTTAGTGACAGAGGCCAGGGGTGCTGGGTAGCTTACAAGGCCCTGGAGAGAAAAATCAAAACTTGTCCTGCATCCAGACACTTTTGGGGTGCTCCTCCAGACCCCTGGGTAGGTGAAGAGACTGTTTATCTGGGCTTAGAACCTAACTCTCTCTCACTTGTGAACATCAAGTAGTTTTTGCACTGGTATTAACTGATTTTCCAGGGTAAATTGAGAAACTGAGTACAGTCGACCCTGAAACAACATAGGCTTGAACTGCATGCGTCCACTTACATGTGGATTTTCCCCAAATACTACTTTACTATGTGATCTACAGGTGGTTGACTCTGCAGATACTGAGCCGCTGATACAGAAGGCCGACTATGGGACTTGAGCACCTGCGGATCTTTATCCATGGTGGGGTCCTGGAACTGATCCCCTGAATTGTTCAAAGGTTAACTGTACTTTGTTTTGTTTAAAAATTAAGCTGTTCACTATTTACTTATTTTATTGGAGTATAGTTGAGTTACAATGTTGTGTTACTTTCTGCTGTACAGCAGAGTGAATCAGTTATACATATATCCACTTTTTTCAGATTCTATTCCCACGTGGGCCATTACAGAATACTGAGTTCCCTGTGCTATACAGTAGTGTGTATATGTCAATCCCAACCTCCTAATTTATCGCTTCCCCGCCCCGTGTAACCATAAGATTGTTTTCTACATCTGTGACTCTACTGTTTTGTAAATCAGTTCATTTGTACCTTTTAGGTTCCACATATAAGCGATGTCATACGATATCTGTCCTCCTCTGTTCACCATTTTAGAAAGTCACATCACTGCTGGCAATACCACTGTTGTGTCCACAACACACCAATCTGTAGTAGGACATCACCTCTGCACTGATTCTAGGCACAGGTGTCAGTGTCTGTCTCATTTTGTGTTGGGTGTGGTTGTGTCCAAGCATTTACATGATTTTGTTATAAATTATTATTTCTCTATTAGGGATCAGATTGACTCTCTAAAATAATATGTGCAGGTAGGTTATATTTTCTATGATCTCATTTTGGGACACAGAGGGGGCATTTCAAAATATGTCATAAAAAAGGGGCATTAAGCTTAACAGGGCTGAGCACATGATCATCTTACTGTGAGACAGATTACATTTGATGTAATGTCTCAAAGAAGGACAAATATGAATTAGCCCTCATGATTTGCTTTTTTCCACTCAGCAGCTTCCTTGCCCCCAGTCAGGAGAAAGCAATCAGCACCCTTCCTAAAAGTGCTACATGGGTGTCGATCTGTAAGTTTGAGGAATGAGAGAGAAAAGTACACTGACTAAATTTCAAAGATGTAGTGCTAAGGCATCCTAGCTTCTGGGAACAGTTGTTTGTTTTTTTAAATAGTCCTACAGGGAAATAAGGCAGATTACATCGGCTCACATGAGGGTCAGTTCATGCCGAGGGTGGGACATGCCGTCACTGTGTCAGGCACAGGGGAGACCAAGATAAAATGAGACACGGGTGCTGCCCTCGTGGAGTTTATCAGACCGTGAGGGACTCACTGCAGCGTGAAATGTTTGTTTGTGGGTAAGTGATGATACAGGGCCCAGAGGGACCACATGGGGATGCGGATGGGAGAGTCAGTGCACGTCTCACCTCACACGGGTCAGCGTGGCAGAGGGGAATCACCATTCCGGTGCCAAGGCCTCCCCCACAGAAGGTCCTTCTACCCCCAGTTTGGCCCTACCATCCAGGCGGTCAGTCTGAGCTGGGTGTTGTCCTCCCACATCGTTGCTGGGAGCCTGAGGTCCCAGCATGTCCTCAGGGACCCTCGGCTCAGGGAAGCGAAAGCTCTGCGATGCAGGAGGAGGATGCGCTTTACTTCAAGTGCACGGGGAGGAAGGGGCGCTGCACCTACCTGATGTAGCCCACCTGGGGCCGGTGCTGCAGGAACCAGCGGTACGACACCTTGTCCTTCCAGCCCACGTTCCTGGAGTCCTTCCACAGCAGCCTGACCTGGTCGCTGGTGTCCCCAGTGTGCCACAGGGAGTTGCGGAGATGCTCCCCCGGACCCGTCTTAGACTTAACGGCCTGGACAATGACACGAGAGAGGTATTAGAACAGAATGCACAGACCACCCTTCCTGCACCCTCCATCCCTGGGGTGGTGACGGGGTGGGAATTCACCATTACAATCTGGTGGCTTTGGATCTGGACACAAAGCATAAACACTTAAGTGCCATTTCTACTGTGATGTTTCCCCCCCCAGCCTTTCAGTAATCCACACTGGCCAGTATTCCACTAACCCAGCCCATGTTTTTCCTGCTGAAAATCCATTGCTCCCCACATTTGGCCAATGAGGGCTCTGAATTCTGCCTTTCCTCCCAGCAGGAGTGACAGAGGTAGCCTCCCAGCCCTCCTGTACAAAGTTGGCCCCATTGAGGAAACACAATACCAGTTTCCAAAAGAGTGTGCCTGAAGATGTACCTCCAAATCCTCCCCACCTCTTGGGCCCTACTGGGGCTGACATTCTCACCAACAGTCACCCAGAGGGAAGCATGTAGCTTGTACGCAGGAGTGAAGGCAAGGCCCTGGATGGGCTCCAGTGTTCCCTAACTTGAATGCTGGCACGAATGCATCAATTCCTTAGATGAATAGATGCCATATGGGAGAACACAGAATTTAAAAGGTGGGTGAAGGGCCCAGAAGAAAGGGAGATGAGTACCTTGAGCTGAATGCCAGGTTCTGCAACAGCTCGGAACGGGGTGGCCTGCCAGTACGTCTGCTCTGTTTGCTTCCACATGACCACATAGAAGCTGGAACTGTCTTGGTAACCAAAGATAAAGCCAGCATAGTCATCGTCCGTCTGGGTGTTGACGTGGAAGGTCCCTTCAAAGTCCACTCCATTAAAAGCCGTGTACCCTGTAAAGATCAAAATAGATGAGAAAAACAGACAAGCCCACGAGTAGCTGGAAAGAGAATTCTGTACCAGTGGTGATGAGGCCCTGGACGTACCCACTGCCAGGCCTGGATCGCTGTTCATGGTCTGCACGATCTCCATGCCCTGCAGAGAGAGTTGAAGGTGTTAAGATTAACCTTAGAGGGGGTAGAATAATCTCAGAGAAGCCCAGAACCTCAGACCTCCATGTAAAGATTTCATTATCTGAGGAACTGCTCTACCTTGTTATGTGCTCAAAGAAAGCGTACCCTTAGAAAAAAACAACAAAAACCCCTCAAAGCTAAGTAGAAATAGTTTTGCTAAAACTGTCACTTAAGCTGAGTCAATAAACCCTTAATTAGAGAACATATGCTTCTAATGAATGTGACCTCCTGGGTGACACTGGAAAACCTACTAAGCCTCTCTGTGCCTGTCTTCTTTAGGTCCACAGGGAGGAGGACACACCAGAGCATCTACTGCAGAGATTAGGAGCATGGCTCTAGGGTCAGACTGCCTAGGTCCCAAATCCAGCAATCTTAGCTGCTTACCTGCAGTGCTACCATGAGTAATCATTCAAGCTTTGTAACACTTGAGCTCATCATCTGTAAAACGAGGCTAATGAAAGAGCTCTGTCACAGGGTTGTTGAGAGGAACAAACATGACGTGGAACAGTGCCTGGCTCGAGGTCAGCACCCTCAACATTTACCCACTGCTCTCAGAAGGGCCTGTGTTGAGAGGTAACGTTGAGCCGGTGCCAACCGCATGACCCTCACCTGGTTCAGGACCACCCAATTGGGATCAATCTGGGCATCCCCTTCAGGGTCCAGGACCACCGTCTGATAGGCCCTGAAGTCGGTCAGGGTGACCTCTGCATTCTCCGGGCACACGTCGATCCGATCGATGACCTGGTCGTGGTCGAAGTCTGCCTCGCAGATGTCCCCCACGCCGTCACCTACGGGGGTGGAGGAGGGGGGCAGTTCAGTAATGCCTACTACCCCCAAGCCACCCCCTCCATGACAGGGAGGGGCTGGGCAAGGAGCAGAGACAGCCCAAGACCCAGCTCCGCGTGGAGTGAGGAGTCCTGGAATCAGCTGTGTCTGAGCCAGCCCCGGGGTCCTCGTGGTGGGTTGGTGAACCCCACTGCAGGTGAGTGAACCCCACTGCAGGTGATCAGAAGGATTTCCTAGGGACAGAGTGGAGGGCAACTGTCCAAGGATGACCTGACAAGGGACTTCCCTGGTGGTCCAGTGGTTAAGACTACACCTTCCAAGGCAGGGGGTGTGGGTTCGATCCCTGGTTGGGGAGCTAGGATCCCACATGCCTCACAGCCAAAAAACCAAAACATAAAACAGAAGCAATATTGTAACAAATTCAATAGACTTTAAAAATGGTCCACATCAAAAAAAAAAAAATCTTAAAGAAAGTACACTTCAAAGTTGACCTGACAGGAAACCCTGGCTGTCATCTAGGACAGGGGTTTCACAACTAGTGGATCTTTTTTTTTTTTTTTTTTTTGCGGTACATGGGCCTCTCACTGTTGTGGCCTCTCCCGTTGCGGAGCACAGGCTCTGGACGCGCGCAGGCTCAGGGGCCATGGCTCATGGGCCCAGCCGCTCCACGGCATGTGGGATCTTCCCGGACCGGGGCACGAACCCGTGTCCCCTGCATCGGCAGGCGGACTCTCAACCACTGCGCCACCAGGGAAGCCCCAACTGGTGGATCTTAAGCCTGACCTTACATAAGCAAACGTCTACAGTACTTTCTGGACTATGATGCATAAAAAGCAGGGAAATTATGGTCACCAAAATCTAAGAATAATTTACAGTGATCCTTAGGCTGAATATAGCCCACTGTCTTTTGTCCAGCTGACAGATGGTATTAAAATTTGAATTTGCATACTGGGGTGGGCATGCCCTCACCAACGCACCACCATGCTCACCACTGTCCTCACCACTCTGCTGTCTCATTTCTGGCTCTGTGCATACCTTTCCTTAACAGCTTGGCCCCCTGCAGGCATCAGGCATCACGCAGCACTGCGGTGCCCTCCCCTCCATCCCGCTCCTGCTCTGTGACTCTGGTGAAAGGCACGAGCAAGATGGTGGAGCAGCTCTCCAAGCCCCGATGGGGAGCACGTGGCTGCTTCCCTGCCCCGCGTGGTCTCATCCTAGGGCTGCGCAGAAGCAGCTCTTCTCTGATAGGTGGAGACTGGTGTCTAGCAGATGTCTACTGTCCACACAAGCTGTGGCTGCTCAGAGAAGCTGGGGCCCTGGCAGAGGTGGGCCACCATGTGCCTGGCTGAAGGGAGCCCTGGGCTGAGCCCACTTACTGTTGCTGTCCTCCTGGCCAGGGTTGGGGACCAGCCGGCAGTTGTCTGGTCCAGGGGGCACCAGGTCTGGGATGCCATCATTGTCATCATCATCATCACACTCGTCACCAATTCCATCCTTATCAGTGTCCAGCTGGGCACTATTAATGACAGTGGGGCAGTTGTCTGTACTGTCCTGGTGCCCATCTCCATCACTGTGGGAGAAAGGAGAGAGGGTTTGCATCCCAATTCAGCAGAGGACACAAAGAATCCAGTTCTCAGGAGGGAGAGTCTGGGTTTGGGGTCTTAACCAGGCTTGGTCTTTTATCAACCCCACAGGTCTTTAGATGAGGCTGCCTTATGGGCCTCAGAGACCATTTCCCACTTCTCCAACCTGTTGAAACAAGTAGATCATTTTCTGTTCAAAATAAGGGCCAACTTCTGTGATTTTTGTGACCAGGTGCTCCTTTCAGTCCCCAGGCACGACTGTGACCCCCGACAGAGAAAGTGGGAGGGGAACAAAGTGAGGGGCGGTGGACTCACTGCCTGCTGTGAGTCCTGGCTCAGCTGCGCACCAGCGCTGGGCCCCGGACGTGACACATCCTCCCCTGTACCATGGGAATAATAACAGCCTACCTCACAGGGTTGTTGGGAAGATTAAATGATTAAGGGATTAGAATTTTGCATGTTACGTTTTAATAGAAGAAAAACACTTCTAAGTGTCTGGCTCTTGGGAAGCCCTATGGTGTTTCCTTCTCTATGACTCTTCACCATGCCCGGCCAGGAAGCCTGAGAAGCATCAGATGTGAATGCACAGGGAGAAGGGCAGGAACAGCAGGGCCGCCCGTCCCAAGAACTGAGCACGTAGGCTGGGCTCGGGTCCTGGGCTAACGCACTTCTCGGAACCCTCGTTCTCTGCCCACCTGACATTCCTTCTTTCCAGGCCTAACGGCCACCTGAGGATGAGTCTGCTCTGTCCCCAGGCTTCCCTGAGTTGATGGAGGCCTCCCACGGCTACTCTGGATTAGAGCAGATACTCCTTTCACGGGCACCACCCACAGCCCATCCTGGACCAGCAACTGCCCCACACCGTCCACAATGGGACAAGGTCAGGAAGCCAGGGGCCAGTCCATGCCCTTCAGGCCAGTGCTTCCCAGATGGGTCCCAGAGAAAGTGAGGTCAACCCCGACAGGCAGCAGGTGACAGAACTCCAACAGTGGAATTCCTGGGCATGTGGCAGGGCTGCTTTCCAAACCATAAGATTGAGCTATTTCCATTAGCAGCCATTCCATACAGCCCTGAACATTTTTATGCAAAACCAAGCAGTTTCTGTCCTCAAGTCTGTGGGGATTAAAATGTAGTGGAATGAGTTATTTATTTTAGGCAGCAAATCTAGAGGCTGGTGGGACAGGATATTTTAGAAATCACTTAGATGGCACTGAGAGCGCAGGATGACCTGCAACAGGGAACATTCTTGATGTACATGATTGAGGGAAGCTGTCAGGGTACCAGTTGCATCTTCCCCTCAAAAACAGAGACATCCTATGTCAAACTGTCACCGACTTGCCTCTCCTCTCCTCATGCTGTGATAACACTAATACCTCAGTTACCGTTTCCTGCAGGTCCTCTGAGGGCCAGCACTGTAGGTAGGGGCTTTACCTACATTATCTTTCATTTTTACCATCACTTGGCATTTAATTCTCTCTACTTTGCAGATGAAGAAATTGAGACTCAGAGACTGAGAAGTCTGTTGACGTTCACTTAGCTGGCATGTACTGTGCATCACGGACACAGAGCACAAGGACTTGATAGGAGCTGTCCTTGAGCAAGGCTGGGCTTGGGAGCTGCTGCCTGTAGGGCAGCCTCTGAGAAGAGGTTGAGAAGGGTAGCTATGTTTCTTCCTGCTTTGTCTTTTAGACTCCTTTCCCTCTCTCACCCCTGTCCTGCTGCCCCTATGATTCCCTACAGAGACGAAAGGGTTTAGAGTCTTGGACGGCAGGTACCTCTTAGGGCAGAGCTGGCCATGCCTACATTTTTGATGTTCCTATAGCAGCTGATCCAGCCCCGTGTCTTAACGTAAGACTCCATCCATGTGGGGCTAGAAGGGCTGACAACATTCATTTGCATAGAACAACTCCACCCAAATAAAGAAAACTGAAAGAAAAAATTCCAAGGACAATGAAATAACAGTGATTCCCTCAGCACACTGACAGCTCTCTATTTTGGGATGATGGTGAAGCTTTCCTGAGCTGAAAGAATATAACAGCAAAAGAGCTAACATCTATGCAACAGAAACTGTAATATGTACTTTCTGTAAATTAACTCAACTTTCACAATACTCTTAAGAGCTACATTCCATTTCCATCCCCATTTTACAGATGAGAAAATGGAGGCACAGAGAGATGAGGTAACTTGCCTAAGGTAAGCTAATGTGTAAGTGGAGGAGCTGGGATTTATATCTAGCTGTGTCGCTCCAGAGCCCATCCCTAAAGCATGATGCTACACCGCCTCTCCTGTGACAGAGTCTCAGTTGCTTGAGTGCCTAGTGGCCCTGCCTGGTACCGTCAGCGCCCCCATTCATGGAGGTGCAGTGACCCTGACCAAAGACAGGGCTATTGTCCCTCCAGCAACTCAATCTGCCCAGAGAGATCCCAAAGCATGGTAGCAACAGAGAGCTCTGAAAGAGAAAACTTTCTCTGGAATTTTCATCAGCCCTGTGCAGCTGGGAAACATGCCATACCTGTCCTGATTGGTGTCACAGGAGTCCCCAACCAGATCGTTATCCACGTCAGACTGCAAAGAGAACAAAACGTGTTATTTACCCCTGGGCCTGCACAGAATGTTCCAGAGAAGGCAGACCCAGCCCATCATCACTGGATCTCAGGAATTATTTCTCTGGAATTGGGGTGGTGCAAACTGCAAAAGGACAACACCATATTGGTGTAGGCACAATGCTGAATTTTCAAAAAAGCCTTCCAAAATATCAAGCTCCAAGGATGGGCTGCCTACACACCAGATGAGCTGATTGGAGAAGGGCGCTGGGGCAGCATGGTGGCAGGTGGAGACGTGGCACTCTGGCATGGGTCGGAAGGGAGCCAGCCACAGGCACGGGGACAAGGCAAACAGATTTTGCTTTGCTTCTGCATTTTGGAATTGAGCCAGAATGGGAGTGAGTCAGAGGGCAATAATGACGCCCCTCTCTCAGGGCTTTAAAAATAAGTGACACATCATACCCAATTATCCAGACAGGAAGGAGGAGAGAGAAGGGAAACAGCACGTCGCTGACTGAACCCAGTCTGAAATGTCCATACATAGGCTGTTGTTGGGATTTGGGGATGAAAGGGACATGAGGCTCCCAATGGTTAATTTCCACATTGCATTTTCCTTTCAGCAAAAAAACAACTTGTTTTGGGCATCATTAAACTATTACTGGGACTTCCCCGGTGGTCCAGCAGTTAAGACTCTGTGCTCCCAATGCAGGGAGCCTGGGTTCGATCCCTGGTCAGGGAACTAGATCCTGCATGCCGCAACTAAAGATCCTGCACACAGCAATGAAGAGCCCACGTGCTGCAACTAAGACCCAGCGCAGCCAAATAAGTTTTAAGAAACCCCCAAAACTCCTATTCCTAACCTCCCAGGGACTTCACAGCCTGTGAGATTAGTCCAGAAGGCCTCAGACCTCCTGTAATGTTCTTCCCATCACGTCCAGGCTTAAGTACACAATTTCACCAGCTCTGCTGTTAGGTATAAGGCAACAGCACAGAACTGGGCTGGCGGGCTCGGCTGGGTTCTTCCAGACATGTGTCTTACAAGGGTCTCTACATTGGGCAGTTCAGCCTAGAGTTTGGGTTCCCCTGGATCCTACTAACCTGGTTAGGGTTGCTGACATCAGGACAGCTGTCACAGGCATCCCCCACGCCATCACCATCTTTGTCCTGTTGATCACGGTTGGGAACTTTCTGGCAGTTGTCCAGGATGTTTTTTATGCCTATGAGAAAGGAATGCTTCCCTGAGTCAGGCGAACATCACAGAAAGGTCTGGAGCACAGACTTCCAGGTGCTGTAGAGATCAAGCCAGCACATGGCACACAGTAGGTAATGTCTGCCTGGGCCATCCTCAGAAAGCCACACCTTTTCCAGCAGTTACCTGGAGGTCATGTCAAAGGATGGATTCTGGGAGACTTAAAAAAGAAGAGTGACCTGAGGCATTTATCCACTGAGTTAGAATTTGTTGAAGATATCAAGGGCTATCACTGCAACCAGATGAGGGGGTCATGAGGGCTAGGTGGGCCGACCCTGGAGAGGGAGAACCTCACGGGTGTGTGAGCTAGGACAAGGGCCCCGGGGCTCAGGCAGTGGTGTGCTGGAGTCAGGCCAGTCATACCCATTTCTCCCCAGCTTCCCGTTCAGTCATGTCATCTCCTCTTGGTACCCTGGAACCAGTGATGGTGGGAGTGGTATTTACATAATGGAAACTGGCAAATGCTACAACTCGGGGCGTTTTTTTGTTTGTTTCGCTGAGCTGGTTTACCATCAGTCAGGCTTACAGAAGGTGGGGTCGTGTTTTAGAGACATGTGAATAGTCTGGAGTGTGGGGTGTGTGTTGGTTAGTGGTGGGTGTAGTGTATTTCTAAAAGGAAATTCCTTCAAGGTCCTGTGTTGTGATGTGTTTTTCAGAAACTATCGGATCCAGCTTATACTTTGATGATAGTCATCTATATGTTACGGAAGCTATACAGGAACGAATGTCCTTCCTCACGGCCTGTGAGGCTCCAGAGTTGTGCTCCAGAGGTGCTATTCACACAGACCACAATATGAGGCCCCTTCAGTGGACCCTGGAGCTGAGTGATGCAGCCGCCCTGCCTGACAGCTCTTCCCAGGCTCCTGGGAAATGCCCGATTCTCTGCAGGAGGAGCCTGACCCAGGGCTGCAGCCCATGACTCTGCTCAGCCCCTCTACCTCAATCCTCCACTTCCAGGACCCTTATGCATGAAAAGGATGGTGGGGAGGGAGGAAAGCTGCAGTCTGGGAAGACAGATGCCCTACAAAGTCACATCCCTGACAGGACACTGCTCGAACGGATCACTACACAGTTTCTGGCAATGATGTAGAGTTCCCAGAACACCAGGGTTCTTCTTCCACAGAAACAAGTGGGCCTTGGGGCCGCCAGGCACAGGCCATGTGGAACCCCCTGGAGCGGGAAGGCCCTCAGAGTCAGTCATTCTATTCCTGCTCCTAAGAGAGAACAAGGGGAAAAAGGACAAATGAGTCCCAAGTAAAAGACTAAGCAAGACACACCCACCATCTCCATCCATGTCGTCATCGCAGGCATCTCCCTTTCCATCCCCGTCAGTGTCCTTCTGGTCATTATTTAGGACATTCCGGCAGTTATCACAGGCATCCCCAAAGATATCTTTGTCACCGTTCCTCTGGTCCACATTGTGAATCAGGACACAGTTATCCTAAAGGATCAAAAGACCAACATTAACTCTGACCTTTACTGAATCCCCACTGTGTGCCTGGTCCTGCAGTGGATGCCAGCCAACCTTCCCCCGACTGGCATGAGATGTCGCAACTCAGGAGGCCCAAGTTCATCAGTTTTATAAACATTTCAGAATCTTAGAATAAAAAATTGCAGTGCTATGGGAACGCAGGCATGGAAACAGACAATTGGGATGATTAATATAAATAGTTGACTTCACGGCCTTTCTTCCACCATCCCTGGTACGTGGCAATTCATAGGCCCTCCCAGCAAAGCAGGTACCTACCTGCTCATTCAGGATCCCATCTCCATCCGCATCCTCGTCACAAGCATCTCCAAGGCCATCTCCGTCTGCATCCTCTTGGCCGGAGTTTGGCACATACTTGCAGTTGTCCTAGGTTGGAGAAACACAGCTCAGAGACACATCTACATTTGTATCTTTTCAGCTTTATTGAGGTATAACTGACAAATAAAATTGCAAGACATTTAAAGTGTATAATGTGATGATTTGATATACATTGATATTGTGAAGGGATTCCCCCATTGAGTTAATTAACATATGCATCACCTCACATGTTTATCTCCCCATTTTTTTTTTTTTGCTGAGAACATTTAAGTTCTACTCTCTTAGCAAATTTCAACTATACAGTACAGTACAGTGTTATCAACTATAGTCACCATGTTATACATTAGATCCTCAGATCTTATTCATCTCATGGCAGGAAGTTTGCACCCTTTCATCAACTTCTCCCCATTTCCCCCATCCCCAGCTCCATCTGTCTTAAGTCAAAAACTATTTCTGCTTGTACCTGTCTGGCTTTTTAAAATATATTTATTTATTTTTGGCTGCGTTGGGTCTTCACTGCTGCACGCTTTCTCTAGTTGCGGTGAGCGGGGGCTACTCTTTGTTGCAGAGTAGGGCTCTAGGCACATGGGCTTCAGTAGTTGTGGCACGTGGGCTCAGCAGTTGTGGCTCGTGGGCTCTAGAGTGCAGGCTCAGTAGTTGTGGTGCACGGGCTTAGTTGCTCTGCGGCATGTGGGATCTTCCCGGACCAGGGCTCGAACCTGTGTCTCCTGCATTGGCAGGCGGATTCTTAGCCACTGTGCCACCAGGGAAGTCCCTACCTCTCTGGCTTTATTGTGGATGGCTGTTTTGCTACATTTGCGATGCAGCTACTTCAAAAATACAATTTTAAATGGAACCCAAAGAACCTCTGCCCCATATAAGATGTGGCTTTGGAAAGCCACAGAGTGAGTGTGCGTGCATGTGCGTGTGTGTTTTTCCCCTGCTCGTCCCCCTTACCTTTCTGCAGTTCCTGGCAGAGCACAGCAATTCTTCGTCAGGGTAGCTGTCAATGTCCACGTCCTTTCCGCAGATGTAGCCGTCACCAGCCCAGCCAACCCCACACTGTGAAGGGAAAACCCGTCAGGAGCCCAGGAGCTGAGCCTGGTGGGAGGCCAGGGCCTGACAGGGGCCTCTGCTCCTGTGTGTGCATCCCCAGAGGGAGGCCAGAAAGCTTTGTTCGCAGGATTTTCAAACTATTAAACTGTGTTTTGAATAGTCTAATGGTTCAAAATTCAAAAAGTACAAAGGGAGAGTGAAAACTCCTAACTCCTTCCTGCTCTTGCACCCTGGCTCAGGAACCAAGGCAATCTGCTCTCATGAATACTTTCAGAGACATGCTGGGCAGAGACCAGCAAACACACATACATTCTTTTTCTCTTTTTGTCCTTCAGCACAATTGGTAGCACACATATAAACACTGCTCTGTACCTTGATTTTTAAAAAATTAACATTATATCTTAGAACTCTTTTCATATTACCACATGTAGATTTGTGTCTTCCTTTTTAATGGGCACAGATATATCATACATAAAGTGGAATGCATGCACCTCAATTAATTCAACCAGTCCCCTACTGGTCAGTGTCAAGTCGTTAAAACCTTTTTCTGTTGCAAACAATGCTGCCACAAAGAATTCGAGGACATTTATCATTCTGCACATGTACTGGCTTCTTAGTATGAAATTCTTGGTTCAAAGGGTATTTGTATTTGTACTTTTGAATTATTGTCAAAATGTTCTCCATATGATAATCCAATTTCTTCTCCCAGTGGAAATGAATGCACACAAGGGTGGAGCGGCTTCTGTGGCACCTTCCTTAGCATTCTGGAGCCACAGTCGTATCTCTGAATCTAATGGTCTTCTAGATCAATTTCCACCACAGCAGGAACCTTCCAAAGTGCTTTACCTCTACTCATATCTTTTAATAGGTGAAGATTCCCACAGGTGTAGGGCTGTCTGCATGTTCTCTACGTTTCTGGAAAAGTCTACCCAAGTTCCGTGCCACCACCAGCTGCTGAGAGCAAGCCTTCATTGTCAACAGAAGAGGCATTAAAATAACAGTTACTCTATACCAGACTCTATAGGCATTTTCTCCAGTCCTTACAGTGATGCTGCAAGGTCATCACTTTTTACAAAAAGAGTGGACTTTTACAAAAAAGTCCCATTTTACAAAAGAGTGGACTCAGCTCAGAGTGGCTAAGTCCCTTGCCCAACGTCTCAGAGCTGGGACTTGAACTCAAGACTGTCCCAGTTCAATGTTTTCTGCCACATGTATTTGGTTAACAGGCACTTTGAGTTCTCCCTCTGATAGTCCATGTAGTTGGCCTGGCTAAAGGATGAATGATAAACCCAAGAGAAAGGAAAACCTTCCATAAGCGTTGTCCTGGGTATGAGGTGGTACCTGGGAGCTCAGCTCAGGAGCAGGATAGGTGCCCCAGGAGGGGCAGGCAGAACTGCAGAAGGGACGGGAGACAAGGGGGCCTGGGAAATGACAGGGAACCAGCAAGGCAGGGGTGGGTAAGAGTCGGGGGAACAGGGCCAAGGGAAGAGAAACTTCACATGAGTAAATGTTAAATTTCCTGCCCTCATGAATCAAAATAAGGTGATTTAAGACCAGTGACTTCCTAAGCTGCAGCCTGTCTGTTCTCAATCATGTACACCCTGCTTCTGCAACCAGAGATGTAGAAGGCAGGATCCAAAGACACCCCTCCCAGTAACTACCCCTATTTCTGTTCAACTGCTTCAGCAGGGCCTTCAGAAGGCCTGGAAAGCTCAGCCATGGGCTATGGTCCTTGACTCATTTTAATGAAGAAAAGATTTCCTCTAGGAACAAGTATGTTTTAATGAGCCATTTTCTGGCAGATTAACTTATTTTAGTCACACCAAGTGTATTAATCCTCTGCCATCTGTCATTGTGCCTTATTACAAATTCAAAAACACATTAAGAAAAAAAAAAACACATGAAGAGCCTCATCACCCACCATCCCAGGGGAATCATTAATTTGTTCACAGAAAATGAGGATTTAAACAAAGATATACGCTTGCCTCTCAATGGGAATAAACATGCCCCATCAACAGGAATTAGAGGAACTGTTGATTTTTTTCTCCCCCTTGAACCCAGCCCGTTCCTTCATCAGTATCTTGTTACAAATTATCTGTGCTGCTGGAGAGAGCTGGTGTCATCACAGTTATTTCTCTTAGTTTTGATTCTTCTCATTTTTCCTATTTGAAAGTGATATGCCCATTGTAGAAAATTCTGAGAACATGAAGGTAAGGGAGTCTGAGTTTGAGGTATAAAGAAGAGAGAAAAAGTCTCCCAGGATCCATCCTGCCCCTCAGGGTGATCGCCATGAACCTATGAACCCCCAACTCTAAAGGGCCTGGCTCCCTGGGGAGGAAGAGGGACGTGAGCAGCTGAAGACGGCTGATTGAGCAGCACCTAGAATCCCCCAGGACTCCATGGCAGGATGGATGGCAGGCATGAACCTCATTCCTCGCCAAGGGCCCACTACACACCTGCCTGGAGGGAGACCCTTGCAAGGCTGCAACTGCCCTGCCCTCTACCCACCTCCTCCTCCCCAGGCCGGCTCCTTGGTGGGGAACCACATGGGAAGGAGAGTGAGCACCCACTGAGCTACTCCTGAACCCAGCCGAGGTGGACACAGAGAACAGAGGGTGCTGCGGAAGATGGGAGGTTTTTCTCCCAGGGTTTATAAGAGCAGCCCACCACCCCTCCACTGTGGCTCACCTCCTGGAGTATGAGGCCAGATTTTGAAACTGGACGTCCTCAGGGTGAGGACAGTAAGGAAAGGCAGCAGTGCGCTCATATAAACAAGCAGCCAGGGCAGCAGTCGGAAGGGAGAGAAGGAGGCTCCTTCCTCTCCGGCTGCTCACTTCTTGGGCCTTCCAGAGGGGGTGGCTGGGAGCTGGGGCTCCACCACCGAGGTGCCCAAGGGGATGGTGCCGACCCATGGCCAAGAGGGAGAGAAAGAGGGTGGCTGATGGTTAGGTGGACTTCAGATTGCTCCCCACAAACTCAGCTGACTCTGTTATTACTACATCCTTTGTTTACTTTGATGGAATTGTTTTCATTCTTGAGTACTTTTACCCTGAAGCAAGTAGAAACCGGAGAGGTGTGGTGTTTCAAATGGAAGGGGGAAAATGATAAAGCAAGTAGCAAACAACTTACCACGCATGTCACATCCCCCAGCCTCTCTTCAATGCACTGTGCGTTCACGCTGCAAGGGTTCAGTTCTGGATTCCTGCAGCTTCTTTCCATTTTGCATCCCCTCGTCTGATCACCAACGTACCCTGGTTTACAAGGCCCACAGCGATAAGATCCCTGTAAGGAGAAGAGCAAGACGGTGAGCCAGGGCCTCAGACCTGCGAGCAAAGGTACGGCGCTTGTGTCTATTTTTACATGTACTCGATGATGCCAGGATGAAGTGAGCCCCATGCCTGCCTCTGCTTATGTGGATGTCTTATAACACTGCGTGAGTATTGGGGGAGACACTACCAGACTGAGAGCCACAGCAGGCCACGGAGGCATGAAGGAACACAATCGAAGGGAGAAGGCTGGCCAGTGAGCCACTTTGATTTGCCGGCTCCACTGTGGAGGGCAAGGAGGAAAGGGCTGAAAACTCCAGTGAAGTCCTGGGAGGTGGAGCGAGAAAATTTACTCTGGGGACAAAGAACACGGTTTGGTTAAAAAGCAAATGAGAAAAAAATTTTTAATGTTCATTTGGCTTTTTTTTTTTTAACAATCAAGTGACAAAGGAACAGAGAAATGTCGTTGGCCTTGCACCGAGAATTCTTGATGAGGTGGGGTGCTGTGGAAGAAACCTGGCAAGTGAGCTGTCAGCTCCATTGCGATGGCACTTCCAGGGCAAGCCTGACTTCTTTTTTTCACTGAGATAGACTTTACATATCATGAAAGACACCCACGTAAACTATACAATTCAATGATTTTGATCACTCACAACCCCTGAATCACTGAATCCAAAAGATGCTTTCCAAGTATTATTATTTTATTTTTCCCACACTGCAGGGCTTATGGGATCTTAGTTCCCCAACAAGGGATTGAACCCAGGCCCTGGGAGAATCCTAACCACTGGACTGCCAGGGAATTCTCTCCAATGATCTTTCTTGATCTGTCAGCCTCATTGGAAGACTCCCTTTGGTCAGTTCTTTCCTTTTCTTTGCTTCTCTGCTCTTTTTCCTTTGCCTACTTCTTCATTTTTGAGGTTTTCTAGAGTTCTATTTTGTAGACAGTTCCACTGTCTACTTTTCCTCTCCCTGAGTAGCTTTAGTTATTACCTTCATGTCACTGTCTCCCAAATCCATATCTGCAGACTAGCTTTGTCTTGGTAAAAAGCTAAGAAGCAATAAGTCCCAGTATATTCCCAGGCAACATTGTGGATAAGAACAGGGCTCTGCAGCCAGACTGGATGTCTTATGAGATGTGTGGCCTTTGCCTAATTATTTAACTTTCCTGTGCCTCAGTTTCTTCAACTGTAAAATGGGGATAATAATAGTGCCTATAGGGCTTCCCTGGTGGCGCAGTGGTTGAGAGTCCGCCTGCCGATGCAGGGGACACAGGTTCATGCCCCGGTCCAGGAAGATCCCACATGTCGCAGAGCGGCTGGGCCTGTGAGCCATGGCCACTGAGCCTGCACATCCAGAGCCTGTGTTCCGCAACGGGAGAGGCCACAGCAGTGAGAGGCCCGCGTACCGCACAGAAAAAAAAAAAAAAAAAAGTGCCTATTGACAGGTTTGTTGTGAGGATTAAAATAAGTGACTTGATATTTATAAACTGCTTCGATATATAAGGAAACTAGGAACCTAGAGATTAAAAGCCTTTCCCAGGAACATACAGTAAGTGAGAAGCAGTCATACCTGGAGCCAATAGCTCCTTCACTGACAGTCTACTGTGCTACACCTATCATCTTGGAAAGAGTCAACAGGAACTTTCAGAAATAAAAGCCAAATCTGATTAGTTAAAATTTCAACCCACTAAGTGTTAGGCATTTTAATTTAATACAAATGACTTTTGAGAAGTTCTATGAAAATAATGAATACCATTCGGGAATTGTGTTGTCACAAGTAAAATGCATATTTTGGAATACTGAACTATTAATACAAACTAAAAAGCTCTTCTTATTTAAAAAATACTAGAATGATAATATTTTATTCAATAAACATTCATTCAAAAGCCCAACACTGATCAGGAAACTTGCATAAGCCTCTTAGATAGCCTCATCCACCAGAGGGCAGAGAGCACAAGCAAGAACTACAATCCTGCAGCTTGTGGAACAAAAACCATATTCACAGAAAGATAGACAAGATGAAAAGGCAGAGGGCTATGTACCAGATGAAGGAAGAAGATAAAACCCCAGAAAAACAACTAAATGAAGTGGAGATAGGCAACCTTCCAGAAAAAGAATTCAGAATAATGATAGTGAAGATGATCCAGGACCTCGGAAAAAGAATGGAGGCAAAGATCGAGAAGATGCAAGAAATGTTTAACAAAGACCTAGAAGAATTAAATAACAAACAAACAGAGATGAACAATACAATAACTGAAATGAAAACTACACTAGAAGGAATCAATAACAGAATAACTGAGGCAGAAGAACGGATAAGTGACCTGGAAGACAGAATGGTGGAATTCACTGCTGTGGAACAGAATAAAGAAAAAAGAATGAAAAGAAATGAAGACAGCCTAAGAGACCTCTGGGACAACATTAAATGCAACAACGTCCACATTATAGGGGTCCCAGAAGGAGAAGAGAGAGAGAAAGGACCAGAGAAAATATTTGAAAAGATTATAGTCAAAAATTTCCCTAACATGGGAAAGGAAATAGCCACCCAAGTCCAGGAAGCACAGAGAGTCCAATACAGGATAAACCCAAGGAGAAACACACCGAGACACATAGTAATCAAATTGGCAAAAATTAAAGACAAAGAAAAATTATTAAAAGCAACAAGAGAAAAACAACAAATAACACACAAGGGAACTCCCATAAGGTTAACAGCTGATTTCTCAGCAGAAACTCTACAAGCCAGAAGGGAGTGGCATGATATACTTAAAGTGATGAAAGGGAAGAACCTACAACCAAGATTACTGTACCTGGCAAGGATGTCATTCAGATTTGATGGAGAAATCAAAAGCTTTACAGACAAGCAAAAGCTAAGAGAATTCAGCACCACCAAACCAGCTCTACAACAAATGCTAAAGGAACTTCTCTAAGTGGGAAACACAAGAGAAGAAAAGGACCTACAAAAACAAACCCAAAATAATTAAGAAAATGGTCATAGGAACATATATATCGATAATTACCCTAAACGTGAATGGATTAAATGCTCCAACCAAAAGACACAGGCTTGCTGAATGGATACAAAAACAAGACCCATTTATATGCTGTCTACAAGAGACCCACTTCAGACCTAGGGACACATTCAGACTGAAAGTGAGGGCATGGAAAAAGATATTCCATACAAATGGAAATCAAAAATTACAGGGAAAAAAACCCGTAAAAAACACAAACACATGGAGGCTAAACAATACGTTACTAAATAACTAAGAGGAAATCAAAAAATACCTAGAGACAAATGACAATGAAAACATGACGATCCAAAACCTATGGGATTCAGCAAAAGCAGTTCTAAGAGAGAAGTTTATAGCTATACAAGCCTACCTCAAGACACAAGAAAAATCTCAAATAAACAATCTAACCTTACACCTAAAGGAACTAGAGAAAGAAGAACAAACAAAACCCAAAGTTAGCAGAAGGAAAGAAATCATAAAGATCAGAGCAGAAATAAATGAAATAGAAACTAAGAAAACAATAGCAAAGATCAATAAAACTAAAAGCTGGTTCTTTGAGAAGATCAACAAAATTGATAAACCATTAGCCAGACTCATCAAGAAAAAGAGGGAGAGGACTCAAATCAATAAAATTAGAAATGAAAAAGCAGAAGTTAAAACAGACGCTGCAGAAACACAAAGCATCCTAAGAGACTACTACAAGCAACTGTATGCCAATGAAATGGACAACTTGGAAGAAATGGACACATTCATAGAAAGGTATAACCTTCCAAGACTGAACCAGGAAGAAATAGAAAATATGAACAGACCAATCACAAGGAGTGAAATTGAAACTGTGATTAAAAATCTTCCAACAAACAAAAGTCCAGGACCAGATGGCTTCACAGGTGAATTCTATCAAACATTTAGAGAAGAGCTAACACCCATCCTTCCCAAACTCTTCCAAATCATTGCAGAGGAAGGAACACTCCCAAACTCATTCTATGAGGCCACCATCACACAAAACAAGACATACCAAAACCAGACAAAGATACTACAAAAAAAGAAAATTACAGAGCAATATCACTGATGAATATAGATGCAAAAATCCTCAACAAAATACTAGCAAACTAGAATCCAACAACACATTAAAAGGATCATACAATATGACCAAGTGGGATTTATCCCAGGGATGCAAGGATTCTTCAATATATGCAAATCAATCAATGTGATACACCATATTAACAAACTGAAGAATAAAAACCATATGATCATCTCAATCGATGCAGAAAAAGCTTATGACAAAATTCAACACCCATTTATGGTAAAAACTCCATAAAGTGGGCATAGAGGGAACCTACCTCAACATAATAAAGGCCATATATGACAAACCCACAGCAAACATTGTTGTCAATGGTGAAAAACTGAAATCATTTCCTCTAAGATCAGGAAAAAGACAAGGATATCCACTCTTGCCACTATTATTCAACATAGTTTTGGAAGTCCTAGCCACAGCAATCAGAGAAGAAAAAGAAATAAAAGGAATACAAATTGGAAAAGAAGAAGTAAAACTGTCACTGTTTGCAGATGACATGATACTATACATAAAGAATCCTAAAAATGCCACTAGAAAACTACTAGAGCTAATGAATTTGGTAAAGTTGCAGGATACAAAATTAATGCACAGAAATCTCTTGCATTTCTATACACTAATGATGAAAAATCTGAAAGAGAAATTAAGGAAACACTCCCATTTACCAATGCAACAAAAAGAATAAAATATGTAGGAATAAACCTACCTAGGGAGACAAAAGACCTGTATGCAGAAAACTATAAGACACTGATGAAAGAAATTAAAGATGATACCAACAGATGGAGAGATATACCATGTTCTTGGATTGGAAGAATCAATATTGTGAAAATGACTATACTACCCAAAGCAATCTACAGATTCAATGCAATTCCTATCAAATTACCAATGGCCTTTTTTACAGAACTAGAACAAAAAATCTTAAAATTTGTATGGAGACACAAAAGACCCTGAATAGCCAAAGCAGTCTTGGGGGAAAAAAATGGAGCTGGAGGAATCAGACTCCCTGACTTCAGAGTATAATATAAAGCTACAGTAATCAAGACAATATGGTACTGGCACAATACAGAAACGTAGATCAATGGAACAAGATAGAAAGCCCAGAGATAAAGCCATTCACCTATGGTCAACTAATCTATGACAAAGGAGGCAAGGATATACAATGGAGAAAAGAGTCTCTTCAGTAAGTGGTGCTGGGAAAACTGGACAGCTACATGTAAAAGAATGAAATTAGAACACTCCCCAACACCATACACAAAAATAAACTCAAAATGGATTAGAGATCTAAATGTAAGACTGGACACTATAAAACTCTTAGAGGAAAACATAGGAAGAACACTCTGAAATAAATCACAGCAAGATCTTTTTTGATCCACCTCCTAGAGTAATGGAAATAAAAACAAAAATAAACAAATGGGAACTAATGAAACTTAAAAGCTTTTGCACAGCAAAGGAAACCATAAACAAGATGAAAAGACAACCCTCAGAATGGGAGAAAATATTTGCAAACGAATCAACGGACAAAGGATTAATCTCCAAAATATATAAAGAGCTCATGCAGCTCAATACTAAAAAAAACAAACAACCCAATCCAAAAATGGAAAGGAGACCTAAATAGACATTTCTCCAAAGAAGACATACAGATGGCCAAGAAGCACATGAAAAGCTGCTCACCATCACTAATCATTAGAGAAATGCAAATCAAAACTACAATGAGGTATCACCTCACACCAGTTAGAATAGGCATCATCAGAAAATCTACAAACAACAAATGCTGGAGAGGGTGTGGAGAAAAGGGAACCCTTTTGCACTGTTGGTGGGAATGTAAATTGATACAGCCACTATGAACAACAGTATGGAGGGTCCTTAAAAAACTAAAAATAGAATTACCATATGACCCAGCAATCCCACTACTGGGCATATACCCATAGAAAACCATAATTCCAAAACACACATGCACCCCAATGTTCATAGCAGCACTGTTTACAACAGCCAGGTCATGGAAACAACCTAAATGCCCATTGACAGATGAATGGATAAAGAAGATGTGGCACATATATACAATGGAATATTACTCAGCCATAAAAAGGAACAAAATTGGGTCATTTGTAGAGACTTGGATGGACCCAGAGAGTATCATACAGAGTGAAGTAAGTCAGAAAGAGGAAAACAAATATCGTATATTAACGCATGTATGTGGAACCTAGAAAAATGGTACAGGTGAACTGGTTTGCAGGGCAGAAATAGAGACACAGATGTAGAGAAGAAACGTATGGACACCAAGGGGGGGAAGCCGCGGGGGGTGGGTGTGGTGGTGTGATGAATTGGGAGATTGGTATTGACATGTATACACTGATGTGTATAAAAGTGATGACTAATAAGAACCTGCTGTATAAAAAACCCCCAAAAAACCCAAAACCCCGAAACCCCAACACTGCAACTTTGAGAGAAGATAAAGAACAAATTTGGCATTTATAAAATTATTATTATTATTATTTTTTTGGCCATGCCACACAGCTTGCGGGATCTTAGTTCCCCAACCAGGGATTGAACCCGAGCCCTCATTAGTGACAGCGCAGAGTCCTAACCACTGGACCACAAGGGAATTCCCATATAAAATCATTCTTATATAGAAAATTACTTATAAATTACTCTTACATTAAAAACTGTTTTTCAGCACAAACTTTTATCCTCACTTGCAAATCAAATATATTATGCCCATATGTTCTCCATGTGTTTTGGGGTTATGATTTATGTACACATACTTGTTTTAATAACTGGTCTTCCATAACAAGAGCCATGAAAAATACTCACCAAAGTGTTAACACAGATAGAATTGAGAACACATGCTCCACTGCGACACTCATCAAAGTCAGTGCAGACCTAGTACAGAGACGTTTAAAGGGACACTGTTTAAGTAGAAAGACAAATACATTTTGCTTTGTTTTGACATCTTGTGTGAAGCGAGGACATGCAATTCCAGGTAGGCTGGTGATCAGAGTATATCCTTAGTGGCCCTGCTTTTGCTTGACGGTATCCCACTTGCCCTGAGTTTTGGAGTCTCTTCACAAAGTGATATTAGCCAGGGTTCTGGGGATTTTACTGCTCTAGGGCTGGTTTTTATGTCAATTTGGGGGCTTCTGTTTCTGCATTCTATGTGTAACACAGGTTTGGAGCTCATGACTATATGTCTTACAAGCTTGGAGCTTTGATTTGTTGTGGGCAACTGTCATTTCTGTCAACCATGTCCCAAAGTTGACATCAAGCTTCCTGTTGATTTTGGGGGGCTAAGAAAGTTTTCTCATCTCCTTGTAATAAGTAGGGTAGCTTTCTAAGGCTTCTGGCTTTCTTCAGGGGTATTAGGTCTTTCTAAAGGTTCAAGACTACATCTGCTATACCCACATAGTGCTTGAACCCCAGTTTCCCACTTGGAGGACCTAAAACCATCTCCCACCTCCCATGAGCTGCTGTGACATCAGTTTCCACCCACAGCTCTGACTTTGAGTTCCCTCTTTGTTTCTCGAACCTGCACATTTCCTTTTATTTCTTTTGATATTGGCCATGCATTAAAATTTGTTGTTTAATTTTAGCAAGTTGGTTCCCTTTGACTTGAGTTCATTCTACCATATTCTGGAAATCCACTGGAAGGGCTCCTTCCTAGCTTACATAAAGCACCTTCTGTTCTTTTTGTCTATTTTCCTTAGCTTAGTCTTGGCGATTCTGTCTTTAGAGAAGAGGAAGACAAACTTAGGTCATTACTCCAATGGCTTCTTGTCATTCCTGTGTGTCGAGCTTGGCTCCTTTTTCTAGTCTAAAAAATGATGCCCTCTAGGATCCTTTGATAGGCTGCTAGGAAATAATGAACGTCTGCCCTCCTTTAAAGCTAATAATTTCCGTAAGGTAGTAAAATATATTTATAGACCAACCATTTTTAAGGGCTGAAAACATCAAAAAGTATTTCACGGTCAGTCAGTTAAATAATGGCCAGGATATGGTAGAACATTTGGAAATAAACGGAGACGGTCACAAACTGCTTGAGTGCTTTACAGCAATTTACGGCTTATATAAGAAGAAAGGCAGGTTTCCTCAGGGGATTATTTCTACTCTTGAAATCCTCTCATCTCTAAAACAGCTTCTGATCAGCAACAATGACTCTATGAAAGTGACCTAATTTTTCAAAGCTTTCGCTTCCCCAGTTCTTAAGTTAATTGGGGGGACGAAATGTTCAAGAGACTACCAACAAAGTAAGGCTGAATCATGCCACATGTCCAGGATCACCCCCTTCACTGCTTTCCTAGTGCTACTCGATTATCCCAGTTGACTAGCTTCCTCCTCACTAGCCTTGGTGAAATCAGTTGGAAAACTTCCTAATGTGCCCGCAGTGCATGAGGACATTCTTCTGCACACCCTTGGCCGCTCAGGGAGGTAAAAGGTTATATGGACAGAGGTGGGAACCAACCAAAGGTTTTCTGTTGGTAATTAGAGATTAAAAGGCCACAACTTCAGCCCACCTGCTTGTTTGTCTTGGCAAAATTGATCCCAACACCCTGCACCGTGGTCCCTGTGAAGCCCACCGGGCAGGTGTCACATCTGAAGCCAGGAGCCAAGTTCACACAGCGCACGCCTGGGTAGCAGGGATGATATTTGCACTAGAGAGAAAGAAAAATTCACTCTTTAGCCACATGGAGAAAACACTCTCAAACTTCCATTCATCTATTTGCGCAGACTTGGGGATTCCTTTAACTATCCATTTTTTGGTGCTCGACATGATCAAAGGCAATAAAGGCTTCCACTTTCATAGTTACTCACAGAATGCCTGACCCACACGGTCTGGAGGTTGCCTTGTAGTGGGCTTTTGCTATATTATAGAATCACGCACAACCGACTGGAAAGAGTCCTTAATGTTAACCAGTCTACCTCCCAGTGCCAATTCCCTGATATTCTAACTTGGAGTTTTAAAACCTCTGTTGAGAGGACAGTGCTCCTGGACCACTTGTCAGCTGGCTATTAGTTGAGTCCAAAGAAACCAACTACTCAAACAAAAAGACCTTGAGAAGACAAAGCCAGGGCAGTTGTTTCTTGAGTTAAGATGTGATTCATCAGGGTCTGTGCCTGCCTTTGTGCCCGCCTTTGTGCCCTACCAAATCCATGACTGTTCCTAGGCTCTCACAGTCTAGGAGGTTCATTCTGACTTTGTTTTGTTTTTAACCAGTTCAACTAATGTAAAAAACATGACCACTTCCTGCCCTTTCAAAAGGAGGAAAATTCCAGCTCACAGATAAAAACCAGATGCAGTTCTGTGAAACATGTGCAGATGTTCTTCCAGTGGAGGGATGACTAAAGACCATCTTAATTGCTTACTACCTGGGGAGGTAATCAGCTACCACAAGCCTGCAGGATCCATGTGTGTGAAAGCTCCTTCCAGCCTTCCTCTGGCCTGATGGGAGGGCAAAGGCACATTCTGGGGGCAGCCTTGTTACCCACTGTGAACACTGTTTTGGGACTGGACCAGTGACTGGCTAACCATGGTCCTTCAGAGGCTTTGCCAGCTGGCCAAACAGCCCATATTTGCTGTATGTCTTTCTGGCTCCATCTCTGGGCACTTTTGGTTACTCACAGATAATGGGGCCTCTTCAAAAGGTCTTATTGGTTTGAGATTCGTGTCTGCTCCTCTGTTTTAGGAAGACTGAAGCAATCAGTTGCAACTCCTGAAATATACGCTTACCCAGATCTTTCCCCTCCCACGTTTGCAAATGTGTGGAAAAATCACAATCGTCACAGAGACTGCTTCAGAGAAAGAATCAATGTTAGAGTTGAAGGCTGAAATCTCAGCATTGTAGCAACACAAACCGGAAGAGTGGGAACCACGGAGGGGAGACGTAATGATCACGGCCACAACTGTGTGTCATGCCTCCTCATTCCCACCATCACAGATCTCTAAGGATTCCTGAGGGAGTAGTTTTTATGTAGCCTGGAGGACAACCCAAGTCATCCCTTAGTCATCAACATGACTTCTTTTTCCATAAGCTGTCGGGTGTACAAAATACTGAGGGAGCCCCAGCCTATGGAGTTGAACTTTTACCTCATCAACGTCAGAACAGGTGATCCCATTTCCTACGTAGCCCTCAGGGCAGGGCCCACAATGAAAGCCATCTCTGGTGTTGGTACATCGGACGCCACGGAAACACGGGTTGGAATCGCACCGGCGCACTGGGGGTGTCAGGGATGCTGGGAGCACGGGGGGCACCACGGTGGCGGGGTTTGGAGACTGAAAGCTGAGAGGACCTAGAGGAAAACCATCATCCACAGGCTTATAAACCACCAAGAAAACAGAGCTGATACAGAAGCAAGTTTAGTTTCCCAGTGAACTTCTTTTCCCTTCCCTCTGCCTCTGTGCCAAACCTCCAGAAACCAGTGCCAGTGGAGCCTCACCCACCCAGGCCCGTCATCAGTTGGCATTTGCTGGTCCAACTCAGAATGCACCAGTTACTAGAAAAGCACTTACCGCAAGCCTGGCATTCAGCTATGGTGTTTCGCAAAAATGATGTCTCCTTGACCTTTAGAAATGGGAAGGGAAAAAAAAAAAGTTGGAAAAGGAGTTCCTGATGTATAATCCAGGAGTGAAAGAATCCATGAGTAGCAAACTATTAAGCAGTACTTAGAGGAGTGTTAAAGGAGCTCTTGGTAGTTGCCACTCTGCATGGAGCCCTGGTGTGTTTATCACAGGCTGGTCCCCCATTTTCAGAGCCCCAGGGCAGCGGGCTGCACGGGGCCACTTGGGGTCAGGCTCCAGGTCCCCTCCCTGCCTCTGCAGGCCTGCAGCTCCTTTAACTCCAACAAAGAGCTTCTCTCATAAGACTGGGCCTTCTCTGATGGTATGTCCTACTTGTTACCTGCTGTCTCAGAAGATCCTTCAACTCTCCCAGTAGCTGGTTTAGTTGTGACATCTGCCCCAAGAACTGCCGATTGAAGTCTCCTGTAGGAAGAGCAGAAGGTAAGAAGCATTCAGTCAGTGACAGCTATTTCTACAGTGACTCAAAAACAAACGATTTCCCAGACATCATCAAGACAAAGAACCTAAGATACAGGAATTTAATTTGGGGTAAAATTCATTGAATTCATCTAAAACATAATGATAATGATGCCACTGGGCTGGTTACTCCAAATTCCTATGAATTATACTAATAAAAGTGCAATGAAAATATTCCTTGCCCTGGACTTTGGCACAAGAGCCTCATCTCTGTAGGTATATGATCCTGTAGGGCTGCTCTGCCGACAGCCCACCTTTCTGGGATGGGACCCAGTCCAGCCGGGGGCCTGGGGGTTTGTGTTGATGGAGGTGTGCAAACTGCCCAAGAGCCCACACCTGTGCTTGTGGCGGCCAGCGGCTCGCTCTGCTGCAGGAAGCAGTCTTGCAGGCTGGCCACCTGGAACAGCGAGCCTCTCACCGCCAACTTCAGCTCTTCCAAGGAGTCCTGGAAGAAATCGGATTCATACCACACATTGCTGATGTCATTCAAAAGCCAATGAGCTTGCAGACGCACACAATTTTAACAGAGTAGGCCTGAATACTTGGACTCTGACACTTTACATAATTTTGTGGTTTTGCATTTTTTCCTGAAGCCTGCCAGCCCTATCCTTTTGACTGAAGCAAATATGGAAGAAACCAGTAATTTAGGAGAGTGCTGGCGTCCAGCGTGGTCTGAGAGTTCACGAAGGTGACTCAGAGAAGAGAAAAGGCAATCTTCCTTCATGGTAAACAAGCTCTTTTGTGGCAGGAGCCTCTTAAGAGTTGTCTGTTTATGGAGTTTAGACTGTAATGAATAAGACATTGACCCCAATTTTAAACACTATTGTTTTTAGGGTGTCTTGGATCCAGGTTTTAGCAAAGTCTCTGGTTTCCTTGGATTATGAGGATGAATAAACCATATATTCTTTTTTTTTTCGTATATTCTTTTTCTTTCTTTTTTATTGGGGTACAGCTGCTTTACAATGTTGTGTTAGTTTCTGCTGTACAGCGAAGTGAATCAGCTATACGTATACATATACACCCTCTTTTTTGGATTTCCTTCCCATTTAGGTCACCACAGAGCACTGAGTAGAGTTCCCTGTGCTATACAGCAGGTTCTCATTAGTTATCTATTTTATACATATTAGTGTATATATGTCAATCCCAATCTCCCAATTCATCCCACCCCGCCTTTCCCCTCTTGGTGTCCATACATTTGTTCTCTACATCTGTGTCTATTTCTGCCTTGCAAACAGGTTCATCTGTACCATTTTTCTAGATTCCACATATATATGTTAATATAAGATATTTGTTTTTCTCTTTCTGACTTACTTCACTCTGTATGACACTCTCTAGGTCCATCCAAGTCTCTACAAATGACCCAATTTCGTTCCTATTCCATTGTATATACGTACTACATATTCTTTATCCATTCCTCTGTTGATGGACATTTAGGTTGCTTCCATGACCTGGCTATTGTAAATAGTGCTGCAATAAATACTGGGGTGCATGTGTCTTTTTGAATTATGGTTTTCTCTGGGTGTATGCCCAGTAGTGGGATTGCTGGGTCATAGGGTAGTTCTATTTTTAATTTTTTAAGGAACCTCCATACTGTTCTCCATAGTGGCTGTACCAATTTACATTCCCACCAACAGTACAAGAGGGTTCCCTTTTCTCCACACCCACTCCAGCATTTATTATTTGTAGACCTTTTGATGATGGCCATTCTGACCGGTGTGAGGCGATACCTCATTGTGGTTTTGATTTGCATTTCTCTAATGATTAGTGATATTAAACTGTATATTGTGTGATGTATATTTTCATATATTTTCACATTACTGGTTTAGATCCATCATTCATTGTTAGTCATAGTCAATTTCCTCACCTCTTAATTTTGTAGCTTTTACTGTACCCATTATTTTATATATGTATGATAGAAAATGTTTATGTTAACTGGCAACATAAAGTCATCATTCTTATTTTAGAAATGAGCATACCAAGGATTTTCAGAGCGACTCTGCTTTTTCATTTAGCTAAGTTAAGATGTATGCAACACGTGCTACATAACAGGTATTTTGTTGGAATCAGACCATAAGCTGTATGGAGGCAGAGCCTAGAATGTGCCTACTGACTGATTAATTGACTGACTGACTGACTGAGAAGGTGACTATGAAGACAGAGCACTGTGGTCCTTGTTCGCAGTCTAAGGAGGTAGAACTTTTGGACAAAATTCCAGAAAATTCCATCTATTTCTGATGACCTTGGTTTTTAGAAATGGACTTATTTGGTGGTGGAGACTAATTTCTGAAATGTCAGTGACACAATTTCTGACTGTCATTCTGACTATTTGGGCTACTCTGGGGATTCAGAAATAAAGTTTGGCATATCTCTCCATTAATTTTTTTCTCTCTCTATAAATCTACACGAAATATATATACCACTCTTTCTCCCTCTCTCTAAACTTGGATTTTAGCTTTCTTGAAATTTCTGCTTGAAAATGCTTCCTATGTTTCAAGCACAAATTCTAGTATCTGATTCATAGTTTTTACATTATTATCTAAAACTTCTCAGCATTCCTAGTTACAATGGAAATTACTGTTTACACCCTGCTTCTTTACACAAAGGGCTCAGAATAACTTGGTAAAAGCACATATAATTTAGTTAAAGCATATAATAATGAAATAGAAGTGGAAAATAGTGATTGCAATATATAAAACAACAATATGGGCCACAGCGGATGAACGTAGTTACTGATTTGGGGTTCGACTTCCGTATCAGATGAAATTCTGGAACGATGAACAGTTATAGTAATAATTGGAAAAGACAAAGAATACTAGTTATTTATAGGAAACAAAGTATTTCCTAGCACAAAATTCTTTTTTTAAAATAAATTTATTATTTTTTTTTATATTTATTTTTGGCTGCATTGGGTCTTCGTTGCTGCATGTGGGCTTTTCTCTAGTTGTGGCAAGCAGGGGCTACTCTTTGTTGTGGTGCAAGGGCTTTTCATTGTGGTGGCTTCTCTTGTTGTGGAGAACGGGCTCTAGGAGCACGGGCTTCAGTGGTTGTGGCACGTGGGCTCAGTAGTTGTGGCACATGGGATCTTCCCAGGCCAGGGCTCAAACCCATGTCTCCTACATTGGCAGGTGGATTCTTAACCACTGCGCCACCAGGGAAGTCCCCCTAGTGCAAAATTCTAAGAGAAACATATGTGGCAATTTCTAGAGTAGGTGCAATGATACAATGAAAAAAAATACCATCAACAGGGCATAAAACGGAAGACAGAAGTGATGTGATTTGTAAGGCCTCATGGAATTAAGTTGGCAATAAGGGTCTTTTTGTTAGGGATGTTCTAGTGAGACCTGTGAAAAATGTTGTTCCTGGTGCTTGGCAATTTCCAATCATTCTTTTTTACTTTCACTAAAAATATAATAACGTTATAGAAAGATTACAAGTAGAGCATCCTATTGCCCTAAGATAGTTTAAAAATTTTTGCTATTCTTTTTGCTATTCCTTTCCTACTTTATAATTATATCCCCAAAGTCTCCACTTATCATCTAAGAGAGCAGCTCTCAATTTTGACTTCACGTTAGAATCAGTATTTTAAAAAATACTGATGCCGAGGCACCATCGCTATAGATTCTGATTTAACTTGTCTGGAGGGTGGGCCCTCTAGCAGTTGGTTTTTAAGTTCCACAGGTGTTTCTAACATGCAGCCAAAATTAGACCCACTCTTGACCTCAGCCCACTCTTCTGCATTCAGCAGAAGCTTCAGAAACTCATCTTTCCACTTTGGAGAATGGTTTGTGGGTTCTTACCTGTGCCTTCCTCTGGAAAGTCCTCAATTCAACCACCTCAGGACTCTGGGCGAGGCCAGAAAAGGCTCTGGGGAGATTGTGAATGGAATCCACTTGTGAGCAGTCCACGTAGAGCTCTACAGAGCCAGCTCCCCGGTGCAGATTGTTCAGTCTCAGGAGGATCCTGTGCCGCCTGCCGTCGGCCAGCTGCAGGTTGTTGAAAACCACCAAATGAATCTTCCCATCATTCTTCAGGTAACGGAGGATGGCTAGAACCAAGCACAGGTCAGTGAATAATGAGATAAAGGGAAAGGGCGTGATTCTGTGCTGCACAGCCTCCAGGTGACAATGGCAAGGCTGGGTCATTGGAAAGACGCAAGTAAGTCAGCACCATAAATTTTCAACATTTTGTGTGCCAGGCATTTTTCTAGGCACTGGCCACCACTCTGTTGCTGAGAATGTTTTGTGCTCATGAAGAGAGACAATAAGTAGTAAATTTGAAAATAAACAGTATAATTTCAGATAATGATGAGTACAGTGAGCAAGTAGAACCCATCAAACGTCAAGTAACATCCAAGTAAGCTCCTGAGGGCATGAATTCATTAATTCACAGACATTTACTGAGCACTACTACAGGGCTGGGTGCAGCCCTTCGGTGCTCTAAACACTTAATTTCTCCTCACTGCAACCCTATGAAACTGGAATGACTACAGGTGAGGAAAGGGAAGCTCAGATAAGCAAAGGAACTTGCTCAAGGACACAGTAAGTGACAGGACTAGAATTTGAAACTGAGTGTGGTTTATTCCATGACTAAAAGAATGCTAGGCCTGGATAGGCCTTTGTAAGGACTTCATGGAAGATCCACTACCTTACACAAAAAGACATTCCCAGTATTACAATGAGTGAAAAAAAGGTTATGAGTCAATACAGGTTCATTCCGAAAAAACTATGTAGGTATGTACATAGATGTATATACACATATACAGAAAATCAGAAGGAAATATTAATACGGTCATTGCTGGGTGCTTGGATGATGTGTTTTTTTTCCTTTTCTTCATTTTCATTGCCTGATTTTTCTACAAGAAACATGCATTACTTATGTAATACAAAAAAGTAAAAGAAAAAAATGAATTCCACACATAAACCCAGAGTGTGCTACAGTCAGTCTGTATGATTCATAACAAGTAACTGGGACCATCTTTCTTCAGATACCTCTTCTGTGAAGTGTAAATACCAACTTGGTGCTGCCCCATGGAGTAGCCAGCCAGGAGTATCTGTTTATGTTGCAATATTGCCAGAAAAAATAATCCCTACTACGAAATTTTAAAGATGTTTTTGAAGACTTCCTCCAAATACATTAGACTTTCTAGGTTGACTTCCCCACCCTTCTAAACCCTGACTAGATTTGCTTTCCCATTTGACCATGGCTGGAGGGGGCCAGTTGGCATCAGGGTCTGTGGTGTAGAGAGATGCCCTGAGGAGTCAGGAGATCTTCTCTCATGCCCATGTGGTCGCCACCACTTGCTTACCGAGAGAGAAGAATTGGTAAGACCTGACAGAACAGACTGGCTAGAAGGCCTTTCTATGGCTGTAGTACATTACTACATTTCCTGAAGCAAAGTATTGGTAAGGCTTAAGTAAATGTGGTATGAGGAGAAAGAAAACAGACGTGAGTAGAAATTCTTGAGGTGTTTTAAACATGGGATACAACAGAGTTTTTTTACCCCTTTATTTAATATTGTTGAGAATTTATAATAGTAACAGCATGGCTGGAAACTGGAGGCATAAGGTACACAAAAGAGGGGGGAAATGAACCCAAATATATGCACTAATTCAATATTTTAAGACGTCTATTTCTTTACTTTTTTGAATAGTTTTGCAAATCCCTGGCGTTTTTAGGCCAGTGAAAACACCACTTGGACTACCAGACTTCAACCAGGTCATAGACACATATACTCAGGATCTCCTCATTTTCATTATGGCCACAACCTCTGTTCCTCATAGTAACAGTTTAAGAGGATACACAGAGCAGCTTAAAACAAATACCCTTGGTCTTTCTCCCCTGGGATTTCTGTGGAATTCAAAAGAAACATATTTTCATGGGCCTCTTGCCTGCTTTTCGCAGGCCTTCCAGGCCATGTGGGCCATGATTTATTTTCATAACTGAATCGCTAAGTTTAATTTTATAAATAGTACCTAGTGGAGTACGTTATATGTATGACAGTTGCACATTAATGTTGTGACTATAAACTTTCAATGAATAATTAAATGATTGCATCAAAAGCTTTTCACATATAAAGTTAAAAAGTTTAGAGAGTAGCAATTTAACATCTATTGCAGGCAGCCAAAACTGCCATCGTGTTCATGCTGTCATTTAAGAGCACGCTATACTTCTGCCTTGCTTTGTGTTGCAGTGCAGCACTGAAATGACAGATTCCTCATGCTCCTAGATCTTGTGACAAGAGCAAGAGGAAAAAAAGGAAAAGAAGAATTACGGAAACTTCCATCTTCACAAGGTCTGTTAACAGAAAATTATCAAGTGCTTTGACATTTACCATTCTTCATACTTGATCCAATAATTTTCATTTTGCTTATGGCTTCCATTTTTTCATTTTTCTCTTTTATTGCAAACTCCTTACTTCAGTGCTTCTATATTTATTTTATCTTCAGAGCAGTAAGACTACCCCAGAGGGTTGACAGGCACCTGCTCAGAAAACTCAGCATTCTCCCATCAGTCACAATGAGTCTAGAAACAGCCTCAACAACCCAGGAGTCTGCAGCCTGGGAGATTCCCTGACCTTCTCCAGAAGCAGCACCACTGGAGGGGGGAGAGCAGACATGGTTCCCTTCCTCTCTGGTCCCCCCTTCCCAGTGCTCACCTTGCCCAGTCTTAGCCCAACATACACCCAGAGCAGAGGGGAGCAAAACAGAGGGGAAAATACAAGTAAGCCAGTAAGACATCACTTCTGCCTCCAGAAGGAGTGAAATATCAGGCCTGGAAGCCAGAAGGAGAAGTCTTCTCCTGGCTCCAGCCCACTTCTGCCCCTTAGCACCCCAGGGAGCAACGCACTCAGGAAAACCGTCACTGGGCACAGCTCTGCTTCTTCAGCTGAGGCACATTCCATTCTCTTGCTTGCTTCTCACTGAAACAAGTTTGCTTGGTGATTTCAGCCTTGTTCTCTCTCAGGGCGAGCACCAAGAACTCCTCTGATTAGAACTGAAGGCTGCAGGTCTTCAAACGGTGTTTCTGCCTCTACCTTGTTCTATCTCTGTGTTTCTCTGCCAGATTCCTTACTTACCTTCCTGCTGAGGGTCTCTTTCTATGCAGTTTTTCTGGACCGAAAGCTTGAGATTCTTACAGGACTGTTTTGACCAAATGATTGCCTTTTCAATACAACACACAAGCGAGCCAATGGAATCATTCACTAGCTCCCTAGTGGTCCGTAATTAACGTGTAACTTATCCCAGGACTGGCCCAACCTTCCTGCCACCTTCCATTCTGCTGATCACCAGCCAAGCTGAACGACCAGTTCTAACAACCCATGTTCACCCCTCTCTAGCTTTCTCCAGCCTCCCTCATCCTTTTCTTCCTGTGTGAATGTTCTCTTCTCCATTCCTCTCCTGCCTGCTCCATCATTGCCACAAATCTGAAGCCAAGATCCAGCTCAAACGCGCCAGACTCACTCTAGTCTTCCACCTTCCCCACGGTTGGAAGTTACTGCCTCATTCATCTTCCCTAACACTTTCTCGGTGCTTTGCTAGGTATACTTTTTCAGGACTCAGGTTCCAGTCATGGCTCGGACACTTAATCCCTATGTGACCCTGGGCCTGAAGTGTCCACTTCTTAAACTATTAAAAGGAGTCAATAAAAGCTGTCCTTCCTATTTCATTTTGTTTTCAGTGGTGGTCAAATAAGAAAATGCAAAAATATAAGCTGCTGTACAAACGTAGGTACTAGTATATTTGTTTATTTTCTCATCTTCTCTACTAAAGCATAAACTCTTGGGACAAGCAGTCTATTTCTTACTAATTTTCCCATACACCACAGCATCTGAGAACACCAAATACAACTATCTGTTGAATGAAAAAATAGATAAAATAGAGTATTCATGTATCTACTCTGATTTTTTAAATCCATAATCTTTTTAAAAATGTGGGGAGTTTCCATTAGTTTTTTTTTTTTTTTTTTAATTTTTTTATTATTATTTTTTTATTAGTTTCTGCTTTATAACAAAGTGAATCAGTCATACATATACATCTGTTCCCACATCCCCTCCCTCATGCATCTCCCTCCCTCCCACCCTCCCCATCCCACCCCTCCAGGCGGTCACAAAGCACCGAGCTGATCTCCCTGTGCTCTGCGGCTCCTTCCCACTATCTATCTACCTTACGTTTGGTAGTGTATATATGTCCATGCCTCTCTTTCCCTTTGTCACAGCTTACCCTTCCCCTTCCCCATATCCTCAAGTCCATTCTCTAGTAGGTCTGTGTCTTTATTCCCGTTTAACCCCTAGGTTCTTCATGACATTTTTTTTTTTTTAAATTCCATATATATGTGTTAGCATACGGTATTTGTCTTTCTCTTTCTGACTTACTTCACTCTGTATGACAGACTCTAGGTCTATCCACCTCATTACAAATAGCTCAGTTTCGTTTCTTTTTATGGCTGAGTAATATTCCATTGTATATATGTGCCACATCTTCTTTATCCATTCATCCGATGATGGACACTTAGGTTGTTTCCAGCTCCGGGCTATTGTGAATAGAGCTGCAATGAACATTTTGGTACATGTCTCTTTTTGAATTATGGTTTTCTCAGGGTATATGCCTAGTAGTGGGATTGCTGGGTCATATGGTAGTTCTATTTTTAGTTTTTTAAGGAACCTCCATACTGTTCTCCATAGTGGCTGTACCAATTCACACTCCCACCAGCAGTGCAAGAGTGTTCCCTTTTCTCCACACCCTCTCCAGCATTTATTGTTTCTAGATTTCTTGATGATGGCCATTCTGACTGGTGTGAGATGATATCTCATTGTAGTTTTGATTTGCATTTCTCTAATGATTAATGATGTTGAGCATTCTTTCATGTGTTTGTTGGCAGTCTGTATATCTTCTTTGGAGAAATGCCTATTTAAGTCTTCTGCCCATTTTTGGATTGGGTTGTTTGTTTTTTTGCTATTGAGCTGCATGAGCTGTTTATAAATTTTGGAGATTAATCCTTTGTCAGTTGCTTCATTTGCAAATATTTTCTCCCATTCTGAGGGTTGTCTTTTGGTCTTGTTTATGGTTTCCTTTGCTGTGCAAAAGCTTTGAAGTTTCATTAGGTCCCATTTGTTTATCTTTGTTTTTATTTCCATTTCTCTAGGAGGTGGCTCCAAAAGGATCTTGCTGTGATTTATGTCATAGAGTGTTCTACCTATGTTTTCCTCTAAGAGTTTGATAGTTTCTGGCCTTACATTTAGGTCTTTAATCCATTTTGAGCTTATTTTTGTGTATGGTGTTAGGGAATGATCTAATCTCATACTTTTACATGTCCCTGTCCAGTTTTCCCAGCACCACTTATTGAAGAGGCTGTCCTTTCTCCACTGTACATTCCTGCCTCCTTTATCAAAGATAAGTTGGCCATATGTGCGTGGGTTTATCTCTGGGCTTTCTATCCTGATCCACTGATCTATCTTTCTGTTTTTATGCCAGTACCACACTGTCTTAATTACTGTAGCTTTGTAGTATAGTCTGAAGTCAGGCAGCCTGATTCCTCCAGCTCCGTTTTTCGTTCTCAAGATTGCTTTGGCTATTCGGGGTCTTTTGTTTTTCCAAACAAATTTTGAAATTTTTTGTTCTACTTCTGTGAAAAATGCCAGTGGTAGTTTGATAGGGATTGCATTGAATCTGTAGATTGCTTTGGGTAGTAGAGTCATTTTCACAATATTGATTCTTCCAATCCAGGAGCATGGTATATCTCTCCATCTATTTATATCATCTTTAATTTCTTTCATCAGTGTCTTATAATTTTCTGCATACAGGTCTTTTGTCTCCTTAGGTACGTTTATTCCTAGATATTTTATTCTTTTTGTTGCAATGGTAAATGGGAGTGTTTTCTTGATTTCATTTTCAGATTTTTCATCATTAGTGTACAGGAATGCCAGAGATTTGTGTGCATTAATTTTGTATCCTGCTACTTTACCAAATTCATTGATTAGCTCTAGTAGTTTTTCGGTAGCATCTTTAGGATTCTCTATGTATAGTATCATGTCATCTGCAAACAGTGACAGCTTTACTTCTTCTTTTCCAATTTGGATTCCTTTTATTTCCTTTTCTTCTCTGATTGCTGTGGCTAAAACTTCCAAAACTAGGTTGAATAAGAGTGGTGAGAGTGGGCAGCCTTGTCTTGTTCCTGATCTTAGTGGAAATGGTTTCAGTTTTTCACCATTGAGGACAATGTTGGCTGTGGGTTTGTCATATATGGCCTTTATTATGTTGAGGAAAGTTCCCTCTATGCCTACTTTCTGCAGGGTTTTTATCATAAATGGGTGTTGAATTTTGTCGAAAGCTTTCTCTGCATCTATTGAGATGATCATATGGTTTTTCTCCTTCAACTTGTTAATATGGTGTATCACATTGATTGATTTGCGTATATTGAAGAATCCTTGCATTCCTGGAATAAACCCCACTTGATCATGGTGTATGATCCTTTTAATGTGCTGTTGGATTCTGTTTGCTAGTGTTTTGTTGAGGATTTTTGCATCTATGTTCATCAGTGATATTGGCCTGTAGTTTTCTTTCTTTGTGACATCCTTGCCTGGTTTTGGTATCAAGGTGATGGTGGCCTCATAGAATGAGTTTGGGAGTGTTCCTTCCTCTGAAATTGTTTGGAAGAGTTTGAGAAGGATGGGTGTTAGCTCTTCTCTAAATGTTTGATAGAATTCGCCTGTGAAGCCATCTGGTCCTGGGCTTTTGTTTGATGGAAGATTTTTAATCACAGTTTCAATTTCAGTGCTTGTGATTGGTCTATTCATATTTTCTATTTCTTCCTGAGTCAGTCTTGGTAGGTTGTGCATTTCTAAGAATTTGTCCATTTCTTCCAGGTTGTCCATTTTATTGGAATAGAGTTGCTTATAGTAATCTCTAATGATCTTTTGTATTTCTGCAGTGTCAGTTGTTACTTCTCCTTTTTCATTTCTAATTCTACTGATTTGAGTCTTCTCCCTTCTTTTCTTGATGAGTCTGGCTAATGGTTTGTCAATTTTGTTTATCTTCTCAAAGAACCAGCTTTTAGTTTGGTTGATCTTTGCTATCGTTTCCTTCATTTCTTTTTCATTTATTTCTGATCTGATCTTTATGATTTCTTTCCTTCTGCTAACTTTGGGGGTTTTTTGTTCTTCTTTCTCTAATTGCTTTAGGTGCAGGGTCAGGTTGTTTACTCGAAATGTTTCCTGTTTCTTAAGGTGGGATTGTATTGCTATAAACTTCCCCCTTAGAACTGCTTTTGCTGCGTCCCATAGGTTTTGGGTCGTCGTGTCTCCATTGTCATTTGTTTCTAAGTATTTCTTAATTTCCTCTTTGATTTCTTCAGTGATCACTTCATTATTGAGTAGTGTATTGTTTAGCCTCCATGTGTTTGTATTTTTTACAGATCTTTTCCTGTAATTGATGTCTAGTCTCATAGCATTGTGGTCGGAAAAGATACTTGATACAATTTCAATTTTCTTAAATTTACCAAGGCTTGATTTGTGACCCAAGATATGATCTATCCTGGAGAATGTTCCATGAGCACTTGAGAAAAATGTGTATTCTGTTGTTTTTGGGTGGAATGTCCTATAAATATCAATTAAGTCCATCTTGTTTAATGTATCATTTAAAGCTTGTGTTTCCTTATTTATTTTCATTTTGGATGATCTGTCCATTGGTGAAAGTGGGGTGTTAAAGTCCCCTACTATGATTGTGTTACTGTCGATTTCCCCTTTTATGGCTGTTAGTATTTGCCTTATGTATTGAGGTGCTCCTATGTTGGGTGCATAAATATTTACAATTGTTATATCTTCTTCTTGGATCGATCCCTTTATCGTTATGTAGTGTCCTTCTTTGTCTCTTCTAATAGTCTTTATTTTAAAGTCTATTTTGTCTGATATAAGAATTGCTACTCCAGCTTTCTTTTGATTTCCATTTGCATGGAATATCTTTTTCCATCCCCTTACTTTCAATCTGTATGTGTCTCTAGGTCTGAAGTGGGTCTCTTGTAGACAGCATATATATGGGTCTTGTTTTTGTATCCATTCAGCCACTCTGTGTCTTTTGGTGGGAGCATTTAGTCCATTTACATTTAAGGTAATTATTGATATGTATGTTCCTATTCCCATTTCCTTAATGGCTTTGGGTTCGTTATTGTAGGTATAGTCCTTCTGTTGTGTTTCTTGCCTAGAGAAGTTCCTTTAGCATTTGTTGTAAAGCTGTTTTGGTGGTGCTGAACTCTCTCAGCTTTTGCTTGTCTGTAAAGGTTTTAATTTCTCCATCAAATCTGAATGAGATCCTTGCTGGGTAGAGTAATCTTGGTTGCAGGTTTCTCTCCTTCATCACTTTAATTATGTCCTGCCACTCCCTTCTGACTTGTAGAGTTTCTGCTGAGAGATCAGCTGTTAACCTGAGATTCCCTTGTGTGTTATTTGTTGTTTTTCCCTTGCTGCTTTTAATATGATTTCTTTGTGTTTAATTTTTGACAGTTTGATTAATATGTGTCTTGGCGTATTTCTTCTTGGATTTATTCTGTATGGGACTCTCTGTGCCTCCTGGACTTGATTAACTATTTCCTTTCCCATATTAGGGAAGTTTTCAACTATAATCTCTTCAAATATTTTCTCAGTCCCTTTCTTTTTCTCTTCTTCTTCTGGAACCCCTATAATTCGAATGTTGGTGCGTTTAATGTTGTCCCAGAGGTCTCTGAGACTGTCCTCTGTTCTTTTCATTCTTTTTTCTTTATTTTTCTCTGCATCAGTTATTTCCACTATTTTATCTTCCACCTCACTTATCCGTTCTTCTGCCTCAGTTATTCTGCTATTGATCCCATCTAGAGTATTTTTCATTTCATTTATTGTGTTTTTAATCGATGCTTGATTCATCTTTAGTTCTTCTAGGTCCTTGTTAACTGTTTCTTGCATATTGTCTATTCTATTTCCAAGATTTTGGATCTGGGAAATAGAATCTTGGATCAGCTTTACTATCATTATTCTGAATTCTTTTTCAGGTAGACTGCCTATTACCTCTTCATTTGTTAGGTCTGGTACGTTTTTATCTTGCTCCTTCACCTGCTGTGTGTTTTTCTGCTTTCTCATTTTGCTTATGTTACTGTGTTTGGGGTCTCCTTTTTGCAGGCTGCAGATTCGTAGTTCCCGTTGTTTTTGGTGTCTGTCCCCCGTGGCTAAGGTTGTTTCAGTAGGTTGTGTAGGCTTCCTGGTGGGGGGACTAATGCCTGTGTTCTGGTGGTTGAAGCTCGATCTTGTCTTTCTGGTGGACAGGTCCACGTCTGGTGGTGTGTTTTGGGGTGCCTGTGGCCTTATTATGTTTTTAGGTATCCTCTCTGCTAATGGGTGGGGTTGTGTTCCTGCCTTGCTAGTTGCTTGGCATAGGGTGACCAGCACTGTAGCTTGCTGGTCGTTGACTGAAGCTGGGTGCTGGTGTTGAGATGGAGATCCCTGGGAGATTTTCGCTGCTTGATATTATGTGGAGCTGGGAGGTCTCTTGTGGACCCGTGTCCTGAAGTTGGCTCTCCCACTTCAGAGGCACAGCACTAACTCCTGGCTGCAGCACCAAGAGCCTTTCATCCACCCGGCTCAGAATAACAGTGAGAAAAAGTAGAAAGAAATAATTAGTAGAAGAAAGAAAGAGAGATTGAAAGAAAGGAAGAAGGGAAGTAAGGAAGGAAGGAAGGAAGAAAGAAAGAAAGGAGGGAGGGAGGAAGGATGGAAAGAAAGGAAAGAAAGGAGGGAGGGAGGGAGGAATGAAAGCAAAAGGAAGAGTGAATGGAAGAAGAGAGGGAGGGAGGGAGGAAGGAAAGAAAGAAAGAAAGACAGGAGGGAGGGAGGGAGGAAAGAAAGAAAAAGAAAGTGGAAAGAAGAAGGGTGGGAGGGAGGGAGGGATGGAGGAAAGAAAAGGAAAGAAGGAAAGGAGGAGCGGAGGGAGGGAGGGAGGAAGGGAAGGGAGGAAAAAAAGAAAGAGCAGGTAAAGTAAAATAGAATAAAGTATGAAATATAGTAGCGTTATTAAAATTAAAAAGTAATTATTGAAAAAAAACACGGACCGAAAGAACCCTGGGACATATGGTGGAAGCAAAGCTATACAGAGAGAATCTTACACAGAAGATTACACATACACATTCACAAAAAGAGAGCAGGGGGAAAAATCAAAAATCTTGCTCTCCAAGTCCACCTCCTCGATTTGGGATAATTCGTTGTAAAAAGAGGAAAAGGGCGAAAAGTCTGAAATCTTGCTAAGTCCACCTCCTTAATTTGAGATAATTCGTTGTAAAAAGAGGAAAAAAAAGGGGGGGAAAGTCTTAAATCTTGTCCTCAAGGTCCACTTCCTCAATTTGGGATGATTCGCTGTCCATTCATGCACTCCACAGACGCAGGGCACATCAAATGGACCGTGGAGCTTTAATCCGCTGCCTCGGAGGCTGCACAGAGAGATTTCCCTGTCTCTGCTCTCACAGCTCCCGGGTCTCAGCCTTGGACCTGGCCCCGCCTCTGCGCGTAGGTCGCCGGAGGGCGTCCGTTCTTCGCTCAGACAGGACGGGTTTAAAGGAGCCGCTGATTCGGGGGCTCTGGCTCACTCAGGCAGAGGGGAGGGAGGGGAATGCCCTCTCCTCGCGCACCAGGCAACAAAAGGGAAAAAAGTCTCTTGCCTCTCCGGTAGCTCCAGACCCTTTCCCCGGACTCCCTCCGGGCTAGCACTAACCCCTTCAGGGTCTCTTCCTGCCGCCAGCCCCAGACCTCTTCCTGCGCTCCGACTGAAAGCCGATACCCGAGCCTCAGCTCCCAGCCCCGCCCGCCCTGGCGGCCGAGCAGACAAGTCTCTCGGGCTGGTGTGTGCCTGAGGGCACCAATCCTCTGTGCCAAAATCTCTCTGCTTTGCCCTCCACACCCCTGTTGCTGTGCTCTCCTCCGCTACTCCGAAGCTTTCCCCCTCCGCCACCTGCAGTCTCCGCCCTCGAAGGGGCTTGTAGTGTGTAGAAACCTTCCCTCCTTCACGGCTCCCTCCCACTGGTGCAGGTCCCGTCCATATCCTATTGTCTCTGTTTATTCTTTTTTTCTTTTGACCTACCCAGGTATGTGGGGAGTTTCTTGCCTTTTGGGGGGTCTGAGGTCTTCTGTCAGCGTTCAGTAGGTGTTCTGTTGGAGTTGTTCCACGTGTAGATGAATTTCTGATGTATCTGTGGGGCGGAAGGTGATCTCCGCGTCTTACTCTTCCGCCATCTTCCTCCGGCTCCCTCCATTAGTTTACTTACATAAATCCTTTCCTTCTAAACTTAGCATCTTTGTGTACTTGAGAGTTTGGAGCCCCGTTTTATGGCTGCATTTCCATGTCTGGGTACCAGCCTGACAGAGGAGCCACGCAGCCCGGCCTGATTAAAACCATCTCAGTGACTGGTGGGGGATGAAGATGAAGAAGGAAACCCAAGCAATGAAGATTTGAAATATTGCTATCTTGGGAAAACTTTCAAAAGGTGCTTTTTGGAAAGTGGACGAACTTGGTGGTCAAAAATATTATGATGTGTTGAATGTCAAAGCTACGAAGCAGGCTGCCAGCTTTAAAGAACTGGAAATGATAATATTTTGTCTGCTTGGGCAAAGAAATTCAGAGTGACCTGGCCTGCAGGCAGCAAACTCAGCAAGGTAGTCCGGGGCTTTCTGCTTTACTTGGCAAATGGCTTTGCTCTTTGGCACTTTTAAAAATAGGATGAAAGCACTTGTTGTCAACCTTTCCTCTTCTTCTCTAAATAACTGTACATTAAAAAAAGACTTCTTGCCATTAATGTCTCTTGTGACGGATATTCTTGTTTGCCTTGACTCATTTATCTTTATGCCTTATACGCTAAGGTCTTTGTAACTTTAGTGCTTTGGAACTACATAAAAGGTAAATCATCAAACTGCTTTTCCTAAAAGTACTCTGGGTGACTCCCAGATGTGATAAATGCAGTATGTGTGTTTTGAAATTTTTTTGTAGCAGTTTAAACCAATGTAAAGCTTACAGAATACACACACACACACACACACACACACACACACACGGAGCAAAGAAACCATCCAGTGAAAGGAAGCACAGCAGTTATACTGAACATCTGCAAAAGGCTTTATATTTTGCTAAGTTATGAGACATCACTATAAACAACTATCTGGTAGGCAACAGAGCTGTAAATGTGCACAGAATCCCAAGGTCACCTTATAGGAGAGAGGTGCAAAGCAACTTCTTAAATGCCCATGGAATGCTCTCTAGCCTTAGCAGAGCCACAGAGTATTAGCATTATAAGTCATCCAGCTTAACATCTCACTTCACAAATCCCTTCAGTAAAAGTGCAGCCTCTACCAGCACATTTCCAGTAACAAAGAACTTCACTTTGCAGAAAAACCCATTTCACTTTTGGATTGCTCCCCAGGATTTTCCTAATTCAGAGCCAATATCTGTTTCCTCCGACTTCCACCAGTGTGTCCTAATTTTACTCTTCAGAACTAGAGACAGAGAGAATCTTATCCTCAATCGAAATGATATTCTTCAAATATTTTAAGGCAACTTTCATCTCTCTCATGTCTTCTGTCTGGCTCCTTGATTTCTCCAGTTCCTTTAACTTTTTGACTTGTGATGTGGTAAAAAACGGGATTCAGAAGGATGCTGGCTTGGTGACTCTCCTCAAGGTAATTTCTGACTTGACAGTGTCCCTGTGAAATGTGCTCACAACTAGACACAGTATTCTAGATGTGGGCTGGACAATTAAGTGTGCAGTGGGACTAACAGTGCCCTTCATCTGGCCACATGTGTGTATTAATGAAGCCTAAAATTCAAAAAGCTTTTAAAAAAGTTGCATCACTGTATCTGTTCATTCATTCATTCAGCAAACATTTCTGAGCAACTGCTAAGTGCCAGGCACTGTGTTCAACATTGCTTGGTTCTTAACGTTGTTGACTAGAATGCTTAGGATGGGTCTTCCACATCCTGGGTGTCTACAATTTACTTCTCATTCCTAGAGGATGGATTTACATTTATTACTGTTAAATTTAATCTGATGGTGGCCTATTGTGTGTCAGCCAGGTAGGACCTTGTAAATCTTGATAATGGCATCTGACATGTTCAACTGTTTTTTCCAGCTTTGTGCCAACTGCAAACATGTTAAAATACTATATTTCCACCTAAGTCACTGATATGTTGAAAAGTTCAATGCCCAAGACAGAGCCTTGTCAAAAACCACTAGATACTTTGCTATAAGGCAGTTTACCAACTCCGAACAGTACTACTTATCTAGCTTATTCTTTTTTTATATTATTCAGAAAGGTATGATGAGTGACTTCATAAAATTCATTAAAAAGTTTGGCAGGATTTATTTTTAGTAAACCTATTTGCCTTCAAATAATCCCAGCTTTCTTTTCCAGGAAATCCCAAAATGCATGAATAATATAGTACAACCCTCTGAAGGTTTGTCCTAAAGTTCATGAAAATTCTTTCCGCTTTCCGTATATCATCATTTTAAAACTGAGTTCATTCAAGGGTACCTCATTAGAGTACTGTGAAAGTTAAAAGGGAAAATGAGCGTTGAGCCTTTAGCATGGCCCTGGTTCATTGTAACGGCTCCATAGATAAATATTATTATAAGTGTTTGAGGCACCTCATTTTTTCCCCTTCATTATTTGGTTTAGAATTCTAACTTTTTTTTTTTTTTTGGCCGCTCCACGCAGCTTGCGAGATCTTAGTTCCCCCATCACGGACTGAACCTGGGCCCGTGGCAGTGAAAGCTCAGAGTCCTAACCACTGGCCAGCCAGGGAATTCCAGAATTCTAACTTTTAAACTCTTCCATCTCTTTCAAGCTGTATCTCTCATTAGCCTGCAGCTTTCAGAACAACTACTCTGAACCATTTGACTTCTCCTATCATAGGCTGAGGAGTGTGACTCTCTCCAGTCATTACTGCTAATTCTTGGAGTTCCCTTCATTTCCACAGAATCAAGTTGTTTTTCTGTGGCTCTCAAATTAAGACTAAAGAAGCGGTCCTCTCATGCTTTTTCTGAAAGGTGAAGCTTTCATTAAGGTAAGCCAAGAGTTCACCAACTCATCATTTTTGGAAGACAGTTGCCTAAATAATAGAAAGGTGTCTCTGTCTCTCACTATCTATCTAATCTAGCTAATATAGTAACCTGAAGTTTTTATTGAGCTTCAGAGTCTAAGTTATTATACTTTATATAAGTCAGTTCTTGCAATCAACCTGGGAGGTAGCCATTATCATCCCCACTTTAGAGATAGTAAATCGATGCTCAGGGGAATTCAGAGATGTATTCATGGTGACACAGTTCCTGAGACTTTTAATTGTGACTCAAACTCAGGATACTAACTGGAAAGTTGTCTCTATGCCAGATTCAAGAAAATCACCAACCATATCTTCTACCCAGCTAGGTGGTTTCCATAGAATGCTTATTTCTATACCACTGTATTACTAATAATCTGATAGAGCATTTCTATCAGAAATACTACCACTATTACTTTTACATCCTCAACCAAATGGTGTTCAACATTCATTCATTCAAAAAGTGATTCCGAGCCAGGCCTACTGTGTGACATTGTATACGTCTAGAATTTCCACAACGTCTTTTTTTTTAAACAAAGCTACTCTTCTCAGCCTCCATTTATTCCATCCAATCTCTTCATGAGCCACTTCTATGTACAGGGCGCTGTGCTATGTGCTGCAGTATACACAAAGGTAAGTTAAGGGATGCTCAGTCCCTGCCTTAGGGGAGCTTACAACCTACTGGAGAAAAGACCTCTAAGTAATTCAAATACAAGGCAAGCGAACAGTAGCACCTTCTGTGGAGGTACAAAGTCATATAAAGAAAGGCGTCAGGAGGAGCTGGAGATGTGTCTTACGTGTGTAGGGTTTCAGTCACTTGAGATGGTGCAGGGCATGCACCAGGGGGAGCAGAGGGCAAGAGCAAAAGGACAGAGAAGGAGCGACAGCATGGGTGCGTCCAGGGAACAGTAGTTAGTCCATCCAGCTGAAGCACAGGCTGCACGGACAGTTGGAGGGACAGATAAACTGGAAAGGCTGGTTGGGAGTCAGGCAATAGAAAGCCCTAAATGCCCAGCCTGGGCAATTGCACCTTATTCAGTTTGGGATCGGAAGCCACTACAGGTCTCTGCAGTCAGGCATAACTAGATCCAAGTTATGCTTTGCGAACAGTAATGAGGCGACCATGGTAGGATGACTTGCAAAGTGAGAGAGTAGAAACAGAAAGCTCAGTGGCAAACTCATTCTTTGCAGTCTTCATGGAATACACTTTAGTTTCTCGTAGGAGCTCGTCAAAGACCCAGACAACTAAATCCTCTCTTCGATTCCATCTGTACAGTCACCCTCTCCCAAACCATAACCTTTAATAGAGGGAAAGATGTGTCCTATTTCCTACTCTGGTGCTTTAAGTCACGAGAGATACATCTTGATTTCTTGTTTCGCTGTTTTCCATGCAAAGCAACAGAAGACAAGATTAGCTGAGCCTTGTCAGTTGAATAATGGACTGGGGTTCACCTTCCAGGAAGATGCTTTACCTCCACCCTCCACAAATCATGGCATGTGTGCATGGCCCCCTGAACGGTCAGGTCACTGAAGATGGTCTCTTGCTCTTTGTAATGCCCCTGCTTGACCAGTCCCTGCTTCACCTATACTTACTCACATGAACGTGCTTGCCCCCTGCCCCAGCTAGTGATTGTTCTAATCCTTAGGCCAGAACGGGTCCACCTGCTAATTTATTAAAGGGAAACTTCTACCCTCATGATGGTGGTTAACCTGAGGGGCTGTGAGGGATGTGCCCCAGCTGCCAGTTTCCCTGGTAACTGATGAGCCAACCTGATGTCAATTCCCCCATACATGGTAGCCTCCTTCTCCCTCGAGGAGCAAAGATCGCTGCCATGTCTTGCCTGCTGTCTGGTCTATACAGTGGGATGTCGCTCCAGGACCTTTTGCTGCAGACATGTAAGATCCCCTGTCCAATAAACTGTTGATGTCTCCATCACTGTTCTGGGCTCTTCTTTTGGTCTCGAGGCTGGGCAACAAGACTTGCAGGCCTGCAGGGTGCAGCCCAGCACCACCACTGAACACCTCAATGGGGAGTCACAAACACATGCTGCATCTTTTTCTGGACCTGATGGACCCAGTGACTTCTCTTTCTTGTTCCAGTCACAATGGGCTGCTGCTCCTTCCTAGAACTTTCAGATTCACCAGGGATGGCAAATCTCTGTCCTTTTTCCTATTGCTCCAGGGAACCTTCTCTGTGTCAAATTCTTCAACTCTAATACTGTTATAAATTCCTCTTTGTTTTCTGAGAATTGTCATCTCTGGATTCTTTTAGGACTCCTTTTAAAAAATATTTTTTCTAAGAGCTTTTTAGCTCTTCTAGTAGGTTGGCAGATGGAAAGGTGTTCAATCCTTTCCTCTTTTTTTCTCCTTTAACATGGAGATCAGCTGGTATTAACAGCTGACTCACATGACTGGTGATTCTTCCAAGGAAACGCACTTAACAACCCCCTTCCCTATCCATCTACCTGCCCATGTATCTAGCATTACTCTGGCCTCTGTAGAGTGAACAGAAAGAATCAGCTCGGGGGAAGTTGCTTGTTTTTCCACAATGGCCAATTTAGAAATAGAGGGTGAGATTCAGAGAGAGTGAAAAGCTAGAAGCAGAGTTTTTGGCTTTATAGAGGGCCTTTTAGCCACTAAGCTGAGTGAGCTAAAAGAAAAACCTTCCAGTGCATCTAAAATAATTTAGTGAGAAGCTACTGCCCTTTAGATGAAGAAGGGTGGCTTTTAGAGATGATAAACTGAGTAGCTGGGTTCTTAGGCAATGAGCTGTTCCTTCAAGAGATGTGAGGCAAAATGGGGTTGTCAGAATCAAGGCAGAGAGATGGGTGAAATTACCTCCCATGAGGGCTGAAGGCGGGGAAAAGGGAGCAGGAATGGTTGAAACATCTGCTAAATCATGAACCATGTCCCCAACTCCCTTCATTGTCTGAAACTGCACCTCAGCCCCTGAGAGGCCATGAGGAACAGACAGAGAAAGCAGACTTGTGAGATGGAAGGAGGAAGAGAGGATATTGGAACTTGACATAAAAGGAGGGGTTAAAAGCCCATTCCTTCTTGCTTTTAACTCTATAGTCCTGTGAATGCTAAGAATTAGGAATTTCTTTCAGCTCCCAACACCTGCAGCTTTAAGTGTTCAATCACAATTAGAATCTCAGAGAGTTTGAAGCACTAGAAGTATCTACTTTGTAGAGCAAACTGAAATAAAAAATCTCGCCGGAAGGACAAGTCCTTCTTTTTTAAAAGCACGAGGCAGCATGGACACATATCTGTCACATTCCTCAATAAGCAGGAACAGGTGGTGTCCCCAGGGCATGGGTGGAAGAGAAGGAGATGAAAAAATAGTGACCTTTTTCCTTGGAAGTCATTTCTTAGTACATGTAGGAACTCAATTTGACAGTGAAACATTTGACAGCAGAGGGAACAAACAAGTGACAGACCTGTGTAAATTGGCACAAAACAGGTAGAAAAGAGAGTTGTTCATTTTGTTCTACCGCTGAGATATATTCTCTCCATCAAGTCCGGGAGGTGCTTGCAGAGCTAGGAGTTAGGTCTGCTAAGCCACATGCTTCTAAGGGAGCACAAGAATGGTGTGAGTGGCTATTACAGGCTGAATGTGTGTGTTCCCCTCAAATTCATACGTTGAAGCCCGAACCCTCAACATGGTGGTATTAGGAAGTGGGCCTTTGGGAGGTAATTAAGTTTAGATTAGGTCATGAGGGTGGGACCCCCATGACGGCATTAGTGTCCTTACAAGAAAAGGAAGACAGAGCTCACTCTCTCTCTCTGCACCAGCACACACTGAGGAAAGGCCATATGAGGACACAGTGAGAAGGTGGCTGTCTACAAGCCAGGACCCAGGCTCTCATCAGGAACCAAATCTGCTGGCACCTTGACCTTGGACTTACCAGCCTCCAGTACTGTGGGAAAGAAACATCTGTTGCTTAAGCCACCCAGTCTATGGTATTTGTTATAGCAGCTCAAGCTGACTAACAGAGTGGCCAAACTGTCCTGGGTCCTGTCCCGTTCAGAGCTGGATCCAGAATAACATGACAATTGGAAGATGTCAAAGGGCATTTTTGCCGCAAGCTATTCTTCCTTCTTTCTCCCGATATCAACTCACCCTCCCTATACAGGTAAATGCACAATCAGAGGAATTTGGTATTGAAAACTGAAATCAATGGTGGATGGAACCATCTGAAGGAAAGGAGAGCCCAAATCCTGGAATAGGCAGAGAGGATTTTTAAGAAAATAATTTCTATAAATCTCCTTACCTTTGTTCAAGCGTCCCATCACAGTAAACTCAAAATACTTGCTGTTGTCAGCTGAAGAGTAAAGTCCGAAGATGGTGGCTGAACTTTTCGTCTGCAGCTTGAAGGTGGAGATCACATAGAGCTCGTTCAGGGTGGTGTCTGTCAGGACTGGCTGCAGGACACCTGGGTTCAGCCTCTGGCTGGCAGACGGGAGAAGGTCAAAGACTGCGGAGCATGGGGAGAAAGGAACAATCAGTGAAAGGTTTAACTTTGGGGCAAACACGTTTTTTGAGGGGAGACAATTTGACAGTAAGCTATGAAGTAAACTGATATTGTAATCAGTTTTCCACATTGTCAAACTCGCCAGTTCTTCCTCATCACTCTTACAGTGGCTGGACATTTGAACCAGAAGAAATAGAGCACAATATTCATCACAAGGTTATAGCCCCCAAGAGAAGACAAAATTTGCAAAGACAAAATTGCATTTTGGCTGAAGAAGTGGCTCTGAAGATGCCCACTAGGGAGAGGCTAGTATAAAGGCTAAAAGCCTTTATACTAAAGGCTTAATGTATAAGGTGGGGGGGGGACGCAGGTAATAGCACCCAAGTCATTGTTTTTCTTATGGCCCCTAGTAGTGAATTTCCACCTTGGGGTCCCTCATGTGCCTCTTGGACCAGAGCCAATTGTCTTTTCCTGGTCAGTGATGAGTGACACAGGGAATATGCAGCAGAAAGCAGGGGTATGGTAGGAGATACACTGTCAACAAAACAGTTTGCTACCTTTGTGAGACCTAAGTATTCCCTTTGTGCATTTACAGTGCCCCAGTGTCTCTCTGTTAAGAAATCCCGATGTGGAAACAAAACAAAACCATACAACGTGGTTTCTATTTCTTGATTGTAACCTCACTGATAGAGTTGGTCTACAAAACCTGCATTTATATTTGTGTAAGTTGCTTTTGATCGAGTCAGCAGCACCTTCTCTCAAACTTTATGAAAGCTATGAGAGAGTATGTCCAGTTAATTTAAAAGGCAAAGGCCAAATTTGGGTAATACTCACTAGAGGTTACTTAGTATTTTTCTCGGTTTATGCAAATATCGTTTGGACAATTCCATAGCCTGCAGGAACTTCAGGCTCCAGAGCTGTCTCCTGGATACAATAATCTGGTTACTAAAAAGGGTCATAGTATCCATAATTTATAAAGAGCTCTTACAAATCAATAAAATAAGCATCCTAATAGAAAAATGGGTAAATAACATGAAAAGGCAATTTACAGAAAAAGAGTTACAATGGAAAATAAGCATATATATAAGTGTTCATATGCTTAACTAATGATGAAGGAATTGCTAACTTAAACAACGAGGTATTATTTTCACCATCAAACTGGAAAAACAGTAAATACAATAATACCCAACTGTTGGTGAGGATTCAGGAAAATGGGTACTCATATACTGGTGGGTAAGATTTAAACTGGTATAAACACTCTGAAGCCAGTTTAAATAGCAATATCAAAGGGCCTAAGACACATATGCTCTTTGATTTAGCGTTGCTACAAAAGGAATTTATCTTAAGAAAATAATGGATGACATGGTAATTTATTTAGAAGAGTCACCACCAGTGTTAATTCTAGAATTTCTATTTAGGAAGGAGTTATGTGAAAATCTAATTGGAAGAGGTGGGAAACCTGAATCTTTGCTGGCACAGCACTTTGTCTCTTCTTAACAGAGACAGAAAGGCTTGACAAAGATTACAGGGATTTCAGCCCTCCGAAGCCATCCTGTGGCACTGCAAATGTTCAACAAATTATTTACAGTATAAAAACACTGGAAACAACTAAGTGTCCTACATTAGAGCCCTGGATAAATAAATTTTGGTCCACCCAAAAAGAGAAATACTATATATTAAATTACTATATATTAAAAAGGATAATGCAGCTGAATACTTAGATATGGGAAAAAGCTCATGATATATTAAGTGGAGACAGATGATAAAATTACATGTATAACATGACTCCATTTGAGATATGTATTTGCCCATAAAAAGATTTGAAAAACGATTTGACAAAATGCTAACAAGAATAGTAGCTATCTCTGGGTTGAATAATTATACATTTTTAATTTCATTTGCTTTTACTTATCCAATTTTTTCTTTTTCTTTTTTTTTTTTTTTTTTTACAGTGAACAGGTGTTGCTTTCGTAAGAAAAAATTATAAAAAACAGGCAAAAGCCTAGTTATTAATGAATGTCTACTCCTTTTAAAAGATGATATGTCTTCAGATTGGATCTGTATTGTTTCTTTCATGTGTATCAAGAACCTTATACAATAATGATTTTACTACTAGCAGTGCTGGAAAGCAGAGTATCTATTATGTTCTTTCTAGCATCCCACATTCCCCAAACATGAGGACTGCTGCCCACTGTACTTCAAAAGGGGCATAGAATTTTTAAATTTCCAGAGAACTGGAAACTTTACATTTCCACCAGTGGGAGCAAAGGGGAATAAGGTAATATATTTAAAAGTTCCATTCAGGACAAGACAGCTTCAGGAAAGAGATGTGTGTTTAAAAGTATGGGAACTGCATGCAAAAGTAAACTCTTGGTATTCCTGATTTTTGCTTTGACCATGATTACTTCATAATTCAGCTGAAACTAAATTTACCGCATTTCAATCTGTAGGGTTCCTCTAATCCACTGGCTTAACTCCCAAGAGGCCAAGTTGGGATTAGTTAGTAATGAGTTTGGAGAGTGTTTTGAAAAGGAAATGAGACACCACAAATTTCTACTAATGTTATTACGCTTTAGTAATAGCGCCAGGATCTAAGCACAACCTTCTAGTGTTACAGGTGAAATTACTGCTACCAATGAGCCCAACCATCACTGTATGAAAATCGAATACTTACCAATAAGACTAGCAAGGCAGCTCAGAGGAAAAAGGAGATAAGCAAATTATTCAGCTCAGCTGATAATTGCAAACCAATCAACTCAATAAAGAATCTATCAGAAACTTGACTTAATCAGATCATCTACAGCAATTAAATTAACCAGATAATTTAGGTATAGCCTGATTTCAAGTCTCCATAAAACAGGCAGCTCTGTCCAAGGAGAAGCAAAATCCATACCTGCAACACACCATGAAGTTGTGTGTTCAAATGTCAAGAATTCATATAACACAAAATATTATACCCAGGAATTCAAACCTGTTAAATAATGTTTGCAATAAGAAAACTTTTGAACTGTGTCAAAAGCTTCCTTTCTGACACCAAAAGCAAAGGCAACAAAAGCAAAAGTAAACAAGTGGAACTACATCAAACTAAAAAGCTTCTGCACAGCAAAGGAAACCAACAAAATGAAAGGGCAACCTATGGAATGGGAGAAGACATCTGCAAATCACTTCTCTGAAAAGGGGTTAATATCCAAAATATATAAAAAACTCATACAACTCAATAGCAAAAACAAACAAAACAACAAAAAATCACAACCAAACATATTTAAAAGTGGGCAGAAAATCTGAATAAACATTTTTCCGAAGGAGATAGACAGATGGCCAACATATAAATGAAAAGATGCCCAACATCACTAATCATGAGGGAAACGCAAATCAAAACCACAATGAGGTATCACCTCACACCAGTTAGAATGGCTATTAGCAAAAAGACAGGAAACAGCAAGTGTCGGTGAGGAGGTGAGAAAAAGGGAACCCTTGTACACCACTGGTGGGAATGTAAGTTGGGGCAGCTACTATGGAAAACAGTATGAAGGTTTCTCAAAAAATTAAAAACAGAACTACCTTATATGATCCAGCAATCCCACTCCTGGGTATTTAGCCAAAGAAAACAAAACCATTAACTCCGAAAGATATATGGAGTTATTCATCACAGCACTATCTACAATAGCCAAGATATGAAAACAAACTGCGTCCATCACAACTTTCTCATCACAAGAAAAAAATCTGTAGTCACGTGTGGCAATGGATGTTAACTGGACTTACTGTGGTGATCATTTTGCGGTGTATACAATTATCAAATCATTATGTTGTACACCTGAAACTAATATAACATTTTATGCCAATTATACATTAATTTTTAAAAAAGGCTTCCTTTCTTACCTTCCTAGAAGCAAGGTCACAATGAATAAATACTATAACGTACAGCATTTTAAACATTTCAACCCAAACTAAAAGCAGTTCAGTATTCCCTGAAAACACAATTCTGGTTGCCTGGTCTGGAATCAAAATGAGTTATCTGGTGAAATGCAAAGTTTAAATGGGTAATTACTGCAGTGGGAGGGGAAGGGAATGGAGAGCACCAGCACAGGCATTCTTCATTCTGCCTTCCTAGAATTAGCAATTTTTACTTCAAGTTGCGTGTCTCTTCCAGCTTTATTTCCTTAGTCAGTAAAAATTAACCCCAGGCATCAATTGAAACAGATGAAGGTCGTCACTGGATAGCTAGTTAAAGCCCTAAGATGTTTTCTTGCTTAAATAATTTCTTCCTTTTGGTCTTTCCAAAATTCTGTTTAAGCTTAAGTGCTTTCTGCCCAACAGTTCTCTTCACCCCATCTCACAAAGGGGTTTGAAGACTGATCATCCAGGTGGCTTTTCAAATTATTAGTCAACTTATTAACCTCTTTGTAGAGAAAGACCCATTTCTCAGCCTTCCAGTTCAATTTACCTCAAGAATCAAGAGACCAAGCCAACTCCCAAAGGAGGCTTTGGGGTCCCAGCAAAGCTGGAGCAGAAAAAGGCGAGTGGCAGGGCAATACAGCAATACTGCGCCCTTCTTGGGGATATCAGCCTCAGACCACCTGGTAAAAACATCGCTCCTGCCGCGTCGAAGGATTTAGGATGCTGGGCTGAGTGGAGGGCCGGCCAGAGAGAGCCGCGGGGGAAGGAATTCGGATTTCACCCTACTTCAAACAGAACGTGTTCGAGGTCTAGGGCCGCGCCATAAGCTTGGAAACCCCACGTTTTTGCCTAGCCTGAAAATAAGTTTTGCATCCCCCAAACTATTGTATAGGGAATTGGTCTCATCGCTGGATAATCGAATCTCCGAAAATTCTAATCTTTAATTATCGTTTCCAATCACATTAAAAAAGAGAGAGGTGCCGAGCGAGGCCCCAGGAGCCAGGGGCCAAGCCGCGCGCGGAGCTGGTCCCTCCGTTCGCCCAAGGGGAGCGCGGGACGGCGGGCTCCGTGACCGGGGGGACCCTGGCCCGTGGCTCCCGCCCCGGCTCGCTCCCACTTACCCTGGGGGGTGGCCTGGGCGCCGGCCCCCAGCCACGGCTGCAGGGCCAGGTTCAGCAGGAGCAAGGCGGCTCCGCGCGGGGCCAGCATGTTGGCTTTTCCTGCTCCCCGCGGGCGCTCGGGACTCACGGCTCCGCGGGCCCTGCCTGGGAGTGCGGACAGCGCGCGGCCCCTCGGTCGGGCTTCCAGCGCGCAGCGCAGGTGAGGCGAGCGCGGCGTCCGGGCTGCCGTCGGGGGCGGTGCTCGCTTCCTGGCGCCGCGGAGCTGAGTGTGCTGGCGGCTGGGCAGGGCGCTTTATGGTCTGCTTGGCCCGGGTGGGGGAGGGCCGAGGCCGGGGCGGCCTACTTGGCTGGGATCCCCTTTGGCCGGGAAGTATGGGGGCGGCCGGAGCGGGGAGCGTGGGCGGCAGAGAGAGAGGCGTGAGCTTCGGGACTGGGGACGAGAAGGAGCCCTGGGCCGACCCGGTCCTGGGTGGGTGGGCGTAGTCGCCGGGCCCGCACGGACGAGGGGGTTAGGAGGATGCGAAGTGCGAGGATGCGCAGTCGGGGGGCTGGTGAGAAAGTGAGGACACGCAGGACAGAGAAGAAGGAGAAGAGCGGGGCAAAGGAGGAAGAAAGTGACACTGACCCGCTAGCTTTGGGCACCGTCCATCCCCCACCTCTTCTTTTCTAAACAGAAGAACATCGTTTGGTCAGGCTCTTAACGCCCATCTTGGGTTCCCTTCCCAACGAGCCCTGAAGGCTCTCTGGGAACTTCTGCCTCCTAAGGTGGTCCGGAGAACTGGTTTCTTTTATTTCTTCAAACTTTTCTTGAATACTTCAGATGATGAATATTTTCCCCATCAAGTTTTGAGAGGTGAACGGTGAATGTTTCAAAGTTTTTGAGTTTTCAATGGAAATAAAACACATCTCAAGGAATCCATCCAGACAGAACCATTTATAGGATGGTAATGTTTTATGGAGAATTTTTCAGTCCGGTTTCCAAACACTCTGCCCACTTCTGTTCCACCCTCCCAAAAGATTCCAAGTGACAGTTTAAAGCTATGGGAGTAGGACCTAAAAGAGAGGGAAGGAACATAAGGAATTAGTCTTCCTCCTAGGCAAAGTTCCCTAAAAATAATGTGGATTAATTAGAGGAAAAAATATTTCAGAACAATGGCAAACTTTTCCCTCTTAAACAATCTTGACTAATGGAGAAAATCCAGCAAAGTATTTATATCCCTATCTTTAAGTCTCAAAGAATTCCATTTCAAAGTTTAAGAAGCTATCTGCCATAAGCTGGACGATTAACTCATCTTCTTATTCCCAAACTGTGCTAGAATAACCGCTCACCAATTATGGTTCCATTTACAGCTAATGACCTGAAAATTTGTGAGCTATATTCAGAGCTCCTTTCTATTTGAGGTCTAACATAGTTCTAATCCAGGCTTCATTTAATGCTACATTACATTAAGTCTCTGTATGGAGTGGGTCACCATATGTCTACATATAAGAGAGCACTGAAGAGACAAAGGGCACATGTTTCCAGCAATGTGACTGTACACTAGTGAGATGGATTAGACTAGAGAATCTTCAAGTCACCAAACGGTGTCCTCAGGAGTGGCCTGGGCTGGAGGGAGCTCCAGGCTCCCAACTTCTACTTTAAGCACAATGGCTCTGCTTGTATATGTTTTATGCAATGGACTTTGGAGTAAGTAGGACTAAGTTATTTGGAAGGCAGATACCATTTTTTTAAAGTCATCTTTGTTCAGTCGTCTTTGCCAGGCATCCCCAAATCCTAGCAAATTCCCAGCAAAAGAGCTTGCACAGGTAGGCACACAATAAATTTTGGTTGAAACTGGATGACTACTAAGTGTAACTGAGCAACAAAAGAATCAAATGACTTTCTGCTAGCCTAATAGAACTTACAATTTAGTTTTGTTTTTAAAGAGACTGCATTTTTATGAGGCTATTCTTTGGGGAACCTCAGTCAGCTTTTTCTTCATGTTCTCAGAATCAAGAGGAAATTTGATTACAATAAAATTCATTAAATTGGCTGTGAAATATATGGTAAAGGAGGTGAAAGAGTTCATCTGTGTCTTTTCTGTGCCACCTCATTAAAATATCTGTTGTTAACACTTACACTGAATTTTAATTTATTTTAATAATGTACTAATTTATTTAAATTTTCCCCAATATCAGACTGAGCTCTTTAGCACTCTCATTTATTTTCATAGTCCTAATTCCACGTACAGTGCTGACACTTGATAGTAAGTAGCTCATTGAATTTACTTTCCTTCTCTTGGTACTGTAAAGCAGGATAAGAGGTTGTGATATGTTAGTAATCCATTCATGCCGTAGATTGCAAAAATGGTCCCAAAGCTTCACTGTTGTCTATATATCTTTTGCTTTCCAGCTGTAACTCTAGGCTTGGCCATGTAGTTTTCTTGTTCAATAAGAATTTAGCAAAACTCCTACAAGCAGAAGTAAAAAACATACGTGTGTGATTGGATTTGCTTAGTCTTCCACCTCTGCCTTTGCCGTGATAGTGTGGCTGTGCTAGCCTGTTGGAGGACGAGACATGGAGCAGAGCTGAGTCACCACAGTCACCTTAAGCAAAGCCAGCTGAGATCTGCTCACAGATGACTCACACAGGTGAGTAGGTTCAGGCAAGATCAGCAGAGCTTGTCTTGTTGACTCCAGCCGTGAGAGGAACAAACGTTTATTTTTTAAATGTATTTATTTAATAAATGTATGTATGTATGTATGTATGTATTTATTTATTTATGGCTGCATTGGGTCTTTGCTGCTGCACGCGGGCTTTCTCTAGTTGCGGCGAGCGGGGTCTACTCTTCATTGCGGTGCAGGGGCTTCTCATCGCGATGGCTTCTCTCATTGCAGAGCGTGGGCTTCAGTAGTTGTGGCGCGTGGGCTCAGTAGTTGTGGCTCGTGGGCTCTAGAGTGCAGGCTCAGTAGTTGTGGTGCACAGGCTTGTTCCTCCACGGCATGTGGGATCTTCACGGACCAGGGATCAAACTCACATCCCCTGCATTGGCAGGCGGATTCTTAACCACTGTGCCACCAGGGAAGTCCCTATTTATTTATTTTAAACATTTATTTTTGTATGCCATTAAGATTTGGGGGTTGTTTACTATGTAACATTATTGTCACATTACGATCTTATTGTAGCAACTTATATACTAGGTTCCGATCCATTTCTAATTATTGTAACACAGAGTATGCCCCATTTTTTATGTTTGCTGACAGATTTCAAGCTTCAGCACTCCCCTTCCTCTTGGTCCCACATCTGAGCAACTTGATAAGAAAGCCTGGGTGCTCCTTCCTTTGGTGCTGTGCAAGCCTTACATCATGCATGGGAACACTCTCCCCAGCCCCACCCCCTAATCATCATGAACACCCCAAAGCCAGCCTTCTTTCCCTTCTCTCTCAAGCCATCTGCAGACCAGCTTCAGAGCCCATCCTGCTCTCACCAGAAAGCCTCCCTATGTGAGAAATAAACCTTTTCAAACTCTTTTGCAGCTGGGCGTGGGGATACCCATCCTGCTTCTGCTCCTCCTGTTCTTTGGAAGGGGGAGAAGTTACTCGTATTACACGCTACTATTTGGCACAGCTAAGTAGAAGCTTTATACATATTTGTTAATTGATATTTGAATAAAGCTATCATTATTTATGTCAAGTTTTCCACTTGAATTTCTTTTTTAACATCTTTATTGGAGTATAATTTCTTTACAGTGGTGTGTTAGTTTCTGCTTTATAACAAAGTGAATCACCTATACATATACATATATCCTCACATCTCCTCCCTCTTGTGTCTCCCTCCCACCCTCCCTATCCCACTCCTCTAGGTGATCACAAAGCACGGAGCTGATCTCCCTGTGCTATGCGGCTGCTTCCCACTAGCTATCTGTTTTACATTTGGTAGTGTATATATGTCCACGCCACTCTCTCACTTCACCCCAGCTTACCCTTCCCCCACCCCGTGTCCTCAAGTCCATTCTCTACATCTGTGTCTTTATTCCTGTCCTGCCCCTAGGTTCTTCAGAACCTTTTCTTTTTTTTTCAGATTCCATATATATGTGTTAGCATACAGTATTTGCTTTTCTCTTTCTGACTTACTTCACTATGTATGACAGACTCTAGGTCCATCCACCTTACTACAAATAATTCAATTTTGTTTCTTTTTATGGCTGAGTAATATTCCATTGTATATATATGCCACATCTCCTTTATCCATTCATCGGTCAATGGACACATAGGTTGCTTCCATGTCCTGGCTATTGTAAATAGAGCTGCAATGAACTTTGTGGTACATGACTCTTTTTGAATTATGTTTTTCTCAGGGTATATGCCCAGTAGTGGGATTGCTGGGTCGTATGGTAGTTCTATTTTTAGTTTTTTAAGGAACCTCCATACTGTTCTCCATAGTGGCTGTATCAATTTACATCTGACCAACAGTGCAAGAGGGTTCCCTTTTCTCCACACTCTCTCCAGCATTTATTGTTTGTAGATTTTTTGATGATGGCCATTCTGACTGCTGTGAGGTGATACTTCATTGTAGTTTTGATTTGCATTTCTCTAATGATTAGTGATGTTGAGCATCCTTTCATGTGTTTGTTGGCAATCTGTATATCTTCTTTGGAGAAATGTCTATTTAGGTCTTCTGCCCATTTTTGTATTGGGTTGTTTGTTTTTTTGATATTGAGCTGCTTGTAAATTTTGGAGATTAATCCTTTGTCAGTTGCTTTATTTGCAAATATTTTCTCCCATTCTGAGGGTTGTCTTTTTGTCTTGTTTATGGTTTCCTTTGCTGGGCAAAAGCTTTGAAGTTTCATTAGGTCCCATTTGTTTAGTTTTGTTTTTATTTCCATTTCTCTAGGAGGTGGGTCAAAAAGGATTTTTCTGTGATTTTTGTCCTAGAGTGTTCTGCCTATGTTTTCCTCTAAGAGTTTTATAGTGTCTGGTCTTCTATTTAGGTCTTTAATCCATCTTGAGTTTATTTTTCTGTATGGTGTTAGGAAGTGTTCTAATTTCTTTCTTTTACATGAAGCTGTCCAGTTTTCCCAGCACCACTTATTGAAGAGGCTGTCTTTTCTCCATTGTATATTCTTGCCTCCTTTATCAGAGATAAGGTGACCATAGGTGGGTGGGTTTATCTATGGGCTTTCTATCCTGTTCCATTGATCTATATTTCTGATTTTGTGCCAGTACCATACTGTCTTGATTACTGTAGCTTTGTAGTATAGTCTGAAGTCAGGGAGCCTGATTCCTCCAGCTCCATTTTTCTTGCTCAAGATTGCTTTGGCTATTCAGGGTCTTTTGTGTTTCCATGCAAATTGTGAAGTTTTTGTCTGGTTCTGTGAAAAATGCCATTGGTAGCTTGATAGGGATTGCACTGAATCTGTAGATTGCTTTGGGTAGTATAGTCATTTTCACAATGTTGATTCTTCCCATTCAAGAACATGGTATATCTCTCCATCTGTTTGTATCATCTTTAAAACTCTGCAAGCCAGAAGGGAGTGGCAGGACATATTTAAGGTGATGAAAGGTAAAAACCTACAACCAAGATTACTCTACCCAACAAGGATCTCATTCAGATTCAATGGAGAAATTAAAACCTTCACAGACAAGCAAAAGCTAAGAGAATTCAGCACCACCAAACCAGCTTTACAACAAATGCTAAAGGAACTTCTCTAGGCAGGAAACACAAGAGAAAGTAAAGACCAACAATAACAAACCCAAAACAATTAAGAAAATGGTAATAGGAACACACATACCGATAACTACCTTAAATGTAAATGGATTAAATGCTACAACCAAAAAACATAGACTGGCTGAATGGATACAAAAACCATACCTGTATATATACACTCTACAAGAGACCCACTTCAGACCTAGGGAGACATACAGACTGAAAGTGAAGGCATGGAAAAAATATTCCATGCAAATGGAAATCAAAAGAGAGCTGGAGTAGCAATTCTCATATCAGACAAAATAAACTTTAAAATAAAGACTATTACAAGAAACAAAGAGGGACACTACATAATGATCAAGGGATCAATCCAAGAAGATATAACAATTGTAAATATTTATGCACCCAACATAGGAGCACCTCAATACATAAGGCAAATGCTAACATCCATAAAAGGGGAAATTGATAGTAACACAATCATAGTAGGGCACTTTAACACCCCACTTTCACCAATGGACAGATCATCCAAAATGAAAATAAATAAGGAAACAAAGGCTTTAAATGACACATTAAACAAGATGGACTTAATTGATATTTATAGGACATTCCATCCAAAAACAACAGAATACACTTTCTTCTCAAGTGCTCATGGAACATTTTCCAGGATAGATCATATCTTGGGTCACAAATCAAGCCTTGGTAAACTTAAGAAAATTGAAATTTTATCAAGTGTCTTTTCCAAACACAATGCTATGAGACTAGATATCAGTTATAGGAGAAAAATAAATCTGTAAAAAATACAAACACATGGAGGCTAAAAATACACTATTAATTAACCAAGAGATCACTGAAGAAATCAAAAAGGAAATTAAAAAATACCTAGAAACAAATGACAATGAAAACACGATGACCCAAAACCTATGGGATGCAACAAAAGCAGTTCTAAGAGGGAAGTTTATAGCAATACAATCCTACTTCAAGAAACAAGAAATGGGACTTCCCTGGTGGTGCAGTGGTTAGGAATCCACCTGCCACTGCAGGGGACATGGGTTCTAGCCCTGGTCCGGGAAGATCCCACATGACGTGGAGCAACTAAGCCCATGAGCCACAACTACAGAGCCCATGTGCCACAACTACTGAAGCCCGTGGACCTAGAGCCTGTGCTCTGCAAGAAGAGAAGCCACCACAATGAGAAGCCCATGCACCACAACGAAGAGTAGCCCCCACTCGCCGCAACTAGAGAAAGCCTACGCGCAGCAATGAAGACCCAACGTGGCCAAAAATAAATAAATAAATAAATTTATATATATAAAAAAAGAAACAAGACATGTCTCAAATAAACAACCTAACCTCACACCTAAAGCAATTAGAGAAAGAAGATTAAAAAAACAACAAAGTTAGCAGAAGGAAAGAAATCATAAAAATCAGATCACAAATAAATGAAAAAGAAATGAAGGAAACTATAGCAAAGATCAACAAAACTAAAAGCTGGTTCTTTGAGAAGATAAACAAAATTGATAAACCATTAGCCAGATTCATCAAGAAAAAAAGGGAGAAGACTCAAATCAATAGAAACAGAAATGTAAAAGGAGAAATAACAACTGACACTGCAGAAATACAAAGGATCATGAGAGATTACTACAAGCAAGTATATGTCAATAAAATACACAACCTGGAAGAAATGAACACATCCTTAGAAAAGCACAACTTTCCAAGACTGAACCAGGAAGAAATAGAAGATATAAACAGACCAATCACAAGCACTGAAATTGAGACTGTGATTAAAAATCTTCCAGCAAACAAAAGTCCAGAACCAGATGGCTTCACAGGTGAATTCTATCAAACATTTAGAGAAGAGCGAACACCTGTCCTTCTTAAACTCTTCCAAAATATAGCAGAGGAAGGAACACTCCCAAACTCATTCTACGAGGCCACCATCACCCTGAGAGCAAAACCAGACAAAGATGTCACAAAGAAAACTACAGGCCAATATCACTGATGAACATAGATGCAAAAATCCTCAACAGAATACTAGCAAACAGAATCCAACAGCACATTAAAAGGATCATACACCATGACCAAGTGGGGTTTATTCCAGGATTGCAAGGATTCTTCAATATATGCAAATCAATCAATGTGATAAACCATATTAACAAATTGAAGGAGAAAAACCATATGATCATTTCAATAGATGCAGAAAAAGCTTTTTACAAAATTCAACACCCATTTATGATAAAAACCCTCCAGAAAGTAGGCATAGAGGGAACTTACCTCAACATAGTAAAGGCTATATATGACAAACCCACAGCCAACATTGTTCTCAATGACAAAAAACTGAAACCTTTTCCTCTAAGATCTGGAGCAAGACAAGGTTGTCCACTCTCACCACTAATATTCAACATAGTTTTTGAATTTTTAGCCACAGCAATTAGAGAAGAAAAAGAAATAAAAGTAATCCAAATTGGAAAAGAAGAAGTAAAGCTGTCACTGTTTGCAGATGACATGATCCTATATAGAGAGATTCCTAAATATGCTACCAGAAAACTACTAGAGCTAATCAATGAATTTGGTAAAGTAGGATACAAAATTAATGCACAGAAATCTCTTGATTTCCTCAGTGATATCTTGGTTATTTATTAGTGTATTATTTAGCCGCCATGAGTTTGTATTTTTTACAGATTTTTCCCTGTAATTGATATCTAGTCTCATAGCGTTGTGGTTAGAAAAGATACTTGATATGATTTCAACTTTCTTAAATTTACCAAGGCTTGATTTGTGAACCCAAGATATGATCTATCCTGGAAAATGTTCCATGAGCACTTGAGAAGAAAGTGTACTGTTGTTTTTGGATGGAATGTCCTATAAATATCAATTAAGTCCACCTTGTTTAATGTGTCATTTAAAGCTTGTGTTTCCTTATTTATTTTCATTTTGGATGATCTGTCCATTGGTGAAAGTGGGGTGTTAAAGTCCCCTACTATGATTGTGTTACTGTCGATTTCCCCTTTTATGGATGTTAGCATTTGCCTTATGTACTGAGGTGCTCCTATGTTGGGTGCATAAATATTTACAATTGTTATATCTTCTTCTTGGATTGATCCCTTGATCATTATGTAGTGTCCCTCTTTGTTTCTTGTAATAGTCTTTATTTTAAAGTTTATTTTGTCTGATATGAGAATTGCTACTCCAGCTCTCTTTTGATTTCCATTTGCATGGAATATCTTTTTCCATGCCCTCACTTTCAGTCTGTATGTGCCCCTAGGTCTGAAGTGGGTCTCTTGTAGAGTGCGTATATACAGGTATGGTTTTTGTATCCATTCAGCCAGTCTATGTTTTTTGGTTGTAGCATTTAATCCATTTACATTTAAGGTAGTTATCGATATGTATGTTCCTATTACCATTTTCTTAATTGTTTTGGGTTTGTTATTGTAGGTCTTTTCCTTCTCTTGTGTTTCCTGCCTAGAGAAGTTCCTTTAGCATTTGTTGTAAAGCTGGTTTGGTGGTGCTGAATTCTCTTAGCTTTTGCTTGTCTGTGAAGGTTTTAATTTCTCCATTGAATCTGAATGAGATCCCTTTTTTTTTTTTTTTTTTTTTTTTTAGTTTCTGCTTTATAACAAAGTGAATCAGTCGTACATATACATCTGTTCCCACATCCCTTCCCTCATGCATCTCCCTCCCTCCCACCCTCCCCATCCCACCCCTCCAGGCGGTCACAAAGCACCGAGCTGATCTCCCTGTTCTCTGCGGCTTCTTCCCTGCTGGGTAGAGTAATCTTGGCTATAGGGTTTTCCCTTTCATCACTTAAATATGTCCTGCCACTCCCTTCTGGTTTGCAGAGTTTCTGCTGAAAGATCGGCTGTTAACCTTATGTGGAATCCCTTGTATGTTATTTGTTGTTTTTCCCTTGCTGCTTTTAATATGTTTTCTTTGTATTTAATTTTTGATAGTTTGATTAATATGTGTCTTGGCATGTTTCACCTTGGATTTATCCTGTATGGGACTCTCTGCACTTCCTGGACTTGATTGACTATTTCCCATATTAGGGCAGTTTTCAACTATAATCTCTTCAAATATTTTCTCAGTCCCTTTCTTTTTCTCTTCTTCTTCTTCTTCTGGGACCCCTATAGTTCGAATGTCGGTGCGTTTAATGTTGTCCCAGAGGTCTCTGAGACTGTCCTCATTTCTTTTCATTCTTTCTCCTTTATTCTGCTCTGCAGTAGTTATTTCCCATATTTTATCTTCCAGGTCACTTATCCATTTTTCTGCCTCAGTTATTCTGCTATTGATTCCTTCTAGAGAATGTTCAATTTCATTTATTGTGTTGTTCATCATTGTTTGTTTGCTCTTTAGTTCTTCTAGTTCCTTTTTAAATGTTTCTTCTATTTTCTCCATTCTATTTCCAAGATTTTGGATCATCTTTACTCTCATTATTTTGAAGTCTTTTTCAGGTAGGCTGCCTATTTCCTCTCCTTTTATTTGGTCTGGTGGGTTTTTGCCTTGCTCCTTCATCTGCTGTGTGTTTCTCTGTCTTCTCATTTTACTTAACTTACTGTGTTTGGGGTCTCCTTTTCGCAGGCTGCAGTTTCGTAGTTCCTGTTGTTTTTGGTGTCTGCCCCCAGTGGCTAAGGTTGGTTCAGTGGGTTGTGTAGGCTTCCTACACAGTGGAGGGGACTGGTGCCTGTGTTCTGGTGGATGAGGCTGCATCTTGTCTTTCTGGTGGCCACGACCGCATCCAGTGGTGTGTTTTGTGGTGTCTGTGACCTTATTATGATTTTAGGCAGCCTCTCTGCTAATGAGTGGGGTTGTGTTCCTGTCTTGCTAGTTGTTTGGCATAGGGTGTCCAGCACTGTAGCTTGCTGGTCATTGAGTGGAGCTGGGTCTTAGCGTTGAGATGGACATCTCTGGGAGAGCTTTCACTGTTTGATATTATGTGGAGCTGGGAGGTGTCTGGTGGACCAATGTGCTGAACTTGGCTCTCCCACCTAAGAGGCACAGTCCTGACATGTGGCCGGAGCACCAAGGCCCTGTCAGCCACACAGCTGAGAAGAAAAGGGAGGAAAAAAAAAAAAAGAAAGAAGAAAAAGTAAAATAAAATGAAATAAATTTATTAAAATAAGAAATTAGACAAAATTATTAAAAATTAAAAAGTAATAAAAAAAGAAAGAAGAGAGCAACCAAACCAAAAAACAAATCCACCAATGATAACAAGTGCTAAAAACTATACTAAAAAAAAAAAAAGACAGAACCCTAGGACAAATGATAAAAGCAAAGCTATACAGACAAAATCACAGAAAGAGGCACACAGATACACACTCACAAAAAGGGAAAAAGGAAAAAAAATCTATATATTAAAAAAAAGGAAGAGAGCAAGCAAATTAATAAACAAATCTACCAATGATAATAAACTCTAAATAGTAAACTAAGGTAAACATAAAACCAGAAACAAATTACATGCAGAAAGCAAACCCCAAGTCTACAGGTGCTCCCAAAGTCCACTGCCTCAATTTGGGATGATTCATTGGCTATTCAGGTATTCCACAGATGCAGGGTACATTAAGTTTATTGTGGAGATGTAATCCGCTGCTCCTGAGGATGCTGGGAGAGGTTTCTCTTTCTCTTCTTTGTTTGCACAGCTCCTGGGGTTCAGCTTTGGATTTGGCTCTGCCTCTGTGTGAAGGTTGCCTGAGGGTGTCTGTTATTCTCTCAGACAGGACAGGGTTAAAGTAGCAGCTGATTCGGGGGCTCTGGCTCACTCAGGCCTGGGGGAGGGAGGGGTACAGATGCGGGGCGAGCCTGCGGCAGCAGAGGCCAGCATGACATTGCACCAGCCTGAGGTCGTGTGTTCTCCCGGAGAAGTTGTCCCTGGATTACGGGACCCTGGCAGTGGTGGGCTGCACAGGTTCCCGGGAGGGGCAGTGTGGATAGTGACCTGTGCTTGCACACAGGCTTCTTGGTGGCTGCAGCAGCAGCCTTAGAGTCTCATGCCCATCTCTGGGGTCCGCCCTGATAGCCGTGGCTTGCAACCGTCTCTGGAGCTCGTTTAGGCAGTGCTCTGAATCCCCTCTCCTCGTGCACCAGGAAACAATGGTCTCTTGCCTCTTTGGCAGGTCCAGACTTTTTCCTGGACTCCCTCCCAGCTAGCTGTGTCGCACTAGCCCCCTTCAGGCTGTGTTCACACAGCCAACCCCACCCAGTCTTCTCCCTGGGATGTGGCCTCTGAAGCCCAAGCCTCAGCTCCCAGTCCCCACCCGCCCCAGAGGGTGAGCAGACAAGCCTCTCGGGCTGGTGAGTGCTGGTTGGCACCGATCCTCTGCGCGGGAATCTCTCCACTTTGCCCTCCGCACCCCTGTTGCTGTGCTCTCCTCTGTGAATCCGAAGCTTCCCCCTCTGCCACCCGCAGTCTCCGCCAGTGAAGGGCCTTCCTAGTGTGTGGAAACTTTTCCTCCTTCACAGCTCCCTCCCAGAGGTGCAGGTCTCATCCCCATTCTTTTGTCTCTGTCTTTTTTGTTTTTCTTTTGCCCTACCCCGGTACATGGTGAGTTTCTTGCCTTTTGGGAGGTCTGAGGTCTTCTGCCAGCGTTCAGTAGGTGTTCTGTAGGAGTTGTTCCACATGTACATGTATTTCTGATGTATTTGTGGGGAGGAAGGTGATCTCCATGTCTTATCCTCCATCACCTTGAAGGTCTCCCCCTTCTCCACTAGAATTCTTGAAGGGAATAGAAATGGAAGATAATTACTAACATTTAAAGATGGTGTACAATTAAAAGTAAAAAGCTTTTTCACAGAACTCAGAAAAAGATACTTTGCCTTAGCAATTAGGCACTGAAGATTAGTGAAGCAAGAAAAGAAGTGTGTAAAATCACTCATTTTCAATCTCACTAAGGGTCTAAGTAGACTATTTTAAAAATTCTTATTAAGCTTCTTTAATATACTTTACTAAATACTGTGTAAAAATTCCTTAGAAAAATAGCCAGAAGTGCAACTGTGAGGACATTTATTACCAGTAACTATGTCTACCCAGCTTGAAGTCCAGAGAGAGTTTTGACAACTAGCATTTCTTAAGGTAACTGCACTGCTTCATTAAACAATACATTAATCCATCCAAATGGTGGTTCCTACAAAGTCTAGTGATAAGAATGATTATTGTTCCAGGGAAATCCCAAAAACTTAGTGCCAGATGTCTAACTGTATTTGCTAAGAAAATACGATGCAAACTGCAATGAAATAATAGGACATAAAGCAAACTTGTAAAATATGCTAAAATTATATTCATTTGGATGTGAGAAGTTTAGAATTGGGATGATTTGATTTGAATTGGATTGAAATTCATCTATGGGGAAAAAATGTTTGTAAGCAAGTGAATAGTATTACTCGAATTCCTGGGGGCATGTTTAACTTTACTAAAATAACTAACACATGAAGGATTTTAATAGTTAACTGTCAACAGGAAACTTGGTACTGCTAATTACAAATGAGCCCTAACAAGTTTGTAAAGAAGCTGGACCATATATATAAATATTTTTTCCAACTCTAAATTATAAAATTCTGTAGGTGTTGCTATCCAATCATTGACAAAAGTGTTGAGTTAGAAAGAATATTTGCCTATCAATCATGAAATCTGAATTAGAGTTTCTTCTCTTTAATGTAATCAGCTATCCAACAAATAATTATTTTGTGCCTGTTCATTACTTCACTCAACAAATATTTCTCAACAGTCTTCAAGAATATGCCCAGCACTGTGTTAGACAATGGCCATACAAAGATGAATGAAACACAGTTCTTGTTCTTCAGCTCACAGTCTGCTGTGAGAAATACAGAAATACAGAGGACATAAATAATATGATAAAGGCTATAACAGATATGTGTCCTAAGAAATAAGGAAATGCTGAGGAGAAAGCAACTTATAGTTAGAGAGAATTGGAAGAATCTTCCTAGAAGAGCTGGCTTTTCACTGGGGTCATGAAGGATGAGGAGGTATTCTCCATGTGGCAAAGTAAGGGAAGAACATTGCAGGCAGAGTGAATGCATGTTATGTGCAAGACCATGGAGGGAGATGTCAAGATGATGCCTGGGGTCCTGACCTGGGCCACGTGGCAGACCGTAGTGCCATTCCCTGAGATATGAGGGGTAGATGATGGTTTGCCTTGGCCATGTTGAGGTTAAGGCACCTTTAAGACATTCAAGTGGAACTGTCCATTAGGAGCTTAGATACATGGGTCTGTAACTCAAGAGAGAGGTCGACAGGTGTGGCCTCATTAATTTACAGGTAGCAGCTAAAGCTGTAGGTGTAGATGAGACTGCCTAAGAAGCGTGTGTCAGATGAGGAAAAAACACTGAGGAACACTAATGTCCAGAACCAGTAGAGGAGAAGGCAGAGATAAAGATAGAGAGAAGTAAAAGAAAACTGGGAAAGTGTGGTATCAGGGAGGCATGGTGAATAGTATCAATACCTTGGAGAGGTCAAGCAAGATAAGAACTGAAAACTGTGCTTCGGCTTATCAACATGGAAGTCATTGGTGACTCTGTTGGAAGCATTTGATGGAGTAGTGTGGGTGAAAAAAAAACAGGGTACGCCATTTGAGGAGTGAGGATGACAGAATAGGAAGTGGAGAATAAAGATAATGATAAAAGTAAGATAACTTTCAAGAAGCTTGCCCGTGATGTGGAAGGTGGAGATAGGGCAGTAATTATTGGGAGAGATAGGAACGTATTTTGATGTAGATGGAACAGAGCTGCCAGGGAGGGAGTTGATGATATGTGATTTTTCTTAATCAGGAGGCATTAAAGGTACAACTAGTGTCATGTGGTGGTCTATTAAATTTGATATTTTATGTTTTCTTATAATAGTTTTTCATTTTCTGTATCACAACAGAAGCTTCACAAGAATGAAGGCTGTCTGTGTTAAGACAGTAACAGAATTCCCATCCCAGGGGTTCATTACCTCCTATAACATGAAGTCCAGAGGGAGAGAGTTGCAGGGGTGATTCAGTGAATTAACAACCTTATGCCTCTGGATCAGCTCTTGAACTTCCCTCGTGGTTATTGTGCTCCTAACGTCATGTCTTTACATGACATCATCAAAGAGTAGGAAGCAAGGGGACAGTGAGGCTTCTGCTCTTGTATCTCTCTCAATCTCCAACCACTGCTCATTTTTCCATGAGGAAGACCTTTCCCAGCAGCACCCAAATAGACTTCTTTCTCCTCAAGTCTTATTGTCCAGGAATGGGTCACAGACATAGCCATGTCTTTTCTGTCAGGAAGGGTGGGAAAGGGATGACTGGTGTTTTCAGCCTCCATTGTGGGAGTGGGCTCGGCCAGGAAGGAAGAGGGAGAGGAGGGTGGATTACAGACCAGGCCAACATGGTCACCACAGGCTCTGTGTCTCTCACGCTGCTAGTGCCCCCTGCAGGGCTGGATGCTTACAAGTGGGTCTTTGGCAAATGGTCCTTATTCTCTTTTGAGGTTCATAGCTCAAACAGGCGAAGCTAGAAGAGAAGTGATGAACTGGTAAATGAGAATAGGAGGGAGGGGGTGGGGAAAAATAATGGACTTAGGGAAAAGAGGATGGGCAAAAAGAGATGAAATAACTTCAGTTTCCATGGGTTTAATGTGAAGAATACTCTTAATATATAAGAAGTTCTAGACTAGGGATTGGCAAACTGTGACCCACAGGCCAAATCTGGCTTACCACCTGTTTCTGTAAGGTCGACAAGTTAAGGGGAGTTTTGACATTTTTAAGTGGCTGCAGAAAAAAAAATTATAAAGAAGAGTGTTATTTATGACATGTGAAAATTATGTACATTTCAGATTTCAAGGTCTATAAATAAAATTGTGTTGGAACACAGCCATGTTCACTTGTCTACGGCTGCTTTTGTGACACAACCACAAAGCTGGGGAGTTGCAACCAAGTCCACGTGGATTACAAAGCCCTAAAGTCTTTACTCTCTGGCTCTTCACGGGAAAAGTGACTGGCCCCTCTTCTAGGCCATACGTTTTCTGAAATCCTATCCATTATGTTAGACTTAATTATTAAGCAGAAGAAAGAAAGGGAAGGAAGAGGAAGCAAATATTAGCAGACTCCTGTTGCTGATTCCATTCCTTACTCTCCTGTCTTCCATTAAGACCTAGGAGTTGACGGGCACAGGGCATGAGCGTCACATCTTACCTCCTAGTACCACAAACTAACAAATATTAAATCTACCCTTCCTCTCCTTCCTCTCTCTAGGTACAATATTCTGCCAGTGGTATTAACACGGACCAGCTTTACATCAGTCTCAGGAGAAACGGGAGGGAGTTGGTCATTGACTTGAAAAATCTGTCTAATGAAAATATGCTTCCTTTTATGGGTCTAGGGAAATGTGAACTGCAGACCTTTTATATTGCCACTTGAGCATTAAATTTCGTTGGTAGATAGCATGTGTTTCATCATACATGTCAGTTAAAAATGAGATTCCTCCTTGCATAATTCTCAGAAAGAGATTTGCTTCTGGTGTTCTGGCATGTCCCTTCACAGAAATAATTCTGAGTATGGATGTAATTGCCAGTGATATTGATGACTTTGGCTGCCGCATTTAAAAAGTGACCAGTGGGAAAACAAAGTAGACGTGACAAATCCAATAAAGGAAAAGTTTCAGCAGAAAAAGCAGAAGTGAGCAAAGGTAGCAGAGGAATTGGGGGAAGAAGGAGAGAAAAAGGGGAAGGCAAGGTGAGGAGGCAGCCAAGAGTCCCTCAAAAACAAGCTCATTGTGTGCAGGGGTGTTGAGTGCTGGTTCTTTTTAACGGACCCGTCAAAGAGTCCCACGTTCCATTTGATACCTTCATTTTTCTTTCTTACACACATACCCTCTCTCCCTCTCTCTCTCTCTCTCTCTCTCTCCAGAATGTAAGAGCTCCTTTCCCAGTGCCCTCTGATTGGAGCACACTGTTCAATGAGGGTCCTGGAAGTCACCAGTGGCAGCACAGACTTTGGTACGAGTCCTCTGAGGATTACTATCCCTCTTATCTTGGTCACAGCAGCAGTCTTTCAACACTATCTGTATATCTGATAAGCAGCTTAGTTAAGCAGCTAAAATCAAGGCCTGCAGGCTTGCCCCAGCACACCCGAACAGGGCTTTTCCTGTGACATTATGACTTTTTTTTTTTTTTTTTTTTGCCTTACGCGGGCCTCTCACTGTTGTGGCCTCTCCCGTTATGGAGCACAGGCTCCGGACGCACAGGCTCAGCAGCCATGGCTCACAGGCCCAGCCACTCCATGGCACGTGGGATCCTCCCAGACCGGGGCACGAACCCATGTCCCCTGCATCAGCAGGCGGACTCTCAACCACTGCGCCACCAGGGAAGCCCTATGACTAATTTTTTTTCTTCATTTGCACAACACAACTTACTTATACATATGTACTTATATGCATATTCATGCATGCATATGTATGCATGGATATGCATAAGTACACACACACACCATCCTTATCTCTTTTCTGTGGAAGAGTCTTAGTAACTCACATAATAATAGTAATCAACTTTATCTCATTCAGATACAGAGTCCTGTCATATCTTTGATCTCATTTAATCTTCACAACACTGAAGTGAGATAGATAAGATGGTTAAAATTCCCACTGTACAGACTAGAAAACTAAAGGTCAGGGAGGTTGAACAACCTACCCAAGGGAATGCTGAAGCTTGGCCTCAAACTCAAGTCTCTGACCCCAGGCCAAGCGCCTTTCTACTCTACTGCACTGGCTTCTAGAGAATGAATGATCAATGCAAAAACCCCTGCTTCCTGGGCAGGCTAAGGGAAGGGAAGCCATAAGAATGAATTTTTTGCTGTTAATTTAATTTATTTTCTTCTAATATATTATGTGAAACCAAAAACTCAGTTTTCCAGTATTAGCTTTTCTTTCTCTACACTTTTTAAAGACCATTGCCATAATGGTTGTGGTCACCAGCACAGTGTATCATGACCTAGCCCTGTCCTGTGAAGGAATGCTGTGTCTGATCTGGAGAGGTGGCACATGGAGTCACACCTGGGTTTGAAACCCCGCTCATCACTCTCTAGATGTATGGCCTTAGAAGGTGTATGGTCTCTTAAAACTTTTGCTGGGGGAGAGGGTGGTGTCTCCATTTCCTCACTGGGAAATGGGAATGATATCTACCTTGCGAGTTGTATGAGAACCAGCTCCAGGATGGTGTCTGACATACTGTAACTTTCAATTAAGAGTGGTTGTTTATTCCTAGGTTGAGACTCTGACTTCAGGGACCTGAAGACTCCCAGGATGTGTGAATCTGAAACATTTCTGAGAAGAGCTGCTGAAAATAAGCAGGGGTATTGTCCTGGTTAGGAATGCAGTAGGCTCTGCAGCCATAAAGGCTTTGATCCTGATTCCATACTGTTGTGTGCCCTTAGGAAGGCCTTTGATGGCTCTGTTCCTTAATCTGAAGTGTCATTCAAAAGATGGAGATGCTAATGGTACCCGTTGTAAGATGAGTGGAGATGCCAATAGCACTTTTTGGGTAAGAGAATAAATATAAGCATTTAACCTAGTGCCTGACACAAAGTGGTTTCATTATTACTTTCATTTTGGGGGGAAGAGGTTCAGGTATTTCCGTTTTAAATTGAGTTTGTTAATCTATTATTCTCCGGAGCTTAAATGAGAGGAAATGGAGAAAGAGTAGGTTGCCTTGACAATTTTAAACAAGTAGAGCATATTCTCTTAGAGAAAGAACACCCAACCCTCTTGTAAAAAGAAGGGAAAGACAGCAGGACTTAGAGGAAATTTTAATTACTCTGACTACAAGCAGAATTAATGCTTTTGCTGCCTTGGTTACCTAGGGCAAAAACTGAGCTCAAAATCAAGGAGGAGGCTGTGCTATTATATATAGAAACTCTGTAATCTCACTCCTGGGTAACTCTATGTGTGTGCAGGTACAGTTAGATATGTTGGCCAACATACAGATCAGAAAAATAGAGAGTTTTGGAGGCTGGTAAAGGCTAAGGAAAGTCCCAGGATAAAAATATCCTCAATCCACAACTGTAATTGACTCTGGGGAATAATTATTCTGCTATAATCAGGGTCTGAGGGACATCATGGAATGTTATGATTCTGAGATTTGCTTGTTGCAGAATAGATGTTTGTTTACTTTTCCTTTATTTCTCTATGTTTCTTTAATAAATATTCCTGTTCAATTAAGGCTGGTGTTCATCCATCTGAGGAAATCAATGGTAACCTATGCACCTGTCTTGGGGAAAGGTTCGCCCTGTTCTTAGGTGGAGTCTTGTGTTGAGAGAAGTGTGACATCCTCGTAGAGTAGTTTGGTCCAGAGCATCCCAAGTCCAGTACCGTAAAAAGAAAATGGGAGAGAGTTGGGCTTTGTAGTCTGATCCTTATATAAGCGAATAAATAAAGCATGAAAAAAAGGATGTATCAGACTTGTCAACAGGGCTGTTTCCACTGTTGTTATGAAAGGAATTTATGACACTGAGAAGGTGTTCTTTCATGATCTAGCCTCTCTTTATGTACCTTTTTGGGACATAAGGTAGATTATGACTTTACAACGATTTGAGTAAATGAGCTTCATAAATCAGGAGAAAAGATTGGCTTGATAGCGTACTTTTTTGTGTATTGAGACAACTATATTTTCACCTGGGTAGCTGAAAGGTAAATGTACTGGATTTATGTATTAAGAACAGAGGCTTTTTAATAATGATATGGGAAGGAATATTGTTTTGAAACTTGCTTGTGGTTATAACTGCTATTTAAATCTCTGCAAAAATTGGAAGAAAAATAATTGATTGAATTTTTATTTAAAATGTTGTTGCATGAAGACTTTTGTTTCTGGTAGTATATTAGAACAAGATGCCCTGAATGATCCGCCTAGTAAAAACAGTTAACATTTCAGAATAGAAAATATTTTAAAAATTAGATCGATTACTGAGCTGTAAGAAAGCAAGAAATTCATAGAGGCCAAATATAAAGTTAGAGCCTGAATCCTAAAAGGTAGATGAGCACCGAAGTCAGCTTTTACACTGAGAGTATCTGATAAACCTTGAGAAATTAAACTTTTGTTTTATCAGCTTCACAGGTTGAAGGGATTAAAAAAAAAGCTTTAGGCCCTCCTAGGATGAAGAGACTAATAGGAGGACGCCCTCCCGCATGTAAAGCTGAGACCTGAAGGAGTCACACTCTCAGTACAAGAGTGGATTAGAAATAAACCCTCTGTTCAGAAGGGGAGAACAAGAAATCTTGGCTGTCTTGATTTTAGCTCTGGTGTAGGGGAGAAAATCTTCCCCCTGAGCAGTTGTACCTATAGCTATCCTTCATGTGGTTTTTTTGTTTGTTTGTTTTTGCCTTTTCCCACAAAGTTAAAAAATTTAATGTTTTATAACTTACAGAGAAGTCAAAAGTACAATGAACAGTTCTAGAGTCACCAGTTTCTCTATACATAAGCCAATATCTATACCTACACATGTGTGTGTGTGCTTGCGTGCGTGTGTGCGTATAGATAAATACCTGTTTTTTTTTGGTTTGAACCAATTGAAATTAACTTATAATCACTGGACACTTTATTCTTAAATACTTCAACACTCATTTCCTAGAATAAGGACATCTTCCTATAGAATCATAATATTATATCATCTCAGAAAAGTAATGATAAAATGTCATTTACTATATGGTCTGTATTCTAATATTCTTAATTGTCTTCCAAATATATTTTATGACTTAAGAAAAACAGAAGCTGCCCAAAGTGCATTGAATTTGATTGTTCTGTTTCTTAAGCTTCTTTTAATTAAGAAAAGTATCCTGCCTTTTATGTGTGAGTATGACAATGACTTTTTTGAAGAATTCCAGCCAACTGTCATGTAGAATGTCCTATATTCTGAATTTTACCAATTGTTTCTCATTATTAGATTCAAGCTTAAATATTTTTGTCAAGAATGCTTCAGGGACTTCCCTGGTGGCACAGTGGTTAAGAATCCACCTGCCAATTCAGGGGACACAGGTTCGATCCCTGGTCCAGGAAGATCCCACATGTCACGGAGCAACTAAGCCCGTGCACCACAACTACTGAGCCTGTTCTCTAGAGCCTGCAAGCCACAACTACTGATCCCATGCACCACAACTACTGAAGCCCCCACGCCTAGAGCCCGTGCTCCACAACAAGAGAAGCCACCGCAGTGAGAAGCCCACACACTGCAACGAAGAGTAGCCCCTGCTCACCGCAGCTAGAGAAAGCCTGCACGCAGCAACGAAGACCCAGTGCAGCCAAAAATAAATAAATAGATAAATTAAAAAAAATTTTTTTAAAGGAAGAATGCTTCATAGTTGATGTTGCTTCTTGTGGTTTTGTAGTGCTAAATTCATGCTACTGTATGGCGTGAAAAAATATCAGCTAGAGATCTGGTAGCGTCTCCAGGCAACTCAAATCCAAAAAAATCCTCTCTGGAGGACAAAAACTTTAACCCAGTTCTCAAAGAATTCCTACAGATAATGTTCCAAATAGTAATAAAAAAAAATTACAAAACATTCAAGGAAATAAGGCACCATAGGTGAGAGCCAACAGAAACAACTGACACAGAATCACACTTTCACAGGCTTTCAAGCTATACAATAAGTATATTTAATATGCTTCAAGAAATAAAAAAGAAGCCTGAAAATAAGGACAAGAAACAAAAAAAAATTTTTAAGTATATTTGAAATAGAACTTCTAGGAAAGGAAAATAGAATTGAAATGAAAAACATGTATGAATTATATGGTAGATTGGACAAAATTAAGAGATAATTAGTGAAGTAGAAGATAAATCTAAAGAACTTGTACAAAACATAGGACAGAGAAACAAGATTAAAAAGAAATATGAGAAGTTAAAAGTAAAGGAGGATAGAGTAAGAAGTCCATATGTCTAACTGGAGTTCCAGATGGAGATATTAGAAAGAATGGAAAAGAGACAATATTTAAAGAGAGAATGGCTGAGAATTTTTCAGAATTGCTGACAGACACCAAACTACAGAATCCCAACAAATCCCAAACAGGATAAATAATAATTAATGGAAGCCAGAAGACAGGGAATATTATTTTTAATGTGCTGAGGAAAAAAAAAACCTATCAATCCCAAACTCTATAATTAATGAAAAGAATAAGGGTGAAATAAGGACATTTAAAGACAAATAAAACTCAGTATAGATCCTCACAAAATGAATTTCTAAGGTATATACTTCAGACTCAGAGAAAAATGAACTCAAATTGGAAGTCTGAAATACAAGAAGAAATGATGAGCAAAGGTTTTATAAATAAATAGACTTAAATATTGGTCATATAAAACAATAACAATGATGCTTAATTTGTAGAATTAAAAAGCAAGATAGAACTAAAGTACTATAAACAATAAAGTTGGGAGGGAAGCAATTAGATATAGTCTTATAATGATCTTGTATTTTTCAGGAGCAGGTAAAATGATTGATAAGTTTAGATTTTATTAAATATTAAAATATTTATGCTTACCTCTGGGAGAATAGAAAATGTATTGCTCAGGAACTAGTAGAAGGAAGAAATTAACAAAGAAAAAATCCTCCCCCCCAATACACAAAATTCTTTTGGTTTGCATGTTGCCAAACTATATTGTGGGATTGTGCCATCCATATCACTGAGTTTTTCTTATATAAAGCTATAAATAAGAAATTTCCTTCAGATCCAAGTGCCAACAAAAAGCTTTGTTTATTTTAGGAGATTTCTTTATGGCTAATAGGTAATTTTGTATCTATTATATTTTCAGTTTTGCTTTTGCCACCTGGAAGCCCCGCCCAAACATTGACCTCCACTTTAATAATTATGTAGGAGCTACTACCCTATAAATCTTTTAACTCTTCCCTCCCACTTTGATTATCTAACATTTATTTTTATTTTTTCTGATCCTTATTTTCATCTTGTGTTCATGTCTTAAATGCTCTGTAGGACAAATTAGGTAGGAATAAATAAATATATACTTGAATGGATCAATAAGTAAAAATGAAATGATTAAAGCAAATAAAAATTGAAATCTGGAAAGTGGTAACTATTTTACTTGCTCTTTAGTCTTCTTCATTAGTGGCAGCACAGGAAGAGTGGTATGAATTAGTCTACCCTGTTTGAATCAATTCATCCAGGGTTGGAACTCCAAGCAGCTTGTCTATGCTTGGGGTTTTTAGCAGCAGTTAGTGGTGCAAAACACTAACATGACAAGGAAAATCTATTATGAAAAGAAGAAATGAGAACTTATTACTGACCAACTTTTAGAGCTAGTAGTATTTTAAACATGATATTATACGTATATATGTTTCATCATTTGTGAACACAGTTTTGTCTCTCAGGTAGAAATAGTAATGGAGAAAGAAGCTGCCCTCCTTTGATATAATGAAGCTGATTATGGCAGTTGAATTTGTTATAAGAGTTCATTGCACTTGATTCAATTTATGCTAAAAATAACATTCTTTCTCAGAGCAATCCCACTCAAAAAAAAAAATCAGTGGAGACCTTCAAAAGAACACAGAAAATAAAAATGAAATGAAATAACAAAATGACATTTTAAGACTACAGTGTAGTTGTTATATGGGAGGAGGCCAACAATGGGGTGACCCCAAGAATTAGGCTATGCAAAGAAATAGCTTTTTGCCAGCTGACCACAGGTAATGGGTAAACCCAGTATACAGCCACATCTTGTAGAGTACAGAGACTTGACTTTAACCTGTCCCAATGAAAAATTTTAACACATTTAAGGAAAGACTGTGGCAGTCAGAAAGGAAACTGGTCAGACATTGACGTTTTAGAAATGGGTGGTATGGGAAGAGTTAGTGAGGCAAAAGTTGGCAGTGGACACGTGAGTTGTCCTGGCCGCTGATACAATGCTTCTGGGCCAAGTGGCAGACAGGCCACATGGTAGAAATGGATGCATCAGGTAATTATAGGCTGACCCCATTAAACCTCATCCTTGTTGCTTGCCAAGCAAATTTCTGTTAAACTGGCTTCCTGACAGTTTGTCTTAGAATGTACTTGCCAGGTATACACTGATGTGTATAAAATTGATGACTAATAAGAACCTGCAGTATAAAAAAGCAAACAAACAAAACAACTAATACTAAACTTTCATTGGGTTATTTGTATGGAAATATGTTAATATAAATGTTTCAGACATTACATGAAATTTCTAAAAATCTTATATGTTCTGGTATAATGTTATAAGTCATAATTCTAGTTATTACTTTAAAATGTATATCTCAGAAATAACTAAATTTCCTTGTCAATTGCATTATTATGAACTTTCATCAAATCTTTAACCGTGGTCATTTTTAAGTCTTTTGTCATTTACAGACAGTTCTGGGTGTACTCTGATGCCTTTGCAAATATGTTCCTATAAAAGGGTGTCATCTTCAAGGAATGCATGGAAAAGACTTGACAAGTACAGGTTTCTGGTAACTGAGTATACTGCTGAACTGAATGAATAAGCATTTTCAGAACTCTAATGGAAAACTGATGAACTCATAAAACTGCTAACAAAAGATCAAGATGAAAAAATTTTTAATTACATGGGACTGAGTGAACTGATGGGGATGATTATAATTTTTGTGACCTTCTGTTTGAATTAAAAAAAAAAAGAATGTACTTGCCAGGCTAAAACTAATGCCAGCCCTGTAAAAGACATTTTGCCTTTTAATGAAAATAAGGGCAGTCTGCTTATTATTCTTCAGCCTCCCTCCACACTGACAAGACAAGAGCTTCTGCATCTCTATGACTGAATCCCACCCCAGGTCTATAGTACTTTTACCACGGAAAGGAACATTCCCCTTGGAAGCCAGCCTGGCAGTCTTCCCCGTGACACCTGGCCTCCCCAGGGACCTTCTGAATGTTGACAGTCAGCCATCATTTTACATTAGTAGATGAGGATAATGTTCCAATGAGACATGTGATTACCAGAGGTTCCTTATCAGAAGAAGGAATGTGCCAGAAGGCAAAGAGATGAGCTTCAAAACATGGGTTCACCTCTCCCAGTACAACTTAATAGAGGTCCTGGCTAACTCCTCCCACCTACCCACCCAAGGTGAGGCAGGTGTCAGCCCTTTAGAATGTACCCTCCTATGTTCCCAGGGTCTTGTAGACCTTTATAGAAGGTCTCTCACTTGTGGCCAGGCCATGTAAGTCCCAGAGGACATCACTCACCTTGGCTGTACCTTCCCCTAGGTACCTGGGTCACCTAGGGGAAATCTATCCCTGAGATAGTCAAATCCTACTTGGCTTTTGCTGCCACCAACTCAGTACTAAAGAAACGAAAACTTTCCTCATCCCCTAATTGTCTTTTTTTTTTTTAATGCCAAAAAAAACCCAGTATGATAAGGTAACACCTTTTTCGTTGCTTCATCTTTTCTCATCTAAGTTTGGATAATGTTCTAAGATTGGGTACTGAATGTTAATTATTTTAAAGGAAGTAAAATTTCCATTACAAGATTACTTACAGGAATGGTAACATCTCCAAGTTCTTGGGAGTTAAACACATTTCAATGTGGAAGGAGTGTTAGGGAGACCTTGGCTTTATCTGAATCTGGGAGTGATGACAAAAAACTATCACAGAAAGGGCCTCAGTTACTGAGTACAACCCTCTTCTCTCTTTTCTGTATGAGGATGAGCCGGGGTTCAAGGAGGTTAACTTATTTCCCCAGAGACAGTCAGTAGCAGACCAGAATGAACAGCCAGTACTCCAGGCTCCTGGTACAGTGTTCTCTCCACGTCTGCACTGGAATACGGTGCTATAAGTAAAGCCCTTTGTTTGACTCTTATGGGAATGCCAGATAATAGAACTGTACTCCATAGCTCCCTGCCTATTTTCCTCAGCCTGGTTCAAATCAGAGTCTTTTCTCCACTTCCCTCATACCCCAAATTTCTGTACCTTGGGCTATTATCCACACATGTTCACAAATAAATACTAGCAGCTACTTCATGGTGTCAGTCATTTTCTTGATCTCTTCCCCCAACCTTAGACAATATCACACCCTTGAGCTCCAGCACCTCTCTTGATATCAATCAGCTTAAGTCTGTTGCTGCTTCCAAGGGTCCTGCTGCATCCACAGGGCACCACTCTGCTTCTGGATCTACCACCACATCTGCTGGGGAGCATTGTCATCTCTGCTAGAGATCGTTGTTACATCTGTTGGGGACCATATTCTTGTCTACTAGATACTATTGTCACATCAGCTGGAGACCACAGTCATGTCTGCTGGGTACCATTATCACATCTGGCAGTGACACATTCATGTCTGCTGGAAACCACTGTCACATCTGCTGAGTACCACCTCTGGTGCTTTGGATCCTGTGAGATTCCAAAGCTGTGCAGCATTTTGAAGTGAAGTTTGAGAAATTACTTCTTTCCTGGTTAGGAGGAACACATGTATTATAGGAAGTTGCGGTGATGCCAAAGCAACACTGCCTCGTACACCAAAGCGTTAACCAGTTTTCAATGAAAAACTCTTTTCTTAATTTACTATAATCCTACCTCTATGGGATTTGATGATGAATCACTGGGAAGCTGGACCAGGAGACAGAGCTAAGAGCTGGGCACCAAGTTATAGTCAGAATCTCTCTTCTGAGACTTTGTTTCTGGGTCAAATTGACTTTCTTCATATCTTAGGGTAATTTTCCTCCAAGGAGGCTTATTTATTGGGTAACTACTATTACAGCTGATTTATTGGGTGCTTACTACATTCTATGCCCTGTGCCAAGAGCCAATTTTACCTCACTTAACTTTTACAAAAGCCCTGTGAAGCAGATACTATTATTATGTTCCTATTTTACAGAAGAGGAGATGGATCCTTACAAAGGATATAAGATTTTTCCAAGGCCACACAGCTAATATATGGCAGACCTAAGATTTAAACCCAGATCTGTGGAATTCTGGAACCTGTTTTCTTAAGCTTTATCCTATACTGACTGGTACAAATACACTTTGGGCAGCCCACCATTACCACCTGTCACATGTGCCTGGCTATGGCTAAAACCCAGAGGTGGACACAAGGCTCAAAGTAGGGCCCTTCATGTTACCACTTTATTCATAAAATATCAGTATGCAGGATCCTGGCAAGACACCTCTTGAGTTAAGAAATTAAACACTATTTTTTGTGGGGGGGAGGGTAGAAACTTGCTCCATTTTGAGGATTCCCATGGTCCTGCCTTTTTGCAGCTAAGAAGTCCCCTGTATTCCAGCACTGGGTGTATGGGAAAGGATGGGGATGAGGGCAGGGAGAGAGGAGAGAGGAATACTTCTAGGAGCCCATCAGCCATTCTAGAAAGCAGACAGTTTATGGTTCCTCATCCTCCCTCTGCTTTGTTCTCTCTAGTTTCACTGTTAGTGCATACTGGCTCCTCTCTCTAAGAGGAGAGAACAAGTGCCTAAGAGGATGCCTAACAAATGCCTCTCTCCAAATGCCTAAGAGGATCTGTTGGTTGGTTAGTCCCACACTATCCAATCCAGTGCCACTCTTGGTAAGAGTTTTATTACCGTGCTTCTTCAGAAGCTGATCTCCTTATGTTCAGCCTATAGATGGCTTTTATGTCAGGTTCCAATCCCTGATCCAGTCAGTGGCAGGAACTGGTCTAGCTGCTTTGTTCAGATAGAGGGGGGCAGGCACATAAGCTTTTCTTAGCCTCCTTCCTTTTCACACACTGTTATTTTGCAGAAAGTCCCATTACCACTAAAAGAAAGTGATACATTAGTGCTGTCTGATTTGGGTCTGATTTAGGTCAACATAATTACTGGGGGGGTTCTTTGGCAGAAACAACCATGTTTCAGTATTTTTATCCTCTACATAAAGCGACTGGTTCTGATATGTAACAGGTCTTAGAAAAGCATCCAATCCCAGAGGTGGGCATAGAGCTCAAAGTAGGACACTTTAAGGAGAGGCTTTTCATTCAGTTCTCCTTGTGGCTTGGGTTTGGGGGAGCAGATTGGAAGTATGCCCTGGGAACCTCTTCCTGCAGAGCTCTGGGGAGCCAGCCCTGGATCATTCCAAAATTTAGCCAAGTTTGGCGTTGTCATTATTCCTCGAGGGACATCACTGGATATGATTACCTCTCAGTTGTTCTCGCCCCACTTTTACCTCTCTTTCTGCCTCTGTGCTTTGTGGGTAGCTTCCTTGATGTAATAGTTTTTGATCTAAAAGAGTCAACAAGCTGAACAAACTCGAGCAATGATTTTCCTTTCCTCCTGTGATTATTCCCCAATATCCATTCACCCCTTCTTCCTTTTAGTCAAGGATAAGCATATGCCCTCTTAGCTAAAGACTGTATTTCCCAGCCTGTTTTGCAGCTGTGGTGGCCATTCTAGACATTCTAGATAAGGAGATGTAAGTACAAGGGGTTTGTACAACTTCCGGGTCATATCCCGTCATGGGTGCTGTGCTGTGCTGCCCTCTAGCCATTGGGGCATGGGGGTGGGGTGTGGTTGTTGGCTGATGGCCCTCTTTGAAAAAAGAGCTGAAAAGAGCCATCTCATCCAAGATCATGCCCTCTTCCTGGAGCAGCTCACAGCCAATAACTGGTCAAGGGATGTAAAGGCCCAACTCCCCATCCCAACTCTGAAGGGCCATCTCTCCTTCACAGTTAACTACAGGGTCAGTTGAGGCCTGGCTGTGATTGTCCTGCAGCCTAACTTCTCTCTCTGCACAATTCTGCCTCCTTCCTTTCCCCCTGCAGAGGTTGATCCCAAGAGCACTGCCTAACGAACCTCTTACACGCTAATCCCCATCTCAGATTTCCTAGGAAACCCACCCTGCAGCACATCTTTAAAAGAAAGTTATTTGCCTTCCTTTCTGCCTACTTTTCTACTGGTTGGAACACAGAGGGGGCGGTGGTGAACGAGCTTTGACCATGTGAATGAGGAAATGCCTTACAGGGTGGAGGAGCAACAAGATAGAAGGTAGGTGGGTCACTGGATGATGTCATGGGTCAAGCTCCCCATGAACACTGGACCACTGACCACCTGCATCCTTCTAGTCTGTTATGTGAGAGAATAATCAACTTTGGTCTTATCTGAGCCACTCTATTGTTGGATTTCTATGTTGGAGCAGCTTAGCCTATACAATAGGAGTTGGAGAAACTGTGATCAATTCTAGTCAGATAATTTAAGACCTTGTAAACCACAGTAAGGATTCCAGACGTTATCTTAAGGACAGTGCACCTTTGCTGCATCTTTAAGCATTGTGTATATTGTCTGTCTAAGAAAAAACTCTGGAACTGAGTTGCTTCACTCTTAGAGTAGAATTGCCTTGACATACGTTTTTTAAAAAGTAACATTAGTAGGACTATTTGCCTAAATTTAGTTAGAATGACTCAACTACTAGAAAAAAAATTTTGTATTATCCTCACAAAATACAAATTTGTAGACTTCACATTAATAAAAGTAGAATAAGCAGTTGATTATTCTCTTTGGCATTTTATTTGAACCACTGTTCTTTTGAGTCTCTCTTTACTGGAAGTAGATTTGATTTTTTTCACTGCAATCTGGCAATCCTGTAGAACTTGAGTGGAAAATAGGATTATGCTGAAAGTTTCTTGCAGGAGGAATGATTAGTGACTCTACATGACTAAAGAATAGTAATTAGAGGCACAAAGACTTGAAAGGTCAATGCTTTAAAAACTTCTACATAGTATGTGTAACCACATTACTTTCTTGGTTTAGACAGCAAACTAAATTCATATGTTTTCTTGGGGAAAATAAAAGCAACAGCCTCGTAGCAAAATTCCCTGTCGAATTGTTTTCTGAAAATCAAATAGTAAATAGTTTCCCCACTCTGGTTCACAACACATCTCTTGGCAATTTGTTTGTTTTGGACACACATACATGATTATTCACCTAGGTGGTCTAGGTTGGAATTTCAGTTATTGCTATCCAAATAAAACACTCCTTTTCCAGGAATCAGCAGACTCTGTATTAACTGTTCTCTCAGAGCCTGGATGAAGGCCATGTTGGGAACCTGAGGCTTCTCTAGAGTACTTTCTACCATCTTTTCCTCTCAAAGAGGAAACAGAAGCTTCTTTAATAAAGCCTCAGGTTGTAAAACAATCCCACGTCTACCCACTCAACTCCTCAACCATTTCCCATCAGTCCTCCATTGGTATCTCTCCCAAGACGCTTTAAAATGAAAACTACGTAAAATACGGTTTTTCCCTTCTTTCTTCAAGACCAGGACAGGCTAGTTTTCTCCCAAGATACATGTACCACACTTACTTATAAACAAGCTTCTTTCCTCAGAACAATGGTCCTCAACCAGGGACGATTTTCCCCCTCACCCCACCCCGGGGACATTTGGCAATGTCTAGAAACATTTCTGGCTGTCGCAGCTGGGGGGATGCTACTTGACTCTAGTGAGCAGAGGCCAGGGATGCTGCTAAATATCCTGCCATGCACAGGACGGCTCCCCGCCACAAAGAACTATCCAGCCCAGAGTGTCAGTAGTGCCGGTTTTGAGAAGCCCTACCTAAATAAGATTTGAAATTGTATTTATTTTCCAAATTAACTGGCTATCATATACTTTGGATTTTATTCAGGAGCAGTATTTGGAAACAAAATTTGCCCCTTAGATTATAGTTACCAGATTTAGCAGATAAAAATACAGGAAGCTGAGTTAAATTTGAAGTTTTTACTTATATGAAAAAATTATCCATTATTCATATGAAATTCAAATTTCACTGGGTATCTTGTATTTTATCTGGCAACCTTATCTTAGATGGAGAAATTTGCCATAGTTTTCACTGGTAGAACCATTTTTATATTTTAATTTAAACCACTGATTTTAATTAGAAGATGCTCACTGTTTAAAAAAATTTTTTATGTTAATGTGGTACGTAAACAAACTGATTAACTTTCAGAAAGACCGTATTATTATGAACACGGCTTGAGAGTATCTTTTGTTTCTTCTCTGAAAATCATATCAATCTGATTTTTGTTAAATAGCTGTGATGTGATAATAGACTTTCTAATGTTCTTACGCTCTGCTAGGAATGGTCCTCGTTTATTCTGGACCTGGGCCCAGTTTGTTCTAAGACCTTACCCCAAATACACAAATCAGGGTCTTTCATTTTCTTTTTTTGCAGGACCACCTATTGCTTTCTTCACTCTCAAAATAAAACTAAGTGGTTACAGTTTGAGAAGAATGTGAATAATTAATATTGATAATCTCAGACAAAATCCAATACACCATCCACATCACCAGAAGAAAAGTGACTGTAAGATCCAAAACAATAATATTTGTCTTTCATAAAAATATGTGACATGTGTATGAACCCAGGGCTGGGGTCAGAAGACCTGCATTCTGGTTGAGGTTCTGTCACTGGCTCACTCTGGATCCCTTATCTAGTGCTCATCCCTCTACACTCGGCTCTCTCTTTACCAAGTTTAAGAAGCTCTGTGACTTAGGTATATTAAAATATATGAGAAATGACTTAATGTTATCACAAAATTGTCATATCTGCTAAATTAAATTTTAAAGGTTAATTCAGATAACTGCAAATTTACTAATTAATTTAAACTTTAACTATACTTATTTATATTATACATGGAATTACAAGCTGCTAAACTTTAAGAAATCCATAATCTATTATCTTTTGCCAATATAGGAAGAGCTGGGGAATATTACAGTAAAAATGAAGACATTTACACTATTTTCTGTGTAGTAACACTGAAGCACTAAAATAGTCCCAAAAGGAGCTAAGAAAAAGAACAAGGAAAAACCACCTTGTTCCAAAATATATTGAATGCAAATTTTCCACATGATCTTAGTCTAATTACTGTCATTTCTGAGCTCTCGTTATTATTTTAATGTTTGAAATTGGTTTTTATTTTACTTTTTTCATTTACCCCAGTTGCAGAATGCTAAAAGTTGCCCCTTTGCCTCAATGGGTAAACAATTCTCTAATCTTTCATCTGTTTGTCCATTTCTAAAATTTTTCTGAATTTCTAAATCAAATCCACAAGCCTCAGAGAAGGGAAGACTCTAGCAGGTAAGAAGCAAGAAGGATCCAACCCAATGTCATCAAAGGTCCAGCCTGCAGGATGTGTCTGGCAGGATCTCAGATCTGCATCTCAGGAACAAACACCGAGAGATGCTGCATCACCAGCATTTGAAAGCACCTGCCCAGAAGGCACAGACAGAGTCCTGACTTCTCCAGGCCAGTCGAATGCAGCGCCGATCCCACTTACAGAATGAACAATATCATTTACACATTTTAGTTATCACTCTAAAATGGATAATCTAAAACTTTTCTATTTTCTCCATTTGGGGAAAAAAATAAACCCTTGAGGCAACCCTGAATGATACTTCAGAAAATGTAGCCTCCAGTTTCAGCTCAGCTGTTGCAGCTAGGATTCCTTGTGAAAGTGACGAGCCACAGGTAGAATATCAGGAAGCTGAACTGGGAGGTTTTCAAAGTCGTTTTAGCTCTAAATTTTAGTTCCCTTTATCTTCACCTCTCTGGCCCTGATTCATTTATGCCTCATTGGGAGAGCCCCAAGTAGGAATGACCCATCCCCCCACTTGCTGTCACCTACTTCCCTGTGCTCAGCTGCACTTTTAACTTTTAAAGAAACAGACTTGTAGAGGAATGTTTAAAACCCACAATATATGAAGAGCTTCTCCAGAATCTCGCACCAGTTTGTTTCTGATGATAAATACCAGATGCTAGAGAGGAAGATTAACTATGCAGGCAACTTGCATATAAATTATACAGTAATGGCAAGAAAGGGGTCTGGAGGGATATGGGATTTCATTTTGAACTTGGCTATGGCATCGGCTTCTGTCCCCAAAGGGGAGCAGTTTTGAGTTGCTGTATGTTCATTCATACATATATGTTCATTGTTTTTTCTTTTCTTTTTTTCTTGCGTTTGCTCTCAGTTTTTTTTTTTTTTTTCTTCTTTCTTTTGCCCTTTTTCCTTTGGAAGAACTGCTTTTATGTCTGGTTTGTAGAGATCAGAATGCCATGGGCAGTTCTTGAGTCTCATGTGTGGTGGGAAGGGGTTAGAGAGCTTACTCAATCAGGACAAATCATTAGCAAACAGCGTGGTGTGACCACTAACCTAACCCTTCAGAAGGAGCCCGCATGCTGCAACTAAAGGATCCCGCACGCTGCAACAAAGATCCCGAGTGCTGCAACTAAGACCCGGCACAGCTAAATAAATAAGTAGGTAAGTAAGTAAGTAAATAAGTAAGTAAGTAAATAAATAAATATTTTAAAAAGAAAGAAAGTTCTCTAGGTTCAAAACCATGCCTTCACCTATTTTTCTATCTCTCCCTACTTAATCCTCCTCTTTGTCTAATCCCCTTCCCCTCTGGTCCCTTTCTTGATCCCTCTCTCCTTTCCCTAAGTATTTCCTGAATCTCTAATTTGGTTTTTAAAAGTCTATGAAATGCTTCAGACATATATAAAAGTATAAGGAATAATATAACAAATATTCATTCCTACTACTCAGCTAAGTTTGTTATTGCAAATTATTGAAGCCCATTCTATATCACCCTCCTGATATATCTCCCCTCCATTCTCCATGCCAGGAGTTAAACACAATGCTTAACTTGCTACTCATTCAGATTATATAACAGATTATAAAATGGAACTTAAAAAGAAAACTTGTTCTGTCTGAAAAAATATTACATTCTTTCTTCTTATGATAATAATCAAGGCATTTAAAATGATTATATATACAATAGATAAACAACAAAGTCCTACTGTATAGCACAGGGAACTATATTCAATATCAATATCCTGTGATAGGCCACAATGGAAAAGAATAGGAAAAAGAATATGTGTGTGTGTGTGTATGTGTGTGTACATATATATATATATATATATGTATATCTGAATCACTTTGCTGTACAGCAGAAACTAATACAACATTGTAAATCAACTATACTTCAATAAAATAAATTTTAAAAAGAATCAGGGCACTTAATTAAATTTTAAAAGAGAAAAATGAAACAAAGTTTTTCAAGTGAACATACATTGAAATAATTGTTCCTCCAGCTACCTCCTGCTGAAGGGGTGTGCACTAGTTAAAGTTTCCCAACACCATCAATACAATTGTGTTCTGAAGTCTTTTTCTGAATCTCTGTAATTTTAATACTCTTTTGTTTAGTTCTCAGTCTTTCCTTTTTTTTTTTTTTCTCCTGGAGTTTCCCCAACTGTCCAATTGTTCTCTCCTGTCTCACTACAGGATTCACCCCAATGACATTTACTCCTTGGACAATTTATTCTTGAACATAAAATGTTCTCTCTCTGCTCTGTACCAAATGAATATAGTTGACTTTCTCGGCACCTTTTCTAAGTGATTTGGTGGAAAAGGATGAAAACCATTCATGTCAGGATGGAGCATGAGGTCACTGAGAGAAGTGCTTCCAGCCCTTTGGAGGCAGGATGACTATTAAACATGGCAGAGAGCATGGTCCTTGGGCTGCTGTTCCTCTTTGGAAAATGTTAATTGTTTAGAGGCAGTAGAGTCATCCTTAGCAACTGGGCCTTCCTGACATCCAATGAGGGGATGTCATTCCCCGATGCCAGGACTGAGAGAGACCTCTGCTCCCATCAGGCCCAGCAGATGTGCCTTGGTAGAGGTGCCCTTGATGTAAAGGTCTGGTGTCAGATCCACATCTATGTCAGGCAGCTACTGAAGGCAGTGACTGGATGTCCAAAGAGCAGAGTGCTTGCTGTGGAGCACCACCAAGTGGTGCACCACCAAGTAAGCCCAGAATTAAGTGCTGGTCAGTTTGTTGTTTTAATATTGATGATAGTTAACAAAAATAGAATGCATGGTATGGTATAAAATATGAGAGTAAAAGATGTCTAATCAATAAACTTGAAGTACAAAGAATGTTGGAAGTAGGGCTGTGTAACAGTGGCTTTTTCCAAATAATGCTAGTTAACTATTTTCCAAATTGTTTTTTTCTCATTCTTACAATATGATTTATTTATAACTTTGGTAAATAGTTAATGTCAAGAATGCCTATGAAGTAAATATTATTTAGTGTAAAAAGCTCAGGCTTTGGAGACAAACAGAACTGGGTAAAAATCCTCATGTAATCACTTTTCAGGACAAGGTATCTACCCTTGGTGTCTCCAAGTCCAAATTCCTTAGCATGACTACACAGGCCTCTGACTATACCTGTAGTCTTATTTCTCATTATTATCTACTGCTCACTTTAATTGTCCTAAAATGTTGAATTACACGTTCTCAGACCACAGCATACTATTTCTTTACTCCTTGTCTTTACTGGAGTTTTTATCTCTGCTAGGAACTCCTCCCTGGTCATGAGGGGTGCTTGCCTGACACTGCTTCATCTCCAAGCGCTCTGCAGATGGGTGAATTATCCCTCCCATATAATTTCATAATACCCTGAACTTATCCCCATCAGCACGAAGCACACAGAATGGATGTTATATGTTTACTTCCTCCAATATAAGCCACTCAAAAACAAGAACCACATCTTATTTATCTTGGTAACACTGGTGTCAGCATTTAGTAAACTCAATAAATGTTTGCTGGATTGGGAGGGATATATCTTTGAAATGAGTATAATACCATCCCTAGGATTACTGTGAGGAGGAAGTTTAAAAAGCTGCTGCTAATTCTGTTACCCAGCCTCCTTCTAATATATTTCTAAAACACAGAAACAAATATATCATACATGCAAAGAAAATATATATTAGCAGTCATCTCTAGATGTCATTTTTGTACTCATAACATTTTCCATAGAAAAATATGTTCAACGGAATTGTAAGCATATTTGCTAATTTTAAGATACCATTTGGCTTATGAAATCCAAATAGCAGAAAGACACTTATGGACCAGATGAACAGTTTAACTGAGAGTCAACTGGTCTCTCTTAATTTTTATAAACTGTTGGCCATATCTACAAGTAGAAATTATCTTGAAGAAGAATAAATGTAAAAATAGATTGGTTTTTAAACAGGTCCACATATATAATTAATACATCTACACCTAAAAGGATCAGAGAGAAAAGAATTTTTCACTTTTACCACCATAAAAAAATGAGGCACGTGAATTTGTTTCTTACCTAGTAACTTGAGTTAATGCAATGGAATAAACATAAATGAATTTATATACATATATAAATTATATATATTATATATTAAATTATAATTAAAGTCCATACTTTATTCAGATTTCTTTAGATTTTTATCTAATCTGTAACTTCCCACCTCCAACAGTGAAGACGCCTATCGTCTGCCATCCATGTACTTAATTGTTCAACTCCATAGTACATATAGCAGTACCAGAATTGCTAACTCATACCCGTACCTGTGGACTTTATCAACTACTGTACAGCATTATGTACAGTTCCTTTTGCCTTTAGACATACAGACTACACTCATTTCCAAAGTTGCTTGGATTAGGACCACCATCCATCCCCTTCAGTGTGGTTGTTTCATGCATTTGTAAGAAAGATTCTTTTGTCACAGTCTATATCCCATGCTGGGATCCCCTGACCTCCTAAATAATTTTTTAATTTACATATATTAAGAATCACTTTTTGTGCTGTAAAATTCTATGGTTTTAGACTAATGGATCACATCATGTGTCCACCATTACAGTATCTTAAAAAGTTGTTTCATCTCCTTAAATAACCCCCAGTGCTTTACATTCAACCTTCTCTCCCTCCTTTCAATCCCCTGGCAACCATCAGTCTTTTTACTGTATCTATAGTTTTGCCTATTCCAGAATGTCATGTAATTAGAATCATATAATTTTTCAGTTTCACCTTTTTCATTTAGCAATATGCACTTTAGGTTCATCCATGTCTTTGGGGGGGCTTGATTGGTCATTTATTTTTATAGCTGAATGATATCCCATTGTATGTATATGCCACAGTTTATTTATCTACTCACCTATTAAAGGACACTTTGGTTGCTTCTGGTTTGGGGTGTTATAAATAAATACTTAATTGCTAGATTGTATGATATATTAATTTCCTAGGGTGCTGTAACAAATTATGAAAAGCTGGGTGGCTTAAAACAATATAAATTTATTCTCTCAGTTTTGGAGTTTAGAAATGAAGTGAAAATTGAGTGTCAGCAGGGCCATGTTCCCTCTGAAGACTCTAGGAAAGAACCCTTTCTTGCCTCTTCCTAGCTTCTGGTGGCTGCCAGAAATCCTTGGTACTCCTTGGCCTGTAGATACATCACTCCAATTTCTGCTTGTCTTCACATGGCCATCTTCCCTTTTGTGTGTCTGTGTCTCTCTGTCTCTGTGTTTCTATGTCTCCTTCTTATAAGGACATCAGTTACTGGATTTGGGGTCCATCTTAATCCAGTATGATCTCATCTTAACTTGTTTACATCTGCAAAGCCCCTATTTCCAAATAAGGTCACATCACAGGTATTAGGAGTTAAGATTTCAACATAATTTTGGGGGAGGGGGAAACAATTCAACCCACAAAATATAGTAAGATAGTGTTTAGCTTTGGGAGAAATTGCCAAACTGTCTTGCAAAGTTTTGCATTCCCACCAGCAATGAATAAGTGTTCCTGTTGCTCCACAGCCTTGCAAAGCAGTTGGGATTGTCAGTTTTTTGGATTTTAGCCATTTTAACAGGTGTGTAGTGATATCTCATTGTTGTTTTAATTTGCAATTCCCTAATGACAAATGATGTTGAGCATCTTTTTATATGCTTATTTCCATCTGTATATCCTCTTTGATGAGGTGTCTGTTCAAATCTTTTCCCCATTTTTTTTTTTTTTTTTTTTGCAGTACACGGGCCTCTCACTGTTATGGCCTTTCCCATTGCAGAGCACAGGTTCCGGACGCACAGGCTCAGCGGCCATGGCTCACAGGCCCAGCCGCTCCGTGGCATGTGGGATCTTCCCGGACCAGGGCACGAAGCCACATCCCCTGCATCGGCAGGCGGACTCTCAACCATTGCGCCACCAGGGAAGCCCTTTTCCCCATTTTTAAATTGGGTTGTTTGTTTTCTTGTTGAGTTTCAAGAGTTCTTTGTATATTTTGGATACGAGTCCTTTAACAGATAGGTGTTTTGCAAATATTTTTTCCCAGTCTGTGGCTTATCTTTTCATTCTCCTAATAGGCTGTTTCATATTTTTATTATTCAATTGTATATATTTTTTTCCTTTGAAACTTCCTCTCTGACTCATTGATTATCTAGGAGTGTCTTGTTTAATTTCCAAGAGTGTGGAGATTTTACTGTTGTCTTTCTGTTTCTTATTTACAGCTTGATTCTAGTATGATCAAAAAATACATTCTGTATGATCTCATCAAAATTTTTTGTTGAGGTTTGCTTTATGACTCAGGATATGGTCTATCTTGGTGAATGTTCCGTGAGCTCTTGGAAAGAATGTGTGTTCTATTGTTGATTGGAGCATTGTATAAATGTCAATTAAATCCTGTGTTTAATTAATCTAGATGTTTGCTTATTTTCTGTCCAGTAGTTCTATCAATTTGCTGAGAAGGGAGGGGGTAACCATAACTATAATTATGGATTTGTCTATTTATTCTTTCATACCTATCAGTTTTTGCTTTATGTGTTTTGAAGCACTGCTGTTTGGTGTACACATTTAGGATTGGTATGGCTTCTTGGCAGATTGGCCTATTTATTATTATATAATATCCCTCTTGTCCCTAGTAGTTTTCTTTGCTCTGAAGCCTACTTTATCTGATATTCATATATCCACTCTTACTTTTTTTTTTTTTTTTTTGCAGTACGCGGGCCTCTCACTGTTGTGGCCTCTCCCGTTGCAGAGCACAGGCTCCAGACGCGCAGGCTCAGCGGCCATGGCTCACGGGCCCAGCCACTCCGCGGCATGTGGGATCCTCCCGGACCGGGGCATGAACCCGTGTCCCCTGCATCGGCAGGCAGACTCTTAACCACTGCACCACCAGGGAAGCCCCACTCTTACTTTTTTATTTGATCAATATTTGCCTGGTATAGTTTTCTCCATCCTTTTGTGTCCAACCTACCTCTGTCATTATATTTGAAGTTCTTTGTAGACAGTATTTATCTGGCTTGTGTTTGTTTGTTTTTAAAATTTTTATTGGAGTATAGTTGATTTACAATGTTGTGCTAGTTTCTGCTGTACAGCAAAGTGAATCAGTTATACATATACATATATCCACTCTTTTTTAGATTTTTTTTCCCATATAGGTCATTACAGAATATTGAGAAGAGTTCCCTGTGCTTTACAGTGGGTCCTTATTATGGGTTGTGGTTTTTCATTCACCCTGCCAATCTTTGTCTTTTAGTTGGTGTATTTAGACCATTTACATTTAGAGTAATAACTGATTTTGTAGAGTTCAAATCTGTCATTTTATTATTCGTTTTCTATTTGTTCCCTGCTAATTATTCCTCTGTTTCTCTCTCACTCTCTCTCTCTTTTTTCTTCTTGTGGGTCACTTGAACATTTCTTAGAATCCTATTTTGATTTATTTAATGTTTTTGAGTATATCACTTTGTATTATTTTCTTATTGGTTGCTCTAGATATTACAATATACATATATAACTTAACACAGTCTACAGGCATATGATGTTCTATCACTTTGAGTGAAGTATAGAAACCTTATTTCCTTTTAGGACCCTTTACTACCCCCACTTTTAAAATATAATTCTGTTTCTGCATAATTGATCAGTATGTCAAATGTCATTTTTTTCACTTAGTTCTTTTTAATACAGGCATAACTTGTTTATTGCACTTCACAGATATTGCTTTTTGTTTTGTTTTTTACAAATTGAAGGTTTGTGGCAACCCTGTATTGAGCAAGTCTACTGGCACTATTTCTCCAACAGCATTTGCTTATTTTGTGTCTCTGTGTCACATTTTGGTAATTCTCAAAATGTTTCAAACTTTTTCATTATTATATTTGTTATAGTGATCTGTAATCAGTGATCTTTAATGTTATTATTTTAAAAAGATTACGACTTGCTGAAGGCTCAGATGATGGTTAGCATTTTTTAGCTATAAAGTATTTTTAATTAAGGGATGTACATTGGGTTTTTATTTTAAGACATAATGCTATTTTACACTAAACAGACTACAGTATAGTGTAAACATAATTTTTATATGCACTAGGAAATCAAAATATTTGTATGACTTGCTTTATTGTGATATTTGCTTTATTGTGGTGGTCTGGAACTGACCAATATCTCCAAGGTATGCCTGTACAAAATACAGACAACAGGTTCACTATGCTGGAGGAGCAAAATGAATCTCTTTCAATATATATCACTGCCTAGTAGCCTTGATACCAAATAAATAAATGAACCTGGCTCCCCATTTACATTTCTAGGCAATAAGGTACCATTAGAGGAAGTCACAAAATTGTGCTAACCTAGCTAGGCTTCAAGATGGCTGAGCCCCACTGCTGAAGCTTTAGATTCCATCTTCTTTCAATTCATATGGCAATTCCTAGGATCCCTTCCCTTTTCTATCATCCTCAGGGCCAAGCTTTAAAGGGTACTAAAACCCAGGTCTCCACATAGGACTTCTAATAGTTGGAATTGGTAAAATGTAAATTGATCCTGTTACATTCTCTAGCTAACTTCATTTCCATAAAAATAGTTGAATAAATATTTAAATAATATCTCTTTGAAAGGGCATCTAATTATTAGCCTGCCCATGGCTCTCACTTGATTTGTCTCCTTCATACTAACTTAAATTTGACCTTTGCCATTGTCAGCAATGCTTCCATTCACATTTTTTAATACATTTATTTATTTATTTGTTTTTATTTTTGGCTGCATTGGGTCTTTGTTGCTGTGTGTGGGCTTTCTCCAGTTGCAGCAACCGGGGGCTACTCTTTGTTGCAGTGCGCAGACTTCTCATTGCCGTGGCTTCTCTTGTTGCAGAGCACGGGTTCTAGGCACACGGGTTTCAGTAGTTGTGGCATGTGGGCTCAGTAATTGTGGTGCATGGGCTTAGTTGCTCTGTGGCAATGTGGGATCTTCCCAGGCCAGGGCTCGAACCCATGTCCCCTGAATTGGCAGGCAGATTATTAACCACTGCACCACCAGGGAAGCCCTTCCATTCACTTTTTACTAACTCCCTGATACATCCTCTAAATTGCTTTCTCTCTCTCTTTAGAGACCCTAATTTTTTTCCCTCAGGCTCTTTTGATTTGTTTTCTAATGTAACAGGGAAATTTGAAGGTAACTGATTTGAGCTAACTCAGCATTCCATGCTCTCCTTGAAACTTACTCCAGTGTCAGAAAGAAAGCATGTCTCTCATTTTCAATGCCAGCGCCACTGCTCAAGCTCCTGATCTCGGCCTCTCAACTCTTAGGGTAATTCCTAGGACTCCATCACTCTTCTCTCTGCCATCTTCAGGCTTTTGCTCACCGTGTCTGTATGTAGATCCACCCTGTAAACTCCTTCAAGAACTTTATCTTGAGTCTTCTGCTCCTGTCCTATTCCTTTCCTTCCTTTATCTGACATATTCCTTGTGATATTATACCTGCCCCTATTCCTAATACCATTCTCTTTAGTAATCTCTTGCAATTTGATTTCTAACAACCTATTCAATGAGAAATGCTCAGTGCAAGGGTGCCAGGTGACTCTCTTCTAATAATATTCTGAAGCATTTCCTCCCTTCATTTTTTTCACATTTAAATTCATATAATGCAATGCATGAGTTCATAAAACGCTTCCTCCTATCATGTCCATGAAACAATAGCATTCCACCTCCCGCCCACGACTATGTGAATCCATTAATATTGTATTAAGACTTTTACTCTTTTTTTACTTCCTCAAAACTACATATCCCCATGCCTTCCAATATCACCAATTATGGTTCTCAAGTTAGTCAATCAACATTCTTCCTGATCAGTCTCCAGCTTATTGTCAAATCCAGCATCCATTTACTTGTCTTCAGATTCTTTGCCACTGTCATTCCCATCTCTAAGCCTTGACTTATACAGGTAGTATAGCCCATGGAGTGCCTTCCTCTGTGCCAATTTAAATCCAATGCACTCATCCTTCAAGGTCAGCTAAAGTCCTACTTCTTCTACCAGGCCTTTGCCAAGCATTGCAGTACATTAAAGACTGTCTAAAGCCACATTAGACTTGTGGCCTGCTTGACAAAATGGTACCTCCTAAACATCTCTAGTTACCTCAAATATGTAGGCCTTGTTTTATCAACTATCCCCTTGAAAGCATGAACACAAGTTTTTATTCCCTGACTGCCCAGCAAGGTGCTGGGCATATAGAAGTTGCTTCATGAACTTGTTTAATGGCTTAATTCTAAACAAATACTATTAAATAAATAATGATAGTAATATCATGGCACTGATAATTCTACTCTGAGTGAAACTATGATTTTTATAGGACTACTTAGAAGGCTACAGGCAGAATGGCCATCAAAAAGGTTACAAATAATAAATGCTGGAGAGGGTGTAGAGAGAAAGGAACCCTCCTACACTGTTGGTGGGAATGTCAATTGGTACAGCCACTATATAGGGAGAACAGTATGGAGGTTCCTTAAACAACTAAAAACAGAGATACCATATGATCCTGCAGTCCCACTCCTGGGCATATATCCAGAGAAAAACATAATTCAGAAAGATACATCACCCCAATGTTCATAGCAGCACTGTTTACAATAGCCAAGACATGGAAGCAACCTAAGTGTCCAGCAACAGATGAAGGGATAAAGAAGATGTGGTATATATACACAATGGAATACTAGCCATAAAAAAGAATGAAATAATGCCATTTTCAGCAGCATGGATGGACCTAGAGATTATCATACTAAGTGAAGTAAGTCAGACAAAGACAAATATCATATGATATTGCTTATATGTGGCATCTAAAAAAAATGATACAAATGAACTTCTTAAAAAAAAAAGAAACAGACTCACAGACACAGAAAACAAACTTATGGTTACCAAAGGAGAAAGGGGGGAGGCACAAATTAGGAGTTTGAGGTTAAAGTATACACACTACTAATATAAAATAGATAACCAACAAGGACCTACTGTACAGCAAAGAGAACTATACTCAATATCTTGTAATAACCTATAATGGAAGAGAATGTATAAAAGTTATATATATATATATATATATAAAACCGAATCACTTTGCTGTACACCTGAAACTAACACAACACTGTAAATCAATTATATTTCAATAAAATTTTTTTAAAAAGAAAAAGAAGGCTATAGGCAGAATGACATAGTGGTTAAGGGTATAAGCCCAGACTGCCTGGGTTCAAATCCTGCCTCTATCACCTATTGGCTAGGTGACCTTGGGAAGGTTAATTAACATCTTTGTGCCTTAATTTTCCTCCCTGAAAATAGGGGAACATAACAGTATTTACCTCATGGAGTCATTATGAAGATCAAATGAGTCATGTTGGATACTTAAAACAATTTCTGGCATGTAGAAATTGTTCCTTGAATGTCAGCTATTATTAAATGCTTACCACACATAAAATGATAGTATCTCAGAGCTAAAACAACCTTCACTTTATAAGTGAATGAGTTGAGGAATAAAGGTAAAATGATTGGCTCAAGGTCATATGGCTATTTAGAAACAAAGTCAGGAAACCAGCTCTCCTGACTTCTATTCAGTGTTTGTTAGTTTCCTCCCCAAGGGTTCCTTATCTGAACATGGAACTGAATTACAGAAGTTTAGAGTTGAAAGGGACATTCAAGGCTCTCTAGTTCATAATGCATAATCACTTGTCACAAACCTTTCATATTTGCTGACAGCACCATATTACAGATTCTTAATCATCCAGACAAAAGATCCTAATACCATGGCTCCTAAGTTAAGAAACACACGAGGGATAGGAATGGATGCCAAGATCAGGTCCCTGGAGTCCAGATGACCATCACTAGATGAAGCCATTTCAAAGTCTATATTTTGAAAAGTAAGATTTCTTTTTCAGGGAAAACACTGTCTGGAATACTCATTATAAAGCTGTAATTCAGGTCATCCCACACATACATGAATGTTTCGCAGATAGCATGCTTCCTGGTAGGAATCTGAAGTTATTTTGATGAACTTTGAATAATACTCTTTAGCAGCCAGAAAAAAGGTGCAGGGGCATAACAACTACCCATACCAGGCATAATCCCTGAAGGTTTCAGCTTTCTCTGTGGTTCTCTGGAACACTATTCAGCCTGGTTGTGCAATCAACTGGCCTAGGGTTTTAAAATTCAATCTAGAAAATACAGACTCTCAAGAGGAATTGCAACAATAAAAGATGGCTATTAAACAGGCACTAATAAACCTGTGTGTAAGGATTGTCTCATCAGAAGCATTAGCATGCTATTCTCTGTCTCAACTCAATGCTAGGAGATTTAATTTCTCTTTAATGCAAGTGAAAGTGTTATATGTAACAGCAGCAATAAGGGAGAAGGCTAAACTGAGTAATTATGCTGTGTGTCCACAAAGAATGTGCATCCACTTTCACCTCCCTCCCTCCTATAAACAAGACTCAAGTAATCTACATTCTCTGTGTATGATTATTTAAGTGCCTAATTGTAGTATATGGACTCTGAGCTTTATGGCTTGGGATTTTAATCCTCTAAACAGGGAGGTCCAATTACTTGAATCTGAAAGTTGAATTACCTGCTTTATACTGAAGACTGAACAGACAGACTCCATTGATCCCACAGAGGATGTATCATTACTACTCTCTGCTTCCATAGTATTTTACTTTTATCTCTAACTTTACTTATGATAATCTAACTTGTTACACCTAATCCTTTGTCTCCTTTGTAGAGTATAAACTCCTGAGGATAGAAGTCATATCTTATTTATCTCTGTATTCTCCCAGAGCCTTACAGTGTTTTGGACATAGTAGCTGCTCAATAAATATTTTGACATTTAATTTTAATGGTACACATGTTACACATTTCCCAGTTTAAAGTATTGTTAAAGGAATGTCACCTTTGACATAACTTCCCTACCCATTTCTGAGAACTCTTGCCTTTGAAACATGAAAATGGACTTTAGCAGATTCATACTGTAATTTAGATGGCTATGTAAACAGTAAGGGAGTGCTTAGTAATTACTTGTTCAATTGTAATTTTATGAAAATTTGCAGAGATTTCTTTTGAGTTTTCAGTTGTTTAAAGGGACCCAGCCATCTCAGAGGCACAAGGAAGGAAAGATCTCAGAGGAGTGACTGGGAGGGTATTCCAGAAAGTTTACTTTGCCTTCTAGAAAGAAGTCTGACATCCAGGTGCTAATTTCAAGACCCAGAGAGCATGTTACGATCATGGCATTCCCAAGGCCTATCTTTCCTCTTTTCCCTCCAGTTTTCTGAGAAATTGTCAGCTTGATGTTCAAGAAACATGTAGTGCATGCCCACTAGGCCCACAGACACGACTGGTGACATGATTTGCAGGGCCCAATTGAAATAACAAATGCAGGGCCCTTTGTTCAAAAATTATTAAGAATTTCAAGACAGTGACACCAGAACAAGTGTGAGCTCTTCTAAGTATAGGGCCCTGTGTGACTGCAGAGGTCTCACATCTATGAAGCCAGCCCTGTTCTGTCTTCAAAGAACTTCTGGTACAATGAAAGGCAAAAGGTTTGTATCAGATAGAAGCTACAATTCAAGTATGTACAAGATGCTGCAGGAACCCAGAAGTTCCTAACTTTGGAAAATTGTCCCAGGGAGGTGACAGTTAAGCTCATTTCTGAGGGAGCAGTGCCAGGGAAGAATGATATTCCAGGCTGAAGAACGGCAGAATTCACTTGACAAACTTCAGGAAACTTGTTACTTTTAGGAAGAGTGTAACGAGCAAATATGAAGGTGACTAATTGAGATAGAGAGTGGCAAGAAGCAGAAGCCAAATATATGGGGAAAAGGGGTCAAACAATTACAGAGTGTCTACTATATGCCAAGTTCTTTACCTCCATGTCATAATTTTAAACACAACAATCTTGTGAATAAACCGTCATGCCTGGTTTACAAATGGGTTAGTTTAGGCCCAGGGTAGTTAATAGTCAAAGTGCTTGGTACACATGGCCTCCAATAAGTACTTGAGGAATTACTGGCGGGTTGTCTGACATCGCCCAGGACTCTTAAACCCCAGGCCAAACTGATGCTAAGCGCGTTGTTAACCCCTTCAGTGGCCCTTCCCGCCTTGCACCTCTCCCAGTCCCCAAAGTACCCTTCCTTCCCTCGCGCCCCGCCCCCGCGTTTCCACGTGCCGGAAAGTAGGCAGCAAAAGTACTTCCGGGATAGCAAAGGTCGGCCCCGGCAAGATGGCGGCGCCCTTGGAGCTCAGGTGCTGGGGAGGCGGCTGGGGGCTCCCGTCGGTGCACAGCGAGTCCCTGGTGGTGATGGTGAGGCCGCCTCGCAGGCCAGGGCGCGGGAAAGAAGGGGCGGGGCCAGAGACGCGAGGCTGGCTGGTCCGGGTCCCGGCGGCTGGGGTTGGTTCCCGCGGCGCTCGGGCCCGGCCGGCCGGGGCGCTGCTCGCTGCACCGCCCGGGGCTCCCTCCCGTCCAACGAGTTACAGCCTAGCCTGTGACCCCGCCGAAGCCTGGAGGAGAAGTCATGGCTTCTCCGCTTGGCTCCGAGTTTTCTCAGCCTTGCAAAGCTGTCTGTGCAGTGGAATGAAAGCCCAAAACAAGAGGCGCGCGCTCCCCGCTCTGCATCCCTCAAACGTTTGGGGGGAAAAAGTCCTCGAAATCTTGGTAGCGCGCAACCCCGGCTAGAAGTAGCGGGAGGGACGCACCCCCCCGAGTCAGGCGTTTCTGCCTTCTGGGGACCCAGCTTTGAAGTAAAGCTGCTCTGCAGATTTGCATTACGTACTCAGTCTAAAATGTTTTATTGCAAACTCTCTTTCAGGCTTACGCCAAATTTTCTGGTGCACCCCTGAAAGTCAATGTCATAGATAACACCTGGAGAGGTTCAAGAGGTACAGTGTAAACTTTTAAACACCCATTTCTGCCCTCTGTAAGCACCCTCCCCCCTCTTATTTAAAGCTAGGGGGCTTGTAGCCATGGAGTACCTTGGGGTTTTAGTTCTTACCATGACCTTGGCTGTGTGTTGCTTACGTTTTGATCATTCTGAGTAATACTTCAAAGGAGAAGCCAAATCAGTGGAAATTATGAGAAATGAAAATGCTGTCCAAAACTTTTTGTGTGTGTGTGAAATTGCAAAAACCTAAGATAAGTTACTCATTTTTTTCTTCTCCAAATGTGACTGGCATAGTTTTTAGGGTATTGGAGCCTCTTCAGAGGAAATCGAAATGCTTCCTTATATGTAAACTGTGTTTTGATTACAGGAGATGTACCAGTTTTGACAACTGAAGACAGTATTGTTTCTCAGCTGGCAAAAATACTAAACTTTTTAAGAAAACAGGTGGGTTCCTTCTGGAGAAGTAGATTCTTGATCCCTGCATGTTGCTTCCAAAGAAAGTGCATTAAAAAAATTTTTTTTAGAATTATTTTTTGGAGATACATAGGGCTTGATATAAGAATAGATTTGAGAGTCACTGCTCTAAATCATGATTTGTACTGTGATTCAAAAGCCATATAGTGAGTTATAGTCAATTTATATTTTCATGCACTTTGCTTGGTTTTTATTGGAGTTTAGGTGTAAGTAGATTCAATTTAACCATTTTCACTATTATACTTATTGATATGATTGTAAATTTAGTTCCATAATTGCTATACATTTTGTGCTTGGTGTGAGGTCTGAGTTCCCATCAACTAGCAACTATTTATTTTTTTAAAGCACTTAAACTAATAGTGCAGTTAAATGTTTCATGAAATAATGTATCCAAAATATCTGAACATGCCAAGATTTATATATCTAAAATGTTTAAACTGTAACAATTTACATAAATGCAAAAGTTATCATTGATTTTGCCTATAGTTTAAAAAAAGAAGTTCTATATCAACAAAATTTAGAACTTTTCTCAATTGGAAGGTTTTCCCAAGGGGAAAATGCTACTAATTAGAACTTTTTCCTTATTGTTAACAAGAATAATAATAGCCTCTATTAAGTTTGTACTACATGCCATGCACTAAACTAAACTAGGTCATTAACAATCATTGAAATAATAGTTAATAATAAATAAACACCTAAAACTAACATTTATTGACCCTAACGTGTGCGTGATGCTGTGCTAAGAACTTTATTTGCATTAAGCAGCACTTGTCACTGAATTTGTATTTCTCTTTTCCCCTTTTAATATGTTTGCCATTTTTGAGGAAGAATAGGAGTCCTAATTTATTTAGCTTCACTGTTTTGGGATGTTCTTGACTTATGAGGTTTTTGGTTTTATATATTTTAATAGAAATATAATGCCGATTATGAACTGTCAGCAAAACAAGGGGCAGATACACTAGCTTACATTGCTCTCCTCGAAGAGAAGCTTCTTCCTGCAGTGGTGAGCATTGGTGAATATTACAGTATTTTAGAGACTTACTGAAAATGTACTTAGTCGATTTAGAAGAAAAATAATGGAAAAGGCTTAAGAGATGAAATTTCATTTATGTATCAGTCTTGATTCTTTCATGTAACTGCAGAACTGGGTTGATTCTGTTAGATGTTCAACTAGTGTATGAAACAACAAAGTGAAAGATAATGTCATTTTGGAAATAAGAATTCTCTGTGAAAGATTGGAGTTTGTCCATGTATAGAGTTGGGCCAGCTGTAATTCATTCATTCAACAAATATTCATTGAGCACCTACTATGTTCCAGGCCTTATTCTGGGTGCTTGGGATAGAGCAATCAATAAAACTCACACATTTAAAAACCTTGATTTATCCTTGAGTCATCCTAACTGGAAAATTTGTATGGAGTCTACTTCATTCAGAGATATTTATGAAAAACTTTCACATTGATTGAGGATCTTCCTTTTAGTAAAAGAATATGCTTGTAGTGTTTTTTCCCTCCTTTTGCAGCTTCACACATTCTGGGTTGAGAGTGACAATTACTTTACTGTGACAAAGCCATGGTTTGCTTCACAAATGCCTTTTCCCTTGAGTTTGATCCTGCCTGGAAGAATGTCTAAGGGAGCACTGAATAGGATTCTCCTGACCAGGGGAGAGCCTCCCCTCTACCACCTCCGAGATGTAGAAGCTCAGGTATGGTTGGAATTACCTTCAGAGCAAGGGCCCTCCAAAGGAGGGACAAGAGAAAGAGCAGGGATGAACTTACCTATAGATGCCAGTCTGAAAAGGAGTTCTCAAGTATCTTTCCTACCTTTGAGATGTAATTTCATCCTTACTAGATATACAGAGATGCCAAGGAGTGCCTAAACCTTCTGTCAAACAGACTGGGAACATCTCAGTTTTTCTTTGGAGATACGTGAGTGCATTCCCTTAAAAACCATTTTGATGTTTTGATTGCATGTATTCAGTGAGCAGTTATTTAAAGCAAGTTCCCTTGCCTGGTCCTCCCACCCCATCCCCAATGAGTTTTTCACTTAAAAAAAAAATTAATGGATTTTTACTGTAGGAAACTTTTTCTGTTGGGATAATCTTACATTGACTTAATATGCTACATATGTGAATTTGAAACTTCTAAGACTATTCCCACTGTGTCTCCAGTCTGTATGTAACACTTATGAGTAAAAATGAATCTTTAATTTACAACTTAATTTTCTTCTAAATAAAATGGGTAGAGTATTTTTTAAAAGCTACAAATGAGTAAAACCCTAGCTGCATCATTTTTATAAGCCAGAATGGGTAGTAAACCTTTTAAAAGACTGTATTGTATACTTCAGAATTGACAAATGTATTTGAGAAAAAGTTTTTTTTTAACATAATCCCAAATTAATATTTTCTATGTGCTTTTAAAAAATCCTTAATTTATTTTTAGGCCTTCTACTTTGGATGCCTATGTGTTTGGTTTTCTCGCACCTCTTTATAAAGTACGCTTTCCTAAAGTTCAGTTACAAGAACATTTGAAACAGCTCTCCAACCTGTGTCGCTTTTGTGATGACATCCTAAATAGTTATTTTAGGCTTAGTCTTGGAGGTAAGCTGGTTCCTCTTCAGCTAATCTTTGTTTGCATAGAATACTTGCATATTCTCCTAAGGATGTGTAAGCCAAATTCATTACTTATTAAAGAAGTTTGTATATTGTCTTTAAATGCTGGTTTATAGAACTTCAAAAAGTTGCATTTTTCCAACTTTTATTCCCATGTGTTAGTTCTTCTTTAAATAGAGAAGTATATATTTGCCGTTTGTCTGTTCTGGATTTTATACCGTTCTTGCTTCTTGTTCTTTAAATATTGCTCCTTTGAAGTGGGTCATTTTCTTCTAAAAGTTAACCACAGGTATTTATTGTGTCCCTGCTGAAAGATAGCATTTATCCTAATGCAAATGGGCAATTACTTTAAATGTTGCTTCTAGCATTTTCCTGTGTGAACAGAATTGAGCAGCAGATTGATTTTGGTGAGGTACACTCCCATGATTCCACTACTTCAAAACTGATTGCATCAGACTGGAGGTATAGTAAACAGAGGGCACCTGTCACTTAGGCTCTGATTCTTCCAGCGTGTTGGGCCTTGTGCTTAAGTGATTGGGACACAAAATTTGTATGGGGAGAGTTGGCCAGAATTGTCCTTTTAAGAAATAGAAGTCATAAGGATCGTTGGTTTAGGGACAGTTTACTTTTTATAGTGGGTTATGTGTTTTATATATAATACACTTGTATATAACAAGGGAGGGGTTAGTTAGTTTGGGGGTCATGAAACTGAGTAACTTTCAACCTTGTTACTTGGGAGCAGTGGTTAGCAAACCTGACTACAGAACACATACAAAATCTTGGGTCCTATACCAGATTCACTGAATGAGAATCCCTTAGGGATGGATCCCAGGAATCTGTATTTTTTAAAGTTCCTCCAAGTACTTCAGATGCTTCATGGATAGCTGTTTGGGCCTTAGAAAGCTGTTCAAATAGTTGTAACTAAAGACCTATGTGAAATGGTGGGGGGGAGGTACAAGTCACATTTGAGAAGGAAATGAGGACTGTTGTGCTCTTACTAATGACCTTGGCTATCTGCATAATGCTTGGCTAACAGGGTCTCCTTAAGGACAAATTTAGTCCTTTGGCTTAGGGTTTGGTTTTGGAGCATTACTCTCCCTCTTAAGTTTGCCTTTGAACCCAGAATGGTTTTTCACTTTGCCTTTTTTGGAGGGTGTGGTGGGCAATGGGGCACTTAGGAGGGTGGATAGACTCAATATTCTTTGAATCTAAACAGCTTGTAAGGCTTTCAGAATTTCCTCTTTCTGATTTCTGTCCTGGCTTCTTAGGCACCTCTCCTGCTGGACAAGAAACGGTAGATGCAAATCTGCAGAAACTCACACAACTTGTAAATAAGGAATCCAACTTGATTGAAAAGGTCAAGTTTACTTCAATTGTTATTTTATAGTAGTTTAGTATTTTCCTTTCTGCAAGTAATATTGTTTTGGGTTATGCATTAACTTTACCTTTTCAGTTTTTTTTTAAGTTTATTTTTTCAGAAAGCTGTTTAAACATACATTTACTAAAGCTGTACAAAATACAGTGTTTTGAAGCCAGTAATGGCCTGATTGCTATGGGGAAAGATCTGATAATGGTATTGGATTTACTTTTACCACCCAATTAGTAGTACTTTTCAAGTTAGGAGACCCAAAAGCCTGGCTTCAAAAAAAGAGAGAGACAAACAAGAAAACACTTCTTGCTTGCTTGTCTGCTTCTTTCTGTCTCTGAAGGTTAACGTTTCTTGAGATTGTAAGCACCTGTGCTTATCCTTTCTTGCTAAAAGCACTATGGTGTTCTTTTCTTTCTTCCACATAAATGGTTTTATTTTGTCTCCTTCCTATCCTCTGTTCTAAACGTTGTCTACAATTTTTGCCAGTATGGATATTTAGCCACTTAGGGAATATGCATTTGTTCAGAGAGATACTGAGGAATTGGGTAGGGGAGGGAGCCAACAATGGAAATTTCAAGGGTGATTCTAATTGGAAAAATACAAGGGAGTTATGCATTTTTTCCTCAAGTGTTTGATAAACTTGCTTTTTTTTCTTATACAAATGGATAATGCTTTATTCTTTCACAAACTAATAGGTCATTGTGGCTTAATAACACTGGCTAGAGGATTTGGGGGATTGAGTAACAGGCACGGTGTTATATGAGCTTTATATGAGTTATCTCATTTAATCTTCACAGCAGCTCTGTGTGTGCAGGTACTTTGTCATTCCCATTTTACAGATGAGATACTGAAGCTTCGAGAGTAGCTTATAACATCACCTGCCCGAGGCCATTCAGCTGGCCAGAGGTAGAGAGGGAATTTGAACCCTAGAAATTGGATTCCAGCATGGGCTTTGCAGTTAGTCATCTAAATCATGAATGAAAGTATGTATCCATTACTACTGGTGGTAATAGCCAGATTTATAACTGCCACTCTCTGGAATGACCATTTTATTTCTTTTTTATGGTATTGCATGTACCTCTTATTAAAGTTTGGGTAAGCTGAATGAAAGCCAAGTTTGTCTTAATTCATAGCCTAACCCAGCAAATCTCATGAGGGGAAATACACTGAGAGTTAAGTGTGGATAATGGAAAGATTACTCAGACTGTTTTAGATACTTTTCTGCTAGATGAAGGCTATCCAGTATAGCTTCCATTTCTATCTGTGGCAAATTCATTAGACATGTGAAGGGAACCATGAAATACCTACATATGCAGAAAGTGAAGCCAGGAGGCCCTGTCACCACTTGGTACAGTTCCATTTTGGCATCATCAATATATGAGAGTTTCCTGACCCTATATCAGCACCTCTCTCCACCCCACTTCCCATCTGCTCTTCAGTACAGTTCACTGTTTGCTAAGACATTAGAACAACAAATTCTATTGGCTACCACCGTTCACCATTTAGACAGGAAATCTAGAGCTTAAAAAAAAGTAAGAGTTATGTTTGAGGAACTTAGTTCTTGCAAGGAAAAAAAAGACATCACAATTGATTCAGATAGTTCACTGGGAATACTTTTTCCCTTGGAAAATTAAGAGTTAATCTTTTATTCTTTTCCCTTTATTATGAACCCTATGTACCTCTGCTGAAACATTTCCCCTATACTTTATAAAAGCATCTTGAGAAGATAAGAGAGAGTTTGGGGCTGCTTATATTCAAAACTCTAAAAAAGCCTACCTGTCAAGTAGGTGATAAGATGCTATATTCTGTTGGTTTTGGGTCATCGATGGCAGCTGCTTTCAAGTCTTTTATGAAGCAGCTTAACACCAGGACCTTGTACTCTGGTTTTGGGGTACCCTGGTTAAAGGTAGTTGTCTAAGGTCTGACTCAGTTCTAAGTAACCCCTGTCCTAGTGTTTCCCGGGATGCTAACGTACTCCTTAGGGTAAGTCTGAAACTCTTGGACATTTTCTAAATATGCTCTTGATTTGTTTCTCTGGAGCAGACTTAGAACTGATCCAGTGTTTGCAGTGCCTCTGGATTAGGTCTAAAGAATTTATCCTTCTTTCTGTCACTTCTTAGCTTCTCTTGGTCTAAATAGTCATAGCCTAAAAGAGGTGATCTTTTTGAGTGGAGTACAGGTCATTTTTATTGAGGCAATGAGATATAGTTGAAAGAACAATAGTGTTAGAATAAGAAGACCCGTGTTCACATTTCAGCTCTGATGCTAGCTTTGCAACCTAATGCAAATCTGGTAACCTTTCTGAGCTTCATTTTGCTAATCTGTAAAATAGGGAATGATTGTGTTCCGCCTTTTTTTTTTTCTTTACAGTTGTGTTGGGAAGATCAAATGAGAACATACTTTGTAAACTGTGGAGAGTATTGTAACAGAAATACTGCTTTTACACTTAATATTAGAAGATCTCTTAAACCAAGTTGTGCTGTGGTTGAGTTCAGTAGCCTATTCATTATGTGGAATTACTGTAATTTTGTGAAGTCAAGGATGAGCCATATTGCTTTCATACATATACTGAGTCAGCCAGTATTTAGGTATGATGTTTAGAATTCTTGAGAGATTATTTGCAAGAAAACGGTTTCTCTAGCAGTCCTAGAAACATAAGGTTCGGTACTCTTCTAGACTATAGTTTGGATGGGGGAGGCCACAGTCCATATAAGTGGTGCCATAGCCATTAGTCAGATGTACCTTTTGTACTTTCCACAGATGGATGACAATCTTCGCCAAAGCCCTCAACTTCCTCCTCGGAAACTGCCAACACTTAAATTGACTCCAGCAGAAGAAGAAAGTAATTCCTCACAACGGCTATCACCCTGACAGTCTTCATGCTTTGTGTCCAAAGTCATATAATTGTTGCAGTAATCTCTTACACTAAGTGTGTGAAGGCAAAAAGAAAATTCATAAATAGGTATAAGGAAGACTCTAAAACAAAAGAAACTTTCTATGACAGCAATTTTTTTTAGTTAGGAAGCTCATGTTTTAGCTTGGCAATGCACTTTAAATAACATCAACGTAAATGCTAAATGAACTTGGGGAAACAAGAAAACACGTTGTACTGTAAATAAAAAACCTGCCTTAACCTTGGCAGATTTTTGCCTTTGGTTCACATGTTGCTGGCCCAAAGCTACACTTCTGTTCTGAATGTACACTGTTAAGTTTATTCAAGTTAATTTATTAATTTAGTATCCTTAGACCCGTCTAAATATCTAATATGTGACTCTTTGGCTGAAGCCTTTTTTTCTTCTGTTTAGAAATCTGATGCCTATTTTAGATGTTAGGAAAAATATATTATTCTAATATTCTATTTACTTCAATAGAAAAGCCTGTATTTCACTTTAAAAAGCAATGAGGAATGTGTTTTTTAATTATGCTCTCATAAGTCTAATCTTTGGGGGAGTTACTACCATATATATAAATATTAAAGGTGGTTACATATAATATTTGTCTGACTATATGCACTTCAATATAACAGTATTTGCTCATGTGTTCAATACAGGTTAGCAGGGGCTGTTTTAATTTATTGGAGCTTTAGACCTGTGTATTCGTAGGACATCTTTAACTCTAGTCATCTCTTTCTTGGGTTGATTTCGGGAGAGCTGAATGTGTTAGCATCGTTATTATGCCAGGCTGTAAAGTCTAACTGACACTTGCCCAGTTGTTAGACACAACTCAGGAGGAGCTCACTGACAGAGAACTAGAAGTACCTGCTGTGCACCTGGTCCAGGTTCACCATACTCGGCTCAGACCAGTGTTCTTTCCTAAGAAACATATCATGTAGTCAAAACCTTTATGACAACTAATTATTTTCCATAGAGTTGACTACAGTTGAAGGATTCAATGGAGTAATTGGAAATAGATTTTAAAGAACATTTTCTATTTATTGGTTGCTGAACTGTTCAAAGATTTGCTGTGTGGGTAACTTTACTTATAATAGAATCTTGCTTATTTTAGTGGCTGAGGTGCTTCTGCTGTCCTAAAACTACTTCTGGGGTTTTTAAAATATAGGACCATGTTTTTGATTAGTGTCTTAACAGATTACTATGGTGCTCAGCAAATCTTGTCACATCCTGAAGAAAACCCCAGGTTAGGAAAACAGTTTTGGACTCAAGAGACTTGTCTAATTTGAGCTGAGTGGAACTCAGCTGTTTGACCTGCATCCTCTCAATTTGTTCTGTATTTAGGTAGCTATTTATACAGAAGTCTTTATGTCATTGTAAATATTTTTTCTTGAAAGTTTTAATGAGAAACAGGGTAGTCTTGTTCATCTGTTTGGATGCATTGAGAGAAAGAAACTAATGAGTTTCACATTACTTCTGCAACAGGTGGGAGAGAGAGAGAGAGAGAGAGTGTGTGTGTATGTGTGTGTGTGTGTGTGTTATGCGTTAGTCTTCTGTTAGAGTCCAGCAATCGGAAATCTGTTTGAATATTCTGTGTTGGAAATCATGACCATAGGACTTTATTGTCCTCTAGGATTGATGGAGATGGGTGGTTAGCACATTAATCATCTGCTTATGCTTTAGTTAGGGTTAGTCATTTTCGATTATGATTTCTATTAAAACTTTCAAAAAGCATTTGAAGTGACTTACAATTGTCAAACGTGTAAAACAGGACAATTAAAATTAGTTTTTGGCCAAATAAAAAATTTGTAGGAGAAAGAACTATATTAACCCTAACAGATTCTAAAATTGAATGGTAAATTTAACTCCAGGTTTCTCCATGGGCAAAGTCAAAGGATAATACTGGGTTATGTAAAGTTTTCTGTCAATAAAGTTACTACTGTCCATGAGTAAGCAAAATGTGTTTATATTTTTATAAGAATGTGGAATATCGTATTCTTATGACACAAAGATGCAGCCAATAAGCATACTGTAATGTTTGATGTGTTGAAAGTTTAATAAAAAAATATCATTCTAGAATAACAAGTACCTATCCTTTTTTAGTAGAAAGATGACTGTAAATATGATTTATTTCCTTTTGGTCATTCCTGTTTTGAACTGCCTTTAGCTGTATGCTATATAGGCCATGATGCTTCCAGACTATCTTTCCTAAGATGCAAAATATGATTTAGATAAGTGAGAATTTATATGCTGGGTTACTTAGTTGAGGTTTTTGGTGTAAGCTAATGAGATGCTAGGAAGCTATCACTGAACACAAACCACTCCAGGGATCAGCCACACATATAGGAAGCTCTTGGAAAGGAATAACTTTCCAGACTGGGCAGAGAGCTTTTGAGCAACCTGTCAGGATATGCTTTGGATAAAGTTTGAGTTTGCTGAGATAAATGGTCCACGGTCTTAAAAATACTGTGAGCCACTTTCTTTTGGAAGTGATGGTGGAGGATAATATGATAAAAGGGACTATGTTTGCGTTTATGTTTCTTGGTAGTACAGGATGAGAAAATTGGTCAGATAATTCCCATAAGATAAAGATCTTTCATCAACAAACTGTCATCAGTTATCCATAAGACTGGCCATTCCCCTAAGACCAAAGAAACCGTAAAAGACCTTTAAGGACAGTCATTCCTACACAGTGTTTTTCCTCCTAAAAGGTTGGCACTGACAAACGAATTAAATTTCAACCTAGACATGTTTGTTTTATTTTTTGAGTGCTAGAGGATTAGAGATTTTATGTTAAATCTGAAGCATTTTGATTTCCATTTGTAATTTCTGTTCATTTAATGTGGCTAGATATATTAAAGGAATGGGGAGGCTTATTTCAATCAGAGTTAAGTTACAATTTTCAGAAGTCTGCAAAAATGGAAGAAAACTAGACATCAAAAGAGGCAGAAATTGGTAACAGTATCTCAGAAAACCAGTTTTTAAAGGTAGTATCATGTGATAAAAGTGGTATTTGAAGTCAGTAGTATGTTTTCTTAGAGCCTCTTCCAGGAACAGACATTCACCATGTTATTAGATTTTTCATAAACTCTTTACTTTTTCATAAACTGTCAAAAATTGTATCCCTTTGAAACCAAAATATAAATGATTAAATGTAAGGACAAGAAGCTGAGGGATGGTTACATACGATCTCTCTGTACTATTTTTGCAACTTCTTTTTGTGAGTCTATAATTATTTCAAAATAAAAGGGTTTTAAAAATAAATTCAGTAAGTTTATCATTGTCTAGATAAACTATGATTTAAAATTTAATGCTTTAAACATAGTATTCAGTTCCAGATGAATAAATGCATAATATAACTTAATTTATTTCATTCTTGAGTTTAAAGAAAAAACAACTCAGGTTTATAACAAATGATAATCTAAAGATCTGTTTTGCCTTATCAGCAAAGAAAAAACAACAAGAACCCCTAAAACACAAGAACCCCTTTTCCCTAGGAGATTAAAAATTCTACGATTTTATGTTTGTAATTGAATCTTTTTTTCCTATGGTATGGTATCCTTTTATGAGGATAAAATATTTTGAAAAAAACTCCTCCGTGTCTCTGTGTGGTAATCCTTCTTTGTTTGCAAGTGTTCTCTCTCTAACTACACTAGGGTCATGCTTTGATGAACAAAATGCAGTGTGTCTGTGTGCTTTTTGTTTTTTAAGTTCACAGGGATTTAGTGATTGACTTTGTCTTGGTTTAATTATTTATGTAATTGAAATCCTGAGCAGAGCCACCTATTATATTTGGGTTGTAATGACGGTCTTTTGTGTATGTTGTTGGCATTTAGAATTATCTTTTGCCTTTTTTCTTGTTCAGCTCTGTGGAACTTAACATTTACTTTTCAATGTTTTCATATTTCCTAAGAAATTACTAGATTTTTAAGAAATTTGTTGTAATTACATGAACCAAAGGTCAGTAATCCTAGTCTCAAAGGTTTAACTGAAGTTTCATTAGATCTTCAAAATGTTGATTTTCATAGAGATGTAAAGATGGAGTGCTTTGCTTTTTTTTTTTTTTTTTTTTTAAGGGTTTGTAAAATTATTTAGCCTCAAACTCTTGTTGGGATATAATGTTTGCTAGAAGCCCAGGTTACCTCCCCTAGACTTAAAATTATTGTGATTGAGGTGGAGAGGTATCCTCGGAATCAAAAAGCATACAAAAATCATTTGTTCCAGATGAGGAGGCCAATGATTACTGATGAGAATTAACATTCTTGAACAATGATATAAGAAAGGGTAGCTTTGAGTTGGATGTTTGTAAACAGAGAGTGTAATGTTATGATAAAAGACTATTCAGAGCAAAACAAAGTAGTTCCTTTAAAAAAATGCAGGAAAATAAGTCTTTTTATATCCTCATTATTATTAATTTGAAATTGTAAGATATTCTTAAACTATATTTCAGTTCTTTGGAGAAGCATTTCAAGATATATTTTGGCAGAATATATTGTTATTATATGAATAGTGGGTTCTTTGGCTAAATAGGGAAATGCTGGGTTAGACAAAGTTGAGTTACTGTAGGCTTCTCAGCACCTTACATATGCTTTTGGTGGTTTCAGACTCCAAGAAGGGCCTGTATTTTTATACACTATTTTCCTAATTTATTTTTATGTGGATTTTTTTTTTAAGTAGGTGTCATGTGGGATTTGTGTTCTGAGAAATGTACTTAGGGAAATGCTGCCCTAAGAGTGCTTCTGCTTGTTTGTACTCATTGCAGAGGTTTCCAATTGTTGGCTGCCCTTCTAGTGAGTGGTGATAAAATGGAAGTGACAGGTTAGGGCTCCCTAGGACCATGGAGTTGACTGAGGATTGGCTGTGGGTTTAGATAGGTTGGTTATTTAGGCACATGTGAGGCCCTTGGTCAGTCCAGCTGCTTCCCTAGAATCCCAGTTGGCTTGGAACAGCTGTACAGGAGTGTGAACCGGTGGTTTCAGAGAATTAACCACTTGTTAGGCATCTATGAGACAGAGGGAACCAACTTGGAATTCCATTCCGAACTGTTCTTGGCTGTGCTTTAAAACTACCAGAAAGGCAGTGAGTATTTATAGCATTAAAGTCACATACAAGCTAGTTATTTTATATATATATATATATATATATGTACATGCATACACACATAGTGTCTTAGAAAGTGTACAGTTGCTTCTGGGACAAAAGCAAGGAAAGTTTAATATTTTCAACTTCTACTACTGAAGACATGGTCTAAAAAAGGATTGTATGTTTTTGTATGCATTTTCTAGGATGAGGGTTTACAGTTTTTATTAAATTCTCAGCAAGTTTCTGTATCCCCCCAAGTTTAAGCCTCACTAGACCTTCTAATTTCAGAGGACTAAGTATATCTGATTTCATTTCAAAGTATAAAACCAGTTCACTCATCAGGCATAAGGATGCTCTTTGTTTTCTGCAGTGTATATGGCTGCATATTTGGAACTGCATGCTTTGGATGTGTATTTGTTGGAAAGCTTGCCTTTGGGTTTGAGTTGTGGTGTGGTGAACATCTGGCCATGTGCAAAGCAGTTGGATCTTTGTTCTGATTCTTTAGGTCTTCTCATGCAAATTCAGAGAAATGCCTTCTAATCATTGACTTTACATGTCCCGGATCCCTGGATGTCTAGAAACAATGGCTTGCCAGAGTTTGCATCAGTCCTGAGCGAGTCACGCACTATAGAGGAGGCTGGGTTGGCTATATGTTCTTTGACCTGTTGGCTGCCTTTCTTGCAGTGCTGGCGTCTTATTTCTTGGAGGAGGACGGGTGTACTCAAGCTTTTATGTTAATTGCATAAAGATAAGCTTTATTCTTCTGACTTGATGTTTTATTTTGTAAAATAGGAAATAATGTCTTTCCATTGTTCTGTTCATCCCGAAGTGGAAATTTGAGGTGTTTGTAATACAACTTTAGCTTTCTGGAAGACTGGTAGCAAAGAAGACAAGTAAGAAATTTATGTATACTCATATTTGTTTTGTTCCACCAAGCTTATCTTCAAATGGTATACATTTGAAACATCTGTTCTAGTGTACAAACACTGTAGTTTTGTTATGAAGTAAACAATCTTAAAATAAGTATTGTTGGTCATAATTTCAATATTCTAGCCTTGCCTAGTGTGAATATATTTTACTCAGAGACTGTGTATAAATACCCAGAAGTGGTGATGATGATCAATGTTGTAAAGAATTTATTCTGATAAATAAGGAACTGGATATAATGTCAAAATAGCTATTTTCACAATAAAATCTCAAGTTGCTTGAATGTTTATTAATTCCTGGTTTAATATTATTTATTCCTTGAGGTGAATATTTCATTGGGAAGAATTTTGGGGTCGTTCAAGATAGTTCTGTGCTGGGACTGAGCTAGATAGAGGGTTGTTCTTTTTAAAATGTCCAATTCTTTCTATGATGCATTGAGATCACTTGTGCTCTTTCCAGCCTGTGCTAAAGGAAGTTAGAGGCCTGCTCCCTAGGCCATGGTGTGTGTGTAACCTCAGACAGCTCACACAACTTTTCAGGACTCTAGTTAGCTTATTCCTTTGGCTTTATAAGTTTCTTTAAAATTTTCTTTTTTGCTCACCTAGAAAGTCCAGTGATGTTCCATGTAATTGGATGGAAGGCATACACCGAGAAAAATAATGCAACTTTAGTTAGTGGGGAAGATATTCATATTTTTTGCTTTTTTTTTTTTTTTTTTAAATTGGGTAGCATATATGGGTATGGAGAACCCTGTTAGGGCTGTTAGTCTAGTAAGGACAGGTTCCCTGAGGGGATGAGTATTTGTTAGTAGAGTTTATTTTTTTTAATTGAGGTATAACTTATGTATAGTAAAATGCATCAACCTTCCAAGTAGAGCTGTTCAGGTATGTATTTCTCTCACATGAGAAGCCAGCTACATCTTTGTTGATACTTCTATCCCCAAAGAATACAAAACTTAATTGCGTATGAACTTTGGGTTTCAGATGAAATGCCCTTGGGTGGATTGAGGTGGTAATGATCACTTACTTCTTGCAAGAGAGCAGGAAAGAAGAGTTGGTGGTGGTGGGATAATAGAATTCTTTTGGGGAAAGACAACTGTTGGGTTGGCCAAAAAGTTCATTCGGGTTTTTCCGTAAGATGGTATTTGGAGTCACAAAGCTGAGAACCTTTCAACAGACACCTTCAGAATTTTTCGTTCTTAATTGCTCAGCTCAGAGGCTTGACTTTGGTCTGGGACTATCTGGGGTGCTCAAAAACCCCTGAATATTTAGTATGATGTCCTTTGGTGAACAGTAGGCTGCAACATAAGTGGTGCTCTGTTTTTCTTTTGCCATTAATAGCAGCCATTGGTAGGAAAACTTTTAAGTTTTCCATATGGGGATCTTGTCCTAAGTGAATCTCCATAGGAGAAAGATTGAAATAAAGGGGAAACCACTAACATCACTGAGGACTGTGCATATGTTTGAGACAGGGATATATGAGAACAAGAAGGAAATGGTGGTGGAGAATGTAAGGATTTGTCTTACTCCATCTTGTAATTAAGTTCCCAGTTGTAAAGCAAAGGAGATACTCATCCCTTCTTGATCTGACAAGAAGTTCAGGAGAAACGATGAGAAAACATGGCACATTTCTCCAGGTACATTTGTCAGCCTCCTGGAATGCTCTAGACATCTGTGATTACGAAATGAAGACAGCTGTGCATCGTCAAAGACGTTGCTAATTTCTAACACAGCCAACTCGCTCCAAAAGTTGTACTTTTCCAAGTAAGAGAGGGGCTATTATATTTATCCTGCTTTTTGAGTAAGTGAGTGAAAATAGGGAAATCTTGACATTTACAAATACAATTAGGGATTGGTTTTTCAGATCAGAGTTTTGGGCAGGTGGTCGTCTCAAGAATTCACATTTTGAAAAAGTTAAGAAATCTTTTGGTGTAGAAGGGAGCATGATGCTTTCCAAATATCACAGTTAAGACCAAACAGATTTCAGTTTTATTTTAAATGCAAGAAGCAAACTGACTTATTTGAAGACTGTCAGACTGTGCCTATTCTGATATGTGTTGTCCCAGTTCTCTCTATGAGGGGGGAATTGTCTTTTTCATCTAATGAACATGATTTACGTTTTGTATTACATATAATATGCAGTTCACAGAGTGACTACTGCTAAAATGGTTTAGAAAAAGGTGGGAAGGGATATAGTAGATGTAGAAATTAAAAGGAAAAAGAACCAAAGAGAAAGGAACTCTAAATATGATATAATTGGGGCTGTGGCGAGGAAGAGGAATGGAATGTAGAAAGACAGTGGATTTTAGAGTTAGAAAGCCTGGCTTAACACAGCACACCAAACTGGTGATTTTAAGCAAGTTACTTGATTCTTAGTCTGCATTACTATTCATTGCAATGCAAAGGAATAATTGAATCTGGATGTATGAACATTTTTATGTTTGTTTTTTTAAAAAAAACTATTAAATGGGCTTCCCTGGTGGCACAGTGGTTGAGAGTCTGCCTGCCGATGCAGAGGACACGGGTTCGTGCCCCGGTTCGGGAAGATCCCACATGCCGCAGAGCGGCTGGGACCGTGAGCCATGGCCGCTGAGCCTGCGCGTCCGGAGCCTGTGCTCCGCAACGGGAGAGGCCACAACAGTGAAAGGCCCGCGTACCGCAAAAAAAAAAAAAAAAAAAAAAAATTAAAATTTAGATGCTACCAATAGGAAGAGCCCCATCCCACCCCTTATGAATAACCTCTGTTAACCTATTGGTATCTAGTCTTTCAGTCTTCTGTTTTCTAAACACACACACACACACACACACACACACACACAATTCTGTATATATTGTAATCCTATATAGTATGTACTATTCTGTAATATGCTTTTTCACTTAGTGTTCAGAAAACCTTGTAGGTCACTACATATTCTACATGATTTTTAAAGGCTGTGTGCATGATGTTACATTGTTTATTTCATTCCTTTGCAATGGACATTAGGGTAAATTCCTCTTATAATGGTCTTTGTTATATGTTATTAAGTTGTTTCTCAGGAAGATGCACCACTTTATATTCTCTGATGCCCTGTGTAGGAGAGCCTGTTTTACTGCAACCCCACGAACTTTGAGTTCTTTATCTCGTCACTAATCTGAAAGGTAAAAAATGGTTTATTTATTTATTTAATATGTATGTCTTTGATAACTAGTAAGGGTGAATATTTTCCCCATATGTCTACAGTCCATTTGTGTTTCTTCTGTAATTTGTCTATTCATATTCTGCATAAAAGGAAAATTACTTAACTTCTCTGAAACCCTGTCTTCTCTGCTGTAAGATAGGGTTTCCATGTGTTAAACGGAATAACACATTGCAGATCCAGAGTATGGCAGGCATGCAACAGTATTGTTTTCCTTCGTGTTATTTCCTGGATTAAGAGCTCCCAGAGGATGGAGACTCTTTATTTATCCAAGAACCTAGTACAGTGCTTGGAACAGAGAAGAAGCTCAAAAAGTTTTTGAGGAAGGAGGAATAGCTGGGATTCGAAAATATTTTGAGTATATCAGGAAAAGGAGTGAGAAAAGTTGAAGCCGAGATCCAATGAATCAGCAGTGAGACAACTGGTGGGTTCCTCAGAAGCTTATTATTCAAATGGAAGAATTTAGGTTTTATTCTCAAAGCTCTACAAGAAACAATTTCTTATAAAGTGGCTAAAGGACGTTAAATATTTGTATTCAAGGCCATAAGTAGCCTTGAAAAGTTGAGTTATTTTTTTGTAAGCTAATGAGTACATATTTTAAGTACGCTAAGAAAGGTGACTAATTAAAGGAATTAATAATTAAAATTTCTGAATAGTGAATAATTAAAAAAATGATTAATTCTAATTTTCATATATTAGATTTACCTAGACTAGGAGTAAACATGCAATAATAATATAATCATATTTTAAAATGGTAATAAGTTAAAGTAACCCAGAGTTGTGGTGCCTCGAAAGGAAGGAAGAGAATTGGTGTCAGGTCTTGTTTTATCCAACATGCCCTGGGATCATGGGGGAGAGAGTCAGTGATTCGTTAATGAGAGTTGCAGATGGCTGTAAATTGAGAAGTATTGTAAACAGCAGGACTGACTGAGAAATGATACAAAAGGAGCCGGAAAGATTAGGAACATGGACAGGAAATCAAATGATTCAGCCTGGAGTAATGTAAGCCAGTCTGACGTCTGGGGCCAAATAAGAAGAAACAGAGATATTCCATGAAAGAGACAAACATGAAAAACAGTCATCTCAAAGGAGATTGTGGGTGTGGGGAGAGAGTAGAGGAAAACAAGAGAAGTAAGAAGCAGGAACTAATGGTATGTGCCCAGTACTATGATTTGGTACTTTCCGTGTTGATTTCTTTTTGACTGAGGTTAAAGCAATTTAGTGCTATGTAAGAAATAGAGTTTTTGAGGATTAACTCAGTACCTAGTGAAACAAAAGCTCAGCCTCTCTTTTAGTTGATCCTAATGATTGTTAGTGTTATCAGTATAGAGAGCATTGTGGAAGTGGCTGGAATCTTCAGAAAAGCTCTAGTAGGATAGATCACTCGCCATACTCCTACCTGGCATCTCTCATTCAGTGAGTGTTGCCAAGAACTCTTGGAGCAGCTCCCTCCAGGCTATCCTAGTTGCCAGCAGCATGAGGGGGCCCTACAAAACCTTTGGTAGGTTAGTACAGGGTCCAGCTTAAGCAAAAGTAAGATGTGAGTTTCACAGTGGCTGCTCCATGAGGCACTCTGTTCCTTCCAGCATTTCTTACTATCCCTTATCCTTCTCTCTTGCTATAAAAGTCTAGTGATCATTTGTATTTTCTCTAGATGTCAATAAACTAAAGTCAGATTTATTGGCAATATTGGCCCACTTTAGGAATCTCCAACTCTTTTTTTTTTTTTAATAGAGCCACCACTTCTCATATTTTCAGTTACAAGGGCTTTAGGAATTGGGTCACAGTGAGGACCTCATGGAGATGAAGAGGAAGAGGACTAAATTATTCTAGGGAGGACAAACCCCTAAGCAGGTGATGCTTACTGTATCCATTCCCCATCCCGAGGAGAAGACCAGAACATTGGTGCAAAGAGTATGTTGAAGGAGTGAGCTGGAAAGGAGAGGTGTCAAAGACATATCGCTTGTAGTTCCAGTTGTAGCTTGTAATGTATGTTAATGGCTCAAATTGGAAGCTTGAAGCTGAATGTGTCACCTATACCCAGACATACTTGTCTTGTAACAGAAGGTCCTTATGGCTAAAAAAAATTCATTCATGTATTCAACAAGTATTTACTGAGTGTCCCCTATGTTCCAGGCACTGTTCTTAGTACTGAGGATACATCAGTGGACAAAACACAGATCTCGGCTGTTGGGGTACTACATTTTAGCGGTGGGGGGGGACAATTAATAATGAACCTAATAAGCAGAGTATATAATGTAGTAGAAAGTGGAGGTGCTATGGAAAAAGAAAGTAAAGCAGGATAAAGGGGCTGGGAGTGCTGGGATTGGGGGCAAGTGACAGTATTAAATAGGGCAAGATAGGCTTCATTGTGAAGATGAGCAAAGACTTGAAAGAAGTGTTGGGCGGCCTTCCAGATATCTGATTAAGAACATCCTAGGTGGAGCAGTGGTGCTAAGGGAAGGTTTGTCTGGCATGTCTGAGAATCAGCAAGGAGGCGAGTGTCTCTGGAGCAGGGTGAGCAAGGTGGAGAGTGAAAGAGATGAGATCGGTGAGCTAAGGAGTGGGAGCAGACCAGGTAAGAGCCTGTGGGCATTTGTAAGCCTTTGGCTTTTACTCTGAGCCATTTCAAGGTTTTGAGTACAGAAGTGATGTCGCTGATTACTTTTTAAAAGGACGACTTGAGCTGTGATGCTGAGGATTGACAAGGGTGTGAGCAGGAAAACCAACTGGGAGCATTTTATAGTAATCTAGCAAAGAGATGGTTGTGGCTCAGATGGATTAGGATGGTAGCAGTGGAAGTGGTAAGAAGAGGTTGGATTCTGGATGTATTTTCGGGTACCATCAACAAGATTTTTTGACCGATTAGATGTGTGTTGTGAGGAAAAGAGAAGTGACTTAAAGATTTTTGGCATGAGCACTGGATGGATCAAGTTGCCATCACCTGAGATGGGAAAGGCTGTGAGGAGAACAGCTTTTGAGGGGAGATTGGGAGTTCCATTTCTGACATGGCGAGTTTGTGATATCTTTTACGCATCCAAGTGGAGATGTTGAGTAAGCACTTGAGGAGACATAAGTTTGGAGTTCAGGAGGTACAATTGAAGAGTCATGAGTATAAAGATGTTATTTTAAACCATGAGACTGAATGAGATCATCAAGGATTTAAGTTATAGAGAAGAGAAGAGGACTAAGAACTGAGACCAGGGACACTCTGAACATGAAAGGAGGCCTGAGACCAATGAGGCTGGAGGAAAATCAAAAGAAGGTGATGTCCTTGAAGCCAAATGAAGAAGGAAGAGGGAGTGATTAAGTGCAGTGACTAGAGCTGATGGGTTATGTAAGATGGGGACTGTGACTTGACCATTGGATTTAGCAAACTGACCTTGATGAGCAGTTTCCATGGAGGGGTGGATAGGAATAGGTTCAAGAGAGACTAGGAGGAGAGGAAATGGGAAGAGTGAGAAGAAACAAATGATGACGGGTCTAATTGTAAAAAGCATGACAGAGCTGGGAAAGATATCTAGAGGTAAAAATGCCTTCCTGTGGGTCCTTGAGCTCCCACCAAGAACGCAGCTACCTATTTATTTATGTATGTTTATGTATAGCTGCAAATCAAGTCAGCATGCAACCAGCAGTGCTGAGCTAGGTCATTAGGAAACCTTCCCTTTAACAGAGATTCAAATGAGGTTTAATAGAGTTTGTCAAGGAACTTCTTATTTATTACAAAAATATCGCTATTTGAAACATGGGATTCTTCTCAAAATGATGAACTAAATTCTTTTGTGAATAAGCATATTAATACATTTATACTTAGTTAAGCCAGAGGATGCAGGGATGAAGTCAATCACTGGAGTATTTTCTTCTTTGTCTAGAGGATTTCAGCTTCTGTGGTTTAGGTAATAGAATTTGTTTCCTTTATCTAGGCCTGGGGCCCAGAGAATTGAGCCCAAATGAAGTAAATCTGCATCTTTATTTTCCATTTGAGCTGTGTGCATTCATCAGGGGACAGGATGAGAACATATTTGAAAATTAAAGGGTTATCGCTATAGAAAGCATTGAGAATGCTGTGTGAAGCATAAGTATGTTTTAGGAAAAATATAATATTTTAAAGGCACCGACTAGTCTGAAAACAAACCAGAAACCTTGGTGTCATCTTATCTCTTTCCCTGTCTATCTAGTCAGTCACCAAGTCCCATCTGTTCCTCACTATGGTCATCACTTGGATCTGAACGGTGCTCCTGCCATGGCCTCTTCTATCCTGGGTCACTGCTGCAGATACACCATCAGCCTCCTATCTCTGGTTTTGCTCCTTTCCAAACCATTCTCCACATTGTTCAAGAGTGATCTTTATAAAATACATAAAGATCATGCTTCACCCTTGCTTAATACCTTTTAATGGTGTCTTGTTATCAAGTCTAAGCTTCTTAAGAGAGCCTATAAGACATTTCATCATCTGGTTCAAGTTCAACTTTGCCCCACCTTCTGTCCTCACCACTGAAGATCCAGCCACCAAACCTCCTAAATCTCCAAATCACTCCATACTTTCTTTTAAGTCTTTGGATGAAGAGGCTCAAATGAGTAACAGAGAAGCCACAAAATCAATTTAACAAGACTAAACAGAGAATTCGATTTTTAGGCGTCTTTAAAATAGAAATGGAAGGGAGGTTGTTCTTGCCCTTTGTAATGCCCCTGCTTGACCAGTCCCTGCTTCACCTATACTTACGCACATGAACGTGCTTGCCCTCTGCCCCAGCTAGTGATTGTTCTAATCCTTAGGCCAGAACCGTTCCACCTGCTAATTTATCAAAGGGAAACGTCTGCCCTTGTGATGGTGATTAACCTGAAGGGCTGAGAGGGATGTGCCCCAGCTGCCAGTTTCCCTGGTAAATGAGCCAACCTGACATCAATTCCCCCTATAAATGTAGCCTCCTTCTCCCTGGAGTAGCAAAGATCGCTGCCATGTCCTCCCTGCTGGGGTGGGATGTTGCTCCATGACCCTTTTGTTTCAGACGTGTAAGATCCCCTGTCCATCAAACCATTGATGTTTCTGTTACTGCCTCTGGGCTCTTTCTTCAGTCTCGAGGCTGGGCAACTACAAGGCTTGCAGGCCTGTGGGGTGCAGCCCAACAGAGGTCCTTTGTTTCCGTGTTCCATGTATTCACATTATACTAGATGTTTCTATTTCTGCTTGGCTCATGCACGTGTGTAACAGCACTGCACCTAAATCATGTTTGGCTTCTTCTCTACTCAGCTTTGAGAACTCTCATGGCTTAATCCTTTCCCTGTTTTTACATTTTACTCACTCACTTCACACACCCACTTTACACACTTTCCCTTGTTTGTCTTTTCCATCCTCAGTCTTCAAATACTGCCTGTAATTTGACATCTCACAGACTGATGTTTCAGGCATCTCTTGTGAGATCAGACTCCCATCCAAAGGAGATCTAAAAGGTCTGCAGCAATCTCAAACTTGAATCTAAAGCTGAACTCTTATCTTCACTCTGCCAAAACCTCTTCCTCTGCTAGTGCTTCCCATCTCAATAAACATCATCTGTGCTACTCCGTTGCCAAAGTCAGAGACCTGAACATTTACCTTTTTCTTAGCCCCTAAGAAAACCTACTAACATGCCAGGCAATGCCTAAAATGTTTTATATATAATAACTTTGTCTTTTAACAAATCTGTAAAGTAGCTACTATTATTATCACCCACTTCATAGATGAGGAAACTAAGGCACAGAGAGGTTACATCATTTGCCCAAGGTCACACAGCTTACTAATGGTAAGTAAGTAATCAGGGATTTAAACTCAGATGATGTGGCTTCAGAGTCCATGTGCTTAAATTAACCTCTACACCAACTGTTATTCTTGGTATCTCTTTCTGATTCACCCCTGATAAACTCTCATCCAACTTATCAGAAGTGGAAGCAGTCCTACCTCTAAAAATGCCCTGAATCCATCTACTTCTTTCCATCACAGTTGCCATCACCCTAGCCTTTTTCCGAGGCTGTCATATTTCCCTGGAGATCTCCAATTCCACTCTTGTCCTTCCCACCTCCCTCAACTCAGCATCCCCAGTCATTCTTCCCAAAGAAGCCAAGTCTTAGCTTGAATGTAATTTTTTTTTCCTGAGAAGCCTCCCTTGATTCCCATAAATGAATCACATCCTCTCAATTATTCTTCCTCATATCACCCTATTCATTTCTTTCATGGTAAATTTCATAATTGATAATTAGACATTTGTGACTTTATTTTTTAAAGCTCCATGAGAACAAGGATTTTGTTTTATTTTCCACTATCTACCCAGTGCCTAGCACAGACCTTAGCCCATAGTAGGCATTTAGTAATATCTGTGAATGGATGGATGGATGAGTGGCTAATATTGAGTAAGAAGCGACTAACTTTTATTTTATGTGTTATAATGAAAGTATGGTTTCACTTCTTTATAATGAACTAATGGGAGGAGGCTGTATGAATTACTGAAAAATATACAATGTATGATTTTTAAAATAAAACGTAGTTTTATTGTTTCAGTGAAGGACTTTGTATAATTCTAGTATGCATGCCACCCATTGCTTTCACCCCAACACTCCTTTCTAAGAGATTCTGTTCCTACCCTCACACCCCTAACTCAGCTCATTGGACCAGGGATAGAAACTGATCTGAGCTAAGCTAATTAGATTCCCCCTGCTCAGACTTTAAAGTCAGGAACCTGAGAAACAGATCTTTAAGGCAACTGCATTCATTCAGCCTTCAAATATTTATTGAGCATCTAGAATGAAGTGGTCATTGGGGATGTAATGAACAAGACACATCTCTCCTTGAAGACATTTACATTTCAGAGGAGAAGACCTGCTATTGCAATTCATCGTGTTAAGTGCTGTGACATGTGAATTACTAAGGAGTACACAGGAGGGCCTAGGAGAGGTGCCTTAAGCAGTCTTGCGAAGGCAGAGAAAGCTTCCCGGCAGAGGTGATGTCTTAGCCAAAAAAAGCTAAATCGACCCAGGAGAGAGTAGGCATGAGGTGAAAGGGTATTCTAAGCAGAGGGAACAGATAAGGCCAACAGCAGTGCATTCAGTCTGTTGTGCAATGATAGGGGAGATTTTACTGAGAGGGAAATGTGGTCTCCACCATGAAGGCCCTTGTCAGCCTGTACAAAGTTTGGACTTTATGCTGAGAGCTGTGAGGGTCCTGAACAAGGGATTTTAGCAGAAGAGTGACACATTCAGATTTGTGCTCTAGAAAGATCCCTGTGGTTTCAGTTGGGGGGAACATAGTAGAAGGAGATGTACGAGTTAGGAGATTGTTATAGAAATCCAGGCATGGAATGATGTTGGCAGGAATGAGTTGTGACAGTGGGAAGAAATGGAGTGGATGGTTAAAGTGTGTATAGGATGATGAAGGGTGAGGGAGAGAGGAATTAAGGACGATGTCCAGGCTCGCAGCTTGGGCTCGCAGTAGACTGTGAGGTCACCCTCTGAGACAGGAGACATGTCAGGGACCTCAAGAAAGAGGTCAAGGCTGGAGACATAAATGAGAGTGTTATTTCAGAAGAATTAAGTGAAGCCTTTGGGGATTGACTTTACCCAGTGAGTATGTGGAGAAGAAGAAAAGAAGAGGTCCATGGGTGGAATCCTGCGTGACTCTGCAATTAAGAAGGTGAATGAGGAAGAAGAGTCTATAAAAGAGTTTGAGAAGATGTGTCCTGAGAGCCAGGTGGAAACCCAAGTAAGAGTGATGTTGCAGAAACCAGTGGCTGAGACCCCCTCTGGAAGAGTCTAACGAATGTCAGTGTCCTAACAAAAAGACCAAATCAAGGACAACTTCACAGTAACTAATTGCTTGGGGATATCTAACATACATGATATCTAACATATATTTCTCTTAATTATGTAAATGTCATTCTTAGATTGTTATCTATGGCAGTATCCATCTGTGTGTCCCTAAGAATGCTAAGAAGCTTCCCGATAGTCACCTTGCCCTAATTCCCTGCAAATTCTCTGAGAGTGGAGTCTGGAAAACTCACTGGAGCACCATAAGACAGAAGGGGAAAGGAAAACCAGATTGGACAGACTCCATGATCCTTCTCCAAGGTATTTCTAAATGGGCTTAGGAGATTAGCATGCTTCATGTCCAGATTGTTCCTGCAGTGATTCAGCCATGTGGCTGACAGGGTCTTGGTGCTCCAGCTGGTGTCAGACCTGTGCCTCTGAGGTGGAAGAGCTGAGTTCAGGACATTGCTCCACCAGAGACCTCCCGGTTCCATGTAATATCAAACGGCAAAAGCTCTCCCAGAGGTCTCCATCTCAACGCTAAGACCCAGCTCCACTCAACGACCAGCAAGCTACAGTGCTACAAACCCTAGGCCAAAAAACTAGCAAGACAGGAAGACAACCCCACCCATTAGTAGAGAGGCTGCCTAAAATCACAATAAGGTCACAGACACACCACTGGACATGGTCCTGCCCACCAGAAAGACAAGGCCCAGCCTCATCCACCAGAACACAGGCACCAGTCCCCTCCACCAGGAAGCCTACACAACGCACTGAACCTACCTTAGCCACTGGGGGCAGACACCAAAAACAACTGCAGCCTGTGAAAAGGAGACCACAAACACAGTAAGTTAAGCAAAATGAGAAGACAGAGAAACACACAGCAGATGAAGGAGCAAGGTAAAAACCTACCAGATCAGACAAATGAAGAAGAAATAGGCAGTCTACCTGAAAAAGAATTCAGAGTAATGACAGTAAGATGATCCAAAATCTTGGAAATAGAATGGAGAAAATACAAGAAATGTTTAACAAGGACCTAGAAGAACTAAAGAGCAAACAAACGATTATGAACAACACAATAAATGAAATTTAAACTCCTCTAGAAGGAATCAATAGCAGAATAACTGAGGCAGAAGAACGGATAAGTGACCTGGAAGATAAAATAGTGGAAATAACTACTGCAGGGCAGAATAAAGAAAAAAGAATGAAAAGAACTGACGACAGTCTCAGAGACCTCTGGGACAACATTAAATGCACCAACATTTGAATTATAGGGGTCCCAGAAGAAGAAGAGAGAAAGGGACTGAGAAAATATTTGGAGAGATTATAGTTGAAAACTTCCCTAACATGGGAAAGGAAATAGTCAATCAAGTCCAGGAAGCGCAGAGAGTCCCATGCAGAATAAACCCAAGGAGAAACATGCCAAGACACATATTACTCAAACTATCAAATATTAAATACAAAGAAAAAATATTAAAAGCAAAAAGGGAAAAACAACAAATAACATACAAGGGAATCCCCTTAAGGTTAACAGCCAATCTTTCAGCAGAAACTCTGCAAGCCAGGAGGGAGTGGCAGGACATATTTAAAGTGATGAAAGGGAAAACCCTACAACCAAGATTACTCTACACAGCAAGGATCTCATTCAGATTCAACAGAGAAATTAAAAATTTTACAGACAAGCAAAAGCTAAGAGAATTCAGCACCACGAAACCAGCTTTACAACAAATGCTAAGGGAACTTCTCTAGGCAGGAAACATAAGAGAAGGAAAACACCTACAATAACAAACACAAAACAATTAAGAAAATGGTAAAAAGAACATACATATCAATAACTACATTAAATGTAAATGGATTAAATGCTGCAACCAAAAGACATAGACTGGCTGAATGGATACAAACACCAGACCTGTATATATGCTGTTTACAAGAGACCCCCTTCAGACCTAGGGACACATACAGACTGAGAGTGAGGGCATGGAAAAAGACATTCCATGCAAATGGAAATCAAAAGAGAGCTGGAGTAGCAATTCTCATATCAGACAAAATAGACTTTAAAGTAAAGACTATTACAAGAGACAAAGAAGGACACTACATAATGATCAAGGGATCAATCCAAGAAGAAGATATAACAATTGTAAATATTTATGCACCCAATATACGAGCACCTCAATACATAAGGCAAATGCTAACAGCCATAAAAGGGGAAATCGACAGTAACACAATCATAGGGACTTTAACACCCCACTTTCACCAATGGACAGATCATCTAAAATGAAAATAAATAAGGAAACACAAGCTTTAAGTGACACATTAAACAAGATGGACTTAATTGATATTTATAGGACATTCCATCCAAAAACAACACAATACACTGTCTTCTCAAGTGCTCATGGAACATTTTCCACAATATATCAATTTTTGGGTCACAAATCAAGTCTTAGTAAATTTAAGAAAATTGAAATCATATCAAGTATCTTTTCTGACCACAACGCTATGAGAGTAGATATCAATTACAGGAAAAATTCTGTAAAAAATAAAGAACACATGGAGGTGAAACAATATAGTACTAAATAACCAAGTGATCACTGAATAAATCAAAGAGGAAATCAAAAAATACCTAGAAGCAAATGACAATTAAAACACGATGACCCAAAACCTATGGAATGCAGCAAAAGCAGTTCTAAGAGGAAAGTTTATAGCTATACAAGCCTACCTCAAGAAACAAAAAACATCTCAAATGAACAACCTAACCTTACAACTAAAGCAATTAGAGAAAGAAGAAAAAAAAAAAAAAACAAGATAGTAGAAGGAAAGATATCATAAAGATCAGATCAGAAGTAAATGAAAAACAAATGAAGGAAACAGTAGCAAATGTCAATAAAACTAAAAGCTGGTTCTTTGAGAAGATAAATAAAATGAGAAACCATTAGCCAGATGCATCAAGAAAAAAAGGGAGAAGACTCAAATCAATAGAATTAGAAATGAAAAAGGAGAAGTAACAACTGACACTGTAGAAACACAAAGAATCATGAGAGATTACTACAAGCAACTGTATGCCAGTAAAATGGACAACCTGGAAGAAATGGACAAATTCTTAGAAAAGCACAGTCTTCCGAGACTGAACCAGGAAGAAATAGAAAATATGAACAGACCAATCACAAGCACTGAAATTGAAACTGTGCTTAAAAATCTTCCAACAAACAAAAGCCCAGGACCAGATGGCTTCACAGGAAAATTCTATCAAACATTTAGAGAAGAGCTAACACTTATCCTTTCAAACTCTTCCAAAATATAGCAGAGGGAAGAACATTCCCAAACTCATTCTACGAGGTCACCATCACCCTGATACCAAAACCAGACAAAGATGGCACAAAGAAAGAAAACTACAGGCCAATATCACTGATGAACATAGATACAAAAATCCTCAACAAAATAGTAGCCAACAGAATCCAACAGCACATTAAAAGGATTATACACCATGATCAAGTGGGGTTTATTCCAGGAATGCAAGGATTTTTCAATATATGCAAGTCAATCAATGTGATAAACCATATTAACAAATTGAAGGAGAAAAACCATATGATCATCTCAATTGTTGCAGAAAAAGCTTTTGACAAAATTCAACACCCATTTATGATTAAAAATCCTGAAGCAAGTAGGCACAGAGGGAACTTACCTCAACATAATAAAGACTGTATATGACAAACCCACAGCCAACATCATTCTCAATGGTGAAAAACTGAAACCATTTCGTCTAAGATCAGGAACAAGACAAGGTTGCCCACTCTCACCACTATTATTTAACATAGTTTTGGAAGTTATAGCCACAGCAATCAGGGAAGAAAAAGAAATAAAAGAATCCAAATTGGAAAAGAAGAAGTAAAGCTGTCACTGTTTGCAGATGACATGATCCTATACATCGAGAATCCTAAAGACGCTACCAGAAAACTACTAGAGCTAATCAATGAATTTGGTAAAGGTGCAGGATACAAAATTAATGCACAGAAATCTCTTACACTCCTATACACTAATGATAAAAAATCTGAAAGAGAAATTAAGAAAACACTCCCATTTACCATTGCAACACAAAGAATAAAACATCTAGGAATAAACCTACCTAAGGAGACAGAAGACCTGTATGCAGAAAACTATAAGACACTGATGAAAGAAATTAAAGATGATACAAACAGTTAGAGAGATATACCATGTTCTTGGATTGGAAGAATCAACATTGTGAAAATGGCTGTACTACCCAAAGCAATCTACAGATTCAATGCAATCCCTATCAAACTACCACTTGCATTTTTCACAGAACTAGAACAAAAAATTTCACAATTTGTATGGAAACACAAAAGACCCCGAATAGCCAAAGCAATCTTGAGAAAGACAAATGGATCTGGAGGAATCTGGCTCCTGGACTTCAGACTATACTTCATAGCTACAGTAATCAAGACAGTATGGTGGGGCTTCACTGGTGGCGCAGTGGTTGAGAATCTGCCTGCTAATGCAGGGGACACAGGTTTGAGCCCTGGTCTGGGAAGATCCCACATGCCGCGGGGCAACTAGGCCCGTGAGCCACAACTACTGAGCCTGCACGTCTGGAGCCTGTGCTCCGCAACAAGAGAGGCCACGACAGTGAGAGGCCCGCGCACTGCGATGAAGAGTGGCCCCCAACTCACCGCAACTAGAGAAAGCCCTCGCACAGAAACGAAGACCCAACACAGCCCAAAGAAAAAAAAAGACAGTATGGTACTGGCACAAAAACAGAAATATAGATCAATGGAACAGGATAGAAAGCCCAGAGATAAACCCACGCACATATGGTCACCTTATGTTTGATAAAGGAGGCAAGAATATATAATGGAGAAAAGACAGCCTCTTCAATAAGTGGTGTTGGGAAAACTGGACAGCTACATGTAAAAGAATGAAATTAGAACACTCCCTAACACCATACTCAAAAATAAACTCAAAATGGATTAAAGACCTAAATGTAAGGCCAGACACTATCAAACTCTTAGAGGAAAACATCGGCACACTCTATGACATAAATCACAGCAAGATCCTTTTTGACCCACCTCCTAGAGAAATGGAAATAAAAACAAAAATAAACAAATGGGGCCTAAGGAAACTTAAAAGCTTTTGCCCAGCAAAGGAAACAATAAACAAGACCAAAAGACAACCCTCAGAATGGGAGAAAATATTTGCAAATGAAGCAACTGACAAAGGATTAATCTCCAAAATTTACAAGCAGCTCATGCAGCTCAATATCAAAAAAACAAACAACCCAATCCAAACATGGGCAGAAGACCTAAATAGACATTTCTCCAAAGAAGATATACAGATTGCCAACAAACATATGAAAGGATGCTCAACATCACTAATCATTAGAGAAATGCAAATCAAAACTACAATGAGGTATCACCTCACAGCAGTCAGAATGGCCATCATCAAAAAATCTACAAACAATAAATGTTGGAGAGGGTGTGGAGAAAAGGGAACCCTCTTGCACTGTTGGTGGGAATGTAAATTGATACAGCCACTATGGAGAACAGTATGGAGGTTCCTTAAAAAACTAAAAATAGAACTACCATACAACCCAGCAATCCCACTACTGGGCATATACCCTGAGAAAACCATAATTCAAAAAGAGTCATGAGCCACAATGTTCATTGCAGCTCTATTTACAGTAGTGACGACATGGAAGCAACCTAAGTGTCCATCATCGGATGAATGGATAAAGAAGATGTGGCACATATATACAATAGATTATTACTCAGCCATAAAAAGGAACGAAACTTGAGTTATTTGTAGTGAGGTGGATGTACCTAGAGTGTCATACAGAGTGAAGTAAGTCAGAAAAAGAAATACCGTATGCTAAGACATGTATATGGAATCTAAAAAAAAAAAAGGTTCTGATGAACCTAGGGACAGGACAGGAATAAAGTCGCAGACGTAGAGAATGGACTTGAGGACACGGGGAGGGGGAAGGGAAAGCTGGGACGAAGTGAGAGAGTAACATTGACATATATACACTACCAAACGTAAAATAGCTAGCTAGTGGGAAGCAGCCGCATAGCACAGGGAGTTCAGCTCAGTGCTTTGTGGCCACCTAGAGGGGTGGGATAGGGAGGGTGGGAGGGAGACGCAAGGGGGAGGAGATATGGGGATATATGTATATGTAGAGCTGATTCACTTTGTTATAAAGCAGAAAGTAACACACCATTGTAAAGCAAATATACTCCAATAAAGATGTTAAAAAAAAAAAGAGTGGAGTCTGGATTCATGAGGGTTTTTCTGAATTTGGTTTTCAAATGTTATTACATGTCGGTTTGTGAAGTACGCTTGAATGTCAGAGTTGAGAATGTGGAAAAAAGGAGACATAAGGAAAATTTATTTTAAAAATGTTTTTCAACTTTAAGCAAAGCATCTAACAACCCACTAAGTTTAGCATTTCATGTGTGTTTATGACCTGTCAAAAACTGCCAGAACTTGACTTGGGATAAAGAAGAAAAAGATGTTGCCTGTTTGTCATCTCTCAGAGCGTCCAACTTCTGAAGGTCACTTTGCAACCAAAAAAGAACTTTCCTTCATCACTGGACATTTCTCAAAGGAGAGAAACATTAGTAATAGGATCCTGGCCATGTAATGTTCATTAAACAATTAGATGCTGATGCCAGTTGGTAATCACTCTTTTCTAGTTTATTTTCAACAGTGCGAGTGTTCCTAAGAGGCTTGCATGGGATTGAATCTGGTATTTCAATCAGAATTTTAGTGTATTTTCAGTATCGGTAACATCTCCCTCCCTCCTACTTACACTGAGCAACAGACTCTCCTGGGTCTGATTTGTGCTCTTTCTTCTGAATGTTTAGTCAATTTAATATACACGGTGGACATATTCTGGGAAAAAAAAACAGTAGGCTTTTCAGCAGAGCCATTTTAAAGATTAGGTGTTGTTTTAAAACAAAGCCATACGATTTATCACAATTATAAGGCAGGAAATACAACACTCCTCAATGTTTAAATACTTTTCTTTAAGGACTCTTATTTTCTTGGCCTCACAGGCACTCAACTTCTCTGAAGATGATTTTGTGACATCCCTCTGAAGTTTGAAGTCCTGGAAAAACGCAATGCTGTTTACTGAGTGCTTTCCGTTTAAAACTGTTTCACTGAATGATTAGTGAAATGGAAAAGAAAGCACAATATGAAGGCAGTCGTGGTCAAGGCTACTATTCTCAGGTCCAGGACAGAAGGTCTGAGTCTTGCCAAATACCAGGCCAGACCACGAGCACAGCCTTTTCTCTCCTGGGTGCAAACATGGGTAAGAGGGCTCCAATACCATCGCCAACTCAAGGTTTAAGAATAACTTTTTTCATTTTCTTAATTAACGACTTAATTTCTAATGCCAAGCTCTTATTTCTCCTGGCTAGCAGAAAAAAAAAAAAAAAAAAAAGAAAAGAAACAGAAAATGCACAACCTCAGTCCTTCCAGGGGTCCCCTCCCTGCAACTATTTATGCCAGTGCTTCTGGAGCTTATGCAGTGCAAAAGCCTCTGAGGTGGGGCCCACCTGGTCCCCATCGACACAAGTTATCTCTGAGACAGCCTTGCCCTTGCCCAGCCTGCATAGGCCCTCAGGCCCAGCCTCTCTCTGTGCTGCTGGCTGTGTGCAACTCCCTCCCCGCCTTTCACTCTGCCTTCAAGCATCTCTGCCAGGTTGCCTCCGTACCCTGCTGACGGCACTCTCCCTGGAAGCAGGGCTTACAAATCCTTCTCCCTATTACTTCCCTCTTCACTTCCTCCTAGTCGAATAGAATATCTTTCTAGTCTGGGGAAATCGCTTCTTTCTTCCCCTGTTTCTTCAGTACAATCTGTCCCCCCACCCCTTTTCTTTTTCAATTGAATCGTCTTCTGCTAAGGGCTTAGGCTTTTGTTTCCAAAGCTTAGAAGGAAAGTCTGCCTTGTGCCCTGCCACAAACCTCCTGTGAGGCAGGAGCACAGAGTCAGCAGCTAACTGCTTGAACGGGAAGGAAGGGAAAGAGGAGAAACAGGGATACAATCACTGTAGATAGATAGCTCAGCATCTTATCCCACCCGAACGCACACCTCCCCTGACTCCCTCTCCTGACACCTGGACTCCCAGTGTTTGTTAGAAGATACCACCGAACCCCTTCTAGCCACATTTCCAGGTGTCCATGGGCCCAGGAGCCTATGGGTTCATACACAGATATGCACACCAAATGGCAGGGAAGGACGGGCCTGGGAGAAACACTTTCCTTCAGCAGAGGAAGGAGGTCTGGCCCAGTCCACTGAACACAGCACCTGCTCTGTGAACAATTCTGATCCAGTCCTGGATGCTTCCATGCCCTGAATGGGAGGACCACATGGAGAAACAGAAAGAACTGTAATCCCAGAGTGGGTCCAGGTACGACTGCTACTGGTCTGCATCTTCCCACCCCTGCCATACACATGCCAAATGAAACACAAAAGAACAGGACACAGAAGGCAGAGTCCTTTCCCCTCCAGCCAGAGAGATGCTCAGGGGTGAGCAGAGACATCAAGGACCCTGGAAGCAGCAGGAGAAGGAAGGTAGACAGCTCAAGGTTTCTTAGAGGTCCCAGGTGGTTTACACCACCAGGAGCTTTGGCAGGTTGTGGAAAGTTACATACAGAGTATGCACCACGTGGCTGATCAGAAGGCCAGCAAAGAGGAACAAGAGAAGTGCAAGCGGTGGCCTGAGTTCTGGGGCTGCAACTTCCTGTGCCATGACTCGCATATTCCCAGAGACACAAGAAAGGCTACAGAGAAAGTTCTGCCATTATGCAGGTGGGAATGGGCCGGGGAGGTGGCTGCTGTTTGAGCAGAATTAAGGACAAGCTGTTAAAGAACCTTCACAAGGATCTGTAAGCTGGACAGAGCCAGGAGTTACAGATATCTGCCTCCATGTCTCTACATCAGTATTTTAATCCATGCACCATAGGGGAATAAGATGAAACTTTCCCCCAGGTGGACCGGAGTTTAAATTCCAGGCCTGTCATTTCTTAGCTATCGAGTTCTTTGGCAAATTGCAGGATCTCTTTTCCCTCATCTGTAAATGGGCATAATAGTTTTATAAAGTACACCTAGCATATTACCTGCCATATAATTAGGACCAAATAAATGAGAGTTGCTACTATTGTTATTGTTATTATTATCACTATTATCATCTGATCCCTTGATTTCACTAGTGAAAAACCAGAGCTGGAACCTACAGGGTTTTAGACTGTTTTGGGCTTTTGCATTTAACAGACTGCATCAGGCCAGCTAAGAGACCAGAGCATATAATCAAATGTCCAGTGGGTGACATCTGTTGAGACCCTAGACTCACTCTGTTCACTCATTAATAAGTCACACACTTGGGTCATAGTAATTCTCTGGGGGTATGCGGACTGAGTCTGCAAAAATGATGGCATTTGCTGAACCTAAGTCATGAACAGCTGTGCTGGGCCAGAAATAGTTTCCCAAGTGATGACTTTCTTTGCCAAGTCAAAGACACAGCTCACAGTGGGCTTGGAACAACAGAAACATCTAATAGGAGAGTCCCTTTTTCAGGGTGACACCCAGCAGTCTTTCACCTTCAAAACAGGGCAGTGACCAATTTCTAGAGCACATTCTTTGGCCTGTTTTGCTACAAAGGCACAAGAAGAGATTCAGGGGAAAGAGAAGCCTCAGTAATTTATCAAGGGGAAACAGGTTAATTGAATCAAAATCCCAGCAGGAACTGTAAATTAGAGAACTTCCAAAGCTTCTGGCTCCCACATCCTCTGTTGCCTGTTGTCAAGAGCATTTGTGGACATGATAGCCTAGCCTATGTCCCCAAAACCCAAGCCAACTAAAGAAAGCAATGCATTTGGTGGAAAAGTCATAAAAATAAAGACATCCTAATAGAGCAGTTAGACTATTCTCACTGCATTTTGACCAGAAAAGGGAGCCATGGAGAGATTCTGTCACCATCTGTGATCTGCTTGCCATAAAATCATAAAGCAGAGAAAGATGACAATGGAAGGACTTCAAAGGTATAGAGCAGTCACTCACCCGTGCCCAGAGGCTTACAGCTAATGTGAAGCAGCTTCAGAACTAGAACCCAGGGCTTCTAACTCCCAGCCGGGGCCCTTTCCACCACCCAGGCAGCTGTCCTAGAGGTGGCAAGAGCACACATTTTCAGAAAGTACTCCAAGCTCATTAATGAAGAGGTACCAATTAAACAGCAATTCCTACTTGCATCAGGGGATCAGCGACAAGAATAACACTGCATGTTGAGTCTGAAGGGATCAGGAGGCCAACAAGAACACAGGTTGCCTCCAGCTTCTGATAAGACTGTGCTCCAAGTTCATTTCCATGTCATTTGTTTGGACACCACAACATACTTCCAGATAGAAACAATGGTATAAATGGGTAACTTCCCAGGTCAGTCTAGAGAAGCTTATTTAATATATAACTTTACCTGTAACTTTACTGACTATTCCTGATATTCCAGCTGTAACAAGCCACCATTTATATCTGTTTCATGAATAGAAAAACAAATTCCAGGCCCCAGCTTGGAAGGCAGAAACATAGCTCCCATTTTCCTCCAGTGGGAGTGGTTTCCCTTGCAGTTGTCTGGGACTCTAGGGTATTGGGAACAAAGGAAGAGGCAGGAACTCTTCTCCAGGCTCTGGGAACTTGCTCTTACACTGCTGGCTCTCAAACCCGACGCTTGGGAGGTGCTGGTCACCAGCAAAGGTCTCAGTGGTCTAAGCTAAAATACAACATTGAAGTTCCAGTGCAGAAAGTTTTTTACAAAGCAAAGTGTATTCAATTTAAAGAATCACCCTTCATTCTTGAGATGACTCTTCTCAGTTTGGGGTGTTGAGGTGTCTTTTTGGAAATGATTGTAGTCAGTGTACTTGTTTTCTTAATATTCTTTCTTGGAAAAATAACACGGGCAATCCTATGTTGATGGTCCCCAGAACTGCATTCCAAAATTTGAGAACTCCAATTCTGAGAACCACTGCTCAACATCTCCCCATTTCTTGGGTGAGTTGGGGAAGGTTTTTGCTGTAGTGTCCATCCTTCAGGGCTCTGGGAGGGGTGAGCCAAGGTGAAGTGAGCTGCTGGAACTGGGGGATCCCTCATCCTTTACCACTGGTGCATGGGACAATATGGGTCTCTCATGAATTAAATGTCCCAAAGGAAGGTCTGATTGGGATTAACTTTATCTAATGGCTTAGAAGACAAATTCTGGGTGGGCCAAGGGTACCTCTCTTAAACTTCATTAATTGAGACTGATTAGAAATGTATATTTCAGGTAGAGGCTAATCATTCAGTTAGGAGCTACTACTTAATAAGGAGTGTATGAGGAGATGACTAAGCAAACCAAACCACACATTTACAGGGAAACATTGAATGTACCTGGGAATGTGATCTTTAAAATAATGTTAAAGTATCAATTTGCATTAAAAAATTAATTAAAAGTTGTTATCAAATTTTTTAAAATTTTGTCTTTTATTTATTTTTAAAGATTTTTTTTGACGTGGACCATTTTAAAGTCTTTACTGAATCTGTTACAATATTGCTTCTGTTTTATGGGGTTTTTTTTTTTGGTTTTTTGGCCGTGAGACCTGTGGGATCTTAGCTCCCCGACCAGGGATCGAAACCGCACCCCCTGCATTGGAAGGCGAAGTCTTAACCACTGGACCACCAGGGAAGTCCCTATCAAATATTTTTGAGACAGATTTGGTAGACCTTGCTAAGCATTCTTTTGTTGGAGTTATTCTGTTCTTGAAAGCAAAGCAAAACAAAATAAAAACAAAGATCATGGGCTTCCCTGGTGGCGCAGTGGTTAAGAATCCACCTGCCAGTGCAGGGGGTGCGGTTTTGATCCCTGGTCCGGGAAGATCCCACGTGCCACGGAGCAACTAAGCCCGTGAGCCACAACTACTGAGTCTGTGCTCTAGAGCCTGCGAGCCACAACTACTGAGCCTGTGTGCCGCAACTACTGAAGCCCACGTGCCTAGAGCCTGTGCTCTGCAACAAGAGAAGCCACCGCAACGAGAAGCCCATGCACCGCAACGAAGAGTAGCCCCCGCTCACCGCAACTAGAGAAAGCCCGCATGCAGCAACGAAGACCCAACGCAGCCAAAAATAAATTAATTAATTAAACAAACAAACAAACAAAAATCATATTCACATCCTGTTGTTCTTTCTGTGCCCTTGGAATTCGCTCCTGAACTGCCCTTTACTTCTCTTCTCTCTTCTCTCATGCATGCTGCCTTAATTCAGGCTCTCATCACTTCCTGCCCAAAGCCTGGTTTTCACACCTCCTTTTTAAAATCACGGGACACTTTCCTCAAACAAAGTCTATATGGAAGTCTAGTTTCAAAACAACAGAAAGCTGCTTTGCTTGGAGCAGGGCGAGGGCTGGCTCCCTGCACCCTCACCCCTGCCTCTGTCATTCATTCATTCAATATATATTAATTGAAAACCATGGCCTAGTCTATCAACTTAGTTTCCTAATTGGGCCTCCTGGCTGTAGTCTCTTAGCTCTACCATGGACCGTCCATCCTGGTAGTAGAACTACTTTTCTAAAACTCAGATCTGATCTTATCACTATACTTTTCAGAAACTTTCAATTGTGTCTTTATTATGTGTGATGTCTTGACCCTATGGTGTCAGCAGTATCTGACCCTTACTGAGAAAAAGGCTCCAGATAGAAGCTCCAAATATAAAATCAAATATAAGATTTTATATTTGCAAATGATGTGACTGACCAGGGCTTAATCTCCAAAATATACAAACAGCTCATATAACTCAACGACAAAAAAACAAACAACCCAATTGGAAAATGGGCAGAAGACCTAGATAGACATTTCTCCAAAGAAGACTTACAAGTGGCCAAGAGGCACAGGAAAGATGCTCAACATCACTAATTATTAGAGAAATGCAAAGCAAAACTACAATGAGGTATCACCTCGCACCCAACAGAATGGCCATCATCAAAACGTCTACAAATAATAAATGCTGGAGAGGTTGCGAAGAAAAGGGAACCCTCTTATACTGTTGATGGGAATGTAAATTGGTGCAGCCACTATGGAGAACGGTTTAGAGGTTCCTTAAAAAACTAAAAGTAGAGTTGCCATATGATCCAGCAATCCCACTCCTGGGCCTATACCCAGACAAAGCTATAATTCAAAAAGATACATGCACCCCTATGTTCATAGCAGCACTATTTACAATAGCCAAGATATGGAAACAACCTAAATGTGCATCAACAGATGAATGGATAAAGATGTGGTACATATATACAGTGGAATATTACTCAGCCATAAAAAGAATGAAATAATGCCATTTGAAGCAATATGGATAGACCTAGAGATTATCATAATAAGTGAAGTCAGAAAGAGAAAGACAAATATCATATGATATCACTTATATGTGGAATCTAAAATACAACACAAGTGAACCTTATCTATGAAACAGAAACAGTCTCACAGACATAGAGGACAGACTGGTGGTTGCCATGTGGGAGGGGAGAGTGGGGGAGGGAAGGATTGGGAGTTTGGGATTAGCAGACGCAAACTATTATCTGTAGGACGGATAAAAAACAAGGCCCTACTGTATAGCACAGGGGGCTCTATTCAATATCCTGTGATAAACCATAATGGAAAAGAATATGAAAAAGAATATATATGTGTATAACTGAATCACTTTGCTATATAGCAGAAATTAACACAACATTGTAAATCAACTATACTTCAATAAAAGTTTTTTAAAAGAATTGATTTTATTAAAGGCTCAGTGAGACATGGGAGTACAAGTGGAGATACTTCAGTACAAGTAGCAAAGTGAAACACAGAGTCAGGGGACAGGCTAATCATCCACACCTGAGAGGAACCAGCACTGCTGGGTCCTGGGCAGGGTCTGGGTTGGATGGGTACCCCCTGGAAGATTCAGCAGGGGACCACTGATGCCCAGTGGTCCCAGGATGATGTGTGTGAGTGGTGTGCCCACAGCAGAGTGGGGTCAGTTCCCAGCAGACACAGCAGTTGCCCCAGTAGTGGAAGAGGTCTCATTTGGGAGCATGAGTGAGCCTCTGGGGAATGCCAGCACTATTTGTGGGACACCCATTTGCAGCAGGTCAGGAATGGACAAGAGCCTGTATAACCCCAGTTAGTATTATTACTTTGCCACCATTTATTCCTACGCTTTGATGAGAGCTGAGGTTGTCCTGGGTCATACAGGCTTTAAGAAAACAGTTCCTGAGAAATAGTTGTCAGGGCTAAAACGTATCCTTCCATTGCCCTTTCTCAGAGAACTGAGTTCATATCATATAGAAGATGTTCTGTATTGGGGAAATTTTGACTAAAGTAGCTAATTATGGCCTGACACAGAGAACTGGAGTCCTGGGCCTGTCACAAGTCTCTCCAAGGCCTCTGCTGTGGTGTCAGCAGATTTATGCTTTGTAGGTGGTTTGTTCTCTCACATGTCTTGCAGCAAGGGGATGGGGTGAAGGCGAACGGATCATCCTATAGTGGTGACTTTTGAAATGGAATACGGTTTGGGGTTCCTTGGGGGACTATGGGTGACCTATGTTTAAATCCCGTGTGCCCGAGTCGGGTATGGCCTACAGCATCTGCCACGTCACCCAGCTAAGAGCTGTGTGACATCTGAGATAAGGATGTCTTCAAAGCATTCTGGACGGGTCAGAGCAGGACTGGCATTGTCTTAACTGAGAGATAGACCTGCATTTCACCCTGCCGTTACTTGCGGTCCTTCCCTGACTTTAGCACCAACATGATCAGGGCCTCCCCGCTGCCCAGGGGGCGTGCATGGGCTTCTTCTTTCAGTTGGTCACAGGCAGAAGTTCAGTTCCTCCCAGGTCTGCTTGTTAAACCCTGATCGCAAACCATCTGTTCTCAGTGTTTTCCCAGGTTGCCAACTGAACGCAGGGAGGATGGAGTGTTTTGCAAACTCTGCAGCTATTAGTTTCTCTGCTGATCCCACTTCAGGGTAGTGGGATGCTTCTCTAATGGTAAACTCTCTTTAAGCTTGAGTCATTAAAACGTTTGAGATCAGCAATGTTCAGAGGAAGCATATTACAGCTGACCAAGCAGAAAGGACTTTGGAAATCTCTTTGCCTCTGCTCTGTGATCCCATGGTCCAATTCTCCTCTCATGAAGAATTTAACCTTCAGGAAGGATGGTCTGGAAATTTTCTCGGCATCGTATCAGTGATTTCACCAGATGCAGTCTTGCCTCCCTTACTTGCTAAATGGCAGGATATACAGTTTTTACGTGTGTCTGAAGGCTCCAAGGAGGGTCCTGAACAGTCTCAATGTAAATGAAGAGTAGACAGGGATGGCCCCCTCATTCTGGGTGGGGAGAGCTGCCCCAAGATGCTCTCATCACTGATGTCATTTGCATGGCTTCCTCCTGCCCTGTTAGGAGAAGTACCCAAAGGCTTCTGGGCTGTCAGGGAGGGAATTTGATCACAAACTCCCTGGTGACTCGAGAGATTGAACTGTTTATATACTTACTAGCTAATGGCACATTATCTTCTACATAGTGCCTGTTCAGGTCTTGCCGGTTTTTGACTGGTTCGTGTTTTTCAGAGAGTGTCTCTTGAACAAGGGGTCAGAAAACTACAGCCTGCTGACCGGCTGCCTATTTTTGTAAATAATGTTGAATCAAAAGATGCCTGTTGGGCTTCCCTGGTGGCACAGTGGTTGGGAGTCTGCCTGCCGATGCAGGGGACACGAGTTCGTGCCCCAGTCCGGGAAGATCCCACATGCCGCGGAGCGGCTGGGCCCGTGAGCCATGGCCGCTGAGCCTGCGCATCCGGAGCCTGTGCTCCGCAACGGGAGAGGCCACAACAGTGAGAGGCCCGCATACCGCAAAAAAAAAAAAAAAAAAAAAAGATGCCTGTTAAGAACCCTCCTACACTGTTGGTGGGAATGTAAATTGCTGCAGCCACTATGGAAAACAGTATGGAGGTTCCTTAAAAAACTAAAAATAGAGTTGCCATATGATCCAGCAATCCCATTCCTGGGCATATATCCAGACAAAACTACAATTCAAAAAGATACATGCACCCCAATGTTCATAGCAGCACTATTCACAATAGCTAAGACATGGGAACAACCTAAATGTCCATTTACAGATGAATGGATAAAGAAGATGTGGTACATATATACAATGGAATATTACTCAGCCATAAAAAGAATGAAATAATACCATTTGCAGTGACATAGATGAGCCTCAAGATTTTCATACGAAGTAAAGTAAGCCAGACAGAGAAAGACAAATACCATATGATATCACTTATATGTGGAATCTAAAATATGACACAAATGAACTTATCTACAAAACAGAAACAGATTGTGGTTGCCAAGGGGTAGGGGATGTGGGGGAGGGATGGATTGGGAGCTTGGGATTAGCAGATGCAAACTATTATATATAGAATAGATAAACAACAAGGTCCTACTGTATAGCATAGGGAACTATATTCAATATCCTGTGATAAACCATGATGAAAAAGAACATGAAAAAGAATATATATATATGTATAAGTGAATAACTTTGCTGTACAGTAGAAATTAACACAACATTGTAAATCAGCTATACTTCAATAAAATAAATTTTTTAAAAAGATGACCATTAACTTATGAACGAATGTCTGCAGCTGCTTTCTGTACTTCTAGGGCAGGGTCAAGTACATGATGGAGAATGACCAGTCTAAAATATTTACTCTCTGGCTCTTTACAGAAAAGGCTCTGCTTCCATGGTTCACCTCTTTCTAGTAATAAAACAGTACAAATTGTAACCACAAGGAGATACCAGTTCATGAACTCATCAGATTGTCATAAAGCCTGAAGTGAGAAAAGTGAGAAACGCACCTATTAACAAAGAGACACATACAAGTATGTTTGCTGTGGCTTGTTGGTCAGAATTCTTAAACTGGGTGGTTTTTCACCAGGAAAAAGATAAAGATAAGAATTTTGCTATATGCATACAGTGGAATACTTTTTTGAGATTTTAAACTGATTATAAACCTTCAAAACACCAAGTTGAGCAAACAAAAACAAAACAAAAGCAATTTGCAGAATGATACACACAACAGTAGCAATACTATTTATATAAAATTTGAAAATATGCAAACTCAATCTGCTCTTGTGGGTGAAGGATACATATTGAGCTAGATCAGTTTACAAAGGCTGATCTAGACTGGTGGGTGGAGAGCTAGGCTGAGATGAACCCCGCGTTGGTTTACCACCAAGGCTGTGTGAAGAGATCAAGGCTGTGTAGAGGGGAGAGGGGACTCTTGCCCAGGCCTGAAGCTCTGGGTCTCAACAGCCCTCATGCAGTGAAGAAACCCCCTGGAGAGAGACCCCTTAACTGTGGGCTCACTGCCTGTCATACTCTTTTAGTCTGGCAGTCAATGCATTGTCATATGGGAATTTCTTGCTACAGCACAGTTATAAACACCCACATATTATTTATTTGCTGAATCATCAACCTCTCCCAGGTTCCATTTCAATGGATTGAGCATATATGGCTAAATCCATATAAAATATAGAAATACCAAATTCAGGAAAGTAGTTACCCCTGGGATGGGGTTGGGTGACAGAAGAGAAGAGGTCAAGAAGACATCCTAGTGGCTATAATGTGTCTATAATGATTTATCTCTTCATAGCATAGGAAACCAATGTGACAAAATGTTATGATTTGATTAAGCTGAGAGAAGGCATGTATAAATCTATAGGGTGAAAGGAAGTTGGTGGATAGAGGTGGATGGAGGACTGAGCTTCTTGGTAGAAAATGAGAAAAATCTATTTTTGAGGGAGAAGAGGATGGTCAGAACTGGCACCCAATCTAGGCTGATATGCTTACTATCCTATATTCCACATTGAACGGAGGAATTCAGCAACTTCTTATTGTGCTAGGCACTGTGGGTGATGGGGTCCAGAGCTATGATGAGACAGTTCCTGCCTTGAAGGCACTTACCATCAGTGAGGGAGAGTTTACGCCAAGACTGATGCTCCTGCAAAGCAGGACGGAAACAGCACAATACCAGCCTGAGCACATTGCTGTGGGAGCAACAGGGGAGGGACCATCAGTCTGGGTAGAGGAGGAAGGAAGGGGAGAATTCTTCAAGCAAGAAGTGGGAACTCAGCTCCCGAGACACAAAACACCCCTAAAGGAGGAGAAGTGAGGAAGGGATTCAACAGGGGGAATCTTCAGGGGGTTGAGTGCAGCCCAGCCCAGTGGAAAGGGTACAACGTGCTGAGGAGAGGGGGGAAAGCACACCTGGAGTGTGTGTGTGTGTGTGTGTGTGTGTGTGTGTGTGTGTAGCATCATCGAGTAGAAATTGAGGCCAGATGTAAGGAGTTGGGAAGCCTCTGGCTGCCTTTCTAGCTTGGACTTCCTTCCACAGGCATGGGGAGCTACTGAAGCCTGGAAAGCTTGGAAGGTTGGAAAGGTCAGTGCGACAAGACCTGTCCTCATAATTATCTCCCAAAATGGGAGGGAAGGAGGCAAGAAGGGAGGGAGGAAAGAGTAAGAACAGGAGGCAGGGAGGCCTGGTAGAAGGCTGTTGACACATGTCCAGGCAAGAAATGCAAGAAATGACACAAGCCTGTGTTCAGAGAGTGGTTGTGGGGATGGAGAGGCAGGGAACGAGCGAGGACCCCGTGGAGGCGAGGCAAGTGGAGGTGTCACAATCACCCTGAAGGTATTGCTCCCTGAAAATGCCCCCTGAATATCAGGGCAGCTGAACTTCCACGACAGACGCCCTTGGGCAGAGGTGGAGGGCCAAGAGCAAATGGAAGTTGAGTTCTTGTGAGGAAAACTATGAAATCAGGAATTATTCACAGTGAAGGGAAAGGCCTTTGTAGGTTTCCAAAGAAGCTTCATGCCCAGGACTGAAATGTAGGGTCTGGTGCCAGGTGTGGCTAGGGACACGGAGAGGGTCATTTTAATCATTATATGTCACTTGATCCAAGGTCAGGAGGCAGGGCAGCTTCATAACCTGAATTCCACAAACTCTGTTTCTGAGGGGCCCTCTGAAGGCTATAAATGGTCCAGCACAACTCAAACCTTAAAACAGACTCAAGCAAAGTCATGAGTTGGGAAGTGTGTGGAAGAAGACCCATAGGGGGTGGTGACTCCAAGCGTAGCTAGGAAGGAGGGGAGCAAGGATTGGGCTGGAGAGTTCCAGTGCATCCACCCTGGGCTACTCCTACTCGCCAGAGGAGCTAAATATGAAGCTGCCATGTGATGACACCACAGCAGAAAGGCTCCATTTGCAAATTCTTTTCATCAGGGAAGAGGTAGATCTTCTCTGCCCTCAACTGATAATCTTTATCCACTTCTTTGTCCAACAAGCGATCCAACTTGGTCTACAGACACTACAACTTGACCCAACACCTGAGAATGGTCTTTGGGTGACTAGGATCAGTCAGGATGAAGAGGGAGAATAAAATAGGTGGGGCCTGAAGTCTATGCCTGGGAGTGCATTTTACAAAGTGGTAGGCTCACTGGAAGACTTTTTTCTTTCTTTCTTTTTTCTGCTGGTGTGTGTGTGTAGTTATTGTTCACTTATGTCATGCCATCTGTATTGGAGTCAGTCTGTTTCACATATCTGGGCCACTATGTTGTAAGTTCCTTGAGGTCAAGGATGGCATCTCATTGATCTTGGCATCCCAGAATCTGGCACAATGCTTCACATGTCATCAGACCTCAGTCAATGTGGTTGTCTTCAATGGAAAGCAGCATGGACACGGGTCTGCTTGCAAAAGACACTGTGTTATCCCCTTGTGCTGATTTAGAATGTAAAAAATCCATAATGACAACCTGGTGTTAATTACAGCCAACTCCTTACCCAGTTCCGCAATCCTACAGGTCCTCAGAAATGTGGCTCCATCTGAATACACTGCCTTGGATCTGTGACCATCTGGGTGGTCCTCTGTCCTTCCGAGGAGGAGGAAGAGGTGCCTGCCCTAAGCGTAGGCTAGTTGAGCATCTCCAGTGCCTACTACAATCCTGAACATCCCAGCGACCATCCATCCTCCTCCTAAGCTACTGAGCACATTTATCTCTGTTGACAAGCATCAGGCCAAAAGAGGCATAGGAGTTAGCAATGAGAACGAAGAAAAGCACTTCCTCATCCAAGCATTTCCAACTCAGCTGCCCTTGTTCTATTGGTCCAGGACCTTGGGGATGACTTTGAGAACAAGGAGCCCTGGGCTCTTCTACTCCTGGGAAAAGTGCCGACAGGGGACTTTTCAGGTGGTCTTTTGCTGACTGGCAATATGAGCTGGACATTTAAAGGGGGGTAGAATATAGTTTTGAGGAATAGGTATTTCTTTTACTCTTTTTTTTTTAAGAAATAACATTTATCCTTGTCTAGAAGATATTTGTACCCACTTCACTTTCATCACCAGCCCTGTGAATTTTCAGGTAACTCCTTCATTGGCGGGGCCTAATTAGGGATGTGGATGAAGACATGTTTGCCTGCACCCCAACCTGGGTGAGCCCTGTGGTGAGTTCCTAGGGCTGTGCAGGGTGAGAGGCATCAGCTGATGGGCACTGTCTGTGCTTGGGTACTGAGGGGCAGTCAAGGGAAGTGTGTACACCAAATATTTATGATGATTATCTCTGAGAGGCGGGACAATGGGTGATATTTATTTATTCTTTATATTTTCTGTATTAATTGGACTTGAGGGCAATCAGCATGGATTATTTTATGATCAGAAAAATTACACAGCCATTTTTAGAAAGATCCAGTAAAGCAGGGCTCCTGTGTGTTCCCCAAACACATCCTGCTTAAGGCAGCCCACTCCACATCCTGTTTCTACTTGCCCTGCTGGGACCACTCACGTATGCACTTATTCTCAGTGACCCTTCCCATCCCCCCATCCCAAGACCCGCCCCTTCACAGAGTACTCCTGACAAGCCCCCAGTTATATCCCTCCCTCTCATGAAGCTCAGCAATGCTCTCAGGCTGAAACTTTCTCATATTCTTGTATCGATCTCTTCATAATTTTTATAATTGATTTCATATATTTGTATAATTGATTCTGAAATACTCAAGTAATATGTGAATTAATTCTCCTTGTAAAAATAAAATTACCCCTGGTCTTCTCCTTCCATCCCCAGAGTTAAATTACTATTATCAGTTGGTGTGTTTTCTTCCAGGTTTTTCTGTTATGTACTGACTTAAATGCACTCATGGATGCTATATAATCATGTGCTTTTGTTTGTTTTCTTTTCTTTTTTCATAAATAGTATCATATTTTCAGGCACTGCAATTTTCTTTTTTTGTTCAATAATATGTCTTGAAGGTCTACCCATTCTATAGCTCTTTAAGTGCTATATAGTATTCTAAAGTGTATTTAGTAATTCCTCATTGTTGGATATTTAGATTGTTTCCAGCTTTTCATTACAAGCATTGAACATTTGGGGAATGCCTCCTTGTGCATAAGGATAATTGTTTCTTGAGGAGAGTTACTGAGAAGTGAAATTGCTGAGTCAGATGACATGTGAATTTTTTTTTTTTTTTAGTAGATACTATTAGATTGCTCTCCAAAGTGTTGTACTAATTATATTTCCACTGGGATTGTGTGAGTATACCTGTTTTCCCACACCCTTGCCAAATCTGAATACTATCAAATATTTTAATTATTGCCAATCTGATGGGTATAGTATATGGTTGTTCAAAAATTTCCCTAACTATCAGCGAGATTGAGTATATTTTCTTAAGTTTACTTGTACTTTCTCTTATATAAATTGTTCATATTTTTTTCATTTTTCATTTTATGGGGAGAGAAATCTTTTGGGGAGAAGTAATTTGTATGGGCTGTTTATATGTTCTAGACCAGGGGTCCACAACCCCCGGGCCACAGACTGGTATTGGTCCGTGGCCTGTTAGGAACTGGGCCACACAGCAGGAGGTGAGCGGTGGGAAGCTTCATCTGTATTTACAGCCGTTCACCATCGCTCACATTACTGCCTGGGCTCTGCCTGGTGTCGGATCAGTGACGGTATCAGATTCTCATAGGAGCGCGACCCCTACTGTGAACTGTGCATGTGAGGGATCTAGGCTGCATGCTTCTTACGAGAATCTAATGCCTGATGATATGAAGTGGAGCAGAGGGGGTGATGCTAGCACGGGGGAGCGGCTGCAAATACAGATTATCATTAGCAGAGAGGTTTGCACAGAGACCATAATAAATCAATTGCTTGCAGACTCATAGCAAAACACCAACAGTGAGTGGCAAGTGACAAGCTGCATCTGGTGGCAGGCTTTATAGTGGCAAGTGAGTTGATGTACTTCAATTGTACAGCTGCATCCGGTGGCAGGCTTTAAGTCAGAATCTGATACTTATTTTAGTCCACACGTGGCCTGCCCATTGTTTTATTTACCACTTCCGTCCATGCCTCTTTCCTGCACTGCACACTTATCTGAGTCACAGTTTTGGTAAGCCCGCAAGCTAACCCTAGCCAAAATGAGTAAAAACCAAACGTTGCTGGAGAGCTTCTTTGAAAAGGAGGAAAGACCCAATGATGAGACAGCAGAAGACTCTAAGACTGCCAACAAAAAGAAAGCTGCATTTAAAAGAAAATACCAAGAGTCCTACTTAAATTATGGTTTCATCACAACAGGTGATTCACGTTCTCCAAGCCCACTCTGTATGATATGTGGCGACTGGCTATCCAACAAAGCTGTGAAACCTTCAAAACTTCTTTGTCACATGGAGACCAAGTACCCTGCCTTAAAGGACAAGCCTTTGGAGTTTTCCAAAAGAAAACAACGTGAACACGAAGAACAGAAGCAATTATTGAAGGCCACCACTTCATCAAATGTGTCTGCACTGAAAGCATCATTCTTAGTGGTTAACGGCATTGCTAAAGCTAAGAAGCCCTTTACTACTAGTGAAGAGTTGATCCTGCCTGCTGCTAAGGACATGTGTCATGAACTTTTAGGAGAGGCTGCAGTTCAAAAGGTGGCATGTGTTCCTCTTTCAGCTAGCACCATAACTAGATGAATTGATGAAATAGCAGAGGATATTGAGGCACAATTGTTAGAGAAGATTAATGAGTCACTGTGCTATGCAATCCAGGTTGACAAGTCTGCCGATGTTGACAAGGCAACAGTGCTTGTTTTTCTGTGATGTGTTTTTCAGGAGGATGTGCGTGAGGATATGTTATATGCACTTTTGTTGCCAACCAACACCACAGCTGCAGAGCTATTGAAGTCTTTGAACGATTACACGTCAGGAAAACTGAATTGGTCATTTTGTGTTGGTATATGCATGGACGGAGCGGCTGCCATGACTGGACGGCTTTCTGATTTCACTACTCGGGTCAAAGAGGTTGCTTCTGAATGTGAGTCTATGCACTGTGTCATCCACAGAGAAATGCTGGCTAGCCGAAAAATGTGACCTGAACTTAACAATGTTTTGCAGGATGTAATTAAAATTATCAACCACATTAAAGTACGTGCCCTTAACTCACGTCTGTTCGCACAGCTCTGTGAGGAGATGGACGCAGAGCATCAACGTCTTCGCTTATACACAGAAGTGAGATGGCTTTCTAAAGGTAGATCTCTGGCCAGAGTTTTTGAGTTACGAGAGCCGCTCCAGAGATTTCTTTTAGAAAAACAGTCACCACTGGCAGTACATTTCAGTGCCACAGGATGGGTCGCAAAACTTGCTTACTTGTGTGACGTATTCAACCTGCTCAGCGAACTCAATCTCTCACTTCAGGGGAGAATGACAGCTGTGTTCAAGTCGGCAGATAAAGTGGCTGCATTCAAAGCCAAACTGGAATTATGGGGGTGACGAGGGAATGTTGGGATTTTTGACATGTTTCAAACATTAGCAGAGATTTTGAAAGAGACTGAGCCAGGGCCTTCTTTCTCCCAGCTGGTGCATGATCACTTATCTCAGCTTTCAAAAGAGTTTGAGCATTACTCCCCAACCACAAAAGACCCTCAGAACTGAGAAGGAATGGGTCCACGACCCATTTGTCAATAAGCCAGGTGAATTGACTTTGTCTGAGCTAGAAGAGAATCAACTGCTTGAGATCGCAAATGACGGTGGCCTTAAAATTATGTTTGAGACAACTTGAAATCTCCATACATTCTGGATTAGAGTCAAGGAGGAATATTCTGAGATTGCCACAAAAGCACTGAAACGCCTGCTTCCATTTCCAACATCCTATCTTTGTGAAGCAGGGTTTTCTGCAGTGACAGCAACGAAAAGGAGATCACGGAGGAGACTGGACATAAGCAACACACCACAGGTGTCACTGTTGCCCATCACCCCCAGACAGGACCATGTAGTTGCAGGAAAACAAGCTCAGGGCTCCCACTGATTCTGCATTATGGTGAGTTGTATAATTATTTCATTATATATTACAATGTAATAGTAATAGAAATAAAGTGCACGATAAATGTAATGCCCTTGAATCATCCCGAAACCATTCCCCCACCCCTGTCTGTGGAAAAATTGTTCCTCACGAAACTGGTCCCTGGTGCCAAAAAGTTGGGGACTGTTGTTCTAGACAATAATCCCTTGTTATTTATATGCACTGCAAAAATTTTCCCTCATACTTTGCCTTTTCTTTTTTTTTAAAATTTGTGAATGGTGTCTTTATTTTTTAAAGATTTTTTTGATGTGGACCACTTTTAAAGTCTGTAATGCATTTGTTATAATATTGCTTCTGTTCTATGTTTTGATTCTTTGGCCACGAGCCATGTGGGGTGCGAGGTCCCAACCAGGATCAAACCCACACCCCCTGCACCGGAAGGTGAAGTCTCAACCACTGGATCTCCAGAGAAGTCCCGTGAATGGTGTCTTTTGGACAGAAATTTTGTGTTTGTTTGTTTGTTTGTTTGTTTTTTGCGGTACCCGGGCCTCTCACTGTTGTGGCCTCTTCCGTTGCGGAGCACAGGCTCCAGACGTGCAGGCTCAGCGGCCATGGCTCACGGGCCCAGCCGCTCCGTGGCATGTGGGATCTTCCCGGACCGGGGCACGAACCCATGTCCCCTGCATCGGCAGGCGGACTCTCAACCACTGCACCACCAGGGAAGCCCTGTTTGTTTGTTTTTAATAGAGTCAAATTTATCCATCATTTCTCTATGTTTTACTTTCTATTGGCTCAAAACTATTTGTGGATTTGCATTATATATTTTGTCTTTCTTTTCTCAACTTCCTTGGGCCTGCTCCGCCTTGCTAACCTTGGCATGCGTGTACAGGGAACACCTGGGGAAACTGTCTGAGCCCATTGCTGCCCCAGTGCACATCCCTTAGGTGTTCTGACACCAACTCCAATGGCTGGCACCAATTTGTCCCTTGCTAGGGGATTATAAAAAATCAACTTTGGCAGCGGTTTGGAATTATTTATGGTTGTAGACATTTGTCTTTGCAGGGTCTTAGATACCGTTAACTCTCCACTCTAGAAAACTAAATCTTATTATTAGACAATCAAGCACACATGGAGTCCAGGAGATAGAGAAAAAGTAGAAGGAAAATAAAAATATCTTAGTCCTGCTTGAGCTTGGCTTTACTTACTTGAAACCAAGGAGTCCCAAGACCCTGAGCCAGCAAGTGACAGAACCAGAGATCAAACCCAAATCACCCATGGCTAAGTCACTCACTCCCCATTAGGCCCTATCCCCTCTGCACTGTCACCTCCACCACTGCAGCGATGTCTCCATTTACAGATGCTGTCACCAAAGGTCAAGGCTTCTACTGACGGTGGCGTGGAAGCGCGAGCGGAAAACTGTTTTGCTACAATAACCCAGCGGTGGGAGACTAGTGACAGATGTGCTGCATGAATCAGATTTATTTGGCTGTAAACACTTCACAAATTTGGGTGTGTGGGTATGGGAAGTACACCTCTGTTTCATACAAACAGCAACACTAGGCTGCATCCCCTCTCCATAGCTTGAGACGTTTGTTGTTATTTATTAACAATTATCTGCAAGCACAGCTATCGTCTTATGCAAGTTACACGGGTGTGCCTGTGGGGGGCTGGGGGAGGGGTGGGGACACCGGTGTGTGGTCGGGAAACGAAAGGAAGAAGACGTGCTGGTTTTAAGACACATCTGCCTTCCCTTCTCTGCTTTCTTCAAATTCAGATTCACTCGCAAGAGAAACCTAAACAGTACAGTGTGGTATACTGACTGCTTTAATAGTCCCAATCCTGCACCCATCCCTGTGTCCACATCCTCCACCAGATAACTCTGCAGAACCACCCACCTTGTCCTCACCCCCCTCCCCAAACACACACACACTCTGATTCTGGGCTGGGTTGTGTGATTCAGGTTGTGTGGTTCCCTTTAGCTAACGGAATGTTGGCAAATGAAATCCAAGGTCAGCTGAGGCTTGAAACAGCGTTTGTGCCTTTCCACCCTCTTGCTTCTCTGCCGTTGCTCTGAGAACATGCTTAAACTAGCCTACAGCAGGATGATTAAGGGCAGCAGAGCTGAGTGACCTCAGTCAAAGCCATCCTGGACCAGCCAACATCCAGCTCAGCCCCAGACACGTGAGTAAGCTCAGCTAAGAACAGAACAGTCCATCTGAGTCCAGCTTAAACCACCTACCTGCAGACTCTGAGCTAAATAAGTGCTTACTATTATATGCTTACTGAGGTTTCGTGGTTGTTTTTCATGCGGTATTATTGGGGCAATTGATAACGGATTCATTTGACAAAAGGTGTATCTGCATAGGTCACTGTGGTACATGCCTTGGGCAATTATCTGGTTAAGTTTTAAAACATTTTAGGTGACCCCAAAGCAATCCACCTATAAACCTGTCCTCATCATCATTGCTTAAGAAAGAGAAATTGCTACATCCCCACTTTTCTCTGATACTGTGTGTGCAGCAGAAGCATTCAGCTGTGGCTTTGTGGTTGAGGTGGGTGTATCCACTTCCCTAGAGCACAATTAGTCTTTTCATAAACTCCGGTTTCAAAGAATGCCAAATGACTACCCTCTCACAAAAGAAAGGTAAAGCTCACATGGCCTTCTGATGAATGAGTTTACAATTACGTGGTGAGGACTGCCATATGCGTTCTGGGTTGATACAGGGCTCTCTTGAGGGCACGATCACTGAGAACAGTCCTGTTCGCTACCCTACAGGGACCAGCTGGAGGCCAGGCCAATCCCACCTGGTGTGGCTGTGTACAGAGTGGACAGGATAGCTTCCTAGGGGGGAAGCTATGGAGAGAAAGGGGGTGTGGGGGGTACAGAGCAAGGGGTTGGACAAGCAGCTCTCCCAGCATGCACTGCCAGGTCCTCAGGGCAGAGATTCCTAACTCACGCTAGACATTGTGTCAGTCCTGAAGGGGGAGGTCTGGAGCATGGAAACTTCCCTTGCCCAGAAGGGATCTCCTTGACTTTGCAATGCTGTCTCCAGCTTGGGAGGAGACCCTGGAAGAGTTAGAGAGGACCCAAAAGCGGAGGTACGCACCAAGTGAGAAAAGCAAAGAGGGGAAGATGCTCTAGACTCCATCCCACACTAGTCTGGCCCTGGCCTTGAACTCAAGGGGCTGAGTTTGAAGGCCGTGGGGAGCCCTACAGAGGTTAGTCAACTTTTAATGTTGCCAAATGAGAGATTAACCAAAACAAAATGCCCAATCTACCATCTTCTGTCATACCTTTTTGAGAACAGGACTTTTTGACCCCAAATAAAAAATAAAAGCATAATCTCAGTATAAAAGAATGGTCTTTCCCCCAAAATGAGTCAGTAATCTTATACCATCTCATATATATATATATATATATATATATATAAAATATATATGATTATAATTATATATATATATATATAATTATGTATGTGTATATAATTATTCTTGTTTTTCTCATTTCGCTTTAGACTTATGAAGATTTCATCATGAATGAGTCACTGCTTCCGGCCTCCCTCTTTGCTCAGTGCACATTCCTGCAGGACTAGTGTTGAAAGACAAATTATTTCATGGGCTTCTGGAAGACCCAGAAGACGGAGGACTCGGCACCCCAAAGGAAATCTGAACTCTGTGTGTGGGGAGAGGTGGGGAGGGGCCTGGGTAAGAAGGAAATGCTGGAAATGCAGCACCACTCACTGTGCTGCAGAAGCAGGGTGCTCGGAGAGGCTCCATCCCAGGTGCCTGCCTGAAACAGTCTAAAACAGCCCACACCGTCCTCTTTTTCTCCCACCTACTTCCCAGTTTTCTCCTATCCATTTCTCCCCCTTCTCCCTGCTCCTACCTGCACAGTGACTCATAGAGCAGTACTTACACTAAATATGTTAAGTCATTAAAAAAATCCTCTACCGTCTCGGTCTTTGCTTTTAAAATTCAGATCTTAAAAAAATGTATAACCTGCTTGGAGAGAAGGATAAGCCAAAATTATCTTCAGTGGTTGCAAAGCAGGCAACTTCTATTCATCGTCTTTAGGCTCCTGTTGTGTCCGTGGAGGGGGGCCATCATCCCGGGATGGCAACTGCATGCACAAAACAATTTAGCTTCCGAAGGCATTACGTCGACCCACAGCTCTGATTAGCAGATTGGAGAAGCTGAAAATGCTAATGGTGAGATAATTGGAATACATGGGGACTTTCTCAGAAATTTGCAGGTGTTGAAACCTGCACAATGTAATCATTTAAATGGAAAGAAACCGCTAAATAACTTCCACCCCCAATTACTGAGAAGAGGTGAATAAAGCTGGGGGAGGCTGCTGGAAGGGAAGGTGGAGCAGGAGGAAGCCTGCCGTTGACGCGCCTGCGGAAAGCGATTAGGGCACCTGGGCTTGGCAGCGGGGGAGCAGTTTGGAGTCCCATGCGAATCAGAAAATGCCCTCCCATCCCAGTACCTTAGAAGGCTTGATTTAACACAAGGCTTGGGATTGAAATTATAATAGGAAAGCATCTCTTTTCTTTCTTTCTCTTTTTTCCTTTTTTTTTTTTTTTAAGATCAGAATTAACATTAAAGATTCACTTGGTTTATGGGGCTTCCCTGGTGGCGCAGTGGTTGAGAATCTGCCTGCTAATGCAGGGGACACGGGTTCGAGCCCTGGTCTGGGAGGATCCCACATGCCGTGGAGCAACTAGGCCCGTGAGCCACAACTACTGAGCCTGCGCGTCTGGAGCCTGTGCTCCGCAAAAAGAGAGACCGCGATAGTGAGAGGCCCGCACACCGCGATGAAGAGTGGCTCCCGCTTGCTGCAACTAGAGAAAGCCCTCGCACAGAAACGAAGACCCAACACAGCAAAAATAAATAAATTAATTAATAATCTCCTACCCCCAACATCTTCTAAAAAAAAAAAAAAGATTCACTTGGTTTAAAAATAGAAACAGTTCAAGTCTTTTTACTAGCAACCTTGAATTAAGAGATTTTCATTGGCAGCCTTCCTACTCCTACTCAAGCCTAGTTTGTCTTATTTTAAAACCCTCATTTGCTTCTCTGGAGGCCAGGAGAGGCATGAAATGCAGGTGACTTGCTGATGCTCAACTTTCCATCCGTATCTCAAGGTAGCTCATGATGTGAGGCAGACAAGGGCAGGTGTAGGCCTCAGGGCTGGGAATGGACAAGACAGAGAGGCCTGGGACTGGGGCTGCTGGGAGGGGCCTGCACAGCCAGGGAGGGTCAGCAGCAGTGGATGCTGAGCTCTCTGAGATGGGATCTGGGTTAGGGGTCAAGGCAGCAGTGCTGGGCAATGTGTGCTAACACATTCCTGGGAATGGAACAGGATGGAAAAATTGTATTTACTAGAGCTGTTTTCAGGAAGAGAATTGGAAAGAATTATTTGATAAGCTGCTTAAGGATAAAGGGGAGGCATCAAGACTGCCATGGGACTTGTTCAAATAAAAGTTATGTGGGGCTTTTGTTTGCCTGAGCAGAGGATGAAAGTTGGGGTCAGAGCTGAATTGCCTAAACCAACAGAGGCGAAGCAGAATGCTGCCACCAGGAAACCCCCATATTGATCCTACCACCACATAAATCTGATAATTCAGCCTCTTCGCTAAATAGTTGTTGAATAAACCTTTCACTGTTTTGAAGAGATTTCAAACTGCTCAGGACATCCACAGGCCTGAGATGTCCTGGCCTGAGGCTCTGTGGTGGTGGAGGGAACACAGAGGCTGTTGAATGCCTAGAATCGCTGCTAATTCATGACCAGGGTCTGTGGGGAGGGAATTTGACTGTACCAGGTCAAAGGGAGCTACAGAACATGATGTTACAGGGGATAGACTAGCAGATCAAAGTCACATACCAGTGGCCAGACCACATGGGCCTGAGAACTACCCCTTTTCTACAAGGGAGAAGCATTCCCACAAATGGGCAGCCCAGCAGCTTCTCTAAAGTTGTGATACTTATGGTGGCTTAAGCAGATTATGATTGTATTAGTCAGGGTTCTCCAGAAAAACAAAACCAATAGGAGATTAGATATTGATAGCTATAGTCATAGATATATAGATATAGATGAGATCTATTCTAGGAATTGACTGCAAGCTGGAGAACCAGGAATGCAAATGGTGTAACTCAGTCTGAGTCTGAAGCCTGAGAAGCAGGAGCACCGATGTCCAAGGGCAAGAGAAAATGGATGTCCAACTCAAGCTGAGAAAGAAAATTTGCCCTTCACCTGTCTTTTTGCTCGATTCAGGCCCTCAGTGAATTGGATAATGCCCACGTGCATTGGTAAAGGTGATCTTTTTGGCTGAGTCTACTGATTCAAACTCTAATCTTCTCCAGAAGCTTCCTTACAGACACACCCAGAAATAATGTTTCGCCAGCTATCTGGACCTTCCTTAGCCCAGTCAAGTTGCCACATAAAATTAACCATCATAGTGATGATGTGAACTTAAAACTCTATTATTCCTCCAGTGTGCTTATCTGGATTCTCAGGGGCAACCCTGAGAATAGTAGGGCCAGGTAAAAGTAGTCTACGCTTTATGGGTCGGGGGCACTTCCTCAGATGATGAGCCCTAAGAAATAAGGTCTATGACCCAGTCGGCTTGTCCAACACAACCTCTGTGTGCCTGGGTCTGGCTGGGTGCTGGGAGAAGACAGACTTGGTCCCTGGCTGAATTCACAATTGGGCAACAGAGTAGACAAAGTGAATGACAACACAGCAGAGTAAGTGCCATGGTGGGGAAGATACTCTGGCAATGGTGGGGGGCTGGGCCACCCTCTCCCACACCTTCACCAGCACCCAGGGGTGTGATTTCAAAACTCTTTAAACAATTGATGGAAGAAATGTTTAAAGGAATCTACTTGAATTTGGAAATGGTTCTTATGGCAGAGCGTGGCAGAGCTCCATTCGGCAGAAGCACGTGGGCAGGAAGGGGAAGGGGGATTTTTTTGGCAAATAGAGGTAACAGCCAGAGTATGGTAGGTCTCAAATGCCTGGCTAGATCTAGTCTTCACCCTATACATTATCGGCTAACCTTTGAGAACAAAAGCTGCGTATACCCTGTATCCCTTAATACCCAGCATACTGTGGGTGAGGCTGTCAACTGTCCTCTGACACCCACTTTCTCCCATTCTACAGGTGCTAGATGCCTGCAGAGACTCTGATTTCCCAGCCTCCTTCACAGCTAGGTACAGCCATGGGGCTAAGCTCTGGCCAGTTGTAAGGTAGAGTGATGCATACAACTTTCAGGGCATATCCTTGAAAGGGAAGATTTTCCTCCTTCCTGTGGTCAAAACACAGACGGGGCACAGCTGAGCCAGCTTATTCCCCAGGGTACAGTAGAGCAACAACAACAACAAAAAAGGGAATCTGGGTCCTTGAGTGGCCTCAAGGAACAGAGTTGCCTACCCATCCTCACCCACCCCTAGTGTAGGCAGGTATATGGGAGAGAAATTTACACTTGGGCCCTAGTATTTTGGGGGTCTCTTTGTTATAGCAGGTTAATTTGTACCCTAACTATTGCACTGGGGCTCAGTATGGCTGCCTAAATGCCCTATGAAATTATTTGTGGAAATTCATAAAGGAGAAGTCAATAAATGGCTGTGGAAATAAACAAAGACCGACCAAATGGAAAAGCAAAGGCTATTTATTCAGAGCTTGCTGTATAGCACGGGGGTCAGCCACTGCTTTTGCATTTGGCAGAGACTCAAAGGCAGGCAGAGGAGTGGGAAAGATTTACAGTGGGAAAAAGGGAAGACTTCAGGGATGCACTGATTGGAGGCTGGTGGCCTGGGGAAGCTGGAGGCGGGCTAACTAGAAGCCAGCATCCTATGTGATGGTGAGGGGGCATATTTGATTCTTTCTGATTGGTTTTAAGTTGGAAGCAGCAACACAAATTAGGGAGGCTAGAAGTTATTATTCAAGTCCTGGCCATTTGGGGCTGACTGTGAGAGAAGTTATTGTATAACTTCCTGGATTGTCACCAGAGATAGCAATCTGGCTTGCTATGAGTCTGACTTATAGCAGGCTGGCTTCTTGGGCTGTTTATTATAGATGAGGGGGTTGGTTTTCCGGGCAGTATGCTGCAGGCTGTGGGTCAGAGTTGTATTTTTATGCAAGGTCTGGTCATTGCCCATTTGCATATTCAATCTCTCATGGCTGATGAGACCAGCCTTATCACAGAGGAGAAGTGGTGCTGACGGGGCAGTGTTTTAAAATAATCTCACTGGCACAGAACAGTGGAAGGAAGTAGATTTCATTTATTCCTGATGGATAGACAGTGCACTGTTGGGCTGCACTGAGAAATGGCCAAATCACTGGCAAAAAAAGAGAGGCCCCCTGGGGCTGAGGAACGGGAGCTCTGTGACCCAGCAAAGCAACAAGATTTCTGTGGCGCTCACAGCCAAAGGGCATTAGGATTTGAGTTGCTCCTGACAATTTCCTGAGGAAAAAAAAAATAGTGGCCTACAGGCTCAGTGCTGTCACATCCCCCGGGGCTTGGGCTGGAGGAAAAGGCTCCAGGCCACCCTCCTTACCCACTGTAGACCCCCATAAGCCCAGCAAGTCCCAAAGCACACTTGGCAGATTTGACAGACCAGTGGTCACCAGAGAGATCTGCTTTTCTTAGCGTGAAGCCAGGTGTGATCGGGGCCAAGCACACAAGGAGGCCCCTGATTGCCCGTGGATGTCTGAACAGTGCCCAGTTGGCAGGCCTGTGCTCACTTGCAGGTCTGGTTTCCATTCCAGTGGCATGTGGGACAAGGGGCCCCTTCTTCATGGAACCGAGGGCAGCATGCCCGGAGCTCGCAGTGGGTTGTGTCCCTGATTGGGGAGCACCTCTCCTTCTGGTCATGAGCTGCAAACATTCGAGCCCATGCACTTCTGTTTCCAAGAACACGGAGTGCTGATCTTTGCTGGAGACAAATGTTGCTTTATGGTTTGTTCTCTCCATGGTTACTCAGCCCCAGCCCTGCAGGCCGTTTCTTCCACAGGCTCTTCAGGGGCCCCTGGAACCTCAGGCAATCCCCATAGACGCTGTGCTCCGTTCTTGTCTGGGGCAGGCCCAGGGAGGGAGATGACCACAGCTGGCCATCCCGTGGCAGCCTCCTGAGTTTCCAAACTCAGCATTTGTTAAAAGGCATCTTGGTTCTCTCCTAATATCCTACCCTCTTCCCTCAGTCTTCCTCATGTCTGTAACTGGCATCACCATTCACTCAGTGGATCAAGCCCCAAACCTAAGAGCCAGGCTTGATGCTTTCTTTTCCCTCACCTCCCACTTCAGTCAGTCCTATCATGGCTCCCTTCAAAGTGTATCTGGAAGACATTTACTTTTCTCCATCCCCCTGTTTCCATTTCTTGCAATAACCTCTACCGAGTTCCTCCTACTGCATTTGCTTCCCTACAATCCATTCTCTTGGTACCAAGAATGATTCTCTCTCCCACTCCTGGGCATATATCTGGATAAAACTATAATTCAAAAAGATACTGGCACCCCTATGCTCATAGCAGCACTAGTCACAATAGCCAAGACATGGAAACAACTTAAATGTCTATCGACAGATGATAAAGATGTGGTGTTTATATATATATATATATATATATATATATAATACTACTCAGCCATAAAAAAGAACAAAATACCATTTACAGCAACATGGGTGGACCTAGAGACTATCATACTAAGTGAAGTAAGTCAGACAAAGACAAATACCATATGATATCACATATATGTGGAATCTAAAAAATAATACAAATTAATCTATAAAATAGAAAGAGACTCACAGACATAGAAAACAAACTTATGGTTACCAAAGGGGAAAGGGAAGAGGGAGGGATAAGTTAGGAGTTTGGACTTAACAGATACAAACTCCTATACATAAAATGGATAAGCAGCAAGGATTTAATGTATAGCACAGGGTCCTATATTCAATATCCTGGAATAAACCATAATGGAAAAGAATATAAAAAAGAATGTATATATGTGTATAACTGAGTCACTTTGCTGTACAGTAGAAATTAAACACATTGTAAAACAACTATATACTTCAATAAAATTTAAAATAAATTAAAAAATAAAAACAATTAATTTTAAAAAAAGATTCTCTCAAACTGGGCACTGCTCTTCAGGAATTGCCCCCGCCCCTCTATCCCCCTTCCGCTCTCTTCACACTGGTTTTCTCTCCTTTCCTCTACACATCAAATTCTTTCCCCCTTTTGGGATCTTTCTTGGTCTGAAATATTCCTACTTTTCCCACAACTGGCTTCTACTCATTTTTTCAGGTGCTCTGAAGATAATTTTTGATGGATAGATGGATGAATGGATTGGTAGATGGGGCTGCATAGGACCAGACCAAATTCCTCATAAAGGTCACTCAGGTCTATAATTCCCAGAGCTGAGCCACATTGCACCAGGCCTTAGTCCGTAAGTTCAGACAGGTGTCAATTCAATTCAATTCAATAGATATTTATGGAGTGCCTACAGTGTGCTAGTCCTTGGAGATACAATCATGAATAAGACAGATATAGAGCTTACAGGAAAGAGGGGTGGGAGAAAATTAAATATGCAGTTATAATGCAGAATAGTGCAATCTATAATTATGATACGCGAGGGGGAGGGTACTGTCAGAGCACACAAAAGAAGCATGTGAATGTAGTCTAGGGACTCCAGGGAGAAGACAGACAGCCTTCCTGAGCACTACGATGGCTCATCATTCTAGGCGCTTCACACATAATGTCTCTTCTCCCTACAACCATCCTGCCAGGTAGTTATAATTATCACCATATTACAATTGTGGAAACTGTAGAAGCAAGCTCTATGCCCAGAGCCACTGTTTTAGGTTGGATTCCCTGGGACACTGACTGAGATGGAGATTTGCCCACAGGGGTGCTCTTAGAAACAGCACCTTGAGGGTGTTCAGGCAATGGGGTCAGGCAGAGAGGAAGCTGATGGGGGAAGCAGGTGCAACAGTGGCCTCAGTTGATACCACGGGTGCTCTGTAGCTGGGAAGCAAAGGGATGGGCTTTGAACCCGGGAATTGACCAGTCATGGAACCCAGCCTGTCCCTGAGGTAAGGGTGTAGGCTTGGGTGTGGTAGCCCCCTTCATGTGATGGTAATTCCTGGAATGGTGGGGGGAGCTAGGTTGTTAACTATCAGCATCTGGGAGAATGAGAGCTTGGTCCTAACCCCAGTGCACCTGTAGCCACCCAGCTCCCACATGGGTAGCTTATACTTTTAAGGGTTGACGTGTCCCAGGGCTTGGTCCCCTCTCTTCCCTACCATCACTCTCTGGTGATATCACTGCTTCTCACAATTTTAAATACCATTTATGTGACCCAACATTTATATCCTTAGTTTAGGCCCTCTCGTGTGCTTCAGACTCACATGCCACTGTTTATTCATCATCTTCACTTAGCATTTTCAAAAGCAACCTCTGAATACTTTTTTGGCTACACCGCTTGGCTTGTGGGATCTTAGTTCCCTGACCTGTGGTCAAACCTGGGCCCATGGCAATGACAGCGCCACTGGCTAACTGCTGGACCTCCAGGGAATTCCCCAACTTCTGGATTCTTACCCTCCCTGCAATCAGTTCCGTCCCCGCTTCCCATTCCAGTTAATGATACCTCCACTCTCCCAGCTGCTCAAGCCAAAAACCTTAGATCACTCTTGACTGTTCTTTTCCTCTGAGCCCTCAATTCAATCCATTAGGAAATTCTTCAACACATGTCTCACAGCATCTTCCCATTTCACTCAATGTAAGTGCTTTCAGGGGCCTGATCTCCCCTTATCACCTCTATCAACTTAGTTCCTACCCCTCCCATCCCACCCCATTCCATGCAGACAGGCCAGTCTCCTTGTCATTTCTTGAACCCTGCATGCAGGCTCCAACCTCAGGGCCTTTGCATAGAACCCCATCCCCATATATCTTTAGAGTTCACTCTTTCACCCCCTTCAGGTCTTTGTTCAGATGTCCACCTGCTCACCGAGGCTTCCCTGAACACATTATTTCAATTACACTCTCCATTCTCTGTCCCAGCTTAATTTTTTCCCCGAGCATCCACCACCTTCTAACATATAATTTAATTATTTATTTTATTTCTTGCCAACCGCCCCCCACCCCATGCCCCACCTCAACTACAATGTAAACTTCATGAAGTCAAGGCCTTTCCTGCTTTGTTCACCATGGTCTCCTGGGGGCTTAGAACAGTGCCTGACACACAGTGGGCGTTCAGGAAGTGTTCATTGATTGACTGACTAAAGCAGGGAGAGGGTAACCAAGTGGGTCTGTCTGGTTCCAAACACATGTTCTCGCCCACACACCACATTACACGTTTCCTACACAAACTCCTTCAAGATAGATGCAATGCCACTGAGAGGCCAAAAGCAAATCTTGGCCTTGCACGAGGTCACATGGCGTAGCGGGCAAGGATCCGTGTGTCAAATGTGATTCCAGCTGGGCTTTGTTTGCTGGGCCAAAAGAATTTCTCAGGGTGCTTCATAAGTGAAAATCTTGCCCCTAGCCCCCCCCCGTGACTGGAAAGAAATGGTGTCAGGGCTTCTGGAGCCCTCTCTGAGTGAGACAGGTACGGAATTCTGACATGATCAGTGATTCTCAGGTCTTCTGTGGCTGTCCAAGTTCACTGCTGAGGTGGAGAAACCTGAGCCATATACTCACGCAGCACTCCTCAAGCCTTTTCTTTAAAACAGCCCAGGTCTGCCTGTCTGCTCAGACTTTTGACCAACTGTCCATATTCTGATGTCATTCAGAATTTGTTGTTAAAGGAAATCTGGGGGCAAGGGGTTTGGCCACATCACTTTCATCAGAGCAACATGTGAACCCTTCTTTATTTTTAAAAGGGTGTTTTAAGAATCAGAGTCAGTATGGGACAGGGGGAAAGGCTCCGATCTTGGAATTAGAAACCTGAGGCCAGGCTAGTCTTGACTTTTCATGACCTTGAGCAAATTACTCTGTCTAAAATTTCATTTTCTGCTACACAATGAGGACCATTGGACTAATTAGCGCTGGTAAGCTAATGTGTTTTAGGTTGAATTCAGTCTGTGCTTGGTTAGCTTTGGACCTTAGCAGGGTTGTTGTTTTTTTTCATAGTCTTAGGTATACATTATTTTATTTTATTGAAGTGTAGTTGATTTACAAAATTGTGTCAGCTTCGGGAATACAGCAAAGTTATTCAGATATATATATATATATATATATATATATATATATATATATATATATATATATATATATACACATTTCAGATTATTTTCCATTATAGGTTATTACAAGATATTGAATATAATTCCCTGTGCTATACTGTAAACACTTGCTGGTTATCTATTTTGTGCATAGCAGTTTGTATCTGTTAATCCCATACTCTTAATTTATCCCTCCCTCTTCCCTTTCCCCTTAGGTAACCATAAGTTTGTTTTCTATGCCTGTGAGTCTGTTTGTTTTGCATATAGATTCATTTGTATTATTTTTTAGATTCCACATATAAGTGGTAAATAATATTTATATTTCTCTGTCTGACTTACTTCACTTAGTGTGATGTTCTCTAGGCCCATCCATGTTGTTGTGAATGGCATTATTTCATTCTTTTTAATGGCTGAGTAATATTCCATTATATATATCACAACTTCTTAAACTGATCATCTGTTGATGGGCACTTGGGTTATTTCAATGTCTTGGCTATTGTAAATAGTGTTGCTATGAACATTGGGGTGCATATATCTTTTTGAACTTGAGTTTTCATCTTTTCCAGATATATGTCCAGGAGTAGGATTGCTGGATCATATGGTAACTTTATTTTTAGTTTTTTAAGGAACTTCCGTACGGTTTTCCTTAGTGGCTGCACCAAGTTACATTCCTACCAACTGTGTAGGAGGGTCCCCTTCTCTCCACATCCCCTTCAGCACTTATTATTTGTAGACTTTTTGATGATGGCCATTCTGACCACTGTAAGGTGATACCTCATTGTGGTTTTGATTTTCCTTTCTCTAATAATTATTGATGTTGAGGATATTTGCATGTGCCTGTTGGCCATTATGTCTTCTTTGGAGAAATGTCTACCTAGGTCTTCTGCCCATTTTGTGATTGGGTTGTTTGGTTTTTTTGATATTGAGTTGTATGAGCTGTTTGTATAATTTGGATATTGAACCCTTGTCAGTCACATCATTGCAAATATCAATATTTCTCCCATTCCGTAGGTTGTCTTTTTTGTTTTGATGGTTTTCTTTGCTGGGCAAAGGTTTTTACGTTTATGTCCCATTTGTTTATTTTTGCCTTTATTTCTTTCATCTTAGGAGACTGATCTAAGAAAATATTGGTGTGACTTATGTCAGAGAATATTTTGCCTGTGTTCTCTTCTAGGAGTTTTATGGTATCATATCTTATATTTACACCTTTAAACTATTTTGAGTTTATTTTTGTGTATGGTGTGAGGGAGTGTTCTAGTTTCATTGATTTACATGTAGCCTGGATCGCAGCAGTTTTTAAAAATGGAACCTGGCTACCTTTAGATGGAGCTTGAGGTCTCCATTTTACTACAGTCCATACCACTCCCTGTTGCCTTTCACCAAAGTCACTCGTCTGTGTTACCTTCCTGGCCTTGAAGGCAGCTGTTTCCCTTCCAGTGATAAAAATCTAATGATTCTAAGAAATATAATAATTCCTGAAATTAGTGGTACCCAATGGGTGATGTGGGGGAGGGGAGCAATAGCTTTTGAATTCTAGAATGAAGAAACAGAGTTTATCTATTGATCATAGAAACTCATTCTGTTATGCTTTAAACTACATTAATTTTGTTGTAATTCATTCCTCAAAGATTAGACGTTATTACTCTTAAAATGTCTCTGAACATAATAGAGTATATTTCCACAATGTAAAGGAGATGGAAGGAACTTTCTCCAATAAGGAGGACCTGAGCTAATGTAGATATGCCCCCTCCCTCAACATGTGTAGAAGCACTAAAGTCTAAACATTAAGAAAAATGAATTTGGGGGGGAAAAGTATAACTCCTTTTGTGGGTGCCAGAGATAGAGAAATAAAAACTAGTGGCAGAGGCATGAGCTGGTGTAGAGGTAGCCCAAGGGGTCTTTGGACCCAGACATTGATTTAGGGGTGGGAGACAGGGCTTGGGGTCTGTGCAAAGCAGGGATGCTAGATGAAGCCTTCTACATAAGCCTCAGAGGAGCCTTTCTGTTCAAACGATTAAGGCATTGCAAGGAGAAATAGAAGCCATTGAAAAAAAAAAAAGAAAAGAACAGTACATTTGAAACAGGCATGTTTGAAAAAGAACAGAGCTTTGCCTGCCTTAAACAACCTCCTCTACTACAAGAATACTCAAGCTCTCACACTTCTCTGAGCCAGTACATGAAGTGATGGGTCAATTTTTATAGCCAATAAAGTGCATTTTGATCACTCACATCTTGAGATTTCAGATCCTAACGTGCTTATCTTAACATCTAACATTTATTGCCCACTGCCTCATGGCAGGCACTGGTGGTCCCTACCCTTGAAGTCTTTCCTGACCACCTGACCTTGGGAAGTCACATGGTCAGGCCTCTCTGTGAGTCCCTAATACCAGCCAGATGCCCAAACTGGCACTGCCAGGACTGAGCCATGAGAATCTGCCACGTCGCGAGAAAGACTGACCACACTTTCCCCTCCCAGCCCACTGTGCCTATATGGCAAGGTCCAAATGGAACCCTTATTACATTATTCAATGAGAGAATTAAAAACGGATTCTTAGTATCAAAAGCTGTTTTGCTGGTGGTGGAGAAGGGATTTCAGGAAGTATTCTTAATATAACAGCGCTCAATGTTGGATTAAATTAAACTCAGTGTTGGTGCTGTCCTATCTCTGCTGAGTTATACCAAGATCTTCTAAGACATTTGGGAAAAAAGAGGCTTGGCAGGAACCAAGGCATTTATAATGGGAAAAACAGAACATTTTCTTTCATGAAAGATAAAACTTCATCATATATTCTCCAAATCAGATTTTCTGACATGTGCCCTTTAACTGTATTCCAGTTCTTATTTGAAGGGGGGCTAGGGGAGGGTTAAGGCTAAGGGTGGATATACCTCCTTGTTCTCTTCTTAGCAAAGACGACAGTCCCCTTGGAATCAACAACTTAGGTACTTCGAAGCCAGACAAGACCATTGTCCCTCACAAGGTGTAATACATTTAACAGTACAATCATGGAAGTTCACCTCTCCAAGGGTTTTTGCTTTATGAAATCCAGGAAGCCCCTGGATTCCTCCTTTCTCCTGGAGGAGAGTAAGGGGGAAAGGGTGGGTCCTACAGGCTGGAAAGCCCAGAGTCTTCTGGGAATGCATTGCACAGGTATCCAGTAACCCAGGATGAAGCTATTTTATTCATTGCAGCTGCATCTGTGACCAATGCCAACTGTCCCAGTCTACAGAATCTGTGTGGGGAACGTTAGAGGCTGGGAGGGAAGGGTCAGAGGGTTGAAATCTGTTTCTTTACCTGGCCCATGTGTTCTTTTTCAAGCAGGGGAAAGAGCTATCTTATTTTTGAGAGCCCTTAATGGTGTAACCATTTCTATTTTCTGATGTGTACAAGTTATGTATATGATCACATATTTGTTTCTGCAGGCAATGTTATTTTTCTGACCCAGTTAAGACAATTGGACTTCACATTACTCATTCCAGCCTTTCACACATGGAAAACACATCATCACCATCTTTTATGAAGCAAATGAGCGCTAACCTCTGTTCCCCAAACCCACGACTTGGTCCCTTTTCCATTCTCACTCAGTTTCTTTTTGCCCTGTCACCATTTGGAGCGGTAGCTAGGCCTTGTGAAATGCATTCCTCTCACCAACTCACAAATCATTAAAATACAAGTTTCCTTTGCTCCTTGGGCCATTTTCAAAGGGGAAACTTTTAAAATAGTCTTTCTACAGAAGTCACCAAAAAGATAGAAAACAGGAAATTAAATGAATTACCAAGAAAGTCTGCATGTGATTCTATTTTGTCCTTTCAACTAATGAAGATAATATGTCATGAATATAACACGACATTATTAAAACAATAAAATAACCGGGAAACGGTCACGGCCTATAATTGATTTAGCCTCCAGGTTCGTATTATAAATATTCTTTTCTTCTCTCAACACTTAGGGGGAAAATGACATTTTTTTCTCTTATAAAAAGAAACTAGGAATTTGTATTTTGTTTCTATCACAGGAACAAGCTTTTAAAAAGTTTATTGGGACCTTATTGAATAGATTCTATATGTCTTTGATTTTTAGGATAAAATGCACAAAATAGCAAAAACAAAAAGAAATCTGTTTGACCAAATTTATATCAATCCAAATGCTGCTGTTTGATCCGAACACACTGTGTTTTCAAAGCTACAGGACACACACACACACACACACACTAGTAACAGAATCCCAATCCCAACACTGTTCTCAATTGGGGGAGCTTTGATTTGTGGCAAATGTAAACTCCCAAAAGAAATAGGAAATGATTAAAACCAGCATCCCAGGGAAAGGTTATTGATAAACTCTGAGACTCCCCACTCCCAAGTGCAATTTCAGGTGCTGCTAAGGGCACTGCAGTTACCACCATGGGGTCAGGGCTCTTGGACACTGGTATCTCTGTCCATGACAGAAGTCCTTCTTTCAGAAGCCCACAGCTGTCTCCCTGATGCCCTTCTGAGCAGACCCATTTATTACTTTCTGTTTATAGGCTGAGGGAAGCGCAGCACCAGCTTGCAGCCAGAAGGCACATCCCTATCTCATGGTCAAGGGCTACGTGAATACGTGAATACAGACCTAGGGGTGGTTTTGCTATTACTTAAGACTTACATTAGGGAGGCTTCCTGAACCCATTGTCCTCCATTCCTGAAGCTCTCCTTGTAAGGAGTTGAATCAGTGTCACCCTCGAATGGCCAGCCAGAATTAAACACAACTGGCTTCATTAAGGAGTTTTCGGAAAGAGAAGCTAACTTGGTTTTGCCAGCTCTCATCACTAGATCTTGAATAGAGTTGTCTGTTGGGGTCCACCCAGTCTAGGATTCTTTCCAATAAGGAGATGTTCTTTTAACTCAAGACTTAAAAACTAAGATAATTGAGACTGATTGTGACTACCAGTTGGAAGGAGAATGGGCAGTTTTTCTAAATCATGAAACTAATTCATGTGGTGGAGTGTTATTAGCCAAGAAAAGTTGTATTTTAGAAGAGTTATTTGTTGACCTATAAAGATGTTCATGCCATATAATTCAGTGCAATATACAATAGCAAGTACAGTATGATCCACTTTTTATGAAAAGTAAATTACTTACACTCTGCAGCTCAGACCTCTTCCTAACACCTTCCAGTTTCTAAGTTCTTTGGCTTCCCTCTGACTCTTCTCCTCTCCCAGTTCGGGGGAACTTTATCTAATCTGTGGAGGAAGGCCAGGAGAAAAAATTTATCATTACTGAGCACTATTCTTCCAGATTTTTCACTGATGGTGTAAGAGCACAATTCTCAAACTGTTTAAAAAACATAATTCCCATACATACAGATGGCAAACTCATGCCAAAGTTTTATTAACTCATTAATGAAGAAACCTGCAGCAAGACGAGAGCTGGTTTGTAGAAAATTTGAGAAATGGGGATTATAGAGTTAGTGGAGAAAGGAATACTGAAATAAGATTGCTAAATAGATACTAAACAAGTTAATGCTCTGTAGACAAGTGTGGAGGTTAACTTCTCTACCAGCTCCCACCCCCTGCAAATATATCATCACACCTTATTATTTTTCTAAAAGTTAATCTCTTAATTTACCAGGGTTGTAAAATATCTGGGTCACAACCAAAGTGTCATTCCCTGGGTAAGTCACACGACCTTTCACAGACTTTTTAGAAAGGTCATAAAGCCAATATTTTTGCCTTATTTTCAAATTTTAGATAGTTTATCTTGCACAACAAAATAAACTTTATGTCCTGGGTCCTTTGGAGTTTAGACTTTGGAAATGTCAAAGCTAAGATATAATTCTTGATCTCAGCTTTCCTGCCATAATGAGCATTCCATCCTAGAACTAGGGAAGAACAATCTTAAACCAGAGTGGGGTAAACTAAGAACCAAACCCAAAATCTCAGTATCAGCTTCTTCTGGAACTGGGGCTATTAACAGGTTGACAGGCACAGTGAATACCTCACTCAGCCCCAGAATGATGACACCCAGTCCTTCATCCTCTCAGTAGGAGATAGGAAGAAATCTCTCTGGTTTATTTGGCCAGTCCAAAGGAAAGACCTAAGCATAGGTCTTCACCAGTAAATGGGGATCACCCTACAGTAAAGTTTAGGATTATCAAGCCCGACCTACATATTCAGAGCTTCTGAACAGCCTGTTAGTCCCCATCCATTTTTTTAAGTCTTTATTGGAGTATAATTGCCTTACAATGGTGTGTTAGTTTCTGTTGTATAACAAAGTGAATCAGCTATATGTATACATATATCCCCATATCCCCTCCCTCTTGCACCTTCCTCCCACCCTCCCTATCCCACCCCTCTAGGTGGTCACAAAGCACTGAGCTGATCTCCCTGTACTAGGCAGCTGCTTCCCACTAGCTATCTATTTTACATTTGGTAGTGTATATATGTCAATGCTACTCTCTCATGTTGTTCCAGCTTCCCCTTCCCCCTTGCCGTGTCCTCAAGTCCATTCTGTGCATCTGCATCTTTATTCCTGCCCTGCCCCTAGGTTCATCTGAACCTCTTTTTTTTTTTTAGATTCCATATATATGTGTTAGCATATGGTATTTGTTTTTCTCTTTCTGACTTACTCCACTCTGTGTGACAGACTCTAGGTCCATCCACCTCACTACTAATAACTCAATTTCATTTATTTTATGTCTGAGTAGTATTCCACTTTATATATGTGCCACATCTTTTGTATCCATTCATCTGTTGATGGACACTTAGGTTGCTTCCATATCCTGGCTATTGTAAATAGTGCTGCAATGAACATTGTGGTACACGTCTCTGTTTGAATTATGGTTTTCTCAGGGTACATGCCCAGTAGTGGGATTGCTGGGTCCTATGGTAGTTCTATATTTAGTTTTTTAAGGAACCTCCATACTGTTCTCCATAGTGGCTGTATCAATTTACATTCCCACCAACAGTGACAGAAAGCCCAGAGATAAACCCACACACATATGATCACCTTATCTTTGACAAAGGAGGCAAGAATATAAGATGGAGAACAGACAGCCTCTTCAATAAGTGGTGCTGGGAAAACTGGACAGCTACGTGTAAAAGAATGAAATTAGAACACTTCCTAACACCATACACAAAAATAAACTCAAAATGGATTAAAGACCTAAATGTAAGACCAGAATCTATAAAACTCTTAGAGGAAAACATAGGCAGAACACTCTATGACATAAATCACAGCAAGATCTTTTTTGACCTACCTCCTAAAGTAATGGAAATAAAAACAAAAATAAACAAATGGGATCTAATGAAACTTAAAAGCTTTTGCACAGCAAAGGAAACCATAAACAAGACCAAAAGACAACCCTCAGAATGGGAGAAAATATTTGCAAATGAAGCAGCGGACAAAGGTTTTATCTCCAAGATATACAAGCAGCTCATGCAGGTCAAAGTCAAAAAAAAAAAACCAACCCAATCCAAAAACGGGTGGAAGATCTCAACAGACATTTCTCCAAAGAAGAAATACAGATTGCTAACGAACACCTGGAAGGATGCTCAACATCACTAATTGTTAGAGAAATTCAAATCAAAACCACAATGAAGTATCACCACACACCAGTCAGAATGGTCATCATCAAAAAATCTACAAACAATAAATGCTGGAGAGGGTATGGAGAAAAGGGCACCCTCTTGCACTGTTGGTGGGAAAGTCCCCATCTCTTAATCATGTGCAGTCAGTCAAAGAATACCCAACATCTGAGGATAATCTCTACTTTGGAAGATAGTGATGCAAACAAAGAAAAAGCAACTTGGAGGAAATAAGATGAAGCACACTTTTTAAAAAAGAAACCAATTATGAGTAATATATTGGAGAGCTAAGAGAAGATACTGTATCCATGAAATAAGAACAGGACATTATATATCTCTCTCTCCATCATACACAAAGGAGCATTCAGTGAGAAAAGTGCTCCTGGAATTAAAAATGTGACAGCAAAATGAAGAAGGGATGGAATATAAAATTGAACCATTTCCCTTAAAAAGTAAAGCAAAAATACAGAGAAATATGAGAAAAGCAGGATTATTCTAAGATGTCCAAAAGCAAAATAACAGAAGTTCCAGAAAGAGAAAGCAGAGAAAATGGAGGGAAGAAATTACCAGTGAAATGAATGAAAAAATTTTTCCCAGAGTGAAGATTGGAGAGAGAGGCATATATAGGGAGTCACAGCTTATTGGAACAGAGTTTCATGAGCGAAAGCCACTGTGGGAACTGGTGCCAGGGTAGGAAAGCCTGCACTATAATTGACAAATTATAGGGGGACCCAGTTATAGGGTGGCCTCCACAATTTTGTGAAATTTACCTCCAGGAGCTTGACCAGGTTCTCACAGTAAATATTAGAGAAAAATCCCCTTGTGCTTCCAGCAGGGGGAGAGAAAAAAAAACATTTTGAAACACAACAGAGCACTCTCTTCTTTTTAACAAAGTTTGCCCTCAGGAGAAGCTAATTAACCAGAGCCTTACCTGTTGGGATATTATCAGAGCCTAACTGACCTGGAGGAAGGGAAATACCCAGCTCCAGCCCACTCTAGCCACTCTCTCTCACCTAAGGGAGCAAAAAAAAAAAAAAAAAAAAACCCTGAGTAACACTTAAATGTCCCATAGGCTCACTAAAAGACTGAGACCTAATCCTAGGACTATAGAATGCTTCCCCTCTTCCCATACCTCATCACAATATTACTAAAATCCTGTTTACAGCAGTTGGCTTCACCTTGTACATCATGTCCAGCCAGCAAAAAAAAAAAAAAAAAAAGAAAAATAGTGCAAGGTATATTAAAAGACAACACAATTTGAAGAGACAGAGCAAGCCTCAAAACCAGACATGGCAGGGATGTTGGATGTTGGAATTATCAGACCAGGAATTCAAAACAACTATGATGAATATGCTAAGATCTCCAATGGATGGAGTAGACAGCATGAAAGAACAGATGGACAATACAAGCAGAGAGATGCAAATCCTAAGAAAGAACCAATAAGAAATGGTAGAGATCAAAAACACTAAAACAAAAATGATGAATGCTTTTGATAGGCTTATTAGTAGATAAGCAGATGGACATGGCTAAGGAAAGAATCTCTGAGTTTGAGGATATCTCAATAAAAACCTTCCAAACTGAAAAGCAAAGAGAACAATATTTTGTATTTTGCGACAACTACAAAAAGTGTAACATACACATAATGGAAATACCAGAAGGAGATGAAAGGTAGAAAGGAAAAGAAGAAAAATTTGAAAAAATAATGATTGAGAATTTCACCCGATTAATGTCAGACATCAAACCACAGATTGGGGAAGCTCAGAAAATACCAAGTAGCATAAATGAAGAAAAATACACTGAGGCATATCATATTCAAACTACAGAAAATCAAAGATAAAGAAAAAAAACCCTGAAAGAAGCTAGAGGGGAAAAATATATTACCTATGGAACAACAAAGATAAGAGTTAATCTGATTTCTCCTCAGAAACCATGCAAGCAAGAAGAGAGTGAAGTGAAATATTTAAATTACTGAGAGAAAAAATCCCACCAATATAGGATTCTGTACTCAGAGAAATTATCCTTCAAAAGTGAAGGAGAAATAAAGATTGAGACAAATAAAAATTGGAGGAATATGTTGCCAGTAGACCTGAGTTGTAAGAAATTTTAAAAGAAATTCTTTAGAGGGAAGGAAAGTGATATAAATGTAGATCTACATTAAAAAAAGAAGAGCACTGAAGAAGGAGTAAGTAAAGGTAAAATAAAAACTTTTATTTCCTTATTCTTTTTTGAATTTTATTTTATTTATACAGCAGTTTCTTATTAGTTATCTATTTTATACATATTAGTGTACACATGTCAATCCCAATCTCCCAATTCATCCCACCACCACCCCCCCTCACCACTTCCCCCCTTGGTGCCCATACATTTGTTCTCTACATCTGTGTCTCTATTTCTGCCTTGCAAACAGGTTCATCTCTACAATTTTTCTAGGTTCCACATATATGCATTAATATAGGATATTGTTTTTCTCTTTGACCTACTTCACTCTGTATGACAGTGTCTAGGTCCATCCACGTCTCTACAAATGACCCAATTTTGTTCCTTTTTATGGCTGAGTAATATTCCATTGTATATATTTACCACATCTTTATCCATTCATCTGTCGATGGGCATTTAGGTTGCTTCCATGACCTGGCTATTGTAAATAGTGCTGCAATGAACATTGGGGTGCATGTGTCTTTTTGAATTACAGCTTTCTCTGGGTATATGTCCAGTAGTGGGATTGCTGGGTTATATGGTAATTCTATTTTTAGTTTTTTAAGGAACTTCCATGCTGTTCTCCATAGTGGCTGTATCAACTTTCATTCCCACCAACAGTGCAAGAGGGTTCCCTTTTCTCCACAGCCTCTTCAGCATTTGTTGTTTGTAGATTTTCTGATGATGCCTATTCTAACTGGTGTGAGGTGATACCTCATTGTAGTTTTGATTTGCATTTCTCTAATAATTAGTGATGTTGTTGAGCAGCTTTTCATGGGCCTCTTGGCCATCTATATATCTTCTTCGGAGAAATGTCTATTTAGGTCTTCTGCCCATTTTTGGATTGGGTTGTTTGTTTTTTTAATATTGAGCTGCATGAGCTGTTTATATATTTTGGAGATTAATCCTTTGTCCATTGATTCGTTTGCAAACATTTTCTCCCATTCTGAGGGTTGTCTTTTCATCTTGTTCATGGTTTCCTTTGCTGTGCAAAAGCTTTTAAGTTTCATTAGGCCCCATTTGTTTATTTTTGTTTTTATTTCCATTACTCTAGGAGGCGGATCAAAAAAGATCTTGTTGTGATCTATGTCAAAGTGTGTTCTTCCTCTTTTCCTCTAAGAGTTTTATAGTTTCTGTTTTTACATTTAGGTCTTTAATCCATTTTGAGATTATTTTTGTGTATGGTGTTAGGGAGTGTTCTAATTTCATTCTTTTACATGTAGTTGTCCAGTTTTCCCTGCACAACTTATTGAAGAGACTGTCTTTTCTCCATTGCATATCCTTGCCCCCTTTGTCATAGATTAGTTGACCATAGGTGCGTGGGTTTATCTCTGGGCTTTCTATCTTGTTCCGTTGATCTATATATCTGTTTTTGTGCCAGTACCATATTGTCTTGATTACTGTAGCTTTGTAGTATAGTCTGAAGTCAGGGAGTCTGATTCCTCTAGCTCTGTTTTTTTCCCTCAAGATTGCTTTGGCTATTTGGAGTCTATTGTGTCTCCATACAAATTTTCAGATTTTTTTGTTCTACTTCTGTAAAAAAATGCCATTGATAATTTGATAGGGATTGCACTGAATCTGTAGATTGCTTTGGGTAGTATAGTCATTTTTACAAATACATTTTTCCAATCCACAAACATAGTATATCTCTTCATCTGTTTGTGTCATCTTTGATTTCTTTCATCAGTGTCTTATAGTTTTCTGTGTACAGGTCTTTTACCTCCTTAGGTAGGATTATTCCTAGGTATTTTATTCTTTTTGTTGCAGTGGTGAATGGGAGTGTTTCCTTAATTTCTTTCTGATCTTTTGTTGTTAGTGTATAGGAATGCAAGAGATTTCTGTGCATTAATTTTGTATCCTGCAACTTTACCAAATTCACTGATTAGCTCTAGTACTTTTCTGGTGGCATCTTTAGGATTCTCTATGTATAGTATCATGGCATCTGCAAACAGTGACAGTTTTACTTCTTCTTTTCCAATTTGTATTCCTTTTATTTCTTTTTCTTCTCTGATTGCTGTGGCTAGGACTTCCAAAACTATGTGAATAAGAGTGATGAGAGTGGACATCCTTGTCTCGTTCCTGATCTTAGAGGCAATGCTTTCAGCTTTTCACCATTGAGAATGATGTTTGCTGTGGGTTTGTCATATATGGCCTTTATTATGTTGAGGTAGGTTCACTCTATGCCCACCTTCTGGAGAGTTTTTATCACAAGTGGGTGTTGAATTTTGTTAAAAGCTTTTTCTGCATCTATTGAGATGATCATATGCTTTTTATTCTTCCATTTGTTAATATGGTGTATCATATTGATTGATTTGCATATGTTGAAGAAGACTTGCATCCCTGGGATTAATCACACTTGATCATGGTGTATGATCCTTTTAATATGTTGTTGGATTCTGTCTGCTAGTATTTTGTTGAGGATTTTTGCATCTATATTCATCAGTGATATAGGTTTGTAATTTTCTTTTTTGTAGTATCTTTGTCTGGTTTTGGTATCAGGGTGATGGTGGCCTCATAGAATGAGTTTTGGAGTGTTCTTTCCTCTGCAATTTTTTGGAAGAGTTTGAGAAGGATGGGTGTTAGCTCTTCTCTAAACGTTTGATAGAATTCACCTGTGAAGCCATCTGGTCCTGGACTTTTGTTTGTTGGAAGATTTTTAATCACAGTTTCAATTTCATTACTTGTGATAGGTCTGTTCATATTTTCTATTTCTTCCTGGTTCAGTCTTGGAAGGTTATACCTTTCTAAGAATTTGCCCATTTCTTCCAGATTGTCCATTTTTTTGGCGTAGAGTTGCTTGTAATAGTCTCTTATGATGTTTTGTATTTCTGTGGTTTCCGTTCTAACTTATCCTTTTTCATTTCTAATTTTATTGATTTGAGTCCTCTCCCTCTTTTTCTTGATGAGTCTGGCTAAAGGTTTATCAATTTTGTTTATCTTCTCAGAGTACTAGCTTTTAGTTTTATTGATATTTGCTACTGTTTTCTTTGTTTCTATATCATTTATTTCTGCTCTTATTTTTATGATTTCTTCCCTTCTACTAACTTTGGGTTTTGCTTGTTCTTCTTTCTCTAATTGCTTTAGGTGTAAGGTTAGATTGTTTGTTTGAGATTTTTCTTGTTTCTTGAGGTAGGATTTTATTGCTATAATCTTCCCTCTTAGAACTGCTTTTGCTGCATCCCATAAGTTTTGGATCATTGTGTTTTTTTGTCATTTGTTTCTAAGTATTTTTGATTCCTCTTTCATTTCTTCAGTGATCTCTTGGTTATTTAGTAACCTATTGTTTAGCCTCCATGTGTTTGTGTTTTTTACATTCTTTTCCCCTAATTTATTTCTAATCTCATAGCATTGTGGTTGGAAAAGATGCTTGATATGATTTCAATTTTCTTAAATTTACCAAGGCTTGATTTGTGACCCAAGATGTGATCAATTCTGGAACAATTCATGTTCCATGTGTACTTGAGAAGAAAGTGTAATCTGCTGTTTTCGGATGGAATGTCCTATATATATCAATTAAATGTATCTCGTCTAATGTGTTATTTAAAGCTTGTGTTTCCTTATTAAGTATTTGTCTGGATGATCTGTCCATTGGTGTAAGTGACATGTTAAAGTCCCCCATTATTTTTGTGTTACTGTCGATTTCCTCTTTTATAGCACTTAGCAGTTGCCTTATGTATTGGGGTGCTGCTATGTTGGGTGCATATATATTTATAATTGCTATATCTTCTTCTTGGATTGATCCCTTGATCATTATGTAGTGTCCTTCCTTGTCTCTTGTAACATTCTTTATTTTAAAGTCTATTTTATCTGATATGAGTATTGCTACTCCAGCTTTCTTTTGATTTCCATTTGCATGGAATATCTTTTTCCATCCCCTCACTTTCAGTCTGTATGTATCCCTAGGTCTGAAGTGGGTCTCTTGTAAACAGCATATAGATGGGTCTTGTTTTTGTATCCATTCAGCGAGCCTGTGTCTTTTGGTTGGAGCATTTAATCCATTCACATTTAAGGTAATTATCGATATGTATGTTCCTATTACCAGTTTCTTAATTGTTCTGGGTTTGTTTTTGTAGGTCCTTTCCTTCTCTTGTGTTTCCCACTTAACAAAGCTCCTTTAGAATTTGTGGTAGAGCTGGTTTGGTGGTGTTGAATTCTCTTAGCGTTGGCTTGTTTGTAAAGCTTTTGATTTCTCTGTCAAATCTGAATAAGATCCTTGTTGGGTAGAGTAATCTTGGTTGTAGGTTCTTTGCTTTCATCACTTTAAATATATTGCACCACTCCCTTCTGGCTTGTAGAGTTTCTGCTGAGAAATCAGCTGTTAATCTTGTGGGAGTTCCCTTGCATGTTATTTGTCATTTTTCCCTTGTTGCTTTTAATAATTTTTCTTTGTCTTTAATTTTTGTCAATTTGATTACTATGTGTCTCGGCATGTTTCTCCTTGGGTTTATCCTGTATGGGACTCTCTGCACTTCCTGGACTTGGGTGGCTATTTCCTTTCCCATGTTAGGGAAGTTTTCCACTATAATCTCTTCAAATATTTTCTTGGGTCCTTTCTCTCTCTCTTCTCTTTCTGGGACCCCTATAACGCGAATGTTGTTGTGTTTAATGTTGTCCTAAAGGTCTCTTAGGTTGTCTTCATTTCTTTTCATTCTTTTTTCTTTATTCTGTTCCACGGCAGTGAATTCCACCATTCTGTCTTCCAGGTCACTTATCCATTCTTCTTCCTCAGTTATTCTGCTACTGTTTCCTTCTAGTGTGTTTTTCATTTCAGTTATTGTATTGTTCATCTCTATTTGTTTGTTCTTTAATTGTTCTAGGTGTTTGTTCTTTAATTCTTCTAGGTCTTTATTGGGCGTTTCTTGCATCTTCTCGATCTTTGCCTCCATTCTTTTTTCGAGGTCATGGATTGTCTTCAATATCATTATTCTGAATTCTTTTTCTCGAAGGTTGCCAATTTCCGCTTCATTTAGTTGTTTCTCTGGGTTTTTATCTTCTTCCTTCACCTGGTACATAGTCCTCTGCCTTTTCACTTGGTCTATCTTTCTGTGATTGTGGTTTTCGTTCCACAGGCTGCAGGATTGTAGTTCTTGCTTCTGCTGTCTGCCCTCTGGTGGATGAGGCTGTCTAAGAGGCTTGTGCAAGCTTCCTGATGGGAGGGACTGGTGGTGTGTAGAGCTGGGTGTTGCTCTGGTGGGCAGAACTCAGTAAAACTTTAATCTACTTGTCTGTTATTGGGTGGGGCTGAGTTCCCTTCCTGTTGGTTGTTTGGCCTGAGGCGACCCAGCACTGGAGGCTACAGGCTCTTTGCTGGGGCTAATGGCAGACTCTGGGAGGGCTCACGCCAAGGAGTACTTTCCAGAAATTCTGCTTCCAGCCACCTTGTCCCTGCGGTGAACCACAAACACCCCCCACCTCTGCAGGAGACACTTTAACAGTAGCAGGTAGGTCTGGTTCAGTCTCCTATGGGGTCACTGCTCCTTCCTCCTGTGTGCTGATGCACATACTACTTTGTGTGTGCCCTCCAAGAGTGGAGTCTCTGTTTCCCCCAGTCCTGTCAAAGTCCTGCAATCAAATCCCGCTAGCTTTCAAAGTCTGATTCTCTGGGAATTCCTCCTCCCACTGCCGGACGCTCAGGTTGGGATACCTGACGTGGGGCTCAGAATCTTCACTCCATGGGTGGACTTCTGGGGTATAATTGTTCTCCAGTTTGTGAGTCACCCACCCAGTGGATATGGGATTTGATTTTATTGTGATTGCGCCCCTCCTACCATTTCATTGTGGCTTCTCCTTTGTCTTTGGATGTGGGGTATCTTTTTTGGTGAGTTCCAGTGTCTTCCTGTCAATGATTGTTCAGCAGTTAGTTGTGATTCTGGTGCTCTCGTGAGAGGGAGTGAGCACATGTCCTTCTACTCTGCCATCTTGAACCAATCTCTTATTTTCTTATTCTTAATTGATGTAACAGAAAACAGTTTGCTCAAAATAATAATAGCAACAATGTATTCAACTATGTATCCTTTTATATTTATATCTAATGTGCCTATATATATTATATGTCTAGATCTATATCTATTATATATATATATGAAATGAATGACAGCAACACAAGTGACAGGAGAAAGGAGTTAGAATTATTTTGTTATTAAAAGGTACGTACACTACCCATGAGGCATTATAGGATTTTTTTAAAAGTGGACTTGGATTAGCTGTAAATGTATATTGTAAACACTAAGACCACCACTAAAAAAAGTAAAAAAAAATTATAGCTGATATGCTAAGAAAGGAGAGAAAAATAGAGTCATACAAAATGCTCAATTAAAATTACAAAAGGCAGAAAAAAATTACAAAAGGCAGAGAAAGAGTGGAGGACAAAAACAGGAACAAAGAACAAGGGCAACAAGTAGAAAGCAGTAACATATATGGTAGATTTTAATCTAACAATATCAAAAATCACTATGAATGTCAATGTCTAAATGCACCAATTAAAAAACAGGGATGCAGAAACAGATACACAGATGTAGAGACACCAAGAGGAGAAAGCGGTGGTGGGTCCACCATATGGACACCAAGGGGAGAAAGCGGGGGTGGGTCGTGGTGGTGGGACGAATTGGGAGATTGGGATTGACATATATACACTAATATGTATAAAATTGATAACTAATAAGAACGTGCTGTATAAAAATTAATTAATTAATTAAAAATTTAAAAACCAGGCACTGTCAGAGTGTATCAATGAACAAGATCTTTCTATATGTTACATACGATAAACTCACTTTAAACATAAAGACACATATAGATCAAAAGTAAATGGATAGAGAAAAATATAACATTTCAAAATTTGAGAAGAAGACAGGAGTAGCTATATTAATTTCAATCAAAGTAGACTTGAAAACAAGAAATGTTATCAGGGATAAAGAAGGACATTACATAATGATAAAGGGGCCTATTCTGCAAGAAAACATAACAATCTTTAACATGTGTGTGTCTAAGAATAAAGTACCAAACTACGTGAGGCAAAAACTGATAGAAACGCAAGGAGAAATAGATGAATCCACTATAATAATTCGAGACTTCAACACTCCTGTAGCAGAAATGGACACATCCAGCAGGCAGAAATTGAGGAAGGATATATTGAACTCAACAACACCATTAATCAATTAGATATAATTTATATCTATAGTCTACTTCATCCAACAATAGCAGAATAGCATTCTTCTCAAGGTAACACAGAACATCCATCAAAATTGACTATATTCTGGGCCATAAAACACACTTTAATGTATTTAAAAGAATAGAAATTATACAATGTCTGCTCCTAGACCACAGTGGAATTAAACCAGAAATCAGTAACAGAAAGATAACTGGAAAATGGCCAAATGAGTGGAGAGTAAATAACACACTTCCTAATAATGCCTGGGTCAAAGAAGACATTTCAAGAGAAATTTAAAAATATTGTGAACTAAATGAAAATGAAAACACAACTTATCAAAATTTGTGGGAGGCAGCAAAAGTAGTGCTTAGAGGGAAATTTACAGCATTGAATACATATATTAGAACAGAAGAAAGACCTGAGATCAATAATCTAAGTTTATACCTTAGGAAACTAGAAAAAGAAGAGCAAATTAAATCAAAAGTAAGCAGAAAGAAAGAAATAATAATGATTAGAGCAGAAATCAATGAAATTGAAAATAGGAGAAAATCAACAAAACCAAAAGCTAGTTCTTTGGAAAAAATTAGCTTACAGAAAACCTTGCTTGTTTTTCATCTCTCAATAGAGAGAATCAACAAAACCAAAGCTAGTTCTTTAGGGGGGGAAAAAAGCAATAAAATTAATAAGCTCTATCCAGACTAACTGAGAGAAAAAGAGAATACAAATTACTAATATATGAAATGAAAGAGGGAAGATCACTACACATCCCACAGACATTAAAAGAATAATAATGGAATACTTTGAACTACTCTATGCCCCTAGATTTGATAGCTTAGATGAAATGGACCAATTCCTTGAAAGATACAATCTACCAAAACTCACACAAGAAGAAATATACAATCTGAATAAGCCTACATCTACTAAAGAAATTGCATGACAATTAATGACCTCCAAACCAGAAAGCACCAGGCCCAGAAGGTTCACTGGTGAATTCTACAAAACATTTAAGGAAGAAATTATACCAATTCTCTACAATCTCTTTCAGAGGATAGAAGCAGGGGAATACTTCCTAATTCAGTCAAAGAGGACAGCATTAGCCTGATACCAAAACCACACAAACACATTATAAGAAAACTACAGACCAATATCTCTCATGATCATAAATGCAAATGTCCTCAACAAAATATTAGCAAAACAAATTCAAAAATCATATAAGAAAAATTATACACTACAACCAAGTGGGATTTATCCTAGGTATGCAGATCTGGTTCAACATTCAAAAATCAATTAATGTAATCATCACATCAACAGGCTAAAGAAGAAGAATTATATGATCATATCAATAGATGCAAAAAAAAAAAAAGCATTTAACAACATCCAACACCCACTCATGATAAAAACTCCTCAGTAAACTAGGAATAGAGGGGAACCTACTCAACTTGATAGACTACAAAAAAACCCTACAGCTAACATCATACTTAGTGGTGAGAAACTCGAAGCTTTCTCACTAAGATCAGGTACAAGGCAAAGGTATACCCTTTCACCACTTCTTTTCAACATTGTACTGGAATTTCTCGCAATGCAATAAGAAAAGAATAAGAAATTTATACGAATTGGGAAGAAAGAAGTAAAACTGTCTTTGTTCATAGATGACATAATTGTCTATGTAACAAATCTGAAAGAATCAACAACAACAACAAAAAACTCCTGGAATTAATATGTGCTTACAGCAAGGTTGCAGAATACAAGGTTAATATACAAAAGTTAATTGTATTCCTATATACTACCAATGAACAAGGGAATTTGAAATTAAAAACACAATACCATTTATATTAGCATTACAAAAATGAAATACTTAGGTATAAATCTAACAAAATACATACAAGATTTATGTGAGGAAAAGCACAAACTCTGATGAATGAAATCAAAGAAGAACTAAATAAATAGGGAGATATTTCATGCTCAGGGATAGGAAGAATCAATATATCAAGATGTTAGTTCTTCCCAACTTAATCTATAGATTCAATGCAATTCCAGTGAAAACCCCAGAAGTTATTTTGTGGATACTGACATACTGATTCTAAAGTTTATTTGTAGAGGCAAAGACCCAGAATAGCCCACAAACCATTGAAGAAGAAGAATAAAATTGGAAGACTAATACTACTAGACTTCGAGACTATACTATAAAACTACAATAATCAAGGCAGCATGGTATTGGTGAAAAAACAGACAAATAGACTAACAGAACAGAAAAGAGAGCCCAGAAATAGACCCACATAAATATAGTCAAGTGATCTTGACAAAAGGTAATACAATAGAGCAAAGGTAACACAATGGAGCAAAGATAGTCTTTTCAACAAATGGCATTGAAACAACTGGACATCCACATGAACAACAACAACAACAACAAATCATAGACTTTTAACTCAAAATGATCATAGACCTAAATGTAAAACAAAACTGTAAAACTTTTAGAAGATAAAATAGGAGAAGACTTATATGGCCTTGAAAATGTTGATAACTTTTTAGATACAACAACAGTATAATCTATGAAAGAAATAATTGATAAGCTGGACTTCATTAAAATAGAAAACTTATGCTCTGAAAAATATAATGCCAAAATAATGAGAAGACAAGCCACAGAGAAAATATTTGCAAGAGACACATCTGATAAAGGACTGTCATTCTAAATATACAAAGAACTCTTAAAATTTAACAATAAGAAAGTGAAGAACCCAATTAAAAAATGGACAAAAGACCTAAACAGACACCTCACCAATGAAGATATACAGATGGCAAATGGCATATGGAAAAGATGCTCCACATCATATGTCAGCAGGGAAATACAAATTAAGACAACAATGAGATACAACCACACGCCTATTAGAATAGTCCAAAATCCGGAACACTGACAACAAAATACTGGCAACAGATGAGAGCTCCAGTTGCTCTCTAATTCATTGCTGGTGGAGATGAAATTATATAGTCATTTTGGAGGACAGTTTGGCAGTTTCTTACAAAACTAAACATACTCCTACTATATGATCCAGTAATCACACTCCTTGGCATTTATCCAAAGGAGGTGAAACTTATGTCCACACAAAAACCTGCAAACAGATGTTATAGCAGCTTAATTCATTCATAACTGCCCAAACTTGGAAGCAACCAAGATATCCTTCAGTAGGTGAATAGATAAACAAACTGTAATATATCCTGACAGTGGAATATTATTCAGCACTAAAAAGAAATGAGTGCTTAAGCCATGAAAAGAGATGGAGGAAACATAAATGCATATAAACAAGGGAAAGAAGTCAATCTGAAAATGCTATACACTCTGTGATTCTAACTATTTGATATCCTGGAAAAGGCAAAACCTTGGAAACAGTAAAACATCAGTGGTTGCAAGACGGTGCGGGGTGGTGGAGAGGGATAAGCAGAGGATTTTATTCGTCTCTGTGAGGACCACAGAGGATTATTAGGGCAGTGAAAATACTCTGTATACTATAATGGTAGATACATGTCATTATACCTTTGTGCAAATGTATAGAATGTACAACACCAAGAGTGAGCCCTAAGATAAACTATGGACTTTGGGTGGTTAAGATAAGTCAATGTAGGTTTATCAATTGTAACAAATGTTCTATTTTGGTGGGGATGTTGATAATGGGGGAGGGGGTATATGAGATATCTCTACACCTTCCTCTCATTTTTCTATGAACCTTAAACTGCTGTAAAAAAACAAAAGTCTAAAATAAATTCAAACAATAATAAAGTGAAAAACACTTGTAATTCCCCCTCATGAATAGAACAATTGCTAGTATTTGTACACTCACACAATTAAAATGGGAATGTGATATGAATGGTTTTTTTTGCTACTTGTTTTCTTATTCAGCAGTGTGTTGTAGCCAAAAATAATATGGATCAACATCTTAATTTTTAATGGTTGTATATTATTCTGTATGTGGGGAATATACCATAATCTGTTTTAACTATCTACTAATAGATATGTTGCCTCTATGTATGTATATGGATGTGAGTGTGTGTAGATGTGTGTGTGTATATACATATGTGTATACTCATCTGATTATCAACATATTATAAATTTCTGGAAATGGAATTAGTGAAAGGGAATGCCCATGTACCATTTTAATACATAATGCCAAATTTCCCACCAGAAAGTTTTTGCTAATTTACACATCCAACACTGTTAATAAGAAAGTTCAGTTTTCCAGTACTGGGTATTGGAAATCTTTTTTATCTTTGCCAATCTTTTAGGTAAAGAAATGATATCTCTTAAATTTTTTTTTCCTTTCCAAAGACTAGTAGCTCTACCTGCTAGTTCTCTCTTTCATTGTTATTTTGTTTTGTAAAATATATCTCAGTATTTTTAACTGGCATTTTTTTGTTTCCAGAAATGTTGCACATATTGCCATGTGTATATTGGCCATTTGTGTTACCTCTTTTAAAATTTTCTTGTCTGTGTGCTCTGTCATTTTTTTCTGTAAGGATTTTAGTCTTTTCTCACTGATTTATTTTATTTATTTATTTATTTATTTATTTAACATCTTTACTGGAGTATAATTGCTTTACAATGGTGTGTTAGTTTCTGCTTTATAACAAAGTGAATCAGTTATACATATATATATGTTCCCATATCTCTTCCCTCTTGCCTCTCCCTCCCTCCCACACTCCCTATCCCACCCCTCTAGGTGGTCACAAACCACCTAGCTCATCTCCCTGTGCTATGCGGCTGCTTCCCACTAGCTATGTATTTTACGTTTGGTACTGTATATATGTCCATGCCACTCTCTCACTTTGTCACAGCTTACCCTTCCCCCTCCCCATATCCTCAAGTCCATTCTCTAGTAGGTCTGTGTCTTTATTCCCATCTTACCCCTAGGTACTTCATGATCTTTTTTTATTTTATTTTTTCTTAGATTCCATATATATGTGTTAGCATACGGTATTTGTTTTTCTCTTTCTGACTTACTTCACTCTGTATGACAGACTCTAGGTCCATCCACCTCACTACAAATAACTCAATTTCGTTTCTTTTTATGGCTGAGTAATATTCCATTGTATATATGTGCTCTCACTGATTTATTAAAACTCTTTGTAGATTGGGAATATTGATTCTTTCTCCTGAACAGTGCACAATGATCTCATTTAAATATAATTTTCATGAAGTTGGTCTATAACTTTATTTCTTCTCTTCCCACTAGGTTTGTTCAATCCTGGAACATTCTATGCAAGCTCTGTAAAATGCCTGTTGCTTGCTGCCCTGGGCATATTTTCCTACTGTGTATAGTATTGTGTTCTATATCTTTAAGTTTGCTTACATTCCTTAATGATGTGAAGGAATTTATGTACTTAGGCTTTTCAGTGAAAAGAGATCATCTTCGAGTTTTATAACTATCTGGAAAAATATTCTACTCCCTACCTGTGCTCTAAGCCCTACACTCCAATCACATTATTAGTCTTGATGGCATAGCCAGCCTCCATCCTGAGCCATCTTGTTAGTGTAAATTTAGTTGTGGTCCGAGGGGCCCACCATGAATAACAGAGAAACTTTTATCCCTAGGAAAATTCCAAAAATTTAGAGGTTGTCTCCCAGGAACTAGGGAGAAAGGCCAGCCACATTTTTTTTATTATATAACAATGGTGATGATGATGATGATATATTTTCTAGTGTACCCTACTTCTCCCATTTCAAAAAACATAATGCCCTAGCCCAGTGAAACTCCTATCTTTTAAGAGAGTGCTTAAGAAGTAAGTCTCACGGGGAAATCTGAGGTACAAGTGTGGATCTGCATTTCAATTCCTGCTTTGGTATAGAAGAGATTCATGGCCTCAGCTTCAGGTAAGAGGCTTCCTGTTGGTTGATGCTCCCTAGCTCGTACTCTGAAATCTCATCAAACTGTTAATTTCCTTTCCTGTGAACACTTCTCTTGTTAACCAGCCTCTGGGCATTTTCCAATGGAAAATGGAGTTGTTGGCTTTCTCTGGCTCCTGTTTATAGTCCAGTGAATTGAAAGATGGATCAAGTAATTACCATATTCCATACTGATAGAATACAGGTGGAGGACTGAAAACAGGAGAATGTCAAGTAGTCCATTTGCGTCCATTGGGACCAGTGGAGGGAAAGAAAACTGAAAAGGAGAAATACGCTGAGACAGAAACAGTGGAAGACACAACATTTAAATAGGAGCTGTCTTAATGAGACTGTGTCACCTCAGAGCCAACAGATGTCAGCAGATGGGATGTACCTGTCCCTTGAGAAACTCACAAAGCAAAATCAATTACCAGAGCCCAAAATGGAAACAGGAAAACCAAATCACACTCCCAGATATGTGTTAGCAAATAAAGTCTCAGTTCCCCAAACAACAGGTGTTGTTCAGAGGGGGCGCACCTAACATTCCTGCACACCTCTACAGCTTCTGAGAGAACAGTACTCTTCGGGGAATTTTAGAGCCTGCTTCTTTGGTCATTCTTAGAGCGATCGATTTTCACCGCCAACACTCGCTCATCTGTAAAAATTAAGTCAGGTTGGTTTGGCTATAAAGAGCAGCTGGAGTTAGATCAGCCCAAGTCTCTGGGGTCTGTTTTGCAAGAGGATAATTTTAATTCAGGTGATGAATTCACTAGGATTTTGGAGGATGGCAAGAGGAAATCTGGTAGAGTCTTTTTGTCTAGCTGTTGTTAAAGGCGGGACCCTAGAGCTCTTGGAACAAAGGAGAATCAGGAGATGGGTTAGCTGGTATTTCACAGCGTCCATGCTAGCCTAACTTAACCCCCAGTGTGCAGTGCAAATACTTATGGAGCTTTTGCTGACTGAGGAGGATGGTTGGTAGAGGAGAGGTCTCTACGTGAGGCTGCTAACCTGATCATTCAGACCTCTCCCTTCCTCCCCAGTACGTTCGTGTTAATTCTCTACTTGTACCAGGGAGGAGCCTTTTGGAGGCCTTCATGATACAGATTGTGGCCTCACTCTCCACTCCCCTCTTGCAGAATTGCTGCTCCTGGGGCTGTGTACAGACATGAAGGGAAAGGTTATTCCAGAAATATTCCATTTCAGCTTCTAAAGGATGACATTCCAAGGACAGGTTTATACTTTCTGAGTTGCTGCTCTTCGAGACAGAAGCCAATAGTGACTTAAGGAGAGAAGCTGAACCATAATAATAAGCAGAGGCCAAAGTCAGAGTGAAGGTTTGGGGCAGGCTTCCCACCCAGTTTCTAACTCCTTTCACTCCAACAGGATGAGGGCCTTGCCTTTGTTGATATCTTTGTAGCTACAACAAAGGCTTTCCTTTCCCCACCACTCCCCCCATCTCCACATTCGCCTCCCTGCAAAGATGTGGCACCTCTTATAAACCCCAGGATCGTGCTTTAGTCCCCGCAAGAGATCTCAAAATTACTGTAAGGGGAGGCACACTGTTCCTTGGCTTTTCAGGTTGCTGCTTAGTCACAAAGATCAATGCTATGAAGAAACAACAACAAAAAATAAGTGTGGCAGGGTTGGGGAAGTGGGCCTTCAGACTGTGTTGATGTTCCCTGGGGTGGGGTGGGTGTGCAGTGGGGTGGCAGAGACACATTTGAAAGCAAGTAATGGAAAGGATGGGAAGGACATTTTGGTATCCTTAAGAGTGTCCTGGGTGGAGAGTCTCAGGCCTTCAGGCCAGATCAGCCCCGGGAAAAGATGTGAAGGAAGCAGCCTGGCCCCCATGGCTCCCTGTTCCCCATGTGTTTTCCTTCCTTTTTCCAAAAATTATTCCAGTGGTGAATCGTGTGACCCATGGTGGTTGCTGATTACCCCTCTCAGAAGTACTTGGGGATGATCCTTACATTAAAAAAAAAAGTATTTCTAGTCTTTGCATTTTCAGTTTCATTGGGTGATGAGGCCATATTTGAGGCAGGCTACGAGGAACGGGGATGTTTAACCACTTGTTCATTCAACAAATAATTATTGGGTACCTGTTATGTTCTGGACCCTGGCGGGAGCAAGATGGAAGGGCCTTCATGCCCAACATCAATACCATGGCTGGTTTGCTCCTAAATTACCCAAGGGCAGTATTCACCACAGTGAATATTGATTTTCTTTTAAAGTCAACATATTCTGTTCTCAACGAGGAAAGCATTAAGGTTTTAAGAAACCTTTGACATTTCCTGGATCAAATTATATTGCAAGGGTCCCAAACTTAGCTGAGAATGGTTCTATATGAGTCATGTGCAGTCGGCTCCAAATTTAAATTTCTAGATTTCTCTTGAGTTCCATATACATACCTCCATTTGCTTGTTAATCAGCTCTGTTCATTTTTCCTACAGGCACCTCAAATTCCACATGTCCAGAGTCAAACACCCTGTCTTCCTGGGAAACTTGCTCTCCTCCTCCTATGACCCCTGTATCACTGAACATCTTCTTCCCCTACTGGTTACCTAAGCCGGCAGCCTGGGCATCATTCCTGAAGATTCTTCTTTGCCCAATCTTTCAAACCAATCACCAAGTCCTGACTATCCTACCACTTACGGAAGAACAACGCTTTCTCATGTATTTAGATCAGAATTGGCTGAAGGCATGTTTTAATTTCAAGTAATTTGCAGGGAGAAAACTAAACTAAGCAGTCAGGTGCTTTCTGTCTAATATAATACATTGAGTGGTAGATTAATAAGTATCAATATGATTACTGAGATCACTTACAACTTAAGCAAGTAAATTCACTTTTCCATAACAAACACACTTGTGACTTAAATAATTTCTTAAAAGAATTCATTTTCCTCTGAGGTTATCACAAGACTTTAATGGTTATTCTGAGAGAATAAATAAGAGCTTTGTAAATAGTTGTGGATCTTGGAAAAACCCTTTCTCTTTCTTACTGAAAATCTTAACCATAGAGAGGAACTGGCATCATGATTCAAGATGCAGAACATGTACATTTTAATCCTATTTCAGACCTTTGCCCCACATGGATTATTTTTAAATTATACTCCTGTTGTCACTAGAATGTAAATATGGAATATTCTGTAAATTTTCTTCCTTATTTTGTGGAGAAGGGCAATAAATAACACAGCATTTAATTTCTTAAAGTACTTATGTCAACAATATGAGTTTTTTCTTGTCTTATTCTGTTTGGGCTGTTATAACAGAATACCATAGACTTGGTGGCTTAAACAACAAACATTTGTTCCTTCTAGTTGTGAGAAGTTCAAGATCAAGGCACTGGAAAATTCAGTGTCTGGTGAGGGCCCACTTCCTGATTTATAAGTGGCCACATTTTCCCTGTTTCCTCACATGGTGGAAGTGGGGAGGAAGCTCTCTGGGGTCTCTTATAATCCTGTGCATGAGGGCTCTACCCTTATGACCTGATCACCTCCCAATGGCCCCACCTCCAAATACCATCACATTGAGGATTAGGTTTCAACATATGAATATTGAGGGGACACAAACATTTAGCATTTCTCTTTACAGAGCTTCTCAGAAAATAACATGGTGACCTAAGTCTTCAATTTTAGCTGTGGTTAATCAATGTTTGAGACATAATTTTTCATGCCATATTCTTAAAATTCTCTTGTACCTATCCTCTACCTCACCATCTCTACTGTCATCACCTGAGTTTAGGCCCCATCATAATTTGCTTGGAGGACCAGCCAACAATCCCTAATGGGTACCCTCTTTCTAGCCTTGATGTCGTCCCACCTATTCCCTAGACTGAATGATGTTTCCAAACTGTGCAGATATGCCCTTGTAATTCTTCTGTTTAAAACTATTTATGGGCTTCCCTTTGCTTATGGATTAAATAGAAACTATTTACAGTGGCATAATAGGCCCTGTATAGAAAATAAATGAAGATCTGTGATGTTGTGATTTATAATAAGAAGTATATATTTGGTCTTTGTCCCTGTTTCTGGCACAGAGCTCCTAAAACCCTTGGAATTTTCTAAATGATAAGAGCAATAAAGGTGTCTTGATATTCATAACAAACTCCTTTCAACCACACCTGAGTTTATGGTAACAAAGTTGACTTTTGGAAAGCAGGAAGGATGGGGGTGGTTGCCAGGGGAACCAACCCTGTGATTGGAGGGTTGGAACTTTCAGTCCGACCCCTGATCTCTGAGGGAAAGGGAGAGGGTCAGGAGGCAGAATCAATCACCAATAGCCAAGGATTTGATCAATCATGCCTAGCTAATGAAGCCTTCATAAAACCCCAAAAGAACCAGTTCTGACAGGTTCTGGTTGGTGAACACGTGGAGATTTCACATGTGAGGATCTGGGGAGAGTGGCATGCTCAGAGGGGGCTTGGAAGTTCTGCACTCCTTCTCACTTATTATACTTTGCCCTTCACATCTCTTCTATCTGGCTGTTCCTGGGTCATATTCTCTTACAACAAACTGGTAAACCTAAGTAAAGTGTTTTTCTGAGTTCTGTGAGCTGCTTTAGCAAATTAATTGAACCCAAGGCAAGGGTTGTGAGAACCTTCGATCTACAGCAGTTGGTCAGCCCAGGTGACAACATGAACTTGTGATTAATGTCTGAAGGTAGGGGTGGTGAGTCTCGTAGGACTGAGCACTTAACTTGTGAGATTCGATGCTATATTCATGTAGATAGTGTCAGAATTGAGTTCATTGCTTGGTGATATGGAAAAAAACACACACACAAGATTCCTCCCTGAAATATCCCCTTCATTCAGTCAGTATTCAAAAAGAATAAAAGAAACCACTGTAGATCTTTTATGCAGAAGAGGATTGGTATAGAAAATAGGTGTTTATTAAAGTGTTGGAAGAGCTTTGGGTATAACCAGATCTCCAAGAATACCATCACAACTGACCCGCCAGGAAGACAGTATCTTTGTCAAAATTGGGAAGGTAGGGAATCAGAACACACTATAATGGCTACAGCCCATGTGCTAGGAAACTGCTACCACCAAGACAACTGACCAAGCACGAAGCTATCAACTAGGCACTGGAACACTGCTGCAGAAAAGCTCCACAACTTCAACAGAAATCAGCTAAGAGCATCAGGACTATGTAGCCTCTGTCTCAGCTCTAAATCTTCTAAATCTTGAGTAGTACATGGAATTTCTGGAACCTAGTTTGCATCCAGAACTCTGGTTGCAAGGGAATCTTGGAAAAGAAGTTTTTAGCTGTCCAGGAAGACAAATAGAACAGAAAGTAGGAATGGGCACTAAGTGCCCATTGACCACAACCAACACACCATTCTCTTGCCTTCTGTTATGACACAATATTCTGGTTTTCTCCATAACCCTGTGATGCCTTATCTTCTACCTGTTTCTTACATGTTGCTGTTACTCAGGACTCGGACCTATCCTTTTCCCACTCTATATTCCCCTTCTGGGCAATTTCATGCACTCACTATGTAGGATTCCAAAATCATCATCTCCAGTCAGGTTTCTTTCACACATGGTACCCACATCTCCAGCTGCCTACTGGATCTCTGCCTAGATATGTCACAGGCATTTCAAGTTGAACATATCCAAAATTAAACTGATCGTGTCCTCCTTCCTCAGACCTGCTCTGTCTCCTGATGTCCCTATCTCAGTAAATGGCAAGATAAACTATCTCACTTCCCAAGCAAGACACCTAGGAGTCATCCTTGACTCCTCCTCTTTACCTTCCATATCTAATTAATCCCCAAGTGTTGAGAATTGTACATATTAAATATCTCTCACACCTACCCATTTCTACTATCATCTCCAACCCAAACTCCAGCAAGGGTGTCTCAACTGGTTTCCTTGTCTCCAGTCTTGCCTTTCTTCAACCTGTCCTCCAACTGTATTCAGCAAGCTTTGTCAAAATCATACATCAGATCTCTTAAAACCCTTGTAGCTCTCCATACCTTTAGGATAGAGTCCAGAGCCATTAATATGGCTTTCAAAGTCCCAAGGCTAATATACAGCTGGTGTTTAGCTGTACAACTAGTTATCCTGGCTTTTTTTTTTTTTTTTTTTTTTTTTTTGGCTGCCTTGTCTCTTCGTTGCTGCACACAGGCTTTCTCTAGATGCGGCAAGCGAGGGCTAGTCTTTGTTGAGGTGCACGGGCTTCTCATTGTGGTGGCTTCTCTTGTGGAGCATGGGCTCTAGGCACTCAGGCTTCAGTAGTTGCAGGACACAGGCTCAGTACTTGCAGTACGTGGGCCCTAGAGCACGCGGGCTTCTGTAGTTGTGGTGTGTGGGCTCAGTAGTTGTGGCGCACGGGCTTAGTTGCTCCACGGCATGTGGGATCTTCCTGGACCTTCCTGGACCTTCCTGGACACAGGGCTAGAACCTGTGTCCCTTGCATTGGCAGGTGGATTCTTAACCACTGCACTAAGGGAAGTCCCCTGGCTGTTTAAATATTGAAATTCTCCCATACTTTGAACCTATCTCCCCTACCTCTGCACTATCCATCAACTGAAGAGTTAATGCTGAATCTGTTCTAATTAGTTGATGCTTATGCCAGTCAGTACCCCACAAAGTACAGACTACTGGTCACTGCCATTGGCTTCCACCATAAGAGGGTTGATACAGGTCTGTGTCTTGGTGCTCCCTTCCCCTCAACCCCCAGTAGGTGTTGCTTAGGGATCATTCTGGTTTTCTTCAGCACACCAATCCAATATGCTTCCCAAGCTCCATTCCTTGTCCCAGTGAAGTCCTCTACCAGAGTGTTCCCAAGAACACTCCATGGTCAGGGGATGATGTTGGTCCAGGTGGACATGCTGGCACCCTAGGGCTCTCTGAGACTGTGGCCAACTACCACAGGCCAATGCTCCCTCAGAGTCACCCTCACCTGGCCACATGTGGGAACTTCAGCCTCTGTTGGACTTGAGTTCCCAGAGAATGGGATGAAAAGTGGGAGAGCAGATGGGTAGATGGTTAAAGGTTCCTACAGGTCACTGTTTGGCACCAGGCAGAGTTTCTTCAGGAATGATGAACACTCCTGAGAAAGATGGGCACCCATAGGGATGGTCTGGGGACTAGTGTGAAATTTATCTCTGTTAAATTCCTCTTTTATTTATTGGAAGAGCTTGGTTAAAACCCACCTGATGCCCACCTGTCTTAGGCATTTATGATATTAATTTTATTACTAAATATGGGAACTAAAGAGTGTATAGTGCCAGCTCTGTTCCACTCTAAATGTATATTAATTGAGGACTATGGATGTGATAATCTCCATTTTCTGGACGAGAAAACTGAAGTACAGAGAGGTTATCTAAAACCTAAGTGGCTGAGCCAGGATTTCAACTTATGGTTCAGTATTTATCTACCAACTAGAGTCTCTCATCTAGTCTGAAGGATTAGGTGAGACCAAAGTATGTCACTCCAGTAGACAATTTTCATAATTAAGTCAATATAGAGATATTGAATAGATAAAAATCTAAAACAGTATTATATGAGCTAAGAAATTTTGTCAACATAATTGCTGTTGATTCTACAAATGCCGAGAGAAAATTTAGTGTCTTGAAAAATATCACTGAAGTTAAGTGAATTCTCCTCTTACTGAGTCTACAGGTTACTTAATGTCCCGCAATTTAATGGGAAATTCTTTGGGAAAGTTTTATCTTGACTCAGGGGGCATCATTTATCTAGGGGCAGGTACACCAATCACAAAAATTACATCTTTGAACAATTTGTACTGTTACTTAAGTCTCTTAGTAAGCAAGAGAATAATATCTATAGTTTCTCATATTTAGAGAATAAAATAGGATATATTTTTTAAATGGAATATATTTTATAAATGGGGTACATTTAAAAAATTAGAGTTATATAATTATTGACTAATTTATATTCATGTCTCAGTTGTTAAATGTTTTTATCTTACTCCTATAAGGCCTGTACATTCTAGCCCCTGCCTTCTTTTATAATTCTTCCCCTCACTCTGTGCTCCAGCAATTCTGGAATCTTCAGTTCCTTGGAGTCCTCCCCTCTTCTTAGAACCTTCTTCTCCTGACAGTCTCAATTCTGAGCAACAGCTTAAGAATCATTTCCTCTGGGAGCTCTTCCCTGCCCTCTGTGGTCCCCTGGTTATACATTAGCAGAACCGGCTAGAATTCCCCTGGCAAAACCTCTTCAGCTGTTATGGTGATCACTTATCCTGGCCTGTCCTTCTTGCCAGGCTACAAGCCCAGTGAGGGCAGGGCTGCCTGCTGCATCTCCAAGGTCTACCAGATGGCCCTAAACATCATAGCTACTCAACAGCTATTTGTTGAATGAATGAACATCTGTATGTGGTCCCTCAAAGCACTTTGCATTTACCTTTAAAGTAACAGATGATATAGATGTTTATTTTTAAACTGACTACTGAAATTTTGCAGAAAGTTAAATTCAAAGTATTTTCTAAGGGGGTTAAAATTGGGATTGAGAGATTTCTGACTGCCAGGAGTCTTTCTCTAGGGCTGGTTGTTTAATTGACTGAGCAAGACCTCTCATTATTCTTAGATTTTCCTTTGTTGTCCAGGGTACCTCGACCCACAACTCACCACCTTCAGAACCTCCAAATGTAAGCCTGGGCATGCCCCTCATGTTGGTTTGACTTGGATGGCATTTTGACCACTAGACCTTTGTTTGCTGTGTGTGTGTGTGTTTTTAACGTGCAAATGTTATGTTTGGTTGATCTGTGGTTAAACACTTCTTGAAAGTCTCAGACCTCAGCTTCTTGATGATCTCATAAAATTTCCACAGACTGTGTGTCACTCACAACCTAAGTATCTGGAAGGAAACCCAACTTTAAAATGCAGTTCCCTGAAAGGTGATATGTCTGTTTTTCTAACATCTCCAAGTCACTGGAATGTGCATTGGCAATATTTCTAGACCAGATTTCTGGGGAACTGGCTCACTTGTCTAAGAGACACAGTTAATTTAAAGACACTAAAATCTCAACAAGCCTCTTGGCTACTCCATTGCAACTACACAGATGGCTGAGTTGGAGACTAGCATATATATTAGCTGAGACAAACAGGCATTTGTCCTGAAAGAAGAGTATTGTCCATTCTAAGAATGCCATTGACAAGATCATAAATGCTGTACGTGGTCAGACCATTGGTTGATAAAGCTCAACATTCCTTCCTTCATTCATTCACTCTTTCATTCAACATGTACTTTCTGCACAGGGGCTATGGGCCAGGCTCTGTGCTAAGCCCACATGAAGTAGACACAATATCTGTCCAGTTGGGTAAATAATTACAGTGCACTGTGGAGTTGTTCCACTGGTGGAAGAGTGACCAGCCTTGCCCTGGAGGAGTTGTGGGGACTTCCTAGAAGAGGCTCCACTTGAATTGGGTCTGGAAGTGGTAGTTTTCCAGTCTTAGAAGAGAGTGGCAGGGGAACCTCAAGGAAGTACGTGTGACTAAGGCATGGCATCGAGAAAGAGCACTCTCTGTTCTTAGGAACTTGGTGAGGCCAGAACACAGGGGCACCAGGAACATTTCTGTGGGAACACGGTGACTTGGTCTTCATTGGTTGACCTTCACAACATTTCTATCTAATATCCAGGAATTTATCTGACCTCTTCTTGGACCCATTTTTAATTTTCATCTTGAACACCTTATGGGGGTAACACGTTCCATTTATAGGCCACAGGTTGTTAAAGATGTATTTCCTTTTATTTGTCCTAAAATACTTCTCTGAATGATCACCAGCAGGGTCATTTTTTTCTCTTTTTATAATTGCAGCGTGTTGGTACTCCTACCTAATCTCCAGGAGTCACACAGATAAAGAATGGATTTGAAACGCACTGTTGAAATCCTGACTGGGGTAACTGGGGCCACCTAAAAGCCAAAATCAACCCTCCTCACCTTCCACATCACACCCACATAGGCTACATGTTGCTTTTTTTGTAACGTTTCCCCTCTTTGATGACCTCCCTTGATGTTAATGTTCTTTTATTTGTTTTGAAAATAAAACCAGAAAACCAATTTATTAATGGCAACAAGAACTAGATCTGCTGAGTGACTTATGGTAGCCAGAGCAGGATATTCTCCCTGTGCAGCTGGGAGGAATCTGAGCCTGGGCTGGTGGTTGGAAGGATCTAGATGCTGAATGGCACCAGGTGCTCTTAGCCTCCACAATAAAGACTCACCTGGGCTAGACTGGCCAAGTCTGAGGCCTGGGATGGGCCCTCCCAAGGTGAGACTCTGGAGAGCCACCTGCTTCTGATACCATAAGGATAAAAATGTTCCCGGAAGGGAAAAGTCCTTATAAATGGAATAAAAGATGGCTTTGTGAACAATGTTCCTCCATAACCCAGCACCCTTTGGGATGCTGTCCTGAAACAGGATGCTATTATCTGGAGCCGTTCTGGAATTTTAAAAGGAGGGGACAGAATTCTAGTCTTGAACAATCCCTGGAGTAAATTGTTAGCTCCTTGTGTGTGACTTTTTCTCCTCCTACTGAGAAAACCAAACTTGTACAGTTCTGCCCTGGGCCCTTTCCCCTTGGTTTCTTCTTGCTTTTTGGCTCAACTTACTTCAGCCTTCTCACCCTCCCTGTGTAATGTCACCCACTCTCACAGCAGCCAGTAGAACTGAGGGGCTGGATAAGGAGCACAATGCCAGTCTGAAACTAAGTGAAGGAGAGAGGGGAGGAAGGGCTGGTAGAAGCATCTCGAGCCACCAGCAATCTAAGGAAGTTTGACAAGCCTGCGGGGGTGTCCTCGAGCCAAACTGCCATCAGAAGCATCCTGGCCTCCAAGGAACAGGCTGCCTTAACATCCCTGCCATGTTCAGTCACTGGCCGGAAGTGCGTGTGGTAAGCATGGCCTTGGTGCATGGTGATAGATTTCAGAGTGCAGCAGCTGGGCCTTGGGCAGTTAAGTTCCCTGAACTTGGAGGTCTGTGAGACTCATGCTTATGGCTGCCATACTTGGAGTCTTCCTCACCTCATCCCCACCCACCCAGCTTCTACCACCCTTCAGATCTTAGTTGAAACATCACTTCCTCAGGGAAGTCATCTCAAACCCTTGGATTGACCAGGCTTCCTTGCTCTCTGCTCCCACAACACATACATTTTCTATAAGTTCCTGTTTAATTACCTGACTCCCCAGATGCACTCTGAACTCAGAAGGGCTGGAACTGTGTCTATATTGTTCCCCACTGAATCCACACTACATGCAACACCTGGCCCCTGGAAGACAATAAGTGTTTGTTGAATGAACGAATGACTAGTTGCTGATGCAGCTGAGATAGCTCAAATTGTGTGACAATCTTCGTTTCAGGGAATATGCTTATGAAATTGCTCGTTCTAGATAAAAGCTTCACACTTATGTGGTATTTTCAATTTTCAGGCTGAGCTTTCAGAACAACTTAAGAAACCCCTTGAGGGAAACATTTCAAGTTAGAGCAATGCTCCTGAGTCATGGTGGCTATTTCCCAATTCCATCTTGGAGTAGAGTCTGGGGCAAAAAGAGATGGAGACAACAGGTTTCAGGAGAAATCTAAATGCTCATACTGATTTGATCACTAACAGGATCTTAAATTTCTCCTCTGGAAAACTGTGTTCATACTTCTTTTCCTTCTTGGGTTAGTAAGAGCCCTAAAACACATAATAGATGTAAGAATGTGTTGGCTAGTTCTGATGCCAGCCCAACCTGGATTGTATTACTACTGCTATTCTTTATGGACTATAGGTCAGGGTGTGAGGGGAGTATGGAGGTGAGTGAGTGAAGGGGAGGGAAGATGTAGATCAGGACATCAAGACTCCCCAAAATATTTGGGGGAGAAGTTGTGCCTTGGAAAATAGCACAGGGGTTCAGAGAAGACAGTTTCCTGAAAGGACACCAGACCTGTCTGAAACATAAGGAGGGATGTATAAGCCATGGAGACCCATTCACATGACTGTGCATTGGGTGTAAAAATAGGACCCTGAGGTTGCCAGACTCTGAAATGATGGCCTTAGTTCTAACTAATACTCTTAACTGGGAAAAATGTGGGCAGTTCCGTGGTATGAAGCAGCACTTCCTGACAAAGAAGTCTGTGGATCCATTTAAGATGTTCCAAACAGTGTCCCTCAAGATGTCTAAAATGCCTCAGCCAAGTTGGCCAGAGCCTTAGGAAACATTACATGCTGCTGAGAACCATGTGGGTTGGCAGAAGCTGCTCTGTGCACAGACCAGTTCATCCTCAGCCCACCAGGGACGAGCCGCTGGGGCCGCTCCCTGCTCCCAGAGCACCCAGTGGAAGCAGCTAGGGATACGAGCCCCTTCCTGGTTGTTTCTGAAGTTGCATGGCATGCTTGGAATGAATACTGGCATCAGAGAACCCAGAGGTCTGGGTTCAAGCCTTGAGGTCACCAAATCAGCTCTGGGACCTTGGGCTATCTCCTTAATGATGACTTTTTCATCTATAAAATGGAGCTATAGTAGCAGCCTTCCTCACAGATTTGGTATAAGAATTTCATACAATGTATGTCAAGTATCTGGCACACAGTAAATATTCAGTAAATGAGAATTATTCTTATTTAACTTAGGAGTGGAAAACAGACATGATTTGGACACTGGTTTTGCTACTTACTAGCTGTGTGATCTTGGGCAGGTTACTTAACCTATTTGAACCTCGTTATTTTACTTATTTGTAAATTGGGAAAATACTACTTAACCTGCCGTGGTGTTGTAGGAATTAGAGTTAACTTAAGAAAGGTGCCTAACTAAGTACCTGGCACATAGTAGTAGTACTCAATAAAAGTTATCTGTTAGGATTATTTGTAGATCAAAGAAAGAATAAAAATTCTTGATTTGGTTTGTACAGAGCAAGTATGTGTAAGGATAACAAGCCAATTTGAATTATTCTGTGGGAAATAAATTGTCTTCTAAGACAGGCTGCCTTATTTCCCCAGGTTAGACCGGTTCTGAACCTGTGGGCAACAGAGGCAGAGGCTGGGGACTGGCCCCAGGGCCTGGAACGGTCAGACCCCAGCCCCCTCCTATGAGGGCCTCCTTCATCTGTCCATTTCCCAGGAAACATTTTCGCCTCCATCCTCAAGTGTCCTGAGGAGAGGTGGAGCATTAGGTCACCATTACTTATACTGCCACAGAATTTTCAGACCATGAGACTCCTATCTCTCCCCAGGCTGGGCTGGCCTGTCCCCAAGAAGGAAGGAAGCCAGGAGGTGGATGAGGTTACAAAACCATTTAATATCTGTTCTGTTTTTAATTGATTTCACAGTGCAGGAAGAAAAATCGGAATCCTTCCTACATTACTTTTCAACGCAGGAGTCCTCCTCTGTTAGGAAACCCATCTGGGGAAGAATTGGAGTTGGTCTTGGTGTGGTCAGTGTTCCTCCCTGCAGCCTGCAAGCCCAGGCAGCGCCAGCCCTGCCCCCATCAGTGGGTCCCCTGTGCGCCACCCCCTTTACACACTGGTTTGGAGAGAGGGGGAGCCCTGCCTCTGCCCTGGGCTCCAAAAGGGCCCAACTCTTTTCCACTTAGTGTAGTCTCCCTGTCAGCTGGGGTCCCCCAGACCCTTATATCCAGGTACCACAGGCTCTGTGGAGGCCCAAGTCCTCCTGGGATTTTCATGGATTCCTGGTGGGATGCAGGGGTGACTAACTTTTTACAATTATCTTTGGCCTCACAAATTTTTTGCACCTTGTGGCAAGAAAGTTACCCCGCCCCCAGCACCCCTGCAAATGGTGTGTGATGTGTTCTTTGTCAGGATTTGATGGTTTTAAGGAGTGGTCACATAATGAGCTACAGAGAAATCAGTGAACACATGCATGTTTCAGGCTTCCGTTCTTATAAGGCTGTTCAGCCATCCAGCCATGCATGTGGGAGGATGGAGGTACATCTGCATTTATTAACTATTTTTTAATATAAACTCTGCCTTTATGGAGGGAAACTGGGTGACTGAAGAACAAGGAGGTGGGAGATTTTGCATATCTTTTTAACTTTTTAAATTTTGTACCATTTATATGTACAACTATTATGTGCCTACATGCATGCACACACACACACACACTCACACACCCATCCTACATCCCTCATTCTTTCTCCCTATGCCATCTAAAATGCTCTAGCCCCTTCTCTCTACAGAGCTAATCCTTCAAGGGCTGATTTCAGAAAGTCTTTTTTTCCCAACTACTCAAGTCCTCAGTAGTCCCTTTCACCCTCTCTGAACCCTGAATTTCCAGTCAGTCTTGCTAAGGTTGGGACCTACTGCACAAACCAACTCATAATGTAAGAGTGTAACATAGTGTCAGTTTCCTGAGAGCTGCGCTTGTCTCTAGTCAATTCCTTAAATGTAGAGACCAGCCACAGCTTAGTTTCTCTGGATCTCTCACAGCACATAGCTGAACAAATGAATTAGAGGCAAAGGCAAAACTAGACAATTCTGAAGGAAAAGGGCATGGCTAAAACAAAATGCCCTTTGGAACCTCTATCACGTACCTGGTATTAGCTCTTACTGCTCCCAGAACCAGTGGGAATCATGGAAGTGAGAAGCTGCTGTCACTGGACCCATTACCTGTCTCTGTTCCATCACAATGAGAACAGTTGGGTCTTTTCAAGGGGATGTGTTTTGGATGAACATCTCCATATAGGAACATACATGCTTATACAACATATACCTCAGCAGGTAGTCATCTTTTTGCTGATGGAGGGTCTTGCCTCGATGTTGATGGCTGCTGACTGATCACAGTGCTAGTTGCTGAAGGTTGGGATGGCTGTGGCCATTTCTTAAAATAAGACAACAGTGAAGTTTGCTACACTGATCAACTCTTTCTTCCATGAATGATTTCTCTGTAGCATGCAATGCTGTGTGATAGCATTTTACCTACAGTAGAGCTTTTTCAAAATTGGAGTCAGTCTTTTCAAACCCTGCCACTGCTTTATCAACTAAGTTTATGTAATATTCTAAATCCTTTGTTGTCATTTCAACTATCTTCACAACATCTTCACCAGGAGTAGATTTCATCTCAAGAAACTACTTTCTTTTCTTATCCATTAGAAGCAAGTCCTCATTCATCAATTCAATTTTTATCATGAGATTGCAGCAATTCAGTCACATCTTCAGGCTCCACATCTAATTCTAACTCTCTTGATATTTCCACCACATCTACATTGACTTTCTTCACTGAAGTCTTGAATCCCTCAAAGTCATCCATGAGGCTGGAATCAACTTCTTCCAAACTCTTAATGTTGATATTTTGAGATTTTCCCATGAATCACAAATGTTCTTAATGACATCTAGAGAGGTGAATCCTTTCCAGAAGGTTTTCAATTTACCCTTCCCAGATCCATCAGAGGAATCACTACCTATGGCAATGATAGTCTTGCAAAATATAATTCTTAAATAATAAGACTTGAAAGTTGAAATGACTCCTTGATCCGTGGGCTACAGAATGGCTGTTGTTAGCAGGCATGAAAAAAACATTAAACTCATTGTCTCCATCACAGCTCTTGGGTGACCAGGTGCATTGTCAACAAGTAGTAATATTTTGAAAGGAATCTTTTCTTTTTCAGAGCAATAGTTCTCAACAGGGGGCTTAAAATATTCAGTAAACCATGTTGTTAACAGATGTGCTGTCATCCAGGCTTTGTTGTTCCATTTATAGAGCACAGGCAGAGTAGATTTAGCATAATTCTTAAGGGCCCTAAGATTTTCAGAATGGTAAATGAACATTGGCTTCAACTTCAAGTCACCAGGTAAGGGCTTACCTGGTGGTGCAGTGGTTAAGAATCTGCCTGCTGTTGCAGGGGACACAGTTTTAAGCACTGGTCTGGGAAGATCCCACATGCCATGGAGCAACTAAGCCCATGTGCCACAACTACTGAGCCTGTGTTCTCAAGCCCACGAGCCACAACTACTGAGCCCACATGTCACAACTAATGAAGCCCGCACACCTAGAGCCCGTACTCTGCAACAAGAGAAGCCACTGCAATAAGAAGTCTGTGCACCACAACGAAGAGTAGCCCCAGCTCACCATAACTAGGGAAAGCCCATACGCAGCAACGAAGACCAATGCAGACAAAAATAAATAAATAAATTAATTAATTTAATAAAAATAAAAAGGTCACCAGGTGCACTAACCCCGAGCAAGAGAGTCAGGCTGTCCTCTGATGCTTTGAAGCCAGACATTGACTTCTCCTCTCTAGCTATGAAAGTCCTAGATGGCATCTTCCAATAGAAGGCTACTTTGCCTACACTGAAAATTTGTTTAGTGTTGCCACATTCATTAATTATCTTAGCTAGATCTTCTGGATAACTTGCTGCAGCTTCTACATCAGCATTTGCTGCTTCACCTTGCACTTTGTTGTTAATGGAGATGCCTTCTTTCCTTTAACCTCTGCTAGCTTCAAACGTTTCTTCTGCAGCTTCCTCACCTCCCTCAGCTTTCATAGAATTGAAGAGAGCTGGGGCCTTAAGCTTTGGCTTAAGGGAACGTTGTGGCTGGTTTGATCTTCTTTCCAGATCAAGGAAACTTTCTCCTTATCAGAAATAAGGTTGTTTCATTTTCTTATTTTTCATGTATTTACTGGAGTAGTAATTTAATATCCCTCGGGAACTTTTCCCCTTTGTATTCACAACGTGGCTGTTTGGTGCAAGAAGCCTAGCTTTCCCCCTATCTTTGCTTTCAACATGCCTTCCTCACTAAGTTTAATGATTTCTAGCTCTGGTTTAAAGTGAGAGATGATTGTGCAAGACTCTTACTTTCACTTGAAATCTTAGAAGCCATTATAGGGTTATTAACTGGCCTAATTTCAATATTATTGTGTCTCAGGGAATAGGGAGGCCTCAGGAGAGATGGGGGAAGGCTGGTTGGTGGAGCAGTCAGAGCACACACATTTTGATTACTTTTGCTGTCTTATTTCTCCAAAGAAGACATACAGATGGACAACAGGCACATGAAAAGATGCTCAACATGGCTAATTATTAGAGAAAGGCAAATCAAAACTATAATGAGGTAACATCTCACACCAGTCAGAATGGCCATCATTAAAAGTCTATAAATACCAAATGCTAGAGAGGGTGTGGAGAAAAGGGAACCTTCCTACACTGTTGGTGGGAATGTGCATTGGTGCAGCCACTGTGGAAAACAGTATGGAAGTTCCTCAGAAAACTAAAAATAGAATTACTTATATGACCCAGCAATCCCACTCCTGGGCATATATCTGGACAAAACTATAATTCAAAAGAACACATGCAACTCTATGTTTATAGCAGCACTATTCACAATAGCCAAGACATGGAAACAATCTAAATGTCCATCAACAGATGAATGGATAAAAAAGGTGTGGTCCATATATTATATAGTGGAATACTACTCAGCCATAAAAAGAATGAAATAATACCATTTGCAGCAACATAGATGGGCCTCAAGATTTTTATACTAAGTAAAGTAAGCCAGACAAAGACAAATACCATATGGTATCACTTATATGTGGAATCAAAAATATGACACAAATGAACTTATCTATGAAACAGAAACAGAATCATGGACATAGAGCACAGACAGGTGGTTGCCAAGGGGTAGGAGGTTGGGGGATGGATGGAGTGGGAGATTGGGGTTAGCAGATGTAAGCTTTTATATATAGAATGGGTAAATAACAAGGTCCTACTGTATAGCACAGAGAACTATATTCAATATCTTATGATAAACCATAATGGAAAAGAATATTTTAAAAATGTATATATGTGTGTGTATGTGTGTATAACTGAATCACTTTTTTGTACAGCAGTAATTAACACAACATTGTAAATCAACTATGTATCAATTTTTTTTTAAAGTTTGCTACCTTCTCTAGGTGTAGTTTGTGGCACCTCAAAATAATCGTAATATCAAAGATCACTGATCACAGATCACCTTAACAAATGTAATAATAATAAAAAGTTGGAAATATTGTGAGAATTACTAAAATGTGACACAGAGAAAAACGTTGTTGGAAAAATGGCACTGACGACTTCATCGATGCAGGGTTACCACAAACCTTCAGTTTGTAAAAAACACAGTTATCTGCGAAGCACAATAAAGTGAAGTGCAATAAAATGAGCTATGTCTGTATAGACTATGTTTTTCCCTATAAATACATACTATGTATAAAAAACTCATAAAGTTTAATTCACAAATTAAGCACAGTAAGAGAATTTCTGAATTGTCAGCATCACTCCACTTGTCCTTCGAGACCATTATTAAGTAAAATAAGGGTGACTTGAACGCAAGCAATATCGCGACAGTTAATCCCATAACCCAGATGGACGTTAAGTGACTAATGGCAGGATATGCTGGACTTCCCAGGCTGGATGGAGTGGGATGGCACAGAATTTTGTCATGCTACATAGAATGGCCCACAATTTAAAACTCAAGAACTATTTCTGGAATTTTCCATTTCATATTTTTGGACAAGTTGACCATAGGTAACTGCAACAGGGGTAAGTGGGGACTACTGTACTCCTCGCTTTTGAAAATGGAACCCAAACAGAAGAATGCCTCCCTCCTACACTGACCCCCACTCCCCAGGAGGGACTGGGAGGGGTAAGGAGGTCCCACCACCCAAAGCCCTAGAGGCTCTTCCAGTGCTCCTTCCCCTCCCCTGTTTAGCATGAATGGTGATGACTCTCAGCTGGTGCTCCCGCATGGAGCAGCCAATCCCAGGAAGCTCCAACCCAACTGACCCAGGCCCGCGGGCCCTGCCACGGTCCCTCCGGGGCAGTCACATTTCCATAAAACTCCAGGCACAGAAGGCAAAAGGCTTCATCCTCCCTGCCTCAGGCCTTCCAGAAATGCCTCTCCCAGGGACCAAGACTCCACTGCCTGCTGCGATGCAGCTAAATGCCAGAATTAGCCAGACTCCTCTCCCACCATCACCTTCCACAGCCCCTTCATCTCTAAAGCCTGAAACTCGGACGTCTGCTTTGGGAGCCCAAAATAAAGTCTCATTTCCTTTCAAGTTCAAACTGCATCTGCCTGGGATTAGCAGAACAGCTAGTCTGCCACGTGGTGTCTCCCTCCATTTCTGGAAATCCCTGAAGGATGCAGCCCGGTAAGTGTTTATCTCTCCATCTGCCACTTGTGGTGCCACCATGGCAGTCTGAGCCCCCGGTTCACCTCATGCCCTCTTGTAACTCATTTCTCCAGGATGAGCTCTTTTACATGCATAGACTCACTGCAAGTAGGTGTAGGACACCTCCCCCACCCCCTCACCCCACCTTGATCCCACACAATTTAACTCCCCAGTCTAGGACAGAAGTGTTTCCTGAATATTTGGGAGCTAATAAAAGTGGATAACTGTGTTCTTCCTGGAGCTCACAGGCTCAAAAACTCCAACCTCTAGGCCATGTATAGCTCCCAACAGGCTCTCCTACCCTCAAGAATCTTTAGATCAACACTGATTCTAGATCCCCTAAGACCCCTTTCCAGAGAGCAGGGGGCATTGTCCCCTTCTCCTGGACTATGGCCGGCTCATACTGCACCAGCACAACTGGCCCTGGGAACCTCCATTTCCTTCAAGAGAAGCCCCATCTCTGATTCCCCAGGGCCCAGATAAGACAGCTGCACTACTCAACCTTGCATTGCCTGTGTTATACTAATTTAAACACCATGTGGAGTATGATACACAGTATAATGGCCACGTCCCTCTACCAAAGATATACACATTTTAATCCCCAGAACCTGTGAATACTGCTGGTTACTTGGCAAAAGGGAATTAAGGTTTCAGATAGAACTGTTTGCCAATCAGCTGACCTTGAGATAGGGCGATTACTGAAGTGCTGGCCTGGACGCTGGAGGAAGGGGCCATGAGCCAAGGAATGTGGGTGGCCTTGGAAGCAGAGTAAAAAGCTCTACAGCCTCCAGAAAGGAACACAGCCCTGCCAGCACCTTGATTTTAGCCATGTGAGAACCATGTCAGATTCTGACTTAGAATACTATAAAGTCATATAAATTTGTGTTGTTTTAAGCTGCTAAGTTTGTGGTAGTTTATTATGGCAGCAACTAAGAAACCAATACATGGAGGATACCAAGAATTCAGTCTAAATTCTAACTTCAGGAAAAACTGTTCTAACTCTTCACCACTTAGCATCTAAATCTTCAGCTGTCATACTCAGATTCATGATGTCTTCACCATTTGCTTCAAGAATAACTTGCTTTACTTTGGTGTAAATAGACAGTTTATCCTGGTGACTTCCTTGAAAACAAGAGAATCTGTTCCAAAGTTTTAAGAGCTCATCTCCAGAAACCCAAATGGCAGTTCTCTTTTACAGCAATCCTAAAATGGCATTTCCCTTACTAAAATATAACATACTTTAAGTTCTTCTTCTCTCGGAATCCTGATACGTAAATCACAGGTATCTCTCTAAGTCGTCTTCCCTCCATTTCAATTGATATTAGTGAGGTTCAAGGCCAGCTCTATCACTTGCTTGAAACACTGTGAAGGCCTCACTCCGCCCCCATTCTATTACTCAACACTACAGTGGAGGGATCTTTCTAGAATCTGATCATCCTCCTGTTGATAAACATTCCATGGCTCCCCATTGCTCTCAGGAGACCACACATGGCTTCCAAGCACATGATCAGCCCCTGCCCATGTTTCTGGCCTCATTTCCAGCGCATGTAGAACCAGCACCAGGGTGGTTCTATCAAATGTGTAGTCACAGAGCACTGAGCGTCAACCTATGGAATGGACTGTGCAAAGCAGATCCCCACACTTTCATGGCATCAAGCTTGTACGACACAGCTATGGCTATGATGGTTTGAATTGTGTCTTCCCCAAACTCATGTCTTAAAGTTCCAGCTTCCAGGACCTCAGAATGTAACCTTAGTTGGAAGTAGGGTGTTTGCAGCTGTAATCTGTTAAAATGAGGTTATACTGCAGAAGGTGGGCCCCTGTTCCAACATGACTGGGAATTCTTACAAAAAGGGGCAAGTGGACATAAGCACACATGCAGGAAGTGTGCCACGTGAAGACTGGAGGTACGTGGCCAGGAGCCAAGGAACCACCAGCAGCTAGGAGAGAGGTCTGGAGCAGATTCTTCCCTGGCACCTTCTGAGGGAGCATGGCCCCAATGACACCTTGATTTTGGAATTCTAACCAATTGAACTGTGAGGCAATAAACTTCAGTTGTTCTAAGCCACCTAAGTAGTGGTATTTTATTACAACAGTCCTAGGAAGCTAATATAGTGGTCCCACTGGCTCCTCAGCTTCAGACTTCTCCAGCATTTGCCAGCAGTGCCCATGGCTCTCTGTGTGGAAATGTGGACACACAGTAGGGCTGTGAAGTAGTGAAGGTCACATTTTCAAAGATCCACAAAACTCATTACTACAAAAACTGAGAGGCCCCTGCCCTTTGCTCTCTCACTGCTCAACTTCATGGAAACCAGTGGCTAAGAAGAATTCATTAAAGGAGAGCATTAGTCAGTTTGCCTGCAGTGGGTTGGTTTTGTTCTCTTCCTCCTTAGAGATAATGAGGAGTGGAGAATAATTAAATATTCTCAAAACATCAAATGTTCCAGTGCGATCAAAGCATGGCTTTCACCTCTTACCTTTGTTCCTGTTTCTTACTTCCACACGGTTTACTCTAATCCTTGTGTTCTCTTATCTTTTTAATACATTCATTCATTCATTCATTCATTTATTTATGGCTGCACTGGGTCTTTGTTCCTGTGCGCTGGCTTTCTCTAGTTGCAGTGAGCGGGGGCTACTCTTCGTTGCGGTGCACGGTTTTCTCATTTTTGTGGCTTCTCTTGTTGCAGAGCACGGGCTCTAGGCGTGCGGGCTTCAGTAGTTGTGGCATGCAGGCTCAGTAGTTGTGGCTCACGGGGTCTAGAGTACAGGCTCAGCAGTTGTGGCACATGGGCTTAGTTGCTCCGCGGCATGTGGGATCTTCCCAGACCAGGTATCGAACCCCCATCCCCTACATTGGCAGGCAGATTCTTAACCAATGTGCCACCAGGGAAGTCCCCCTTGTGTTCTCTTAATTAAAACCAAAATGAACTTGACTTTTTAGTCCCAGTTAATAAGAGGTGAAGCCAGCCTGTTATGTCTGGGCTCCAGAAACTGCTCCGAACATGATGAATCTGCAAGAAAAGACTGTGCCGGGGAAGAGCAAACACAGAAAGTCACCGCCCCTTCCTGGCAGGACTACTGTCTTCTGTGTGGGATCCAGGAGGCTGATTCTCAGGTAGGTCCCACCATCTCTGGGAAGGAGACTAACTGGACACAAGGGCCCTACTTGGAGTGGGTGAGGCTGGAACAAGGGGCCAGAAAGTAGGTTGGGGACTCACGTCAGATTTGCTCCTAATCTCTAGGTGGATAAATGTCCATAGGCAAGGGTGAGGAGGTGAAGGCCAGGCTTGAGGAGAAGGAGGAGAGGGAGAAAGGAGAAAAAGAAAGCAGAAGGAAGGACTAAAAGGAGGGAGGGAGAGACTGAAAAGAAAATGGTTTCAGGGCTGATGGAGGGAGAGAGCCTGTGTCCTGTGGTCAGGCCCAGAGACTGTCTGTATGATACCTGGCCTTGTCCTTGTCAACTTGGCCCACCAGAAGTGAGCTTGTGCCCCAGGCAAGACTGCCTTCCCACATAGGAGGACCATGCAGTGCCATGTAAAGGGCTTCCATAAAGGCCAACCCACCCCCAAATGTCTTCCCCATAAACCTGACATTTGCCTCAGATTTCTTTGCCATTTGTCCCTGTGGATTAAATCTTTGTCTTGAAGCAAATAACTAAAGCTAAGACTTCTTGAATGTTTATATCCTCCAGGCACTGTTCTAAGTGTCGTACATGTATCAGCTGACTTCATCTGTAAAATAGCTTCCCAAGGTAGGTGCCATTCTCTCCACATTTCAGATGAGGAAACTGAGGCACAAACTAGTGGAGCAACTTACATAATGTCATCAAGCTGGTAAGTGGTAGAGCCAGGATTTGAACCCAGTCTGGCTCGTTCCAGAGTCCACATTCTTCCCATTGCACTATACTTATTCTCAAAATGAAAACCATCAGGAACTCTCCCACCATGTCTTTCAAAGCCATATGTTTCTCCTTAACTGGGTTTTTTAGGATGAGAGGTTGCTTTGAAGATAATTAATGAGAAACATTTGGAACCATGGCCTCTGAGCACCTCTCTGTAGTCCTCCAGCTGGGTTCACTAACAATTACTGTTCACAGCCTCGTGCCTTCCCCCACACACACCCCTGAGCTATGACTGGAAAGCAATAGACAGGCTCCAGAAATCATAAAACGCAGCCTCATTACCTCACAATATCATGTGTAAAGGCAGGTCATCAGGCTGGCAAAGCTGTTACATCAAGTACCATTACTTAATTTTTGGAAGCCAAATGACAACACTGGATGTTAGAAAAACAAGTCTTCTTGTCATTTGAGTTTACTGGCACTTTGCTCTCAAGAAAAATACAACCTAAGATTCTAAAGGCAGTGAGATTATGTAACAGTATTATTACCAATAACAACCATCACAAAAACAGTACTCTTAGGCAAATTTATCCATTAGAATGGAATGGTAGATCTGAAAATTGCCTGGTTTTACAGTTGAGAACACTGAGGCACAGAAGGTATACAGGTTTAAATGATTTACTGAAGGTCACATATAAGTCAGTAGTTTTTAATCCTAACAGTACATCAAAATCACCTACAGAAGCATCTAAACATGCAGCTACTTGGGAACCACTCCAGACTTGCTGAATCAGGACCTCAGGTGGGTGGCATCAAAGGGCAGCTGGACAGGTTTATTAGTGACAAGAACCAGGATCCAAGGGTCCTGACGCCCACACATTCTCTCCCCCACCCCCTGTTGTCTGCTTTCCCACTCTCATTATTACCAGGATATATAAAAGAGAAAGACATACACACAGGCAGCTCTGTTTCATACACATACACAAAACCTTTAAGCAACAGTTCCCTGTAATTGCACAGCACCTACCTCTATTTTGGTACTTATCATAGTGCATTAAAAGTATCCCCTGACCCTGTGCCATAGAGAGTGTTGTCTGACAAGGAAGTGTCTTCATTTTCTTAAGTTTTCTATATCCTGATAACAATATAAAGGAATAGAAATGAGGATATGTGGAAATCACTGAGTGTGTATGTGAATAGGAACAATTAGAATCTTTTACTTGATGGGGCCCAAGATATTCTGAGAATAAGTATGTGACAGGAAAGGACATGTGTCAGAATTACTTAAAAGACCATGAGGAAATCTTGGTCAGTGGCACAGATTGAACCAATGTGGGAAGTTTCTCATTATGCTCCAAGCCCATATAAATTTTGGGTAAAATATAACAACAAAATGTTATTGTTGTTGTCATCATTATTACTGTCATTTCATAGCCAAACTCAAAACTAAGCAAGGAAAATTCCCAGGTACCAGGAAGGAAGTAGAAACTCAAACTCATAAAGTTGAGCAGGGGCTAAAAGCAAACTGTCCACAGGGACGTGCGAAACAGGTGCTGGCAGAGAAGATGTGTGTTAACAGCCATGGGAACAGAATGAGGCTTCAGGCCAGCAGGTGGTAAGAAGTAGAAACTGACCTCTTTGAATAAAGCTAAAAGCCAGAAAGAGATGTTCCTTCCATGAAATAAGGACTAGAAGATTCTGCCCACTGGTCTAAGGAACAGCAGGAAGCTGACCATCTGCCCAACATTGTGGGTGGTGAAAGAGTAGACCTATAGAAATCAAACTTCCAAAATTGTACCATGTGTAGGTGTTAGTCAGAATTTCTCCAAACCATAACCAAAGGAAGTTATACTCAAAAAATAAACATAAAAAGTATCCAGTAATGAACTCTGCAAAGGCAAATGTGAACCAAGTGATACAGATGCCTGCACAATACAAGTTCACAGAGCTCTAACAGGAAACTTTACCTACTGAAGATGAATTCATGGTAAATATGTCTAATTCTAGGAAGAAAGGAACTATCTTGAAATATAGTCAACATATGAGATAGTTGGGAAAATCTGTACCCCAATAAACTACATATAATGGAATAATATGAAAAGATTTTTTAAATGAGTATGTCTAAAATATTCAAAAAGAGTAAAAGATACAAAGTAACATGAAAAAGACACGTTACTTTTTCATAATATCAAGGCATAACGAAAAAGTAACATGCAAACACAAGAAAGCAGCATTTTCTGATATTATTATATATACCTGAAAAATATAAGCAAATGAATGGGAAACAATAATGGGACACAGTAAGGTGGTTGGGACAAGGTTAATAGAGAAATCAATGATCTTCCTATATAAAAGCAATAGCCCCTTAGAACATAATAACAAAAGATCTCATTTATAATAAACACAATAACCAAAACATAAAATACCTAGAAATAAATATGAAATATTTAAGATCTATATGAAGAAAACTTTAAAATGCTACTGAGATATGCAAAAGATGACTTGATAAAATGTAAAGACAAACCTTACTCATGCATAGAAAAATGTGATATCAAAGAATGTTAAATATCCCTAAATTTAATCTCTTCTTGCTTATTTATTTTTCAGAAATAGAATTTGAAGAAATAATGGCCAAAATTTTTCCAAACATAGTGAAAACTATATACCCACAGGTCCAAGAAGATCTGCAAAATCCAAACAAGTTAAAGACAAACCACACAAAAATGCATCAAAATCAAATTGCTGGAAACAAGAAACAAAGATACAATTTTAAAGGCAGTAAGACTAAAATAAAGCAAAAGACATTACACATAGGAGAAAAAAATTTAAAATTCCATTAACTGGGCATTAAAAACAATGGAAGCAAAAAGAAAAGAAAATGACATCTTTAAAATGCTGAAAGAAAAAAAAACCCAAAACTATTAGTCTAGAGTTTATATTCAGCAAAACTATTGTTAAAAAGCAAAGGTAAAATAAAAACATTTTCAGGCAAACAAAAGCTAGGTGAATTCACTGCCAGCAGACTTTCACTAAAAGAAATGAAAGAGGACATTTTTCAAGCTGAAAGAAATAGCAGACAGAAATTTGCATCTATACAAAGGAATAAAGAAAAATGGTAAATATCTAATATAAAGTAATTAAATATAAAATACTTATTTCTAATTTTTAAACTTTTTTAAAAAGACATTTGGTTGTTTAAATCAAAAATAATTTATCATGGGATTTACAACATATGTAGAGGTAATATATATGACAAGGATAATACAAAGGCTGGAAGAGAGAAGTAGAAACATACAGATGCCATGTTATGTAATATGTGAAGACAGGTTGTGATAAGGTGGAGATAGATACTGTGAATTCTAGAATAACCACTATGAAAATAAGTTAACAAAAGAAAGAGCTATAGTCAATAAACCAATAGAGGAGGTAAAATAGAATATAAAAAACACTCAAAAAATTCAAAAGAGGATAGGACAAGACGAAAAGAAGGAACAGAGATCAATTGGGACAAATAGAAAACAAATAGCAGGTGGGGCTAATGGTGGACTCTGGGAGGGCTCATGCCAAGGAGTACTTCCAAGAATTTCTGCTGCCAATGTCCTTGACCTCATGGTGAGACATAGGAGACCCTCCAACACTAGCAGGTCACTAGAAGAATGCCAAGGAGAGGGCAGACAGCAGAAGCAAGAAGAACTACAATCCTGCAGCCTGTGGAACAAAAACCACATCCACAGAAAGATAGACAAGATGAAAAGGCAGAGGGCTATGTACCAGATGAGGGAACAAGATAAAACCACAGAAAAACAACTAAATGAAGTGGAGATAGGCAACCTTCCAGAAAAAGAATTCAGAATAATGATAGTGAAGATGATCCAGGACCTCGGAAAAAGAATGGAGGCAAAGTTTGAGAAGATGCAAGAAATGTTTAACAACGATCTAGAAGAATTAAAGAATAAACAAACAGAGATGAACAATACAATAACTGAAATGAAAAATAAACTAGAAGGAATCAACAGCAGAATAACTGAGGCAGAAGAACGAATAAGTGACCTGGAACACAGAATGGTGGAATTCACTGCTGCAGAACAGAATAAAGAAAAAAGAATGAAAAGAAATGAAGACAGCCTAAGAGACCTCTGGGACAACATTAAATGCAACAACATTCACATTATAGGGGTCCCAGAAGGAGAAGAGAGAGAGAAAGGACCCAAGAAAATATTTGAAGAGATTATAATCAAAAACTTCACTAACATGGGAAAGGAAATAGCCACCCAAGTCCAGGAAGCGCAGAGAGTCCCATACAGGATAAACCCAAGGAGAAACATGCCGAGACACAAAGTAGTCAAACTGGCAAAAATTTGTCTTGAAAGCAGCAAGGGAAAAACAACAAATAAGATGCAAGGGAATTCCCATAAGGTTAAGAGCTGATTTCTCAGCAGATAACCTACAAGCCAGAAGGACGTGGCATGACATATTTAAAGTGATTAAAGGGAAGAACCTACGACCAAGATTACTCTACCCAGCAAGGATCTCATTCAGATTCGATGGAGAAATCAAAAGCTTTACAGACAAACAAAAGCTAAGAGATTTCAGCACCATCCAAGCAGCTCTACAACAAATGCTACAGGAACTTCTCTAAGTGGGAAACACAGGAGAAGGAAAGGATCTACAAAAACAAACCCAGAATAATTAAGAAACTGGTCATAGGAACATACATATCGATAATTACCTTAAATGTGAATGGATTAAATGCTCCAACCAAAAGACACAGACTCGCTGAATGGATACAAAAACAAGACCCATGTATATGCTGTCTACAAGAGACCCACTTCAGACCTAGGGACACATACAGACTGAAACTGAGGGGATGGAAAAAGATATTCCATGCAAATGGAAATCAAAAGAAAGCTGGAATAGCAATACTCATATCAGAGAAAATAGACTTTAAAATAAAGAATGTTACAAGAGACAAGGAAAGACACTATATAATGATCAAGGGATCAATCCAAGAAGAAGATATAACAATTATTAATATTTATGCACGCAACATAGGAGCACCTCAATACATAAGGCAACTGCTAACAGCTATAAAACAGGAAATTGACAGTAACACAATAATAGTAGGGGACTTTAACACCTCACTTACACCAATGGAGAGATCATCCAAACAGAAAATTATTAAGGAAACGCAAGCTTTAAATGACACAATAGACCAGATAGATTTAAACGATATTTATAGGACATTCTGTCCAAAAACAGCAGATTACACTTTCTTCTCAAGTGGGCATGGAACATTCTCCAGAATTCATCACATCTTGGGTCACAAATCAAGACTCAGTAAATTTAAGAAAATTGAAATCAGATCAAGCATCTTTTCTGACCACAACACTAGGAGATTAGAAATAAATTGCAGGAAAAAGAACGTAAAAAACACAAACACATGGAGGCTAAATGATACGTTACTAAATAACCAAGAGATCACTGAGGAAATCAAAGAGGAAATCAAAAAATACCTAGAGACAAATGACAATGAAAACACGATGATCCAAAACCGATGGGATCCAGCAAAACCAGTTCTAACAGGAAAGTTTATAGCAATAAAATCCTACCTCAAGAAACAGCAAACATCTCAAATAAACAATCTAACTTTACACCTAAAAGAACTAGAGAAAGAAGAACAAACAAAACCCAAAATTAGTAGATGGAAAGAAATCATAAAGATCAGAGCAGAAATAAATGAAATAGAAACAAAGAAAATAGCAAAGATCAATGCAACTAAAAGCTGGTTCCTTGAGAAGATAAACAAAATTGATAAACCTTTAGCCAGACTCATCAAGAAAAAGAGGGAGAGGACTCAAGTCATTAAAATTAGAAATAAAAAATGAGAAATTACAACAGACACTGCAGATATACAAAGCATCCTAAGAGACTACTACAAGCAACTCCATGCATAAAATGGACAACCTGGAAGGAATGGACAAATTCTTAGAAAGGTATAACCTTCCAAGACTGAACCAGGAAGAAACAGAAAATATGAACAGACTTATCCCAAGTAATGAAATTGAAACTGTGATTAAAAATCTTCCAACAAACCAAAGTCCAGGACCAGATGGCTTCACAGGTGAATTCTATCAAACATTTAGAAAAGAGCTAACACCCATCCTTCTCAAACTCTTGCAAAAAATTGCAGAGGAAGGAACACTCCCAAACTCATTCTATGAGGCCACCATCACCCTGATACCCAAACCAGACAAAGATACTACGAAAAAAGAAAATTACAGACCAATAACACTGATGAATATAGATTCAAAAATCCTCAACAAAATACTAGCAAAAAGAAACCAACAACACATTAAAAGGATCAAACACCAAGATCAAGTGGGATTTATCCCAGGGATGCAAGTCTTCTTCAATATATGCAAATCAATCAATGTGATACACCATATTAACAAATTGAAGAATAAAAACCATACGATCATCTCAATAGATGCAGAAAAAGCTTTTGACAAAATTCAGCATCCATTTGTGATAAAAACTCTCCAGAAGTTGGGCATAGAGGGAACCTACCTCAACATAATAAAGGCCATATATGACAAACCCACAGCAAACATCATTCTCAATGGTGAAAAACTGAAAGCATTTCCTCTAAGATCAGGAATGAGACAAGGACGTCCACTCTCATCACTCTTATTCACATAGTTTTGGAAGTCTTAGGCACAGCAATCAGAGAAGAAAAAGAAATAAAAGGAATACCAACTGGAAAAGAAGAAGTAACACAGTCACTGTTTGCAGATGCCATGATACTATACATAGAGAATCCTAAAGATGCCACCAGAAAACTAGTAGAGCTAATCAATGAATTTGGTAAAGTTGATGGATACAAAATTAATGCACAGAAATCTCTTGCATTCATCTACACTAATGATGAAAAATCTAAAAGAGATATTAAGGAAACACTCCCATTTACCAGTGCAACAAAAAGAATAAAATACCTAGGAATAAACCTACCTAGGGAGACAAAACACCTGTATTCAGAAAACTATAAGACACTGATGAAAGAAGTTAAAGGTGACACCAAGAGAGATATACCATGTTCTTGGATTGGAAGAATCAATATTGTGAAAATGACTATACTACCCAAAGCAATCTACAGATTCAATGCAATCCCTATCAATTTACCAATGGCCTTTTTTACAGAATTAGAACAAAAAAATCTGAAAATTTGTATGGAGACACAAAAGACACCGAATAGCCAAAGCAGTCTTGAGGGGAAAAAACGGAGCTGGAGGAATCAGGCTCCCGGACTTGAGAATATACTATAGAGCTACAGTAATCAAGACAATATGGTACTGGCACAAAAACAGAAATATAGATCAATGGAATAGGATAGAAAGCCCAGAGATAAAGCCATGCACCTATGGTCAACTAATCTATGACAAAGGAAGCAAGGATATACAATGGAGAAAAGACAGTCTCTTCAATAAGTGGTGCTGGGAGAACTGCACAGCTACATGTAAAAGTATGAAATTAGAACACTCCCTAACACCATACACAAAACTAAACTCAAAATGGATTAGAGACCTAAATGTAAGACCAGACACTATAAAACTCTTAGAGGAAAACGTAGGAAGAACACTCTTTGACATAAATTCAGCAAGATCTTTTTTGATCTGCCTCCTAGAGTAATGGAAATAAAAACAAAAATAAACAAATGGCACCTAATGAAACTTCAAAGCTTTTGCAAAGCAAAGGAAACTACAAACAAGACGAAAAGACAACCCTCAGAATGGGAGAAAATAGTTGCAAACGAATCAACGGACAATGGATTAATCTCCAAAATATATAAACAGCTCATGAAGATCAATATTAAAAAAATAAACAACCCAATCCAAAAATGGGCAGAAGACCTAAATAGACATTTCTCCAAAGAAGACATACAGATGGCCAAGAAGCACATGAAAAGCTACTCAACATCACTAATTATTAGAGAAATGCAAATCAAAACTACAATGAGGTATCACCTCACACCAGTTAGAATGGGCATCGTCAGAAAATCTACAAACAACAAATGCTGGAGAAGGTTTGGAGAAAAGGGAACCGTCTTGCACTGTTGGTGGGAATGAAAATGGATACAGCCACTATGGAGAACAGTATAGAGTTTCATTAAAAAACTAAAAATAGAATTACCATATGACCCAGCAATCCCACTACTGGGCATATACACAGAGAAAACCATGATTCAAAAAGACACATCCACCCCAATGTTCATTGCAGCAGTATTTACAATAGCCAGGACACTGAAGCAACTTCATGCCCATTGATAGATGAATGGATAAAGAAGATGTGGTACCTATATATAATGGAGTATTACTCAGCCATAAAAAGAAACAAAATTGAGTTATTTGTAGTGAGGTGGATGGACCTAGAGTCTGTCATACAGAGTGAAGTAAATCAGAAAGAGAAAAACAAATACCGTATGCTAACACATATATATGGAATCTAAGAAAAAAAAAGGGTCATGATGAACCTATGGGCAAGACGGGAATAAAGGCACAGACCTACTAGAGAATGGACTTGAGGATATGGGGAGGAGGAAGGGTAAGCTGTGACAAAGCGAGAGAGTGGCATGGACATATATACACTACCAAACGTAAAATAGATAGCTAGTGGGAAGCAGCCGCATAGCACAGGGAGATGAGCTAGGTGGTTTGTGACCACCTAGAGGGGTGGGATAGGGAGTATGGGAGGGAGGGAGATGCAAGAGGGAAGAGATATGGGAACATATGTATATGTATAACTAATTCACTTTGTTATAAAGCAGAAATTAACACACCATTGTAAAGCAATTAAACTCCAATAAAGATGTTAAAAAAAAAGAAAGAGGGCTTCCCTGGTGGCGCAGCGGTTGAGAGTCCGCCTGCCGATGCAGGGGACACGGGCTTGTGCCCCGGTCTGGGAAGATCCCACGTGCCGTGGAGCGGCTGGGCCCGTGAGCCATGGCCGCTGAGCCTGCACATCCGGAGCCTGTGCTCCGCAATGGGAGAGGCCACAACAGTGAGAGGCCCGCGTACCACAAAAAAAAAAAAAAAAAGAAAAAGAAAAAAGAAAGAAAGCCCACCTTATTGTTTTCAACTTTTAAAATAATTTATCTATTTTATTTATTTATTTTTGGCTGCATTTGGGTCTTCGTTGCTGCGTGCGGGCTTTCTTTAGTTGTGGCAAGCCGGGGCTACTGTTCGTTGTGGTGTGTGGGCTTCTCACTGCGGTGGCTTCTCTTGTTGCGGAGCACAGGCTCTAGGCATGAGGTCTTCAGTAGTTGTGGCATGAGGGCTCAGTAGTTGTGGCCCTTGGGCTCGAGAGCACAGGCTCAGTATTTGTGGCACAAGGGCTTAGTTGCTCTGCGGCATGTGGTATCTTCCTGTACAAGGGCTCAATCCTCCATCCCCTGCATTGACAGGCGGATTCTTAACCACTGCACCATCAGGGAAGCCCCAAGAAAACCCACTTTAAATACAAACACTCAGAAAAGTTAAAGGCTGGGATGGGAAATGATATACTGGGATGGGAAAACAATCCTAAGGAAACTGGAATGGCTATATTTATATCAGATGAAACGGGTTTCAAGACAATGATTACTATCAAAGACAAGAGATATTCTGCAATAATAAAGTGGTCAAATCCTCAAGAAGACATAATCCTACATGTGTATACATCCAAAAACAGATCTTAAAAAAATACAAAAAGCAAAAACTAACAAAACTGCAACAAACTTCTAACACTTTTTTCAGTTATTGGTAGAAGTAAATAGAAAATCAGTAGAGATATAGATCAGAACCACACTTGGCCTAATTAACATTTACAGTTGACCCTTAAACATCATGGGTTTGAACTGCATGGGTCCACTTATACATGGATTTTTTTTTTCAGTAAATATCTACTACAAAATTAGTGCAGCCATTGTGGAAAATGGTATGGAGGTCTCTCAGAAAACTAAAAATAGAACTACAATATGACCTAGCAATTACACTCCTGGGTATATACCTGAATGAAACAAAAACACTAATTTGAAAAGTTACGTGCATCCCAATGTTCATAGCAGCATTACTTACAATTGCCAAGACATGGAAACAACCTAAGAGTCCATCAACAAATGAATAGATAAAGAAGCTGTGAGATACACACACACACACAGACAAACACACACACACAATGGAATACTACTCAGCCATAAAAAAGAACAAAATTTTGCCATTTGCACCAACATTCATGGACTTGGAGGGCATTATGCTAAGTGAAGTAAGTCAGAGAAAGATAAATACTGTATGATATCACTTACACGTGGAATCTAAAAAAAAATACAAACTAGTGACTATAATGTTAATGAAGCAGACTCATGGATACAGAGAACAAACTAGTGTTTTCTAGTGAGAAGTGGGGTGAGGGGCAATATAGGGGTGGGGGACTGGGAGGTACAAACTATTGGGTGTAAGATAGATTCAAGGGTATATTGTACAACATGGGGAACAGAACCAATATTTTGTAATAACTGTAAATGGAAGGTAAACTTTAAAAATTGTATTAAAAAAAAGAAAAAACCTACTACAGTCCTACACAATCCACAGTTAGTGGAATCCTCAGATGTGGAACAGGGGATAAAGAGGGCCAACTGTAAAGTTATCTGCAGATTTCTGACCACACGAGTGTTGGTGTCCCTCACCTCCATGTCGTTCAAGGGTCAGAACATCACACCCCAAAATAGCATAATAACATCTTTTCTTTTTTGCTATTTCATGCTGGTGATTTTTCTTTTTTAAAATGTAAGCCACTAATTTTTTAAGAAAAAATTTTAAACTAAAAGTTGCATATTATTATTACACAAACTGAAACATAAGTGACTCTTAGCAAGTATATTCATGCTTACATAAACTCAAATATTTATACATTTAAAACAATTTCCATTCAACAGATGAAATTTCTGAAACACATAAAAGCATTAATACTTTCTATAAAACTACAATTAAAACATCAATTTGCTACAAGCATATAAAACATCAAGTGCTTTCTTGGACTTTCAAGTCACCTCTTTAAAACGAGATCTTGCTTGCATATATAGTCTTTCTCCAATAATCAGTGTGAACTTTTTTCCCCCCAGGAGGTTTATTTTCCAGGTACATTATAAGCTCAAGAAAACAGACACAACAACTATGCAATGTAATTATGTCATAACAACTTAATTGCACATAATGCTTTAAAGTAGGTTTGGATGAAGTTCTCAAACTCTTTGGTATAGGTTCTTCAGGGACTCCTATTAGAAAAAGCAGGAATTATAAGTCCTTTCAATCCACATTTTGCTTTAAAATGGACAAGTCTTTGGTTAAAGTTCTATGTTTTGGGCATTTATTATTAATTAAAATGGTCTCCAAACCAATAAATGGGGCTGATGTATTATTAGTTCACAAGGCTTCATTTAACTTGTTCCTGATGCAGTGGGAGGCTATAGATATTCATTTATTATAACATGTCATTGATAGTTTCAATCTTTCACTTTTAAGCAGAGAAATCAATAGGTTTAGTCAGTATTTCTCTGTTCATTTTCTGTTATAATCTAAACGAAACAGTAATTTGCAGTAACTATTGATACTGTTCCACAGTATATGTGATTATGATTGGAAAGATGTATAGAATTAAATTTAGGGTTACTCAGACTAAGTCAATATTAGACTGTTCAGTAATTCTGCATTAACTATAGTAGGTTGTCAGGTAATGCTTATTTAAAAACCCCAAACCATTCCATTTACAAGAGGAATTGTTGCAAGTGTATAAAACAGCAGATATACAAGAACACCAAACATACTTTATTTTGCACAAAAAAAAGCAGCCATAACAAGGCACAGCAAGCAGAAACATACATTAGCAGTCAAAGGGTTAGTGTTGCATACAAATGTGCTTTTTTTGCGTGTGGCCTTGGTGATAGCCATTGGGATGTAAAATAACTTTCTGTAGCAGCAGGTAAGGAAACTAAGGAGCACTCACCAGTGGTACAGAGCACGTTAACAAAAAGACACAAGAATGGATTTGACTACTTTAGTGCAAAATGTCTAGGACGGAACAGTAAATTCAGTTCAATACTAAGAAGCAAACACTAGAACTTGGTATTACTTCCAAAATGGCTCACTCAAGTAGTATTACATACTATTCTAAGTGACAAAAAGGTGCTAAGTTATTTATAGATACAATGGTTGTACGGTTAACTTAAAACACATTGGGAATAGCTGCTGCAAGGTAGGCCTGCGTGTGATTTTTTAAGTTGACATGTGCAGTCAAATCACGGATTCATTAAAGTTGAATCTTTTTCTATGCCTGTGATGACTTTGTGAACCATGAAGAAAATGAGACTAGAGGATTCCCAAACAAGTCAGATAATGATAACTACAGTGGTTGCTGATTGTTGAGATTATTGTTAAACTGTAATTCATAATTTGGATGGCAGTATTTATCTCTTTTGTAAACCCTCATAGCTGAATTGCTTAAGTACAAGTTATAGAATTTCAGCACACTTAATTTTTAATAGAATAACATCTTTTCAAGTATATATAATAAATTTATAGACAATGGCTCTAGGCCATGAAACATGCCTCAAGGTATTTAAGAGGATTGAAATTATACTTAATGTGTTCTGTGATGACATAAGAATTAAGCTAGAAATCACTAACAAAAAATATATAGGCAGGGCCTCTAAATATTTGGAAATTAAACAGTGCACTTCTAACTATCCCAAGGGTCAAAGAGGAAATCACACAGAAAATTAGAAAATATTTTGAACTGAAATATTATGGAGATACATCATATTAAAATTTGTGGGATGCAACTAAAGCAGTACTTAGAGGGAAATTTATAGCTTTAAATGATTATATTAGAAAAGATAAAAGCTTCAAATCAATTATCTAAGCTTTCATCTTAAGAAGCTAGAAAATTAAGAGAAAATTCAACCAAACACGGGAGAAAACAGACATGGGCCAAGATGGAGTGAGATGATTACAGTGACAGGCTGTTACACTGATATAAACTAAAATACTGGACAAAATACTAAGGGAACTACATGAGAACTCTGAAAAGTAAAGAAAAACAGGCAGATTGAGGAGTCCAAATATGAAGAAGCAACCTACATGGGGGTGAGTTTCCAGGGTCCCTCCCACCTCCTTGTTTTGCTTGTGCTTTTGACCCAAGGGTGGGCTGTAGTCATGGTCCCCATGGAGTCTCCAGTCATTAAGGAAAATCAAAAGAGTTCTAAAAGAAATGCTAAAGGAAGTTCTTCAGGCAGAAGGAAGATGTTATCAGAGGAAAACTTGGAACTTAGGGAATGAGGAAGAGCATCAGATATGGTAAATATCTGTACTAATAAAAACGATTTCTCTCCCCTTAAAATATGTATGACTATTGAAAACAAAAATCATGAGATTGTATGGTTCACATTTCCATGTATGTAGGTGTAGTACATTTGACAGTTATAACATAGAGAGGGGAAAGTAAAGACCAATAGGATTTTAACTCTTGTACACGTTACTTGAAGCAGTAAAATATTACCTCTAAGTAGACAAAATTTATATATATAGTATAGCCTAAAGCACCACTAAAACTAAAACAAACAAAAAAACCCCACAAAAAAACATAAGTTAAAGTCAAAAAGCCAACAGAAAAATTGAAATGAAATACTTATAATTCAAATAGAAATTAATCAATAATATTAAATGTCTAAATAATCTAAAAGAAGGTGTGAAATAGAAAACAGAGGAACAAAAATTAGAGTGGAAAACAAGACATAAGAAATCCACTTCAAACATAAAAAAAGATATAGGTCACAAGTAAAAAGATGGAGAAAAATATACCGTGCTGGATTGGCTATACTATTATCAGACAAAGCAGATTTCAGAGCAAGGGCTATTTCATAGATAAAGAGGGGCATTCCATAAAAATAAAGAGCTCAATTCTCCAAGAAGACATAACAATTTTAAATGTGTATGCCCCTAACAACAGAATTTCAAAATATGTGAAGCACAAACTTAAAGAACTGAAAAGATAGACAGATCCACAATTATAGTTGGAGATTTCAATACTCTTCTCTCAGTGATCAATAAAACGAGTAGACAGAAGATCAGCAGGCATATAGAAGACACGAACAACAAGATCAACAATCTTGACCTGAATGATATTTATATGGAACACTTTACCCAACAGCAGCAGAATACACATTATTTTCAAGTGCACGTGGAACATTCACCACAATAGGTCATATTCTGTGCCATAAAGAAAACTTAGCAAATGTAAAATAATTGAAAGCAAGCTCTATTCTCTGAACATAATAGAATTAATCTAGAAATCAGTAACAGAAAGATATTTGGAAAATGCTAATATTTTTAATCAGCAGAGCATCTGTATGTTTACATATTACTTTTCTGTTTTGTATACTTAAAAATTTCACAGTAAAAATGTAAACTATAACTTTAAATGTTTAAACTAGTACAGAAGGATAGTTTGGTGAGAGTTAAAATAATGAGAGCCCCTCCTTATGACTAGATTGATCTCAGAGACTCTGATAAAACTCGAAGGAGGGAGTGGGGTGGATGGAAGAAAAGTGAAGACCCCTCCTAAACTACACAGAAAAATCCATAATAATCAAGAACACCATAGAGTTGTCAATAGCAAATGAAATTTTCAATGTAAATTGTTCAATTGTGAAATGTAAGCTGTGGTTTTGTTTGTTCTGTGACATTTGGTAAAGGTAGAAAATAAGATTGAGAACTTGCTGTCCTTCCAATAGCCTCTATTTGCCACTCCTCCCTTTGTCGGCCTCCCTTGTCTGCCACGACCAACTCTTTTCAACTTTAGAATCCCAGGCAGAGACTGGACAGAGTCACAGCCTCCAGGTTTCATGAGTGATGTTGATTCAGGCCATGGAGAACATACCACTCCTCTCCCCTCAACATAAAATATTTTGGTCAAGCTCCGCCTAAGCTTAGCAGACATCACTATTTCCAGGACGTGGCAATGAGAAGAGCCTGAGTCTCAACTGTGGGAATTTGGGCATTCCACTTGACTGCCTAGCCTTGGTTTCCTTATCTGGGAACTAGAGGTAATTAACCCACCTCACAGGAGTTGTGAGGATGAAATAAGATAATTGGTGTGAAAGTGCTTTGTCAGCAGGAAAAGTGCCTCTCAAATGATTTACCGCTAAAGACACCAGTCTCAGGATCTGGAGGTGGTGCTCACCTGGGGTAGTGATCAGTTTCTCTCAACCTCCTAGAAATGGTGTGACCTGAGTCAGTGAATCATCCTGTCATACCTACTAGAGGGAGGGCAGAGATGGCCAGCTGACCACTCAAATCCCTGCTCCCCCTCCCGTGGTGCAGAGTTGGTGCTAGAAAGTGGCTGACCAGCCAGAAACTGCATTTCCCAGTGCCCTTGGCATCCATGTGAGACCAAGGGTCTAGTTCTTGCCACTGGAATGTGAGCCACAGCTTTTATGAAGCAGAAGTGCTTTCTTGTTGCTTTTTTCTCTCCTTCTAGCTAGCTAAACGTGTAGGAAAATGATCAGACCCAGCTAAAAGGCAGCCACAAGGCAGAAAGAACCCGAGCCCTGAATCAGCACATGGAAGAAGAGGGGCATTCAGTCACAAGAAACACCTGCCTGTGGCCATTACATGAGAATGAAATAAAGATCTATGATGGATGTTTGAGCAATCATACATTTTTGAAATATTTGATAAAGCAGTTGGCATGACCTTAACAAGGGGGGTACATAATGCTTCTAGGTTTAATTCCTTGCTCTGTCAAGCTTTTGTGACCATGACCATGGTCACATGGTACCTATACTCTTTATACCTCAGTTACCTCACCAGTAAAATATGGATGATAATAGTTCTTAATGTGAATTCTGGGTTGTTGTGAACACTAATTGATGTCATGCATACAAGGTGACAATAATGATAAATGTTCAATAAATGTTGGCCACTATTATTATTAAACAGCGTAGAATTACCAGCCTTTTTTGAAAGTTCATTCATTCCAGAAAAAAAATTCTAACTATGTAGCTTGTCTCCAGGTGACTGTGGCTATTACACGCATATCAAATATTTTCCAAAGAAACTTTTTCAGGGCCTTAGCATTTTTCCTGGACAGTTTTTAATCTTTATTTGAACACAGTTAACTGGCAAATCTCCAAGTCTAAAGCTTAAGGCTCAGCTTATGCCTGAAGGGTCATGTGTATTGATTTAATGATAGTTTGTGACTTGACCAACAACTTCTTAGAAGCCTCACGGACCTGCCCTCTCCAGGGTGCGGTCAAGAAGCCAAGGATGCAGTTGCCTTACAGCTGCAGGTCCGACTGTAACCAGCAGAGGGCAGTGCTGCACACACACCGCTGCAACTTCTGAAGATGCCCAGGGCCTTTCCATTATGAAGGTTTTTTTCTCCCCATTTTCATTCCTTGCCTTTAGAACAATGACCATGATACTTCAAAAAAATCTGGTTATCCTCGGTTGAGCTCAGTTTTTACAGATCTTCTGAGTCTCTTGTGTGGTCACTGGCACTGGTGTGGTTGGGAGAGGCGTATTCCCTGAATGTAACAACAGGAGACCCCGTGCTCTCCCGGATCTGCTGGTCCAGCCGCCTGTGTTCCTCATCCTCCTTTCCTGAGTCACTTGACACTCACCACTTTCTGCAAATGATCCCCCCCCCTCATGTTCTCCCACCCATGGCAGATTCCAGGACTCCGGCCTGTTACCTCAGTCATTCTCAGCTGTGTGTTGGAAAGGGGGTGGGAGGTTATGATGCATTTCAGAGTCTCCTATGTGAAGTGTTCTGAAAACACACGTGCCCGGGTCTCACTCCAGAGCTCCTGAATCCGAGGCTGGGGTGGGTGAGGCTTTGAAGCAGCTCCTGGGGGTGATCAAGTTCTGGCAAGCACTCCCACTGCCACCCGGCATGCCGCTGGCGTAGTTAATAGGGACCCAGATGAGGCAAATGGCAGGCGAGGGAGAGGAGGGCCCGGTTGGGGGTGGAGTTGGCATGACTCAGTGATTGAACGGTGCTCTTACTCTCCCCATTCTTCCCCAGAGGGAAAATCTGAAACCCACTTCCTCCCAACAGGTGATTCACTTCTTTCTTAACTGAGAAAATTAAAGCTCTCCAACAGTTCTGCCCTCCTCTTAACACTCTGACTTCTTACCCACATTCTCGTCCTTCCTCCCCACTGGGTGCTCAGCCCGTCTTGGCCTCCACAGGTGTCTGGAGCCTGCCCACCTTCCCTTGGCTCTCTGGGGACCCCTCTACTCTGTTATCTGTTCCCCACCTGCACCTTTGGTTCTCCCTCTCCGGGGCTCCTTTCCTCCTTCCACAGCCCCATGGCCTGTGCTCAAAGCTTCCCTGTTACTCGCTCTCTCATGCAATCATCACCAGTTCTATGAGTTCTCTCTGCTCTGGATGATCCTTGAACTCCATCCCCTCTTCCCTGTCCTGTGCTGACCTCTGTTACTCCTTCCCCATGACAACAACACATCCTCTGAACTGGCCCGTCTCCACAAAGCTCACTCCCCAGACTGACTCCAGATTCTTTTAACATGCTAATCAGACATACTTTGCCCTGACTGCAGACTTTCACTGTCCCTGCCCACCACCGCTGGACAAACCCCCCCACACCTCACACATCACACGGGCCCTTCTCCATTTACCCTTCCCCAGCCCTGCACTTCTCACTATGCACCCGCGAGCCTCTTAGGGAATCTTTGCCTTTGCTTAGTACTCCTTTCCCCATTTCGCTTCCTGAAGCAAACTCCCATTCATCCTACAAAACCCAGCTTGGGTACCATCTCGCATGAAGAGCTCCCTGATACCCTTGGAGAGATTTCATCCTTCTCCCCTGAAAGATAACTCTGAGCTAATATCAGGCTCTCACTGGTGCCCCTTCCTTCTCTTCAACGTTGGAGTCACTAAGTATTCCTTCTCTGCATACTCCATTCATTCATAATTCTCTCTTCCTTTCCAAGCTGTGAGCTTCTTGAGGGCATAGGCTGAGAATGACTCATTTCAGCCCTTCTAGTGCCTAGCACAGCACCTCTCTCAGTAATTGCGGGGAAGGGTTAGAGCTAGCCTCTCTGCTTCCTTTCACAGATCAAGTTCTTTAAAATATCAAATCCCTGCCTCTTCGGTATTTCCACTCCCATTCACCCCTGCACCCCCTAAAATCTGTTCTCCTCCCATGTTTCTGATCTTTTAAAGAAACAAATGACTCAGCCACATGTCTAAAGTACACTGTGCCCATTCCCTTTCCACCTTCTTCGACCTCTGGGTCTTCTGACCCTGGTGACTACCATCCGTTTTGACATTCTTCCCTTGGTTTGTGTAGTGGAGAGTCATTGTTTTGGCTGTATCCATTCTATCTCCCTCTGGGAACAGCACCCCAATCCTCCTCTAGGGAACTGTCCCTCCCTCATTCTCAGTCCATGTGGTTTGGATGCCTCCATTCGTAACTCGAGATGGATGTTGACTTAATTCTAAGCATCAGAGCATGACAACCCATTGGCTTAGAAATGGGCATATAATGGGCTACACCAGAGTCAGACCCATTCAGAGAACTTCACTGAAACTGTCTGGAGAAGAATTGCTCTTTCTGTTGGAGAAGATAGAACGGAGCTCCTAGCAGCTGTTTTGTCATCATAAGGACAAGGTTCCTGGGCCAACATAGGGAAGAATAAGGTGAAAAGAGTAAAAACAAGTCCCCAAATCACTGAGCCCCTGAATACATCTGAGCCTGGACTACCCTGGGTTTACCTGTTACATGAGTCAATATACTCTTTTATTATCATTAAACCAATTTGAATTGAGTTTCCTATCACTTGTAAAAAAAAAATCCTATACACTACTATATATAAAAGAGTTAACCAACAAGGACCTGCTGTATAGCACAGGAAACTCAATATTTTATAATAATCTATAAGGAAAAAATCTGAAAAAGAATATATATATAAGTGAATCACTTTGCTGTACACCTGAAACTAACACAACATTGTAAATCAACTATACATCAATTTTTTAAAATCCTGACTAATTATGGTTATTATGATCTATAGTATATGAGGCCTCCCACAACATTCTTTCTCCTTCAATGGTTTCTCATTTTCCTCCTATCTCACACATGTAATCCTGACGCTAATAGAAATTTTCATTTGCAGAATGTTTACAGCTCACAAGCCGCCTGGACAGAGCCTTCCCAGCTTTCACACATACTCTCCCTGTTGAACACACCAATTCTGTAGCTCCAGTTCCCCTATCTATAGGATGACCCAAATTCTCATCTCCAATTCCAACTTCTCCACAGAACCCCCAGCCTCACTGTTCTAACCACCTGCCATTCATTACCATCCCACCAATTCCTCTGAATTGCCTGAAACCCAATTCTTCCTTTCCAATTTCTTTTTCCAAAACCAGTGCTCTTTCTGATTATCCTTTTTTCTTTTTTTTATTGAAGTATAATGGATTTACAATGCTGTGCCAATCTCTGCTATACAGCAAAGCGACTCTGCTTTACACATATAGACATTTTTTAAAAATATTCTTTTCCGGGCTTCCCTGGTGGCGTAGTGGTTGGGAGTCTGCCTGCCGATGCAGGGGACGCGGGTTCATGCCCCGGTCCGGGAAGATCCCACATGCCACGCAGCAGGTGGGCCCGTGAGCCATGGCCGCTGAGCCTGCACGTCCGGAACCTGTGCTCCGCAACGGGAGAGGCCACAACAGTGACAGGCCCGTGTAGCGGAAAAAAAAAAAAAAAAAAAATTATTTTCCAGTATGATTTATCCCAGAAAACTGGATATAGTTCCCTGTGATTATCTTAATTTTGGTCAAGGTATTAAACTTTTCCAGTTTCCCCTAGTCTGAAGCCCAGGAGTTACCCTTCATTATTCCTTCCCTCTTAGTTTGGGAATCAGCCCTGACTCAAGCTGGGCTAAAGAGAGTGCCCAAGACTAGTAGGAAAGAGATGTTCTCTCCTTTCTGATTTCCAGGCTGGTAGGAGCTTTGAGTTGAGGGGGTCACCGTGCCTGCCTGAGGATGAAGCCAAGCTTGAGGGAAGCAGGGCTGAGAGAGGGAGAGGGCAGAAAACTCCCAATGGTGCCATCTGAACCCCTACACCCCACCTTGATTGAAGCCAGACCTAAGCCCTGGACATTGCAGTTACATGAGCTATTAAATTACATTTTTTTGCTTCAGCCAGGTTGCCAATATTCTCTTATAACCCTCTTGTAATATTGACACAGACTTTGTCTCAAGGGTGCCAGAGCTGACTGCAGATGTTTAAGAAAGGTCAGACGACCACTGGCTGGTTACAACTCTCATAGGGATCTGGATGGGATGGACTTAGATGTCCTTCCAGACTCTGAGAACAAGCGCTGGGTTCACTTGAGAACCTTCTCCCTTTTGGAAACATAGCCCCTCCCTTCCCAACTCTTTCCCGCAGGCACGTCTCACGTTCCGCCCTTCATCAGAGCTGCTACTGCTGCCTTTTCCTGTCTTCCCTATTAATGCAGGACCTCTTTGAGGGGATGTGGAGGCTGTGAGCTTTTCTTCTTAGTTTGGTCCGTGTTTACGGGAAAGAAGGGAGGGAGGAAAGGCGAGAACGGTACAAAGGGAAGGGAAAGGAAGGCAAGAAATCTACTGTTCACGGTATTCTAAGCACTTAATTGTGAAGCTCCATCTAGTCTCTTAATTATTGATTCAAAATCCCTCCTTGGGGCTTCCCTGGTGGCGCAGCGGTTGAGAGTTTGCCTGCCAATGCAGGGGACACAGGTTCGTGCCCCTGTCCAGGAAGATCCCACATGCCGCGGAGTGGCTGGGCCCGTGAGCCATGGCCGCTGGGCCTGCGCGTCCGGAGCCTGTGCTCCACAATGGGAGAGGCCACAGCAGTGAGAGGCCCGCACACCACAAAAAAAAAAAAAAAAAAAAAAAAAAAAAAATCCCTCCTTGTTGTATTTGCTACTTTTTAAAATCTGAAATTCTCCTTTATGCTTTCAGGTCGATTTTAAAAATACAACCCATAGAGGACAGTGCTATGTAGCAAAGACGCTTTCATTCTATACTCCAGTGTCACCCTCTCTTGACCTCGTCTTCTTGCTCACCTCTCTTTTTTCTTGTGATTTTCTTAGTTTCCTTCTTTATCAGAATGAAGTGCCCGGACCCACAGCTGATACACTGGCTCGTAATGGTGTATTGGGTCATAGTTGCCAAGGATCCTTCCAGAGATACTTAGACAAGTGACACTATTGTCTAACTTGTCAAAGGAAAACTAGATAATGAGATAGTCCTCCCCATCGAGTTACAGAAGCAAATAATCTAAGATATGCCCTCTCTGTTTTCATTATCAGAGACTTGACACCTCCCACCAAAAAAAAAAAAAAAAAAAAAGGAAGAAAGAAACACCCTAGACACCATCTACTTTCCATTGTCTGGGAAGTTTTTCCATCCAGACATTTCTTTTTTTTTTTTTTTTTTTTTGCGTTACGCGGGCCTCTCACTGTTGTGGCCTCTCCCCCTGTGGAGCACAGGCTCCGGACGCACAGGCTCAGCGGCCATGGCTCACGGGCCCAGCCGCTCCGCGGCATGTGGGATCTTCCCAGACCGGGGCATGAACCCGTGTCCCCTGCATCGGGAGGCGGACTCTCAACCACTGCGCCACCAGGGAAGCCCCAGACATTTCTTAAGTGGTTAGAATGGTCCTGAGTGTAATTGTGGTGATGGGTCCAGCTGGCCCAGACTTCCCTACAAGGACCTCTGCATCACAGCATGTTTAAAATAATAGTCACTGCCTCAAGTGGATGAGATTTCTAAGTGAATGTTACTGTTTCTCTATGCACCCAAGAATTCATATTTAATGCTTACTGAGAACCCATTGTGTACTGCGCTCTGTTAACCTGAGGGAGGAGATGCCAAAACAGCGAGGCACTGTCCTCACTCCCTGGGTGTTTATCATCTAATTAGAGACAGGCTACATCCCCACACCTACAGATTTCACTTCAGCTGAGAACCCGAATCCAGGGGTTCTCAACTCTGGCCACACATTAGTGTCACCTGAGAAGCTTTATGATGCCCGTGCCTCATGCTAAACAATTAAACGAGAAATATCTGGGTAGAGCCCAGGCATGTGAATATTGTTAACCCCTGCCTCACCCACCCTCTCCCCACCTCCCGGCAAGTCTAAGGTGCAGTCAGATCTGAGAAGCTTTGGCCTAAATGCTACCTCTTCTTAAACACAGAGATCAGTTTGTCTTCCCTGACTGCCCCAGCCAGAAGGAATAAATATTACTGATTCTCAAAAGTCCAAGTGTTTCCATCAAAGAAACACTCAGGAAACTTCAGGCTAAGTCCTCTTTTCCGGAAGGCACAGAAGGAGGAGGAAGTGGCAGGACAGTCGACATGCTGTAGCCCTTGCCCTCACCTGGAAGGTTTCTTTGCTCAGTACTAACAAAAGGCAGGGCCAATCAGCCAGCCTGGGAGATCATGGAGGTCAATCCAAATACATCCTAACTCTTGGACTAACCGTTTATTTCTTTGCAGCCACCTGACTTGCTGGAAGGTGCCTACATTCATAAACTTGGGATCTGGCAGTTATCTGGACCAAATGAGAAGTATATTTCAAATCATAAAACTGAACTCTTCAGAGGCAACAGAGGTTGACCTAGATTTTCTCCTCCTAGGCCTCCATCTCTGACCACATTCCTGGCCAGTGCAGGTGCAGCATCCCAGCTAACAGAAGCAGGCCGGGCCTTAGTGTCCCAGAACAGGCATTCTTAGGCCCTGACTACAGCTGCCTGGCTGGGAGATATGACTTAGCCTTGATTAAAGTAGTCTTTTATTTCCCCTGAGTGAGCCCATTCAGCCAACATGAATCCGTTTGTCCAACTGATTCTAACCTAATCGCCAGCACAGCAGCCAAAACCTCTAAGGCCCTGACCTCTCTCTGTAATTGCTCTGACCAACATATCTGAGTCCTCTCGCTGATAGTTTAGACGAGCCGGGCTCCAAGCTCTACCTCAGAATGTGATTCATCCAGAACATCAGAGCACGGGAGACACAGACTGGAAACTTTTATGTTCTATGGGCAAAAATAAAGTGAGACTGAGCAATGGAGATGTAAGCTTCCATTTTTATAATTGTTTCTTAAGTGTATGGGCAGGATGCTTTGTTCAGAAGGTGGAAAGTTTTCCAAGGCTCCAGAGGGGCTCCTACTGCCAAGAAGGAAACAAGAGCTTTCTCACCAGTAGAAAAATTCAGCCCTTGAGCCCACTTGGACACCCAGTGTCAGAGTGGTCCGGGTCTCCCTGAAGGAGCCTGGCATCATAAAATCTCACTTGATCACAAGCTGTGGTTTCTGGGAAGCAGTGACACCTGTGGCTCTGGTCCCTCAAGTACCTCCCCCAAATGCTGGCCCTGCCCTGAGGGATATGATCAGGCCTTTTGACCCCGTTTGGCCCTCAGCCCTCCTGCCTCTGAGTCTCCAAGTATCACGATCATAAATGTCACCTCAAGACCATCTCTAGTCAATTCTCTTCTTCCCAGCCCTTATTTTGAATGAGCTTGGAGGGAGAGTGGAAATGCCCACCTCGAGCCTGTGTTCACAGAGGGCATTTCTGCAACAGCAGCAACAGGAGGTGGGGCCTGCTTTCCTGGGGGAGGCCCCTCACAGCACCAGCTGCATTGTAATGGTTCATTCCACCAACATTCACTCTGTTTCTACTACATGCTAGGTAAGAGAAAAGCTGCACACTATACAGGATGCAAAGCTGAGCACGGAGTAGCCTCCAGGGAGCTTCTTCTCTAACAGAGAGAAGGGAGGCTAGTGCTGCTCAGGATTCCTGGGGAGGGGCAGCAATATCAAGTGCTGTGATACTGATGTTGATCTAAAATGATATCTCATAGTTTCATTCAGGCCACTTACAGAAGGGGAAATTCCTCATCCTGATTCCATCTCAGAAGGAATTTGGAAACTTATCCCCTGTTGTCTCAGAGCTCCTCACTGAGACACTGTTGCTAATTTTCTGCTGTCCTGGCAGGGCACCTCCACAGGTGATTCATGTGGATTTCTGTATGGCTGTCCTGTTCATCACTGGTCATTGTCCTTCTTAAGAAGAGAGCAGCCTTAGGTATTCTGAATAAGAATACGTGTGTTCCCTTCTGAACTTATTCTATGAGGCCAGCATCACCGTGATACCAAAACCAAAGATAACACAAAAAAAAAAAAAGAAAAATCACAGGCCAGTATCACTGATAAACATGGAGATGCAAAAATCCCCAACAAATAATTAGCAAACCAAATCCAACAATATATTAAAAGAATCATACACCATGATCAAGTGGGATTTATCTCATGGATACAAGGATTTTTCGGTATCTGCAAATCAATTAATGTGATACACCACATTAACAAACTGAAGAATAAAAACCATATGATCATCTCAATAGATGCAGAAAAGGCTTTGACAAAATTCAAAATCCATTTATGATAAAAACTCTCTAGAAAGTGGGCTTAAAGGGAACCTACCTCAACATAATAAAGGCCATATATGACAAACCCACAGCTAACATCATACTCAATGGTGAAAAGCTGAAAGCATTTCTTCTAAGATCAGGAACAAGACAAGGATGCCCACTCTTGCCACTTTTGTTTAACACAGTTTTAGAAGTTCTAGCCACAGTAATCAGATTAGAAAAAGAAATAAAAGGAATACAAATTGGGAAGGAAGAAGTAAAACTGTCACTGTTTGCACATGACATGATACTACACATAGGAAGTCCTAAAGATGCCACCGGAAAAATCATTAGAGCTCGTCAATGAATTCAGTAAAGTTGCAGGATACAAAATTAATATACAGAAATCTGTTGCATTTTTATATTAATAGTGAACTGTCAGAAAGAGAAATTAAGGAAACAGTCTCATTTATCATCACATCAAAAAGGATGAAATACCTAGGAATAAACCTACCTAAGGAGGTAAAAGACCTGTACTTGGAAAACTATAAGATGCTGATGAAGGAACTTGAAGATGGCACAAAGAGGTGGAAAGATATACCCTGTTCTTAGATTGGAAGAATTAACATTGTTAAAATGCCTATACTTCCCAAGGCGATCTACATATGCAGTGCAATCCCTATCAAAATACCAATGGCATTTTTCACAGAACAAGAACAAATAATTTTAAAATTTGTATGGAAACACAAAAAACCCTGAATAGCCAAAACAACCTTGAGAAAGAAGAACAGAGCTGGAGGAATCACATTACCTGACATCAGATTATACTACAAATCTACAGTAATAAAAACAGTATGGTACTGGCACAAAAACAGACACATGGATCGATGGAAGAGAATAGAGAGCCCAGAAATAAACCAATGTACTTATGGTCAATTAATCTATGACAAAGGAGGCAAGAATATACAATGGAGAAAAGACAGTCACTTCAATAAGTGGTGCTAGGAAAATTGAACATCTAAATGTAAAATAATGAAATTACAACATTCTCTAACACCATAAACAAAAATAAATTGGATTAAAGACCTGAATGTAAGACCGGATACCATAAAACTCCTAGAGGAAAACATAGACAGAACACTCTTTGATACAAATTGTAGCAGTGTTTTTTTTAACCTGTCTCCTCAAACAAAGGAAATAAAAGCAAAAATAAACAAATGGGACCTAATTAAACTTAAAAACTTTTGCACAGCAAAGGAAACCATCAACAAAATGAAAAGACAACCTACTGAATCGGAGAAAATATTTGCAAATGATATGACCAATAAGGGGTTAGCATCCAACATATATAAATAGCTCATGCAACTCAACATCAGAAAAAAATCAAACAGGGCTTCCCTGGTGGTGCAGTGGTTGAGAGTCTGCCTGCCAATGCAGGGGACACGGGTTCATGCCCCAGTCTGGGAAATTCCACATGCCGTGGAGTGGCTGGGCCCGTGAGCCATGGCCACTGAGCCTGCACATCTGGAGCCCGTGCTCCACAATGGGAGAGGCCACAACAGTGAGAAGCCCACGTACCGCAAAAAAAAAAAAAAAAAAAAAAATCAAACAACCTGATTTAAAAATGGGCAGAAGAACTGAATAGACATTTTTCCAAAGAGGAGATGCAGATGGTCAACAGGCACATGGAAAGATGCTCAACATCACTCAACCTCAGGGAAATGCAAATCAAAACCACAATGAAATATCACTTCACACCTATCAGAATGGCTATCATCCAAAAGAACACAAATGACAAATGTTGGCACGGATGGGGAGAAAAGGGAACCTTCATACACTGTTGGTGGTAACGTAAACTGGTGCAGCCTCTGTGGAAAACAGTATGGAGGTTTCTCAAAAAGCTAAAAACAGAACTACCATGTGAACCGGCAATTCCACTCCTGGGTATATATCCAATAAAAACAAAAACACTAATTCAAAAAGATACATGCATCCCAATGTCCATAGCCGCATTATTTATAATTGCCAAGATATGAAAGCAACCTAAGTGTCCATCAACAGATGAATGGATAAAGAAGATGTGGTATATATACACAATGGAATATTACTCAGCCATAATAAAGAACAAAATCTTGCCATTTGCAGCAACATGGATGGACTTGGAGGGCATTATGCTAAGTAAAATAAGTCAGAGGAAGACAAATACTGTATGATATCACTTATATGTGGAATCTAAAAATACAACAAATTAGTGAACATAATAAAAAAGCAGACTCAAAGATATAGAGAGCAAACTAGTGATTACCAGCGGGGAGAGGGAAGCGGGGCGGGGCAATATAGGGGTACGGGATTAAGAGATACAAACCATTAGGTATAAAATAAGTTACAAGAATATATCATACAACACAGGGAATATAGCCAATATTTTATACTAACTATAAATGGAGTATAAGCTTTAAAATTCGTGAATCACTAAATTGTACACCTGTAACATATAATATTATACACCAACTATACTTCAATTAAAAAAAACTAAAAACCAATTTTTAAAAATGGCAACCATTAGTAACAACAGGGATGGACCCTGAGGGCATTATGCTAAGTGAAATAAGTCAGACAGAAAAAGACAAATATTGCATGTTCACAATAGATACATATACCAAATCATTATATTCTACACCTAAAACTAACAGAATGTTATATGTCAATTATATCTCAATAATTTAAAAAGTTTAAACAAAACAAAAAAGAGGGCTTCCCTGGTGGCACAGTGGTTGAGAGTCCCCCTGCCGAGGCAGGGGACACAGGTTTGTGCCCCGATCCGGGAAGATCCCACATGCCGCGGAGCGGCTGGGCCCGTGAGCCATGGCCGCTGAGCCTGCGCGTCCGGAGCTTGTGCTCCGCAACGGGAGAGGCCACAACAGCGAGAGGCCCGCATACCGCAAAAAAAAAAACAACCCAAAAAACCCGAAAAAGAGTACGTGTGTTCCCTCAGCTAATTCCCCCCACCCGTAACGCAGAGCGGGGCAAAGAACCACATGAATTGGGGGATTTAGCACCCTTCTCCCAGCGCTCAAAATAGTTCATTTGGAATAAAGATTAAGGCAAAAGTGGGGAAAGTGTTCTTACATTCAGCTCTCCAGCAAAGTCCCACGGCAGTTCAATCAGAGAGAGTGCGGTGTCTTCGACCACGAGACAGGCCCTGCCCTGCATTCTGACCTCTTGAATCACCCCCAGCTTTTGTTCTCAATCACTCTGCCAGGAGAAGGTTTTGCGTGGCCACCCCCCATCTCACTGCAGCTATTTCGGTACATTTTCCTTTCCTAAGTCAGCCTTTTCGGGACTCATCTCTTAAACCGGGCCTCTTAACCTTGGCAGGGGGCTTTAAGTACTGATGCCTGAGCACAGCCCCAGGGTTCTGACTGGGTTGGCTTGGGGTGGGGCCAGGCATCGTGGGTTTCGAGCTCCCCAGGTGATTCTCATGTGTTGTTAAAGGGCTGCGCCTTTGGTTTTCTCTTGCCAGGCTTTCTCTTACACTTTGTATTCTATGTGCTCATCGTTATAAAGAGAGGGCTGAAGCCAGGGCAGTAGCTCAGTTCTGGAAGTTCAACATTACACCACTGAAGGAATTTACCTCCTTTGTCTTTGGCCAGGGCTAAGAGGCCTCTGGTTCCGGGGTCTTTTGAAATGTTATCCTCAATGTCACCAGTTCCCAGGAGAAGTACTCCCCATGTTTCTGCTTGTATTTGTGCAAACCTAACCACATCTTTATAACCTAAAAAAGCCACACAAGGGGGCTGTGACTCCATATAAGTCGTGGCCATGTGTGGCACTCTGAGTGTGTCTTTTTCCATTTCTTTTTGTCTCTACTTTCCTCTTCCCCTCAGTTTTTTCACCTTGAATTATTATAAAATATAACTAAAATCCTTAATTTTTTCATGTTTATTTGAGACAAATTTTTGACCTTCATTCTTATTTTTTTTTAAGATACATTTCTCTCTGAAAGAAAAATAAATGCTTTGCTACTTAGGTGGCCTCCCTCCAGTTTGTAAAGGCCGGATGGGTTGGACAGAGCATTGTCCAGGGGTGACTAGAAGGCCCAAGCTTGCCTCCATCATTCACTAGCTACGTACCCTGAGATGCAAGCCACCAAAACAGTCCTCTCTCCTCTCAGCCAGAAAATGTAGGATAACATCTCCACGGTCCATATCCACAGCCCACAACCACGGGTCATTATGAGAATCAAATGAGCCCGTATCTGTGAATAGTCTGAGGAGGAGGAAATGATTCCTTTTCATCAGGTATACTGTGAGCTCGAATCTTTCCGCAAGAGACATTTTCCATGCTCATTTCGATTTCTTAGGAAACCTTGCATTCAATCGTGTGATCAGAGCCCTTGCGGGTCTATAGGAGGCTCTTCTTTTTCTGGGAAGGCTGATCTGCAGTCTGTCTGCTGTTTTCTGGAAGTTCCATTTCAGAAGGCAGCCCTGGGGAGGCTCCATCTCGACATCTGCAAATCACATCCACAGGGAAAATGTGACTCACTTGAGTGACTGTGTTAAGTTTTCATGGGTATTGTTCAGGGAGTAGGTGTTGTCTTTGGGCCAAATCACTTGAAACCATCATGACATCAGCCTCATCACTGAAAAACCGACTGTGCCCACAACAGGAAGCAGAGAAAAAGGTGGAGGCTGGGAAGCAAGGTTACTCTAAGAAAAGTCGCTTTCCCAGCCCTCTGAAGTATTAGAGATAAGGCAGTCAACAAACACAACAGAGCACCCCGCGTACAGTAGGAGTGCAGTAAAGCGTGCCCAGCCAGTTCCGGCCCTCTCATAAATAACCCAGTACAAACTGAAACAGCTAAGGTGACTCAACTCCCGCGAATGAGAGATGCAAACAAACCACAGTTGAAGCTGCATGGGTGATGAGTACATAAAATTCCCACTCCCCACTCCCTTTTTTGGCTACATCTGACATCACTAATTGGTCATCACATTGTCTGCAGGTGACGCTCGATGCAACTCCAGAATCCTTCTCGACTCAGTTTCAACAGCTGCTACCAGTCAATCCAGGATGTCAATTGCTATGAAACTGTTAGATGTTCCCAGTGAAAAGGTTTCAATTACCAAATCAATTCATGCATGTCACTAGGTCAGACACTCAGATCCCAGCTTCCTCCTTCTCATCTTCATCATCAATGACATCACTGTACCTATCACCATAAAGCAGGTGAGAAGAATAGCCCCCTGAGGGGCCTGCAGGGTTTCTGGCCTGCAAACAAACAGGGGACCCAGCCCCCACCTCCTCTAGTGCAGGCTCTCCTAAGGCAGCTTAGCAGGCTCTGATAATGCAGCTGTCAAAGCTGGTGGGCCAGAGACATGGCCACCTGCCCTCCTGAAGAAGATTCATGGGCATCTCTTTCCACTGCAGCCAGATGAAGACTTCTACCCTAGGCTCATACCAAGGCTTCTCCAGTATATGAGCTGGAAGAGAATATGGTGTTAAGGTATAGGTGGAGGGTGAATGTAGGACAAGATGAAACTTAAAAAAAATTACTTTTAAAGAAATAGAATAAATGCCCTAAATTGTCTGTAAGTCATCACTTAGAATTACCCTTGAATTCAGTGCTGGAGAGATATAAAGACCCAGTCAAATTAGAGAAACCCAAGAGGCCTTGATTCATCAGGAAACACAGACTCCTGTATGGAAATGAATGAACTCACCACTGAGCCCTCCAGCCACTCCCACTGGATAGCCAGGCTAAAGTGAAGCTGAAGCATCAGGAGCACCAACCACATGGGCTGTGGGTGTGTGCTCACATGGGGGGCAGCTTGGTTGAACACAAACCTGAGCGAAGAGTACAAGGCTCTTATTCAGACACATCTGTCATCACCTGGTCTCAGCAATCACTGTGGGAAACAAAGATTCCCAGGGCAGTGAGTCACGAAGGCCAGAAAAATCAAAGAGAACAGAAGTTACCCAATTTCAAGACTGACCAAGGAGCAGGCTGTGAGTAGACTCCCACTGAATATCCAAGGTCCTTCCCCTAGAATCTGAAAGATGGATGTGAAGGAGGGGTTGGAAGCCCTGAACTTGCTCAAGAGCTGCCCAGCGAAGGTAGCTATGGACATCAGACTCCGAAATCCTGGGCCAAAAGGCACTAGGGTCCCCATTTCCAGCTTCACCGGACCCTATGTTCTAGATGTGACGGAAATCAAGGCTCGAGGTGCGATAAGAAAGGAATTGAAATGATCACCTGTCTTGTGACGGGTCAAGATCCTTACTTATATTTATGTTTTTAGAGGTGGGAAAGAGGAATGTAGGATACAGAGGGGAGGGGTGAAGCTGATGAGAAGGGAGTAGAAATGCCATTAACATTTCCTCATTCTGGAGCAAAGGGAGTTTGGCTCTGTCAATAGCTTTTTTACCCCAAGTGAAACCGGTCATCACATCCCAACTCAGCCTGGGCCTATAATATCCCAGGATAGTGTGACACCGTATATGACACTGTCATCCTCTGTTAATTCCTCAACAACGCTACGGCACCAAGTAGGTAGATACTCTCACCGCTTAAGGAAATACTTGTCTCAGTCTCCCTGACCAGGACTGGGTGCATCATTTGATGTCCTGTCTTGAAGGAAGCCTTCCCTGATTTCACTGCCTCCTCCCTCTCACCCTCTAGCCGATACGCCTCTCATTGGTCCTCCACAATATCTTGCCCACTGTGTCTCCGTCCCATTAGAATGTGAGATTACAGAGGGCTGAAGCTTTATCATATTCCTGATATGTCCACAGGGTCATATTACGGTCCATTAAACGTTTCTGGAAGAGAAAAGGGGGATCAACTGACCAACTTGCCCAGGTTTGCTGGGACTCTCCTGATTTTAGTATTATAAGTCCTGTGTCCTGGGAAAGCCCTCAGACTTGGGCAAACTGAACAATTGGTCACCCTGCCAGACGGGAAAGAGGGAGGGAGGGAGGAAGGAAGCCAAGAAAGAGGGAGGAAGGAATGGGCCTGGGGCAGGACCCTGGGTGCTCTGATTTGCTGGCATGGGAGTGGCCTGCCTTCCTGTCCAGGTGGTGGCAGCTGAGTAACAGGTGAGCTGCTGGGGATTGCGGGACATTCTATGAGCTCATCCCTATAAAGGAGCAAAGAGACAATGGGCCAGCCGTGATCCAATCATAACTGAATTCTGAAGATAGACCTATTATATTCCCTCAGGGAGCATCTGTTGAGCACCAACCCTTTGTCAGGTTCCAGACGCTGAGAATATGGAAGAAGTAAGGACAGGCCCCGCCCACCAGAAGCCAGAGGAGGCCGGACACGCTGAGGGAACGTGCTGTGCGCATCCTGTTACATCCCGTGGGTAGAGCTCTGCACACACAGCTGATGCACACAGCCACAGTGGGCAGTGTGTCTGCCAGGCTGGCAGACACATTGTCTACCTTGGGAATCCTAGCGGACACTGTTACCACCACGAGAACAGAACTTCACCACGCATTCCCTTGTCTGTAAAACCCACAGTGTAAGAGGGCTATTGGCTGCTTGGTTTTTAACCAACATGCAGGCCTTCTCAGAGGGTTGTTAAGAGGATCACCAGGCCCCTCGCTTAAATTAGACTTGATGTCACGGCCAACAGACATGAGGTTGCCAGGACCAGCTGGGGGCCAGGCACCGCGAGGAGGCCCAGGGAAGAGAAGGATGCGGGTTTCTGCTGAGCTCAGGGCTGATGGAGCTAATCCCCAGGTATCAGCCCCACCTGCTCATCCACCGCCCTCCAGTGAGCAGCCCCAGGGCCAGTGGCCAGGCAGCTGCCTCCGAGCCCAGAGACGTGGCACAACCAGGCCTGTGGAACTGGACACAATGTCCTGCCCTCTTTTTCTTTACTCCTGATTTTCCGTTCTCAGCCACAGGTTGTGGACCAAGAGGACTATTGCAGTGATTTTCTATCATGGCCCACGGAAGAGAGACACGGCAGATGTAGAGAGCAGCTAACCATCTATCTCTTGGTTGGTCTCCAACCTACCCTGAGCATCAACCTCCACAGGTCTGGCATTGTGTCTGTTTGGCTCTTAATAACAGATGAATGATCTTTGTCCCCAAACTCCCGCCCCACCCTGATCCCCTACAGTGCATTCTGAGAATGGACTGGTTTATGGAAAAAGAAATATCACCTCTCTGAGTTGTTTCAGAACTCAGAAACATTGTGCAAGGCACAAATCAGAGGGAAACAGACATGGAATAAGTCTCGGAATTAAGATAAAATCACCAAGCCTATAAATGATTTCTTTCCCTCTCCTCTTATCTGTTTATAGAATTTCTCTTTCTTCCTTCCCTCCCTTGTTTCTGGCCATGAGCTGGGTGTATAACAGGAAAACTGGACATGTTTTATGCCTTCTGGAAATTCACATGTAATTGGAGTTTATTTCTATCACAAGGCAAAGACTTGGAGTTCAGCTCCTTAACAAGCAGGGTCATAGATGAAGCCCTCCCTCAATCTCATGCCCATTGCATTCATGTTAATAAAGTATTTAAACACAGTATGCTCAGCAAAGAGGGATTAACTGGGAGGGCCGGAGGGGAGAGAGGAAGGAGTAATCAGAAAGGCTTCACAGAGGAGCTGACATTCAAGTTGAGATTTGGAGGATGAATAGGAGGGTATTATGCAGTTAAACTCAAACACAAATTCTCAGCAATCCATGACTAGAATAAGTCAAAAACATGAAAAAGGAAGTTTATAAGCAGAGATTTTGCTTTCAGGATAAACACGGGGGTTCTACGTATATTTCACCCAGGCCGGGGCGCCTCCTTCCACAGACTCTCCAGCGTGCAATTGGTGTTCATGTCCAGGCTGCTGCCCTTTCAGGTGCTGTAAGATCCCATGTTCCCCATCTGTAATGGAGATAAGAAAGTGAACTAACACTCTGTAGAAAGCTTTTCTAAATTAAGGGTTAAGACAGAAAGATTTTGGCTCCATTTGTATTTAACTAGAAACTTCCATTAACCAAAATGTGCCATTCCCCAGGCCAGCTGGCTAATGGAGGTTGCAGCATTTCTCTCTGTTTTGCTTTCTTCCTTCTGTTGGCTCCGAGGCCCTTCCTTTCACTCTGGGTTCCTGTGCTCCTGTCTCTGCAGCAGCATCTTCTTCCCTTCCTCTCTCCTCTCCACCCTCTCACTTGTCAGTGCCTGACTCAGCGGAGATGTGTGGGATCGGGTGGGGAGTGAATCAGTGAGTTGAGATGCGGAAGGAGATTCACTGTGCATTTACTCTTCACTTGCTAAGGTACACCTAGTGCCTCCCCAGCTGACCACTCTCGGTGAAGCTGTCTCTGTGGGCGAGGCCATAATCCCAGACCCCAGACCAAGTATAAAAAAGCAAAGCTCATGGGATGGATGGTCAGAGAGATTTATGCTTCCGAGGGAGGAGACTGGAACCCTGACAAGACACAGCTGGCTGAGGGAGTGAGCTGGAAGACTCCGCCCTGGGGTGAGGCAGAAGAGGTGGGGGGGTCTTTAAATAGCAGGTGGCTTCACTGTTTCTATAAGTGAAAACAGTACGTTTTCACTGAACACTGATTACGAAAATGGTCTTTTATTAGATAGCTGCCTCAACCCAAAGGACAGCCCTAGAGATGCTGGCTGGGGAAACTTCCCTGCAGTTCATAAACATGGTTGACTGCAGCTCACCATGGTGCCAGGAGTGTTTGTTATTTCTTTCTGCTCAAGGACTCTGCACAGGCCAGGAATGAGGGACCCGTGAGGGTATAAGGGCAGTAATAGTTCAGGGCTTTGCTTCAAGTGCCCGCCAGATGTAATTATCCTTGCCATTTGTGTATTTATCTGAGAGTCATTCATCCTTCTTTTGAGGAGATTGAAAAAGAGACCCACATGTTCTGTCTTGGGGCCTGGGGGAGGGCAGGGAGGAGGGTGCTGGGGAGAGCAAAGCTTGTAAAGACACCACTAAGTCTTCTCTCCACAAGGCAGAGCTGAATGTAATTGGTCTCTCCTCTCTTTAGTTAACCGAAAAAGCCCTTCTGAAATGGCAGAGTTGGCAAGAGACTGAGGAGTACTGAGTAAATTACCTCTGAGTAAATCACCTGCCTTCTAGCCTCCTTGCTTTGAAGAAGCTGACCCCAATGTCTCATGGCAGGTTGGGGAAGCCCACTCCACTTGCCAACTCCCGGGAAAAACATGGTGGCCCAAGTGGTCAAGAAACCACAGTCAGGGATGAGTCCAGACCTCACCACCAAGTCCCCATGCTAAGCCAGGGGGTCCGCTGGTATTTCCCAAGAAGGAGTGAATAATAACAGTTGACATTTATTGAGCACATACTATGTGCCAGGCACAGTGCTAGATGTTTTATACCCATGAATTCACTTCATTCTAACAACTCCATGAAGAAGTTCTATGTTCAGATGAAGCTGCCAAGAAGAGAGGAGAGAACCTGCCCACAGAGACACAGCTGGCTGGTGGCAGAGCCAGGATGCACACCCAGGTTGGTCAGAAGCCTAACACTCTTAACTACCCCCCTACACTGCCTTTCTTCACACTGCATTGGGAAGGAGCTCAGAATATGCCACCCCCAAACAGGCCACTCTGGCACATTGACTATTTTGAGGTAAAGGCACTTGAAAAACAAGTACAAGAAAAACACTCTGACCGTCCTTCTTTTTCTTAGAAGCTGGAGATGAAATTCCCGCATGAAAGATGTCTTCACCATAGAAAACAAATTTACGGCTACCAAAGGGGAAAGGAGGTAAAGGATAAATTAGGAGCTTGGGATTAACAGATACACACTACTACATGCAAAATAGATAACCAACAAGGACCTACTGGTATAGCACAGGAACTCTGCTCAATAGTTTGTGATAACCTATAAGGGAAAAGAATGTGAAAATGAAGAGATATGCATAACTGAATTGCTTTGCTGTACACCTGCAACTAACATTGACATTGTAACTCAACTACACTTTAATAAAATAAAATAATAAATAATAAAAAAGAAAGATGTCTTCCCTGTACCAGCAGGAAAGTAACATTCATATCACTAAGGATAAGTTCAGATCGAGAGAACTCTATGCAAACAGACCTCGTTCAAAGAATTCCTATCTTCCATTTGACTCCCCACGTAGTTTAGTCACTTTACAATTGCCTCTCTTTGCTCAACCTAATATAAAAGCAAGTAGGCTGCACCATTTCTTGGGTCTTCATTTCCTTATGAGGGCTCCCATGTCACATAAAACTCGTATTAAATAAATGTGTATGTTGTTCTCCCGTTGATCTGCCTTCTGTCCGTTTAATACATAGGCCCAGCCAAAAAGAACCCTAAGAGGGTAAAGGTCAAAATTTGCCTGCCCCACAGATGTTCCCTTCCAAATTCACCCTTTTCTCCCACCCTCATTTTATCTACTCATCTGTCTTCCCAGACTTCCCTATGGACAGGTGGCATTGCAGTGGGGACTCTGTAAACGTCAGGTTTCCTTGGGCAGGTTTGCTTAGTGTGGGACTTTCCGCCAAGATATATCAGGGATATTACCACTTTGGATAATGCAAGCAGAAGTTGTGTGCGATCCATGTGTTAGGTGATGAAAAGAAATGCTGAAAGGCTACCTGGTCGAACTTCCCTCTTTAGAATCCTGAGAGGACAAGGAGGCCATAAGTGGAGTCAAGACCCCATCTAATCTAAGCCCTTCCAAGAGAGAGCATTGTCCAGAGGCACATGATTCAAGAATATCCTATAGAATGAAGGCCTCTCTCAAATGTACATGTTGTAAAGCCATTTCAGCCAAGTGAGGAAGACTGATTTCTCAACGTGGAAAGATAGTTTTGACAGCAGCCCTGGAAAAAACACTGGGTCCTGGACACTCAATCAAATAAATTAACTTGGAGGCTCAGCTGGGTTCCCCAAGCAAAGAGTGTGCAGCTTTGAAAACCCTTCTTCTCCCCCTCAGAGGGACGGTAAGCAAACATTCACCCAAACGTTCCAGGAGCAGGCCTCGCAGGCATCTTGTGGTGTGTCCAGTCCCTAGGGGCAGCAGAAGGCAGCTCATCTACTTCCCAGATGGTGTGTTTGGACAGGGGCTGGCTGTTTCCCAAGCCCTTTCCTGATTGCCTGACTTTGGCTTAGGGACAAGGGTGGAGGCTGCTGCTCTGAGAAATGCATTTGCTCTTCAGTTGCAAAACATCTCCGAGTGATTGATGAACCAGCCCCAGAGAAGAAGAAATAAGTCACCAGCACCTGAAATACAGCCGCCGCTAGAAGAAAATATTTCATCCTTTCAGGAAGCCCCCAATCCACATGGACCTTAATTAGAACAGAAATGAAAGAGGGTCAGATTCTGCTGCAGTTGTCGGGGTGATGGGCAGGCAAACAGAGGAGCCATGGTCCTCGTAAGAAGATGAGAAGTGTAATCACTATAAACCGTGACCTTTGTTTTCCCCTTTGGCTAAATGTCCCTAGTATCGGATCCAGCCCCCCGCGGGGGGCTGTCGGCAACAGCCCTCCAGTCTGCATGTGGAAAGGTAGCAAACCCTACTGGCCAAGGGCACACTGCTGGCTTGGGGCAGAGCTGAGCTCAGAGCTCTTCCCTCAGGGAAACCACCAGCCTTGTTCAGGGCAGATCACCAAAACTGGTGTCCTCATTTTGTGACCTTGTGACAGCAAAGTCACCTCTCTGGGCCTTTGATTCTTCTTGTATAAAAGGTAGGGATCAGACTAGAGATGTATTTTCACACCTGTATGAGCAGTGGAACCCATTTTATAGACTAAATACTATAAGACACCCAATAACACATAAAACAAATGCAAACAGAGCTTCTTCAAGATTGGTGTCACGTGATGGTGAGGAGTTTTATCATTCACGTTTCAGCTCTGTCACTTACTAGTTGTGTGACCTTGAGCAAGTTGCTTATCTGCCAAGCCTTAGTCTTCTCATCCATAACATAGGAATTATAATAATACCTACTTCATAGAGTGATTGTAAGGATTGTTGAGATAATGCATGTACAGCACTTCCCATAGAAGGGTTGGCTAAGCATTTGTGACTACTATTCACCATTATCAGATTGTAGTGGGTGGCGAGGCCTTGAGTTTCATCCATTCAATCCTTCTCCTTCATTTGACTGCATCCTTCTGTAGCTCCAAAGAAGTGTTGAGAGACCTCGGGGCTCTGTGGGGCTCTGCCCAAAAACCACTGGATGGAGAGATGAGTGTTTCCCTGACTTTCTGAGATCAGTGTCTCCAGAGGTGCTTACCAGATACCTAGGGGACCAGACTTCAGGAGGTATGTGCAAGTCCCAGGGCTGTGTGCTTAACCTGCATACAAGGTGCTTCTTATGTTCAAGTTCTCTGGGGGAACACCGGACGAGGATCCCAAGAGTCCCTTCAGCTCTAGTATGCCCGGATTCCACTTCGTTCTTTACCTCTACCAGGCTGGTTGGGAATGGCCTGAACCCAGCTCTGGGGCGCCTGCTAGAAGAGATGGGGCTCACCCTCTCACTGACCTCCAGGACTCTGGCCTCTCACTCTAAACTCATGGCCCTTGCCCGTCCTCTCAGCCTCAGCTGACTTTCCTGGCCCTCACATATGCCTTCCCAGAACCAAGGTCTCTGCTTGACCTCCCCTTGGCCTGCCCTGTTCTGTTATTGCCAGCATCCTGGTGGGACAATTTCACAGGTGGAATCAGACTGAGTTACATAAGAAATTACAAGAGATGCTATTTTCTGCCTAATCTGTTTTCTCTCCATGGGTCAATTAGGTTGCACTTTTATTTTGAAATAAAAGAACCTAGAAACAAATGAGCAAACACCTTATTATTGAGAACCATCTGCAGAAAATCCCACGGAGCAGCTCCAAGGTCAAAGCTTATCTGTTCTGCCTCATACACAAAACAGCCAGCAGGCAGGCAGGATAGGAAATCATAGTATCGTAAGAAGTCTGGGTAAAAGCAAGTATCTTCTCTTCAATTGAATATAAAAGTAAGAGTTCTCTCTGCAACCCAAATCTTGAAACTAAGAGCTTCACAGAAACAACAATGATCCTACTGGGTTGGCTGGAGGGGTCAGGGAAGAATCCACAGCAGCCCTAAGACTCACACTTGGCTCTTCCCTTCTCTTTGATCTCAGATTTTCATTTTTTTAAAAAGTGCCATCTGTTCTTTCTGTCACTTTCACATTGAAGAAAAATAATTTCAATTCTTGAAATTGTGTATCTTCTGACATTCTTTCCCCCAGGCTGGTTCCCTCTTTCGGCATAGGTGAAGGTAAAGGACAGCATCAGAATTGAGTTTCTATTAATACTGTTTGTGACTAACTCCCACCAGAAACGATGAGCCCTGTAAAGCCAGGCTCGTGAGCAGTGTTCCGAGTAGACACACAGTAGGGTTGGCTTGGCTTTGCCTGATGATGGAAACATTCTATATCTGCATTGGTCTGTAGAGTGGCCACTAGCCACATCTGGCTTATGAGCTCTTGAAATGTGCCTAGAGCAATAGAGGAACTGAAATTTTAAATTTATTTCATTTAAATTAATTTAAATCTGAAGTTAAATATTTAGATATGTGACACAGTTTAGGGGATTCGTTTTGTGTATGTGTGTGTGTGTTTATTAGGGGAGTCTTTAGGGGAGGTAGGCCATGCTAGGATGCTACAGCGACAGGCTTTCACCCCCTCTGTCCTCTCTTGGTCTTTTCTTGGTCCATGGCCCTCCCATGCACCACCAACAATTGCCCCCCAAAATATGGATGACTTGGAGGTGCATTTATTAGGTTGTTATTGAATTATTATGGTTCATAGGACTTCTCTGTTACCAGTAGGCTTGCGGAAACTGGGTTACACAGTCATAAACAGAAACACAAAAGTCTGAAGTTAATTTTAAAATGTGATCTCAGCTCTTACAAAGGATCCTTCCCTGCTCAGGCAGTGTGGTCAGACCTGCAGTATGATCTGAGGCAGAAGAAAGCCAGTGAAGGAAGTAAAATAAAGCACGGCACTTTTACAAAATGCTCACCTGTTTGCAGAAAAATATGTTTTCAAAGAGAAGGGGAAAAAAAAAAGAAAGAAAACACCTGGGTGTCTTAGTAGTGGGCCAAGAAGAGACCCTGGAGGAGCAGGTAAGGCTACCAGCAACAGCAACTAGCCCAGATCAGGCCTCCTGCCCTTCTGGGGCACAGCGAGGCCAGGGGGTCTGGCCTCACTGTGTCTAGGGAGGCTTGCAGGCCTCCAAACACAGGATGCTCAACAAATACTCGTTAGCTGACTACCTAACTTTAAACTCTCAGGCATTTATATTTTTCAAGGAAATTTGGCAAAGGAAACCAAGTAACTATTTTTGGTTTCGCTTTAGGTTACACTTTATTCTGCACAATTTTGAGCCAATACAGTAAGAATATATAATTACATATGGGGTAGCTTTAGCAACTTCACAGAAGATGAACTTCCTGCCACTGGTATTTATGTTCTGGTACAGAAGACATCAAAAGGAGGTGTTAGTGAACAGTTCACAGTTCTAGACATTTTACCCTCAATCTGTATTCTCTTTTCACCCATTTCCATGTCTTCTCTTCCTGGGAGAGTGGGGCTGAGGGTTGGGAGCACAGCCCAGCAAGATCAAGGGCTCTAGAACATTCTTTTCCTTCAGGGCCTCTCGTATAGGGAGGGTGAACCAAGAAGCAGGCTCAGCACAATCCAGGCCTGTGGGGCAATGTCCAGGACAAGGAGGGAAAGAGGGGCTCTTGACTTCCTGTCACCTGGCTCTTCACCCCCCAAAATAAATGGCACCCCTTGAAGTGCTGGCCACTTCCAGGGAGAAGCTGTGTCCACAGGAAATTGCCTGATCTGTGTCTTCCTCACCCACTTTGTCTTTCAAGACTCTAAATTTTAAAACTCTTCAATTTTCACTCTATCCTACATATGTATATTTTAATTTTATATAGTGTTTACAAATCCCATGTTATCATTAGCTTCACTTACTAACATGTTTTAAACTTCTTACCTCATGGCTTTTGGGTTTGATTTTAATCATGTATCACTTCATTTTTTATGTTTTTAATCCCCTATTGGAGTTCAGCCATTTGTCTTATTTTAAATCTCGCCTAGTTGGAGTGTCTCTTTTGGAAAAAAACTTAATATTCTTTTATCAGAATTATAACTTTTCTTCCAATTTCCTAGACACAAACTTTCTTACATCTTATTTTTTGAACTTGAGGACTTCTATTTCTCTCATTTTTAAACCCAGTTTATTTTAATTATTTCTTCTTTCTTTATGTATTTTGAAATTTCAAAGTGCTTATTTTTAAACTTATTTTGACATAACTTTGTGTTTAATATGTTTGATTTTAAGCCCATCTTAATATTTTAGTCTTCCTTTGTTTTTTGAAATTAAATCTTCAGAAAGGTCATAACCTTTCTCTTCTTCATATATATAATATATATATATATATCATATATATAATATGTGTATATGTGTACATATATGTATGTGTATATGCACATATATGTGTGTACGTATATATATATATATATATATATATATTTTTTTACATGATTTGTTTTCCAAATGGTCAGTGAAGTTGTAGCCCCAGGAGTGTTAATAGCGGGGAGCTCCCCATAGAGAGGTTGGAGGTCACCTTCACTCCTGCTGCCCCTGAAGGCTCCCCTCTCTTCTCTTAACAGAGGAACCGCCCCAGTTCAGTGCTGTTTGACAAAGACCCTCTCCTCAACCAGCTGGAGAGCTCTAAATGTTAAAGCCCACCAGCCCCCAGGCAGTAAACCTCATTGTACACATGGAACCCTAGGAAAAATAATCCTGTGGACCTCCATCCATTTCTGCCTCTCCTGTGCTCTGAGGATCTTCGGGGCCTGCCTAAGATCTGTGTGTCTGACTCTAAGCTTCCCCACTCTTCTCTGCTCTGCCATGGGGAATGGGATGCCATTCTGAGGAGATTAGCAGACATCAGCATGCCCAGGATGCCTGGCTCAACTCTCAGAGCCCCACTGGATTGATGAGATGCTGACACTATGTAATTTGCCTCCAAATCCCCTTTGAGTCCCTTTGGAGGAGTCCCCAAGGGGGGCTGTCTTCCCAAGATGGGGTCTGCCCCATTACTGCATACTCTGCAAACTGCGCTCCCACCTATTTGGTGAAGGGTATCTTCCTTACACCTTCCCTGACAGAGATTGGCCGTCCCAACTGCCCTTTGATCCTGTCCCTGATGGTGCTGTCCCTGGTGGTGCCCCTTGAGAATTCTCTGCTGGCTCTGTTACTGGTGAGCTACCCCAGTGTAGAAGACAGAGAGCCTGTGAGCCCCTTAATTCCAGAAAGTGTCTAAACATAAACTGTCGTAGCTTGGAGGAGTTTGGCCCACCAGATCTGATGAGCCGTCTTACCAGGAAAAGTCCAACCAAATTCCACTCTAAAAAGCTAGACCTAAAGTCTCTGAGTATCAAATAAGAGAATCAGGTGGAGAAGCAGGTAAAGAATTCAGTGTGATTTGGGTATATTTAGGCCCAAATTTAGGCTGTGGAATTCTCTACTTAACCTGGGTAAAAACTGTCCTGTTGAGGAATATTCACAGGATCCACTTTGTTTGGGTACATTATTCTCTGGGGAACCAAGAGCCGAAAAAAAGGGTTTTTTTCCCCAGGAAACATGCCAGGTTTGCATTCGCCATGGTCCAATCTGCTTCTTTCTCTAGTTCTGTACCCAGAAAAGTCTCCTGCCTGTACCCAAGGAGCGAGCAGATGGGTCGGGGTGGGGTGGGGATCCGTGGAACTGGTGCCATAAAAAGCTCTCGACAGAAATAAAACCTTGTCTTTCCTACCGCACTTAATACTGCCTTTCCTACGGCGGATGCTTATTAAAATGTGTTGCATGGCATCAAACCCAGGCCACAGGCTTCCCTTGCTGCCTCTGGGATGGCTAGATGGAGACCTCCACATCAGTGGTGCTTCCTGGCCTCCAGAGGAAGCTCAAGGTCCCTCCGATCCTGAGCCCTGGGGTAGAGAGAGGAGAGAAGGAGGTGCAGGCAGGAGCCTCAAGCAGCGTGCTCTAGGCATTAGGACAGCGCTTGGCCCACCAGCTCCCTGGGCGGTGCTTGGCCGTGCTGCCAAGTTGCCACCGGAGCTGTGAGTGTGGACAGAGGGGAAAGGAGCTGTGGATGCCCGAGGCCATTCAGGGGTGCCTCTCTCCCCCAGGTACTAGGTGGGGTGTGGCAGCAAAAGTTTGTGGCAACAGGGAGCCTGCATGTGCTCATCCTCATCCTCTGTACTTGTTCAGCTTCTCCCAGGAGACTCTGGGCTGGACTGGAAGGGAGGGAGGAGAAAGAGTGACAAGAGAAGCATTGAGGACTGACAACCTTCAAGTTCAGAAAAAGGCCATCCACCTGATGACAGTGACCTATAATATTCAACGCTACTGGCTATGCTGAAGGATGAGCTCTCTGACAATACTGATGAAGGCTAAGTTGGATAATCTTTTTGAAGGACAGTATGATCACAGGAAACCAATGCTTTTAAAAAGTTAATATCCTCAATTTTTGGACCATCCCTTAAGGGGTGAAAAATCATATTTGGAGCAAAGACTTAGGTACAAGGAAGTTTATCACAACATTATCTACAATCCTAAAAAAACAAAGCAAACCAAAAAACCCCACAACTTAAATGCCAAGGGGTAGAGCTTAGTTAAATACATTCTAGTACATTCAGATGATGGACTATTTTGCAGTCATTATCCATCAGATTCTCACTACCTATTGACACAGGAAGATGCTCTAGTATAATCCCTATCTTTAAAAACAACAAAAATTGGCCATATTTCCTCATTTTTAAGATACTAACCACTGAATAAGGCACCAGAGGCTTAACAAAAGTCTTTTAGGGAGAAACAATAATAGGACACTAAACATATAACAACTGTAAAATACATCCCAATTTAAGGAACGTTAGAAAGTGAGAAATATGTGCCTTAGAATAGAAGAAATATATCTCTGGGATTACTGCTGATTTTTATTTTATTCTTTACACTTTTTTGTAATTTCCAAATCTTTAACAGTAAACATAATTGGGCTGTAGGAATGCCTGGACCCATGTCTGATGTTTTCTGCCATGTGAAGGCAAGTACCACTGCCGTTTCTCCCTGCCCTGACTCCCTCCATTCAGGGAGACCAAAGGAGTCACCAGATTGGTGGGTTTAGAAAAGACACTGAACTTCCCAGCTCCTGCCAATCCCCTTCCTTCATGGAGCCCACCTACCAGCCCAGAGCACATCCTCTAGATCGCCCCAGCTCTTGGGAGGAAGGTTGGAGGGGCTGTCATTTGGGGATTCAGTTCAGCTCTGGGAGTCAATATTAGGAAGCCCACTTGCCTGCAGATATAAGCCCCATTCTCTAATATCAACTTTATCAGTGAACTGGTCATATTTTTTTGTCTTTTGCCTACTTTTTTGTCTTATTTCTCAGTTCAAAACCCAAGCATGGAAGACGGGTGTTATACTGAACTCTCTCAAAACCTCCAACAAACAGGCTGAATTTTGTAGTCAGATAAGATCACTGAGCAAAGAAGAAATCCCGTTAAGCATAGCCAAGCCCCTTGGGGAATGATGCTTCCCGCACAGTGAGTTCTGCGTGGGCTCTAGGGAGGGGACAGGGACCAGGGCATTCAGGGCAGGCCTCTCTGGAGACCAGCAAACAAGCGGAAACCCTAGGTCAGAGGTGCCTCTTCTCTTTGTGCTTCCGCATCTCAGTTACAAGATGCCCACTGAGAGAAGAATCTGCTTTTCCTCTCCTTGCAGCATCTCTTGGTTGCTAAGCAGATCCCTTGGGTAACTATGTGGGCACAAAACCTTTGCAGAACTGCCAGGAATCTGCTTCACCCAATTGTCAAAGTGAAAAAATGAAATCATTCCTCTCACCTGTCACTAGTTTGCACAAAGCTTCCATTATTGAATGGTGATGGCCCAGAATGTTATTCTCACTTACTTGTGGGAATATAAATGAGTTTTGCATATTTCACCCCCAAGAGAGTGGGAGGGGAGGAAGGGGGTGTTGGGATCTCTCAGGTTGATACTCTTGTGAGTTAATGATTGCAGAGAAGCAGGTGGAACAAATCAGCAGTGTCCTCTGACCTTGGAAAAATGGCTTCAGGCAGGTGAAGACTATTCTGATTTAGAGGATGCTCTCCTTAGGCCCAGAGATGCTCATGAACCCCTCTGATGACCTGAATTAGAGTCAGAATCTCTGAAGAGGAGGACAAGAAATTTCTGCATTTTAAAGAAATTCCTTAGATGATCCTTATGTGCACTGTGCACTTTAAAGTTTGAAAACCACCGCTTTCTCTAACATGGATATGTATACAAACAAGTGCATTAAGAGGCGTTATGATAAATGTATGTCCTGGAGAGAGTGAGACACTATCGGAGGGAGGGTCCATTTTAACCGAGTGCAAGGAAAGTGTTGTTTTGAGTCTTGAGCAATGAGTACACGTTGTCCAGGTAGAGGAGGAAGGGGAAAAGGACATCTTAGGCAGAGGAGAAACGCTAGCAAAGAAACAGCTGCCTGAGGCTGGCCTGATGAGCTAAGAGTAATAAAGGCTTGAATGCACAGTGTTAGGAGGGGAACCACAGTGAGGGGATGACAGAGGGGAGGGTCTGGAGGTTAAGGAGTTTGGAATTTAACCTGTGGCCTGTGAGTTGCCCCCAAGAATGGTATGTTCAGATTTGCATCTTAGAAAAGTCACTCTGAAGCCTGGCACAGAAGATGGGTTGGGAGGGGCAAAACAGAAGGCAGGAAGACCACTAGAGGCTGCCCTAGCAGCCTGAGCCAGGCCCAGGCTGGGTATGAGGGTGGCAGGAATGAAGCCACTTTTCTTCCTTGGCCCTGATCCACTCAGCCACCAAGTGTACAGCACCAAACTTAAACCACAGCACTGCTCAAATACCCTACCTATGTATTGGAATAATCAAAACATACGGAAGTATTGCTTAAGCACCAAATATGATGATGATACTGCTTTCCAAATACTTAAAAATACAATTTTAAATCATCTCATGAAACAAGCTGTAATTCTTAGGCAAGTCGATTAATCCGGTGCTTCTCAAACCAGGGTATGATGGTACAAAGGGTTACCAGAAGCCCCAAGGTCAGAAGAGTGTATCTTCTAGGAGCATACAACTTCTTTGAAGATTGGGGGGCATTATTTTTTATTAGTTCAAATATAAACATACTATACTGTGGCGCACCAGTTTGGACTCTGATGGCTCATTCTTCTCAGCTATTGGCACATCTGTAAAATGCAGGGTTTGGTTTCCATGACCTCTAAAGTCTTTTCACACTCCGATATGTAATTATTTTTTTCCTAACTAGTTAACATTGTCATCCTTACCCTCTAGATCTCAGAGATAGGTCTTTTTTTTTTTATTTCTGTAAGGTCACCCTCTTTAATTCGTACTCCTGCTGTTGGCAGCTCTTCTCCCAGTTCTCAGATCCTTTTAAGCATGAGGTGGGGCCTCTCACCCTCCGCCCCTGCAACGCTTGCTCAGCCAGAGTTTCTTGATCTCCCTCCATCTATCTTCTCTAGAGTTTGTCACCTTCCTCATCTCTAATTTAAAAAAGGAAGAGTGGGGGAGGCAATAAAGACAGAGTAGCCCTTTCTTCTGGACAGGGAGACTTCCATCCTCCTTTTGACCTTTCCCTCAATTACTGCTGGTTTGACATTTTTCCCCTTTCATTCTAAGAAGTCCCTCCTGAACTCTCTCATTTGGAGTTTGAATTATTTTGCATTCAATGACTTTTTCAGGTTTTGGTTTAACATTTAACAGCTCTGCCTGTCAACCTCCCTTCTTTTTCCTCCAAAATGCTGAGATGCAGTAAAAGAGCAGAAAGGACTTTCCCTCGCTTACAGTCATCACATCACTTAGAGTGGAATTTGGCTGAAACTTGAACCAAAATGTGATTGGTTTCATCAAGCAAGGAGTTAAGGATGTAAACCTGACGTCGCTAAGTTCATCATCTGCATTTTCTCAAACTTTTGATGTAATCACACACAGACACACACAGACACATACACACACACACACACCTCACTCCTAAAAACTGTATTTTTAGGGATTTGGTTGGAGATTGGAAAATACTGTCATGAAGAGAACACTGGTTTAAGACAGAAAACAAAGGCTAGGGATAAGTAAATTGATCTTTCAATGGAGAAGGAACCACAATAAAGTTTCATGGAACACTCATTTAAATTTTAAAAATTAAATGTAGAGTAAGAAACAATCACGAAACCTCCAGTTTTCAGAAGTCTTTTCAGGTCATTAAATGATAATCTGATCAGGGCAAACCACAGAGTGCTCCCTCAATGATAGACGAATGGCCGAGAACCTTGATAAAAGATCAGGGAGAAAAAGTGTTCAGTTATATATTTAGGGAGAAAGAATTTAAATTATACCTGTAAAATAATATCTGAATTTTCTATTATGTCCTAGAAAGTTTATAACATCATAAAGAAATACAAATTAAAGCCACAATGCAATAACTCAGTACATGAACTATGCTAGTCAATATGGAACCTAGGAGTCATTGTAGGTTTATTAAAGAAATTAACCTGGTTGAATTGCTGGGGCTGAAACTAGAATGAATGCTTTTGTATATTTAATGAGGATGTTGGAAACCAGAGTATGTGTGCGATAATGACAATGACAATAGTAGGGATGATGACAGTAACAATAAAGGGTAGAAGAAGCTACTCTTTATTGTGCACAGATATGTGCCAAAGAAGGCATATTAGGAATTGAAACAATGGGGAAAAAACACTAAATAATTATTTGAAGTTTCTGGATAGGGAAGAAACAGAGAAAAATCAAGACTTCTCAGTTTAGAGAGACAAAGACTAATGGGATTTTATTAGTTTGCCAAACACTGATAGCGCTAATCCCAACTAACTCCAATTGATCTAATTGCATAGTTTCCAATCAATCTTCCAATAATAATTTGGCTTTCCACATGGATTTGCCTATAGAAATATAAGTGCTGCTCCTGTGACCCGGCCTCTCCAGACCCTTGCCCTGTTCCAGCTTTGGGACTGGCCAACTGCAGGACCAAGTTCAATCATTGATTCTTTCAGGGATGCTTTCCCATCATCTATAAAATGAATGAGGTCTGAAAGGAGGAAATAGTTCTTTAAGCACTCTGAACTCTTGCAAATGAAGGTGCTATATACATGTAGGTAGAACTTAATATAATTTATCCTCCAAACTGGAATACTTTTGAAAGTGCTATTAATAATTAGGCTGGGCAACAGGTATACATAAAGACTATCATTCTGCACCATCATTGTGAGCAAGGACATGGTTTCCAAATGCTAGCTCAATGACCAGGAGAAATTTCCATTATCCCACTGCAAAATCAGAGAAATGAGGGTCTGAAATAAATTTTTCTTAAACATTACAAAATATTTCATGCAAACAAAGAAGATTTGCAATTTATGTGTAAGGCATAAAGAATAAAATAACAGATGAAGTCTCAATCACATTCCTCTCCCTCTTCCCTAGATTTTATCATTATTCTGAATTTGTTTATCCTGAATCTTGAATTTGTGTTATCATTCCCTTGATTTTCTTTATAGCATTACTAGATACATATGTATCTCTAAAAATATTTAGTTTGTAGGGCGTTTTTTTAACATTATGTAAATGGAATAATCATTTGGTAGGTATTTTTATAGGATTTTTTTTCCTAACATCTTATAACTCAGGAAGAACACAGCATCACTTCTGCAGTATTCCTACCAAAAAACCTCAACCTGAATCAAATCATAAGGAGACATCAAGGAACCCAAATTGATTATTCTACAAATGACTTGTCTATAATTTTCAAAAGAGTCAAGATTATGAAAGTCAAGAAAAGACTGAGGAATTGTTCCAGATTGATGAAAACTAAAGAGACACAACTAAATGCAACGTGTGATTCAGAACCGTATACTTTTGCTATAAAGGACATTTTGGGGACAATTAATGAAACTTGAATGGGGGTCTGAGAATTAGATGATAGTAATGTATCAGTACTAATTTTCTGACTTTGATAGTTCTATCATGGTTATATAGGCTATAATTCTTGCTTGTAGAAAGTATAAATAAGAAATTTGTAGTATCTAATTTTTTTCCCAAGAGCTAAATGTTCCAGTACCATTTATTGAATAGGCATCCTTTCCACACTAACATCAGTGCTGGTTCTATGGCATTTCAAGTTTCCATACATATTGGGTCAGTATCTGGGCACTCAAGTCCATTCCATTGGCCTTTCTGTCTGTCCCTGAGCCATAGAATCATGTTCCTTTTTCCTGAAGAACATTTGGTATAAAAAAATTAAAATCCACTTACAATCAATTTGTACTATGACGGGGCCACCAGTCTGAATTGCTTCCCCCGGCCCCTCCCCCCCACCTTATATCTCACATGCCAGCCACTAAGAGGCTGCTGGCTTTCTGTTTCTCGCACACACACCAAGCCTGTGAACCTGGACGTCATTTCTGGAGGAGCAGCCCCAAGCCCTTGGCTTCACCCCATGCCTTGGCTCCTGCCTGTAGCTTTTTTGATTGTGATGCCTCCATTGCTTGGTTCTGGACACCACCCTCCTCCCCCAACACTGGACATTCTATGCTTGGAAATGAAACACCAGAGATTTCTTTTCTTAGCATCTTTGGAAAGCAACGGTGCTTTGGAAAGAAGTAGCCCTCAGTTAAAATAGTGCTCACTGATGAGGAAAGCATGCGAGCAAGGAAAACAGGTTATGAAGGCCTTTTCCACATGGGAGCTGTTGGGCCCCAGCTCACAAACGAGGCTTTTCCTTTTGGAGCCCTACAACAGCCTCAGGCAGCAGCTCTCAAAGTGTGGTCTCCTGATCATCAGCACTACCACCGCCTAGGAACTTGTTAAAAATGACTCTTCTCAGGACCCACCCTTGACCTAACTGAACCAGAAACACTGGGCTTTAGGAAGCCCTCCAGTAATTCTGAGGCACTCAAGTTTGAAACCACTGGCCTAATGAATCTTCAGCCTGGACAAGAGTCTCTTCCCCCAGCTCTTGGGGGTACGCAGGTATGCTCAAATGTATAAAATTACTTTCTGCAGCAGAGCCCCAAGAAATCATCTGTCCACACAATCAGCAAATGACTCATTGCACAAGTCTTGTCTCCTGAGCCAAGCTCAGGTTTCTAAGCACCTGCTGGGAACCTTCCCCACAGCTGTCCTCCTGGGATGTCAGGCTCAGTGTTTCTTCTCCCTTAACCATTGCCAGCTCCTGTGTAGATAAATGGCACTACTATTCCCTAGCCTAGAAACCTTGATACTTTCTTCAAATCCTTCCTCATCCTTGCTGTTCACATGCAATTACCAAATCCTATAGATTCTAAAGTCTCTGCTTTTCCATGTATAAGGGCTTTCTAGGTGTACTGCTTTTTGCTAAGCATTTTACGTGTTACTTTATTTAGTCCCCACAACAAACCATGGAAGATAATACTACGATTATCATCCCCATCTTACATGGAGGAAACTGAGGTTTAGAGAGGAAGAGGAACTTCTCCAGAATCATCCAGCCATAATATTTCAAAGGCAGATATCTGAAAGGCAGATATGTCTGTCATACAACTCAACAACAAAAAAACAGACAACCTAATTGAAAAATGGGCAGAAGACCTAAAGAGACATTTCTCCAAAGCAGAAATACGAATGGCCAATAGGCACATGAAAAGATGTTCAACATGGCTAATTATTAGAAAGATGCAAATCAAAACTACAGTGAGGTACCACCTCATACCAGTTGGAATGGCCATCATTAAAAAGTCTACAAATAACAAATGATGGAGAGGGTGTGGAGAAAAGGGAACTCTCCTACACTGTTGGTGGGAAGGTACATTGGTACAGTCACTAGGGAAAACAGTATGGAGGTTCCTCAGAAAACTAAAAATAGAATTATCATATGATCCAGCAATCCCACTCCTGGGCATATATCCAGACAAAACTAAACTTCAAAAAGATACATGTACTCCTATGTTCATAGTAGCACTATTCACAGTAGCCAAAACATGGAAATAACCTAAATGTCCATCAACAGATGAACGGATAAAGAAGATGTGGTACATATATACAATGGAATACTACTCAGCCATAAAAAAGAACGAAGTAATGCCATTTGCAGCAACATGGATGCAACTAGAGATTATCACACTAAGTGAAGTAAGTCAGAAAGAGAAAGACAAATACCATATGGTATCCCTTATATGTGGAATCTAAAATATGACACAAATGAACCTATCTGTGAAACAGAAGCAGACACAGACATAGAGAACATCTAGACTTGTGGTTGCCAAGAGGTAGGGGGTTGGGGGAGGGATGGAGCGGGAGGTTGGGGTTAGCAGATGTAAGCTATTACATATGGAATGGATAAAATAAAAGGTCCTACAGTATAGCCCAGAGAACTATATTCAATATCTTATGATGAACCATAATGGAAAAGAATATTTTAAAAAGAATGTATGTATACAGATATGTATAACTGTATATATAGGTACACTTTGCCGTACAGCAGAAATTAACACAACATTGTAAATCAACTATACTTTAATTAAAATAAGTAAATAAAAAAATAAATAATAAGTAATAAATAAATAAATAAGAAAGGCAAATATGTCTGAAACTGAAATCAAATTCTGGATTTTAACCACCCTTATCTCCTTTTTCCCAAAAGAGCTCTAAAATCATCATTACTTTCCTAGTGATGGTTTCTAACTGCTACCTGGTCTTCAATTAATCCTTAATAACGCCTTCAGGGATCTTTCTAGGAAGAGGGGCCACCCCATCACTCAAATCTTCCATGGAACTTCACTGCCTAAAGAATAATTCTAAACCCCTAGTGCCTAAAGCCCTCCACACCCAGGCTCCACCTTCTTCCCCAAGCTTGCCTCCCACCCCATTTCTCCAATCTAGATCACATCCTGAACTTTGCATCTATTGCTGCTCAACTCAGGCAACCTGAAAGACCTTTAACCATCCAGGCAGTGGTACTTATCACTCAGATTCTCCCACTGTTTCAAAGATGGCATATAAACATCCCACCAGTATGTGTAAGTTAAGGTGGTAATTTTACAATAAAACTGAGAAATAACTCCCTCAGTGACCAAATGTGGCAGATTGTATTATTTTCCACAATTATTTCATACTATTCCCTGGGGGAGGATTATCTTTTCCCTGTACCACTGACAGCAGACTTGGCCATATGACTGACTTTGGCCAGTGGAATTGTAGTGGAAGAGCCTTAGATGACTTCCAAGCAGAAGTTTTAAAAGCTAACAGGTGGTTCACTGAACTCCCCAGCAGGAAATAGCAATGTTCTAGTTAGGGCCTACTGCATCAGCCTCAGTCCCAGAGTAGAGATAAGATGGAACAGAGCCACAGCCAACTCACAGTAGACATACAGCAAAAGCAAGATATCAAACTTTGGTTTATAAGCTATGGAGCTTTCCAGGGTGTTGTTGTTGAGGTACCATCCTGACTAAAGAAACAGAGATTTTTTTTTTCAATCTTCTTTCAATGGAACCAATTAGCCCTAGTCTGCATCCCTGACATCAAAAGAAGTAGAACTTGGCCAATAGGGTGGGTGTGTTCTGTGTGATAAGAAGATGCTTGACCTGACTGTCTTGGCCTTTCCCTGGGGCAAGTGAATAGATAGAACTTCAGTCCAGCTGCACCACAATCTAGATGGGTAATTACTATCCCACCCCTTAGTGCCACATATAGGAGATGAGCATCAACTGTGAAAATGTCCTAACATCGAGGAGGGTAGAAGAGGAGAGTTGTGTCTATGTTCCCCACTTCCAACAGGCTCCTGCTTGAGGAGCCTCAGTGTCAAAAACTCAAAGCGATTGGCTCAGGTGGCTCAGAAGGTGGAAAGAATTGGGATACATCCCTTCCTCAACCTGAGCCAGTTCATCCCAGAAAGGTCAGACTCAGTGCTGAACCAGATTAAATCCAGGGGACCAAGAAGAACCTCCCGGTCACCACACACACCTGTCTTGGTTGATGAGGCCCTATACACAGACTGGGATTAAGCTCAGGACAGACTGGAAGACTCCTCCTGGCTTTGGGGCAGCTTATATGCTGCCTTCCTCAGGAGTGACCACTGTACTTTTCACCTCTGATCCAGTGATCTCCTCTGCCCTTTCTGTAATAACTAACCCAGGGTTGCCCGTGACAACATTGGACTTGTTCCTGAAGGTAAGCTCTGATGACACTTCCTCCACAAAGCTTTTCTTCCTCTGACTGTCAACTTTCTCCTCATTCTGGAAAGTGGTGGGCACTGGGCCAGACTGATTGAATTCTACATCCCATCGTCCACAGCAGCATCCTTGAGTAGTCACAATATTTATCATAATGGAGCAAGAACATCCCACACATTCTCTCTTATTTTTTAAACCTAGCATTGATTGACCAAAGCCAATATAACAATTTCAAATGAAGCATGACATTGGCTTTAAGATTAGTTGGTAAGAGATGACCTCATTGTAACTTCAAAATCCAGAATCTCATATTAACCTGCTTGATTCAATGTAAACTTTGTACCCTTAAGAGAGAGATAATCATCACTAAGACTCAGGCTTATAATCAGTGTTTAGGGAGTGAAGAGTGAGAATAATTGTACTTCAATCACTTTTTTAAAGTATTTATCTGCTAACACTAAAAAAAGTTCAGGTACCACAACAAAGTGAATACAGTTAGTTCCACCCATCCAAGGGGGATACAGTCCAAGATCCCCAGTGATGCCTGAAAGCGCAGACAGTACTGAACCCTGTATATACTATGCTTTTTCCTATACAGACATACCTATGATAATGTTTAATTTATAAATTAGGCATGTAAAAGAATATCTGAATTGCCAGCATCACTATTATTGCACTTTGGGCCGTTATTAAATGAAGTGTTACCTTGACAGTTGATCTGATCGTTGTCACGGGAGGGGTAGAACAGGATGACATGAGATTTCATCATACTATGCATAATGGCAGGCAATTTAAAATTTATGAATTGTTTATTTTTGGAATTTTCCATTTAACATTTTCAGACCGCAGTTGACTGTGGGTAACTGAAACCGCAGAAAGCAAAACCACGGGTAAGGGGGAGATTGCTATATACTTATCCCTAAATCACACATTTAAGATTGTTATGACTTTAAATGTATGTTATATGCTTTTCACCAAAATTTTTAAAAAGTTAAAGTCCAACTAGATCTACATAACGTGCCTTGGAAGGTCTCAGCGCCTCTGAATCCCCGAATGTGACGAGGGTAAGTCAACCTGTAAGGGAATGCTATATGCTATAGGCAAGAACCATTCTGTAGCTAAGTGCAGTTCTGTCTTTGCTCCACCCACATATTTGCTCAGATCTCCTGTGTCACTCACCACAGCAGGGATGCTGTAAGCCCCATGGCCTGCTCATGAATGTCCTGGGGCTGCCATAGCAAATTCCCACATGCTGGGAGACTTAAAACAACAGAACTGTGTTCTCTCACAGGCTGGAGCCCAGAAGTCTGAAACCAGGGTGTCAGCTGGGCCATGCTCCCTCCTAAGCTCTAGATAATTTCTGAGTGCCTGGTGGTTGCTGGTTGCCAGCAATCCTTGGCACATCTTGACTTTTAGATGCACCACTCCAACCCCTGCCTGCGTCTTCACATGGGCTTCTTCCCTGTGGGTGAATCTCTCCACTCACAAGGATTTAGGGCCCACCCGACTCCAGTTGACAACATCTGCAAAGACTATTCACAAATTAGGTCATGTTCATAGGCACCAGGCTTAGGATGTCAACATACATTTTTGAGACACAAGTCAACCTACAACAGTCTGAAACTATTTTTTTCTTCAAATTTCTTTGGCTAAGACAAAAATCAGAGACTTTCTAAAGGGACATTATGAAGAAAGTAAACACAAACAAATAATAGCAAAAATACAACAGAAAGTACAAAGGCATGAAAATGGAGATATTTATTCAAAGATTGTTGAAGTCTGGCCATGGTTTGACTTGTCTGCCAGAACGCATGAAGCCCTCTGGGGAAACCCTCCCCAAAGCATCCATTTCCTTCTCTTCCTTTTAGGGTTCCAACTCCTACAGGCCCAGGTGCCTTCCCAGATGGTCAGTGGAGGTGGATGAGCCCCTCCTGAAAGGTATACACACCTCCAGTTCCTCCAGGAGCTCTCAGGCTGCCCTATCACCTTCCTCAGTCAGAAATGTAAAAGAACAGTTTCCTCCCCAGTGCTTATAATTATTACCCAACCACCATTGTTTTAGATCCGGCACAAACCACACAAGGGTCTTTCCTTTGGGGCCGGACAGATTTCTCTGGGCCAGCCCAGGAGGCAGCGGCAGACCTGCAAGTGTTAGAGAGTCAGGCGCTGTCTCTGTGGCTTACATTCCAGCCAGCCCTTCTCAGCCATCCAAATCTACTCACAAAGACCCTGTTCCCATAAAAAGAAATGAAATTGAGCTATTTGTAATGAGGTGGATAGACCTAGAGTCTGTCATACAGAGAGAAGTAAGTCAGAAAGAGAAAGACAAATACCGTATGCTAACACATATATATGGAATCTAAGGGGAAAAAAACGTCATGAAGAACCTAGGGGTAAGACAGGAATAAAGACACAGACCTACTAGAGAATGGACTTGAGGATATGGGGAGGGGTAAGGGTAAGCTGGGACAAAGTGAGAGAGTGGTAGTGTATATATGGACATATATACACTACCAAACGTAAAATAGATAGCTAGTGGGAAGCAGCCGCATAGCACAGGGAGATCAGCTTGGTGCTTTGTGACCACCTAGAGGGGTGGGATAGGGAGGGTGGGAGGGAGGGAGACGCAAGAGGGAAGAGATATGGGAACATATGTTTATGTATAACTGATTCACTTTGTTATAAGGCAGAAACTAACACACCATTGTAAAGCAATTATACTCCAATAAAGATGTAAAAAAAAAAAAAAAGACCCTGTTCCTGAACCTTAAGGGATACAGTTTTGACTTTGCTTGGAAGAATAAATCCCCACCTTTGTGAAGGTAAGTCAGAGCCCTCCCACTAAACCCTGCATCACCATGGCAACCGAGAGTCCCCTTCTCTAATTCAGAAGGGTCTCTTTTGTGAAACTCTGCAGAAATAGCCATGGTGGCACCTTTGGCTCAGTCTGCTCAGTCTGAGAAGAGGTGACTACAATTAATGTGCAGTCTTTCTAAGTCTTTCATAATCCCTTTAGAGTGGGAACTCCACCTCCCCTGATGCTGCTTCTCCCTTCCTCCATCTCTCCTTTCCTCGAAGAATTGTGGGCTAGGGTATTCAGGAGCAGTTTCCTACCACCACCTCTCCCTTCCCCCCACCAATCAAGTCCCCATGCCTCCAAAACACCGTATTATCTCCATGCCATTCCTGCATCCTCTATAGCCTACGAAAGAAAATAAAATGGCAACAGCAAAATAAAAGAAAAAAGGACTCTATGAACTGAAAGAGACAGCAGGGATACTGTGATGAATATAAGGATTACCTGCTCCCCTTGCTTGCATTCTAAGCTTCAAGTACTAGAAATAAATAGGCAGGCTTTTATGTTGAAATTTTTTTGTATCCCCAGACAGCCAATCTCACATTTAGGGCAAGTAATTTCCAATCTGCTGAATTCTATTGTCATTAGGAAGGTAAATAGTAGAAAAAAATCAGTGAAATTTATTAGAAAAAAAGTTAAATAAATACATTTGTATTTTAAAGGTGGTATTACCAGCTTCTCTACTGCAGGATTACAGTACTTTAAAAGCACATTCTTCACATGCTTCTTTTTTCAGATTGTGTTTAACTCTATGTTGATTTGGCAGTATCTATCAAAAGGCTTTAAAAATTTGTACATTTTAACTCATAATTCCATTTCTAGAACTTGCTGAAAGAAAATAATGAGATGTATGTGCAAATATTTATAGACAAGGATACTCATTTTAGAATCATTTATAATAACCACAAGTTGGAAACAAATGTCCAGCATCAGATTATTGGTTAAATAGATGATGCTACATCATTATAATGGAATATTTACCACATATTAAAAATTATACTCAATGAATATTTAAGGATATGAAGGAAAATATTGCATACACACTCATACACATACACATACATCAGATGGGATTCTCTGGCTGCTGGTAACAACAAAAAACAATTTGAAATGGCTTAAGCTGACAAAGGTGACTTTGCAGTGCATTGGGGAAGGGATAATACTTCATGAATGGGACTGGATCAATTCTTTGTCCATGAGGGAAAAGCTGCATTTTGATTTCTACCTTATATCATACATGAAAAATCAGTATCTATATATGTAACCTAAATGTGAAAGCTAGAATAAAACGGGAAAACTTTTAAAAAGAAACATATGAAAATCTCTCGATTACTACAGGGGTAAGGTAGGCAAAGCTTTCTTATACTGAACACAAAAACTAATGGTAAAGAAAAAAGATAAATTGAATTTTACTAAAATAAACTTTGGTTTATCAAAAATCACTAAGAGAGTGAAAAATTAAGCTACAAAATGTTGGGGGGCTTGCAAAATATATATCCAACAAAGAACTCATATTCAGAATATATACAGGAATCCTACCAAACAAACAAACAGACAGACAACATAATAGAAAAGTGGGCAAAAGATTTGAATGGAAACTTAAAAAGATATCCAAATGGCCAATAAATCAATAAATATATACAAAGATGTTCATCTTCTATAACCATCAGGGAAATGCAAATTTAAACCATAATGTGATACTACTATATAACCAACAGAATGGTTAAAGAGAAATAGAAAAATAATACCAAGTGGTAACAAAGATATGAAACAACAGAAAATCTCACACAGTGCTGGTTGGAATTCAACTTTGGAAATATTTTGGCAGTGTCTACTGAAGCTGAACATAGGCATGCCACAACCCAGCAATTCTGTTCCTAGGTATTTACCCAGAAGAAAGGGTACACATACTCACTAAAAGATAGGTACAAGAATGTTCATAGCAGTACCATTTGTAATAGCCCCAAACTGGAAACAACTCAAATGTCCACCAACAGCAGATGAATAAATAAATTGGTGCATTTATAAATTGTACTACTGTATAGCAAAGAGAATGAACAAATAATGCTACAAACAACAGCATGGATAAATCTCACAAATATAATGTTGAGCAGAAGAAGCCAAAAACAAAGGAAAAAAATATTGTGATTCCATTCACATGAAGTTGAAAAAACTAATTTATGGTTACTTGCAGATACTGGTTACCTAAGGAAGTGGGAGTGACTGGGAATCAATTATTGTAATGGTCTTTTTCTCGATATACATATATTACATGTCTACACATGGATTAATAGCATACATGACTATACGCATATCAGCTTTGAAAAAAATTCATCATGCTGTAAACTTGTGATTCATTTTCTGAATGTATTTCAAAATGAAAGCTATTTTAATGGCTTAAAAGGGTAGAGGTTTATTTAACTCAAGCCACTCAAAGTTTAGAAGTAGGCACTAAAGAACAGGAATGTTGTCTCAACAATGTCATTGAGGATCCCGGCTCCCATCTTTATGCTCCTTCATACTCAGCAGGTGAATTTCATCCTCAAGTTTGCAAGATGCCTTTGATACCTCTAGGCATTGCATCTGCATTTGAGGAAGGCAGAAGGCAAAAGGCCCAAAATCAAAGAACCTACCAACTGAGTCTAGATCTGTGGAATTGTGCATACTGTTTATTTTAGTCATCATTTTCCATAGTTTCCAAAAGTTCCACAGTGATACGTATTAAGGTTATTTTTATAAAGAAAGCTCTATACATGTAAAAGAATAAAATTAAAACACTCCCTAACACCATACACAAAAATAAACTCAAAATGGATTAGAGACCTAAATGTAAGACTGGACACTATAAAACTCTTAGAGGAAAACAGAGGAAGAACATTCTTTGACATAAATCACAGCAAGATCTTTTTTGACCCACCCCCTAGAGGAATGGAAATAAAAACAAAAATAAACAAATGGGACCTAATGAAACTTAAAAGCTTTTGCACAGCAAAGGAAACCATAAACAAGATGAAAAGACAACCCTCAGAATGGGAGAAAATATTTGCAAATGAATCAATGGACAAAGGATTAATCTCCAAAATATATAAATAGCTCATGCAGCTCAATATTAAAAAAACAAACAACCCAATCCAAAAATGGGCAGAAGACTTAAATTGACATTTCTCCAAAGAAGACATATAGATGGCCAAGAAGCACATGAAAAGCTGCTCACCATCACTAATCATTAGAGAAATGCAAATCAAAACTACAATGAGGTATCACCTCACACCAGTTAGAATGGGCATCATCAGAAAATCTACAAACAACAAATGCTGGAGAGGGTGTGGAGAAAAGGGAACCCTCTTGCACTGTTGTTGGGAATGTAAATTGATACAGCCACTATGGAGAACAGTATGGAGGTTCCTTAAAAAACCAAAAATAGAATTACCATATGATACAGCAATCCTACTACTGGGCATATACCCAGAGAAAGCCATAATTCAAAAAGACACATCCACCCCAATGTTCATTGCAGCACTATTTACAATAGTCAGGTCATGGAAGCAACCTAAATGCCCATCGACAGACGAATGCATAAAGAAGATGTGGTACATATATACAATGGAATATTACTCAGCCATAAAAAGGAACGAAATTGGGTCATTTGTTGAGACGTGGATGGATCTAGAGACTGTCATACAAAGTGAAGTAAGTCAGAAAGAGAAAAACAAATATCGTATATTAACACATATATGTGGAACCTAGAAAAATTGTAGAGATGAACCGGTTTGCAGGGCAGAAACAGAGACACAGATGTAGAGAACACACCTATGGACACCAAGGGGGGAAAGCAGCGGGGGGGGTGGGTGGGTAGGGGAGTGGGATGAATTGGGCAATTGGGATTGACATGTATACACTGATGTGTATAAAATGGATGACTAATTGGGACCTGCTGTATAAAAAAATAAATAAAATAAAATTTTAAATTTTTAAAAATAAAATAAAAAGAAAGCTCTAATTGAATGGGAACAAAGCAAAAATAATTTTCCGATTTTGAACTTCAAGCCCTGTAGAGGTAATTCACAGGGTTTCCCATTGGGCTGAATAACTGGAGACTCATTTCTATGCCTATAGGGGCAAAAAAGTAGCCCAGAACTTATTCTTGGGAGAGTGCAGAACAATGCACGGCTCCCCACTTCTCACATTATAAGGTGCATGCAAAGACTTTGTGTGGGGGCCCCCTAAATGCTACTCTTCAGGAGCAGAGGTGTTTCTGACCTGAAATGACTTGGGGAAAATGGCAGCATCCCACACAGCCAGGGCTGGTGTGTAGGTGTCTGCTGCTGCTGTTCAACGCTCAAATGCATATTTTATCCATTTTCTGGAGCTCTGCAGGGTAGAACTTAGCTCAGAATAATTAAGGAGAAATTCAAATCAAGAAATAAGCTTAGTTATAGTTTAATTCACTGAAGGAAGACAAGTAAAAAGCATTATAAATATTTCAACAGAGGTGATTTCCTGAAAAATGCCATTGATCAACAATTTTTCCTTAGAAAACGACCTTTGAAATAGCTTGTGGTTTGAATGAGTCAGGTTTATTCTCCCTATCTGAGTGATAATACTTGACCTTCAGGTTTCAATCCTTCACTCACCTCCAGTCATTGAGAAAACTAGTTGACCGGTAAACAGACTCTGTTTGGAGCTTCTGCTTGAAGGACCCAAACATTTTTCTCCTTCTGACCTACAATCCAAGGACTGTTTGGAGACAGCCCTCAAATACTCAAGTGGAGAGAAGTAGAAAGTTGACACACAGTGATTCTGAATGGTGAGAAGGGAAATTGTGCTAAAGAAGAACCAAAAATCTATATGATTTTCAGACTTCACTTTCAACAACATTTATTTACCGCCCGATTTGTATGAGGCCCTAAGCTAAAACCTATAGGGTCTTCAGAGACAATCTCTCCCCCCTGGGAGCCTTCCACTGCCATGCCCTAGAGTCATCCCAAAAGCCACTCCTTCCCCGTCCCTCCTTCCCCCCATCCCCAAGAGCTACACTGACCTTTGAGTCCCTCTCAGCCATCAGGCTATTTCTCACCTCCTCACCTTTACTCTATGTCAGAAACACTCTCCTCTCCCCTCCTCTTGCCTCCATAACCCACTCCCCTCAATCTGGCCAACTCCTATTCAGTCATCAGGTCTTAGTGCAGACATTTCTTGTAAGAAAGCCCACCTAAGTCCTCCCAAGTTCCTCTGCCTACACTTTCACTTAGAGCTTCTTTCCACTGAATAAACTTAAAAAGGCACAAAGAGACAAAAATAAAATGTCTTTTATGACTATACCTCTGGAGTCTTGCTTATTCAACATGCTAGTGATGTAAAACTAATATTACTTGGTCACAAGATATGTTCTCTCCCTGCTTTTTACCCCATGATTCTTCAGCCTATATGCTCATTAGATCCCTGTGCTCCTGCCCTGGCCTCCTTGAAGGTGGGGATTGCGTCTTACTCATCTTTGTTCCCAGCAGGGATCAGTATGGTATCTTGATACGGTAGATGTTAAAAAATACATATTCAGATTGAACATAGTTAAATATAATATATTGAATTGACTCTAAATAAAACTGGGCACTAAGCTTGCACCATCAAGGAGTCTCTATTTAGTCTTCCCAACTGGGTTTATACAAACTGGTTCAAGTTCACAGTAAATATGGAAACAATACACAATTTCCCATGACAAATTCAAGAAAAACTCTAGGCCAAATAGTGAAGTTGGTGCCTTTAAAACCAGACTTTTATAGAAATGAAAACTTGGAGGTCTATTGAATACCTATCAATAATGAACTGGTTGAGTAGTCTATGATCCATCTTTCCAGTGGACTACATTTGGGCATTAAAATAGTGACGTGAATCTGTTTGTTGATGTGAGAAGATGTTCATGACATAGCTTTAAGTAACAAGAGCAGACTATGTAACAGTGATTTTATTTACATTTTTTAAAGCGTGCACGTGTGTGTGTGTGTGCGTGTGTGCACACATGTACGAGGGAAAAAAGAGAAGAGCCTAGGAGGACACACACCAAATGTTAACATTGCTTCCCTCTGAGTGGTGAAATTAAGGATAATTTATCTTTTGCTCTAAATACTTTCCCTGAATGTTTGCAATGAGTAAAAACAGGAAAATATTAAACTTTCATTGGAGATACAATGGCCATGGATAGTATGCCATGGAGAGCATGCCAAGGTGTGTGTGAGGACACTCTGCTTTTCTGAGGGGTACACTAGGCTCTCTCATTGTAATAAGTCCCTGCGTTATAGCTGAATTAATAACAGCTAAAATCTTTGCTATTGTCATATGCTGGCACTCTGCTAAGAATTTTACATACATTAATTCTTTCTTTTACATGACACAACAACCCTTCCCTGCTTTATTTTTTTTTTATATCACTTTCTGATACTAAACAGTTTACTTATTTATCTCCTTTATTGTGTGTTGTTCCTCTCACTAGAATGTAAACTTCCTGTGGGCAGGGCTATTTGTTTTGATCACTGCTGGATCCCTAGTACCTATGGCAGTGCCTGGCAACTTAGTTAGTACTCAAATAAATGAATGAATAAATGAACAACCTTATGACATAATAACTAGTACTATTCCTTCCTTACAATGAGGACTCTAAAGGAGGCTAAACAATTCGCCCAAAGTCACACACTGTGAAGGAGCAGAGCCATGTCTCTCTCAACACAGATCTACATGACGATCTGTGTTCTAGCCCACTCTCATCCGTTACAACAAATCCTTGAATGAGAGCGCCCTCCTCCTCCCCCCACATGCAGTCAGTCCACGGGAGAGACAGTGAGATGTCACATAACAACTTTCAAGTGTGGTTTCCTTCTGACTATTAAATTGGTAAGATCTTGACATAATAGAAGATGTTCTATCATTTGCAATGGTCATCTAACAGGCATGATATTTTTTCAGATCAAAAGCAGGAGGAACAGGGCCTAGAAATCTAATCAAGTATTCACTAAATGAAAAAAAAAAAAAAAAACTAGAGCCTGGAAAATGCCCTTAAGGCATCGTCTTCTTTTTTTTTTTTTTTTTTTTATTGTGAGTATAAGAATTTGGACTGAATAGATAAAACCCCCAAAGGACGAGGATTTTCTCAGGGAAAAATCCTCAGGGACGAAGGAGAAAGTACTTGGAGCAGCAAACCCAAATATTTGGGCCCATGGCTGGTCATGGCAGTTTAATAATGCTGACCACTAAGATCTTGCACATAACTTGCCTTGCTTTCCACATAACCAAACAATCTTTTGACTTACACAGAGCTTCCCATGTAAAAATCTGTCAGTTCTCCTGAGCATGCGGGATTTGAGAGGTAAAGAGCCACAGGTAGTATGTGCAGCCCAACACTGACCATGGTGGGTACCCACAGGTCTTGGAGCTCAGGGCCCTAGAGAGAGAATCCCTCTGACCAGAGATGTATGTTCTCCAGCCCCTTTGGCAATTTGATTTCTCACTATAGATTAAGCGATTGGCATCCTAAATTATCAATCAGTCTTCTGTGGGCTTGATTAATGTGGGTGAATCCCTGTGGAGCTGACAACCTTTGGGAGCTCAGACCAATCCAGTTCCTAGATCTTCAGTGGGAAAACCAGCCCTGAATTGTAATGACAATTCTAACCCGGGAAAACCAGACCCTTCCCCCATACACACACATGTCCACACACATATGAAATATGCACAACATACAGATGCATACACAAACACACTCACATACACACTTATATACACACCTGTGAGGCCCTGTTTGAGGCCCCATTTGGCCAGGCAACTCCTTGGATGACATCAGTATCTCATTTTCCCTGTAACTGCAAATTCATGCAGTTGAAAAGATATAAAACATTTCCTTCAAATTTCCTTGTATTTCTCCATCTTTGGTGGTTGCTAACTTTTCATTGAGGGTAAACAGACTCAGTTCAACACAAAGTCAGCCCAGGTACAATAGCAGTTTTTCCCCACAGTTCTGCACGAGGCTGGTTCAAAAGGCAACCAGTGGTAGATGTAAAAGTATGAAATTAGAACACTCCCTAACACCATACACAAAAATAAACTCAAAATGGATTAAAAACATAAATGTAAGGCCAGACACTATCAAACTCTTAGAGGAAAACATAGGCAGAACACTCTATGACATCAATCACAGCAAGATCCTTTTTGATCCACCTCCTAGAGAAATGGAAATAAAAACAAAAATAAACAAATGGGACCTAATGAAACTTAAAAGCTTTTGCACAGCAAAGGAAACCATAAACAAGACCAAAGGACAACCCTCAGAATGGGAGAAAATATTTGCAAATGAAGCAACTGACAAAGATTAATCTCCAAAATATACAAGCAGTTCATGCAGCTCAATAACAAAAAAACAAACAACCCAATCCAAAAATGGGCAGAAGACCTAAATAGACATTTCTCCAAAGAAGATATACAGATTGCCAACAAACACATGAAAGAATACTCAACATCATTAATCACTAGAGAAATGAAAATCAAAACTACAATGAGATATCATCTCACATCGGTCAAAATGGCCATCATCAAAATATCTACAAACAATAAATGCTGGAGAGGGTGTGGAGAAAAGGGAACCCTCTTGCACTGTTGCTGGGAATGTAAATTGACACAGCCACTATGGAGAACAGTATGGAGGTTCCTTAAAAAACTACAAATAGAACTACCATATGACCCAGCAATCCCACTACTAGGCATATACCCTGAGAAAACCATAATTCAAAAAGAGTCATGTACCAAAATGTTCACTGCAGCTCTATTTACAATAGCCAGGACATGGAAGCAACCTAAGTGTCCATCAACAGATGAATGGATAAAGAAGATGTGGCACATATATACAATGGAATACTACTCAGCCATAAAAAGAATGAAATTGAGTTATTTGTAGTGAGATGGATGGACCTAGAGTCTGTCATACAGAGTGAAGTGAGTCAGAAAGAGAAAAACAAATACCATATGCTAACACATACATATGGAATCTAAGAAAAAAAAAAAAAGGTCATGAAGAACCTAGGGGTAAGATGGGAATAAAGATACAGACCTACTAGAGAATGGACTTGAGGACATGGGGAGGGGGAAGGGTAAACTGGGATGAAGTGAGAGAGTGGCATGGACATATATACACTACCAAACATAAAATAGATAGCTAGTGGGAAGCAGCCGCATAGCACAGGGAGATCAGCTTGGTGCTTTGTGACCACCTAGAGGGGTGGGATAGGGAGGGTGGGAGGGAGGGAGACGCAAGAGGGAAGAGATATGGGAACATATGTATATGTATAACTGATTCACTTTGTTATAAAGCAGAAACTAACGCACCATTGTAAAGCAATTATACTCCAATAAAGATGTTAAAATAAATAAATAAATAAAGGCAACTAGTCAGCAGGGCTGCTCCTCTAGAAGCAGGGAGTGAACAGGGCCACAGGGTTCCTGGACAGAGCTGAGGAGGGGACAGAGAACACCTTTTCTTCTCTCCCACCCATATCAGGCCCTTTCTCTGCAGGAGCTGAGAGCTGGCAAAGGCCAGCCCAGGGGACCTTTATGAAACATCCTGTTTAATGCTGAAAAACGCAATACCCAAACTAGTGAAAAGCCAGTTCTTTGAGACTGCCATTGCATTACTCCTCATACTTGTTACTTCTTGTTAACTCACCCAGAATATAACCTAAAGTCCTTACTTGGCCTTTAAGTGTATTATGAACTGGTCCCCAGCTACTGTCTGCATCCATAGCATTCTCTCCTCCTTGATTATTCCACTCCAGTCCCATGGCCTCCTCATCGGTCTTTTAACACACCCCCATGCTGCTGCCTCAGGACCTCTACACTTGCTGTTCTTTCTGTAGGGAACACTATTCCTCTGCAGATATCCACGTGACCTGTTCCCTCACTTTATTTAGGTCTTTATTCAAATATCACCTTACTAGAGATGCTGTCCCGTCATACCTCCAATATATAGCAGTACCCGCCTCCTTTTACTCTTCATTCTCTCACCCTGATTTTTCTTCCTAATTCTTATTCCCCACTGACATACTATGTATGTGTTTACTGTCTGTCTTCCTCCACTAAAATATAAGCTCCTTGCAAGCAGGGATTTTGTCTGATTTGATGACTGCCATTTTGCCAGGGTCTAGAATAGCACCCGGCCCATAGTAAGTACTCAATAAATCTGTGTTGAATGAATGAAATGTGCTTCTCCTTCCCCATTTTCCTTTTTCCTATTTATTTTTCCTGAGGTCTCCAAAGTTACAAAGTCCTCAAATAACATGTTGACTCTGGAAGTGTGTCATTCTCCCTGAAGTGCCTAACATGTAGTAAGGTCCTCCGTGGTGTCGGGCAGCCCAACACGAAGTCTGGGAGCTCGGGTTAGGTTGAGAAAGGATTTTCAATCATTAGCTAGTTGTACAGAAATCCATGAAAGGGAAGATACTAAGGGATTCTAAAACCATTCTAAGGAGTAATGGTCAAATTCATCTTTGGAAAAGAAGTGCTCTTTGGTTCAGGGAATTGCTTTTAATGGACCTTTTAGTTCTGCAAAAAAGGCCTAAAGTCTGGGCAGGATAGAAGAGGCTGAGATAGGAGGGCACAATTTTGCTCTCAGTCTATTACAAAGGTGTCTATATTGGTAAGAGAGGTGTTTTTATTTTTATGTTTTCTAGTTGCACTGGCTGATCTGAAAAAAACAAAGTTTAAACAGAGCTAGAAACGTAAAGAATAAAGTAGAATGGAGAGGTTTGTCTGTTCAATATGTCTGGAAGACTGGGCTGAAGAAGGTATCAGAGGGGGCTCCTGGCAACATGAAATGCTTCATATTCAGTTTTATTTTGTCTCATAATCTATGAAGAAATTTCCCTTATTAACCCCAAGTCTTCAACAGAAGCTATGTTAACGGCTGCCAACGTCAGCCTTATGTTAGCACTGCCTTAAGGAATCAATGGAGACTATGTCAATGTTTTGGATGGTGAAGGTAAAATGGGACCAGGGAAGCCTGAAGAAGTAGTGGTGAGGTGGCTAGAGGTGGTGGAGGAGAATTTGGAGGACAGAGATGTCAACAATGAGAATGTAATCACTTAGAGAAATTCTTGGAAATTTGACATAGGAATCAGAATTTCTTGCAATCAATATAATATCAGTATTTGGATAGTAAAAGAAAAGGGACTCAGAGAGAATGAGAGATTTAGGGACTTTGGGGTCCCAAAGTGAATTCTGCATCACAGAATTCAGACTTGAATCTCAGTGGTTATCTACTTTTAAAACTTTATTTAACCATAGAAACCTGTTCATCAAATAAACTATTATATAGAACCCAGCAGGTAAAACAGAATAAAACTGAGCCACTGTGATGGAAAGGGATAGAGGTTTGAATTTATGCCCAATTAGCTTTCCCATTGGATCCCACGTTGGCCCTCAGGTCCCTCTGGGGAATCCCAGTACCCCAGGAACATAGTTTAAAAACCATGGATCTGGAACTCAAAGCAAGAATATACTCTTTAATATTCCAGATGGTTGATCTTTCAGCCTGACTCTGAGGGCTCATTACCTGCTAAGCAGCATGTGTCTGAGCCAGCTGTCACTGATGGGGTGTTCGCCCTTCTCTTGAACCAAATTCCTCAACCCTGGGACTTCTACCCATTGGTCTTGGTGTAAAAATCAAAATAAGCCTATTCTTTCCATATAACAGCCCTTCAAGTCTTTGAAGACCTCTTATTTCCTTCCTTAACTTGTCTTTGTTCCAAGTTAAACATTCTCAACCCTCCAACTATTCACAAACTATTCTTACAGTTCATATGCTATTTGGGCACCTGAAATTACTGATATTGATCAGAGAAAACAAACAGCATAGAGTTAAGACCAAAACAGGGGCACATAGAAGAGGGATACAACCACACACACTATGAGGGTAGTAAAGGAAAATGAGAGATGTTGATCTGCTACTCTGAAAACTGTACAGAAATATGTCCTCCCCCCTACCCAACCCTGCCCGCCCCTGGCACTGTGAAGTGGGCTGGAAATCAGGTCGAACTTCATTCAGCTCAGGCTGTGCCCTGGATCACTCCCTAATAGTCACCAAATCAGAGATACGAGGGGATGGCTCTCGACAGTGGAGGCACTCAGCTCTTATTATTATTTTGAAAACATCCACCAGCAGCTGGGCTCCGGAATTCAGGACAGTAAGTGCCTAGCATGGGTTCATTCCCACTAGTCTTAATTGACACATGTGTATCCACACAGTTATTGATCCTTGCCTAATGCCATGGACTCTATTAACTAAAAACAACTGACATTCCGTAACCATGGATCCATCAGTTGTTTCGGAGCAGGATGTATCAGAATGTCAGCATCGTTTAGTGGTTATTATTGGATTTATCTTAGGCACTGGCTTTGGTGGAGGCTGTAGGGGTCAGGGAGGTGAGCTGCAACACGTAGGGCTAGTTGTACAGCTGGAAAGTATGCGACCAGCTCAGTATGAGGGCACCCCACTAACCTCCCTGAAACAAAACTTCGACTTCCTGCTATCGAGGTGCTTCACACACACCCCACTGGTGGCTTGAGGCTTGCAGACACATGCATGCTGTGCATACCAGCAGTGGGCAGACAAGGAAAACTGCACTTGACACAGCAGGGTCCTTTCAGTGCCGATCTTGCCTCTGTGTGGCTGGACCATATCCTTTGCCTGTGATAAAGCTCTTCCATGAGTATAAACTGCTTCAGTCCTGTGAGTTCTTTCAGAGATGATTAATGGGTAATTAACACAGCAAGGGTGAGAAGGGACTTCAGATACAAGCCATTCTGCGGCCTGAAGGGTGCTTCTGATGAGAGAGTGTTAGTGTTTGGTGCTGAAAGCACAGTTTTGTAAGTGGGTGTGATGAAGTACAATACTTAGTTCTGTTGGATGTTAGGGAAGCACGTCCAGAAAAACAACAGGCACATGGCCTGGTTTGCTCCAACAGAAAAATATTTCTAACTTTGACAAAGACTGTATCCAGCCAGAGTTGCCAGGTGTGTGTGCAAACAGATAGAGAAGGACCACGGTGTTCGTCCTCATTTTTTTTCTTTTTCCCACACGCTCCTTTATTTTGGCCCTGTACCTGTTAGGGGTAACACTGTGGTTTCATGTATGTGGTTTCATGTCTTTTTTCCACAAATAGAATATTATACATGCTTCTGAATCCTAAATAAGGTCATTGGTATTGCAGAAAGAATCAAGGTATCCCATGTCTGCCAGGACTATGACAGCATTGACAACAAAACAGAGGCTTGGGAAGGAAGTCAATTCAGGAGGGAAGAGAATGTGTATATATGAATGAATGTATGTGTGCATACATGTATATTCAAATGTGTATGTGTGGTATGTGTGTGAGAGTATGTATACACACATAATTTTCACACACCATGTATATGTACCAAAAATGATCTGCAATTAAAAATGAAACAAAATATAATCATTTTATTCTCTTAGCTCAGGATTTGAGCTATATCTAAATCCAGGCTCTGCCACCTGCCGGCTGTGACTATGTACAAGTCAGTTAACTGCTTTGAGACTGGTTTCCTCATCTATAAAATGGCAATTTTTATTGTGCAAGGTTCTGATGGGGATTAAAAGAGATAATGCATGGGCTATACATGTTATGAACCATCAACAGATTTCCAGAAGAGAAATTTTGACCACAATTTGCTAACTTCCTATCTTTTCTCTGAGGATCTGTGTTGTGAGAAGAGGAAGGACAAGAAGGGAATGGAACTCAGAGCAGAAGGACCAAGGAGGAGGAGGACATGAGGAAATAGCATTAACTTCACTCTACTTGTCTGCACTGGAATAATCCCCTAGGAACCAACCAGGAACTCGCCTATCAGTCAACAAAGGCGGCTAAAACATGATCTCCTGACCCCACTGTCGTCCCGCCACCATCCACTTGCTATGGAGTCAGAGACAGGAGGCCACTTACTGGGGATGCAGTGGAGGGTTGGCCACAGAGGGTCTCTAGCATCCCGTCAGGATGTTTTATAAGCTAAAAATGCTGTTCCATTTCACATGCTTCTTTAATCTCATGTCTACAATTATCCTGAGAAAAAGGCATCACTAAAGCATCTGAGTTGTGTAACATGCTGACCTATAAGGGCTGAATCACGATTTGAACCTAGCTCTTCCCATTGCTACACGGCTTCCCCCTCGATACCAAAGCTGCTTCCAACTTGATGGTGGGCGTTGCTGGCGTCCTGTCCCATTCGCCCCAGCTTACCTGAGTGCACCAGCAGCTGTATTAGAGGGTTGTCAGCCCACTGTCAACTGTGTCAGGCACCTATGTTTCTTGTGCCCTTTGAGGGTTTTCTTGTGACCACAGGAGCTTGCAAGGAACACAACCTGGAAAGGTAGGGAAAGGGAATTTAATGTCCCCTAGGGTCCCCTGGGGCAATGCTCAGCCAACTGCGGTTGAAGAGGAGCACTTACATTTCAGCCTCTGGCATGTTCTGAGTGGTTTCTGGGGGTGCCCCCAGCATGAGAGCCCCAGGTGTTCACAGTGTAATAACCCACCCATAAAACATGTCCTTCATCCGCTCTTGCCCCTTCCTGTCTCACTTTCCCCACTTCCTCGCACGTGCTTCCTCGGACACCTCCTATGTAAAGAACCCACGCTAAATCTTTACCTCGAGATCTACTTTTGGAGGAACCCCAACTGAGCCAAATTCTAAATTCCATGTGGTTGCTGCTACTGTTGTTATTGTTTTCAATTACACTACATTCCCACCAGAAAAAGTAATAATGACCGTGGGTTGCTAATCAGTCAGAACCTCATTAACACTTTTAAGGCTTGAAAAAACTGAAGATAGTGTTTCCCATAGAGCAACAAGTTATTCCTCCTGTTTCACTAAGTACCCTTCTTCCCAGCAGCTGCTCCAATTTCAAAGCAGGATGATGAAGGCTTTGAAGGCGCTCTGTTAATGCAGTTACAGATCCAGTTTGGGTATGCTAGCTATTAAACAATGGACTTTAGGATATATTTCAAAAGTAGGACATTGTCTCTCGACATAAGAAAACAACTGAATTGGTAATGTTAGAAAAAAATCTGTAAGTATGATCAAAGTATTTATATTATGGAGAACAAGAGCAATCATCTCAACATGCATTCTAGATTTATCAACTCTGCACACATATCTTAGGAAGATTTTGAGAGATTTCAATACAACATCTAAAAATGACCCACCATTTTATTTTTAGCAAAAAGAGATTCTCAGTTTCTGGTAGTTGTCTGTAACTATAGGCTGAAAATGTTTCGATTTTAAAACATATATGTGTAAAATTCTCACATGAAAATGAGCGGTAGCACAACCCACTGCAGTGTGATGGCTCTTTATTCGCAGTTTGTCCCGTCCAGAGATGCCAGACTCACAAGTCACATGCAGTAAGTTCACATAACATGTTTTGTTTTATAGACTCTAACCATTTATTTAACAAAATGGAAATTTCTAATATCTAGCACTTTTCTACATTTAAAATTTCAGGGAAAAGAGACTCGTGTTCTACAGTATACAATGATTACAAAACCGTTCGTTATCAGCTTTGAATGGTTAAAACACTTTCTCTGCTGATTAGCGCTCCGCATCCTTTGGTGAAGTGAGGTGACATTTTTCTTGTGGAAAAGGCCAGTGTTTCTTGCCGGAGGAGATGTATCACCAGCACAACCTTCCCTTCAGACCTGTCTATCTGAGGATTTCTTTTACCAGTGAAACAGGTGGGAGTCCATTTCACTATTTTGATTCCCAAGTCAGATATAAATCCTTTTAACTTAGGGAAGAACTCAAACGTATATAAACCAAAGGCGGAGATCGCTTTTTCCATCCTCTTTACTCACGTGATGCTCTGGAAAGTCACAGTTTCCTTGGTGGTTTTGCTCGCGTGCTGATCACTGTGCATGGAGCTATTACTAGTGCTAATGTGCAGAAGACTTTTTTTGTTTGTTTTTTGTTTTGTTTTGTTTTGTTTTTTTTGCGGTACGCGGGCCTCTCACTGTTGTGGCCTCTCCCGTTGCGGAGCACAGGCTCCGGACGCACAGGCTCAGTGGCCATGGCTCACGGGCCCAGCCACTCCGCAGCATGTGGGATCTTCCCGGACCGGGGCACGAACCCGTGTCCCCTGCATCGGCAGGCGGACTCTCAACCACTGCACCACCAGGGAAGCCCCAGAAGACGTTTTGAATAATGTCTAGCACCCATAGGAAAGAACAACGGACCCCCCAAATTTGAATTTTGTTCTTGCAAACTCTAAAAGCCAACGATCACTTGTGCCTTGCAGAATCTGGGGGCTCTATTCCCAGGTGCAAAGTGCATTTCCCGGGTTTCTCCAGAGCAAAGGCAGGGTGGACGCCCTCATTAAACCTGTGCCTGATGATGAAGAGCAACTGTCCAGTCTCAGAGTTTATAAACAGGAGCCTTTGGGTGGTGTAGTCCAGTAGGATGCCCACTCTGGCGGGACGCTCCGTCACGTGGACATCGCTCACAATGCCACTGTAGAAAAATGTGTATCTGAAATGGAATGGAATGGGAATTGAAAACTTTGGAAATCTTGAAGGACCATGATAAAGAAAATCACTTGGAGATAACCGATTTTGCAGTTGTTCACCTCAATTCACAATGAGTTGCAATAACATTGTCCCAAATACTTTAACCAGATCCCTCCTAGATGCTAAAATGCATAGCTCTTCCCAACAGACGAGTATTTTTAATAATTTTGCTCCTTCTACATTAGGAGGCAGTCCCAGAATAACCAACATATGCCTCCCTTGTGATTTTTCTCAACATTTTAATTCTTTCCCAGCTGCCCACGTGTTTTAACTACTGCATTCATGGTGTGTCATTCTTTTGAATAAAACTCCTTTGAGGTTGCCATGTACTTTAAAAAGTACCGCGGGCTTGCCTTCCATAAAGTGTATTAATTTTACCATTTAAAAATTTTGTAAGTAACTTACATAAGGACCTTTATGAAGTTTAAGAAATATTTCATTATTTTTGCCCAACTTCATCTTTTGTACACTCCCACTGACCCAAATCAACTTTCCTTTTCATCTTCTCAGTGTTTTCTGCACCCTTACAGCCAAGGGGGGTTGCCTTTGATTTCTTTCTTCAATTCAAACAAATTCAGTTCAACATGTAGTCATTGGACATATCTGTGTGTCCTGTACTTTGCCAGACCTCTGCACCTCTGGGGGATATGCAGACCATAGCATACTGTCCTTGCCCCTAGGGAAACCATACTCTACTGAGCAGGAATGAAAACTGTTGATGACTTAAACATGGGCTGGGGCTGAGACTCCAGCTTAGAGCACAGATTGGCAAAGTGTTTCCTTACACATTTAATGGACCTGGTTTAGTTGTGAAAGGAAAGGTTCAAGGCCAGGTTGGCAACGAGAAATTGCTGAACAGAAGAAGTTAAATTGCTCTATGCAAAAAAGTAACACAAGGTGGGAGTTTTCTCCTGGCAATCTTAGAAACAGAGGGTGGAGCCCTGAAAGCAGGAGAAGAGAAGAAATGAGAGATGGAAGAGAAGAAAATAGATGAGGGACAGATCTGTGGATATGATAGGTCTGAGGGTGGGAGTGACACTGGGAAGACTGGGGCCGGAGAAACTGGGTGACTCTGGTGTGGCTGAGAAGGACAAGGACCTTGAAGACCTGTGACATCTCTCTTAAAGGCCCAGAAGCTTGAGTGCACGAATATTTAGGAAATGGCAAGTTAGCAATTTCCTCACTGAAAGAAGCTCATGTGAAAGGGCAGAGGTTCACAGGGATGGAAGGTAAGCAAGACTTCCACAATGATAAAGGACCTCTTCAGTGCTTTGCTAATGTGAAATATGGCAGAACATTATGAAGTTTTAGAACCTGTAAAGCACACAGAGGCTGCAGGTGGCAATGATGGAGAACAGCAGTGGGCTGTTGGGCTGCCCAAATTCATCCTTGGAGAACAGATGGAGAACAGGCTGGGGCTCTTACAGAAGGGGCTTGGGGAGCAGATGGGCTCACATTCAGCCAAAGAAGAATGGTCAGGACTGGATGGGGAAAAAACAGAGAAGGCGATCCAAGCCATTGGGGCAGCAGAAGCAGTGATGAGGTGGCAGAATAAACCTGTAAGTCATGGAGAACATCACCATCTGACTGATGGGTTAGGAGGGGACATGTGAATGACTTTGAGGATATTACCTGGATAGGTAAGTCAGAGGCCAGGCTCTAGACCTGCCCTGTCCAATATAGTGGCCACCAGGCACATGTGGACACTTAAATTAAAATTAAGTAAAATTCAAAATTCAGTTCGTCAGTCCTATTAACCACATTTCAAGTGCTCAAGAGCCACATATGACACCACTTTTCTATTTTTGCAGAATGTGTGATTGCGTAGCACTGGTCTAGAGGGTTCTGAATGCCCGCATAAGCCATTTCCCTACCCTGCTTAGAAGGTGCCCGGTGCCCACAGGCCCAGCCCTGGTCAGTCCCTGAGCTAATCACTACCATGGAGGTCAAGGAGGGAAAGACATTCCTTGAAGCCTTGGACCCACCAGTTCTACAGGGCCTGGAATTTGCCCTGTCTTGTTTCTGCCTCCATTTCCTACTGAGCACATCACTTCCTTCTCCAACCTGCACTCTGGCCTGAAACCAAGCCTATCTGCCGCGGCCTGACTCCCTCCCTATCCTTTGGACTGCTGGTCCCTGTTCAAACAAAGGTCATCCAGAAGCCTGATTCTTGACATCTGCATGACCCTGGAACTACCTTGGCGAGGTTTCCCACCTGGGTGGACCACCCCTGTGAATCTCACTGATGGCCCAGAATGAGCCCAGACTCCTCTCCACCCTGGTGGCCACTCCCCTCAGGCCTCCTCATACTCCAGCCTGGTCACATTCTTCCTGGCTTCCCCCTTCATTGTGGTCCCACCTGAGTGTCAACACCACTGTAGATGTTTGTAGATTTTTGAGCAGAAAAGGAAGGGACATGATGCAAATGATGTTTGAGAAATATTTGCCAGTTGTGACACATAGAATGGCTTGGAGTGGGTGGAGACTGGAAGAAGAGCACAGGCATGTTGGCTGTGGATGAAACTAGTAAAGGAAACAAAGCCTTGAACTAGAGAAGTAAGTTAGGAACAGACAGGATGAAATACCATTGATTCCTTCTCCTTAGACTCTCTTCATTTCTCCTATCCAGTTGTAACATCTTAAAGCCTGATGCAAGTAGAATCAAGAGTAATACCGCTTGGTTTAAATCATGAAGCAAGGAAAATGGAAAAACACAGGAGGGTCTGCTATAGCCGTACTCTCAGTAACCTGAAGGCCAGGGTGCTCTAATTTGGAACATGAAATGAGGCATTTAAGACCTGACCTTTCTGTGCTGTGACCACACACAGCACACTCCTCCTCCCATAATCTACAGAACCTACCCTGGGCCCACAAGAGCCAAAGACCAAAGTTGTTGAACCTGCTGAATGAAATGAACAGTTCTGTTTTCTAGAGTCTAGAACTCTGTATTGGACTCTCGTCTTTGGTTTGGGTTCTTAAGGGTTCAAGTGTCTAAGGAAATTTTCATGAAATCAATACCTAGTTCCAGATCTAAGTCTACCGATTATAAACTCTGGGTTTGAATGATTTTTCAGCTCTAGGAGGAGGCTGAATATCAATTAATCATCATGGCTCTGCCTTGATGGAATGTGACTTTAAATAGCTCTTGGAGATGGTGTCCTTATGAACCATGTCAGAGAATCAAACTCTGTCAAGTAGGATGCAGGGAGAGATGTGCAGCCAGAAATATGCAAAATTCCAATCTGTGGGCCTTTTTCTGGGAACTTGCGAGCACTGCTTCCTTTTTAAGCATTACATTTGAATAATTCCTCACATTTGATCCTTTACAATTTCAAAGCTCTTCCTTGTACCTGACTTCATGTGATCCTCACAACCCCAAAATGTAGCAGACCAGGCATCACTGTCCCCTGACAAGACAGATGAGGCACCTCAGATATGCTCATTAGATTAACCAACTTCTGGTGAGTAGTCAATAGGAGGCTAGTAGAGAATGGAGCCAGGACTAAAATCAGGTTCCTGGCTCCAGTCTCACGCTCTTTTATTAGACTATCTTGTGCGCATGTTCAGTTCATAACATGCTCGCCTTAGCTAACACAGGTTAACAGCTTTTTCACATCAAGCAATTAAACAATACTAATGAGACAGGCTGGGACCTAGGACCCTTTACTGCAGCACTTGCACCTGGACAAATGTCTTCTTGAGCAACAAAATACAAAGAAACTATAAAGGACTAAAAACAACTGCATGCATGTCCAGTTGGGGCAAATTATGAACAACAGATACAAAAAGGCCAAAACTCAACTGCCACTTCTGAGGTGCTGGGAGCAAAAGCAGGGTACTGCGCATGATCCGTGCCCACAGCACACCGCCAAGGGGGTGGGTGGACCACCTAAGCCACGCCTCCCGCCTGACCCAGCAATCCTCCCCTACCCTCAGCCCATATAACGGACCAGCTCACTCCCCCGCACGGAGTGAGCGTGGGTACCTATTACTTGTTCTCTCTCTTTTTTTTTTTTTGCGGTACGTGGGCCTCTCACTGTTGTGGCCTCTCCCGATGCAGAGCACAGGCTCCGGACGCACAGGCTCAGCGGCCATGGCTCACGGTCCCAGCCGCTCTGCGGCATGTGGGATCTTCCCAGACCGGGGCACGAACCCGTGTCCCCTGCATCGGCAGGCGGACTCTCAACCACTGCGCCACCAGGGAAGCCCTTGTTCTTGCTCTCTCCTGCCGCAGCACGAGTCCCAGTAAAGCCTTGCTTGCATTCCTCGTCTGGCCTCTTATCAATTTCTATTGATTAAAGAGTCCAAGAACCCAGGTCGGTAACACTAATAATATAGACCAGAGGTTAGTCAGCTTTGTCTGTAAAGGGCCAGATAGGAAATATCTTAGGCTTTGGGGCCATTCAATCTCTATTACAACTAGTCAACTCTGCCATTGTAGCACAAAGGCAGCCATAGGCAATACGTACACAAATGAGCTTGACTGTGTTCCAACAAAACTGCATTTACAAAAAAGGCAGCGGGTCATATTTGGCCTGTTGGGCTATAGGTTGCCAACCCTTCATATAGACCAACGGCGGTGGGGTAGGGGGGTGGTACTGGGGACCTACTTCTTCCTCAGTCCTGTTGATTCCTCCGTGGAGGGAGCCCTTTTGGCCTTATCCTTGTGGTCTCTCCCCACCCTGGGGTGAGCTTTGAAGGAAAACCATGCATGTGTTTCCCTACCTCTTCCTGACGAGTTTCCTGAGGAGATGCACATGCTTCTCCAGGAACCTACTCTGCCCCGCAGGATGGGAAGCTGCCCTGACCAAGGCTCTGTGTGGGTACAAGTCTGTCTATTAATAGGGTTCGATATAAGAAACATTCTTGCTTTCACATATGAACCACATTCTCTAAAACCGGCTTCCTCAGTAATCAGAGTAGTCGTTGAATCTCCAAATACTTGAGTCTTTTGTTTTCTTTCTCAGCTGACTCAGAACTCGGGCAGGGAAGTGAGAGGTTATTTATTAGGTCCCTCAGAGCCCTCTGCCTAGACGTCAACGCGTGACACTTTGATTAAGTGGGGGGGGGGCAGGCTCCGGCTTACCTCTGCGGCTCAGAGCAGTGCATGTACCACGCGGCCTCTCCTTGTCCCAGGGCACCGGCCTGCACCGCCGAGCTGGAGCAGATGCCCAGTCGGTACACTGGGCAGTCTGTGACAGTGGTTTCCCAGTAGTGCTGGCCACAGGCAGGCAGCTCCTCACCCAGCACTGATGGGATTCTGCAGGCAAAGTTGATCAGGAATTGCCAGCCTTTATCTCATAAACACCAACATCCATAAATGTATACACAGTTTAAGCAGGAGTCTATCCTCGGAAACTGCTGGAATTTGACTAAAGACATTCATTGTTCATTGTGCCCCCGACCTTGACCTGATGGCCACAGAATTCCCCAAACCCTCGACATGCATTTAACACATTTCTACTGCCACACTCAACACACATGCATTACACATAGCGTCTCTTGGAGGGACTGGGAACCAGGAAATAATTAGAATAATGGCAGGATAAAAAGAAATGGAACAATCTCTGCTTTCAAAGAGAGTGAAGAGATATACGGGAGGCAGGTGGAGAATTCCAAGAGAGCATGACTTGCAAAGTTTTCTTCCAAAACTTGCACATACACAAAAAGGAGTCTCTAAAACCTTCTCTCACAATGAGTTCCAGTGTCTGCTGACTTTCCTGGGCACAGAGACCGAAAAAGGTGCTGCTCCTGAAGAGCAAGCCGTCTGGGGAGGCCAGAGCAGAGCGGGGTTACACCTGGATGAACCAGGTGTAATGCTTGTGCTCCGCAGAGGTTTGTGGTCAACAGTCTTTGGGACTCTGGCCTCTTTAGATGGTAGCAGGTACACCTGAGAGGTTGTCAAAAGGTCTCTTTTTGTCTCACCTCAGCTATTTTTGTAACAGACGCAGTGAAGTGAACCAAAGCACTTTCCACTGCGGATGGGTGACCTTGTTTGCATGAATTGCTCAATTTTGCTTTGAAATGGCTGAGACAGCAAGGAAGCATTTTTAATTTAAGCAGCGTTAATATTCAGTCAGCACCCTCTCCCTCTCCCCTTTAACAGATGAGAAAGTGATTAATGCAAAGGAATGTACTTCATTTTCTCGTGTCTTTACCCAACAACCTCATTTCAGAGAGGGGGCTACTGATGGGCCCTTGCTCTCTGGAGCAAAGCCCAGCTGCCTGATATTTATGAGTTAATTTTCAGGTTAATAATAAATAAATAAAATTCTATCAAATACATTACAGTTATTATCTATGAACTCTTACCAACCTCCAATCTATTTCTTTTCTCTTTGATTTTTTTGAGAAATCCAAAAGAGACAGAAAAGCTCAATTTATTTCTTAAATCTTTTTTTTCCCCTGAATTCACTCATTTGTACATGCTTAGCATCTCCAGTGTTCTGGGCCCCAGGCTAGATTCTGGAGATTAAAGATGCGGAAGACGAGGCTGTTGCTTGAGGACTAGTCAAAATGGAGCATCTGACAAACGACTCCACAAGTGCTCAGACCTTTTTGCGGATAAGATCAAGGGTGCCAGGGCCCAGAAAAGGCTTGGTCATTTCCAGGAGCAGGTAACACCTGAGCTGAGCCACAGACAGATGAATAGCAGTCTGAGAGGAAAACAGCACAAGTCACCATTGGTGGGCTCAGGGCTATACTGTGAGAGCACCTCGGGCGCATCAGTGCCAACAGCAGTGTGTTTCACATGGGTTACAGTTTTCAAAAGCTTTTCACGTACTTTCTCCCATTTGACCATTCTGACCCTCAAAATAACCACGAGAGAGTGCAGGCAAGTTGCAGAGCAATCTCCCCACCGTGCCCTCAGCTTTCAGATTTCTTTACTTTGCTCCTCCCTTTTGTGGGAGCTTCTGGGGGATGGGGGTGGAGGGCAAGATCCTGAAAGTCCTGCATGTGGCCAGAACCAGAAACTCAACAAAATGTCATTCTCCTCTATTCCTTTTCAAGTGGATAGATTCAAAATCTGGTTTGCTGTTGAAATAATAGAAGAATTAACACAGGCTCTTTTTTCATTGAACCAGAGATAATGCCTTAAAACAGCCTATGTGTTAAACAAAACCATCTGTGCTTATATTTCCAATAAAAATATTGCTCCAAGTTTGAATGATCTCTGTCACTTTCCCCCTAGTAACGAACCATAACTGAACTGTATGTGTGTGTACCAATTTATGCTCAATATCACACATACCAGGCATGTGCACTAAACCAAGAATGTGCTCAGGTGAGGCCACACCGAGGTGACACCCTCAGAAGACTGTCCTGCTGAGGCGTCTCGTGCTTTCTTCTTCTACTTACTCTGTCAGCCGTCTCCTCTCAGCGAAGCTGATCACTGTCCCATCTGAGGAAATCTGCAGAGCGGGATGAGCCGTTTCCCTCAGCAGGAGAAATCTCGTTCCTATTGTAGTTAGAAAATAGGATTATAACATTACTGCAATGTCCAGTGCTATCCCTGGGCCAAGCCCCACATTTCAGATCGTAGTCTCCCTTGCTTCTAACATCAAAATCCTCTGCTCAGTGTTTTCAGATCCACAGCAAAATTTCATCCGTGATAAGGACTAGTGAACACCAGTGGCTGGTCACCTCACCCGGTGTGCTTCTCCTGTACTAGCGCTCACTCTATTATGCAAAGTATGCTCCCTGCACCAGCAGCACCTACCTACCTCACCTGGAAACTAGTTAGAAATGCAGAATCTCGGGCCTGCCCCAGACCTCCTGAACCACAATTGGTATTTTAACAAGCTCCTTGGGAGATTCATGTGCACATTAAAGTTTGAAGATGCAATGGTCTAACCTCCAGGAGTGGTTCTAACAGTGGAAAGTACAGGCACCATTTGGGACTGCAGGGAACACACTTCTGGACAGACAGCCGCTCATGCCCTCTCTTTATAAACATCAGGCTGGCCCTAACCACATCACACCCAAGGTGCGTGCACAAGTTTTTGCTGGTTAAGCAAATCACATAATGTGCCACCCTCAATCTTGCCATCTTTGGGTCTAGCATAAGATAATAAAATGATCACTTTTCCACTCCTCATTTCTTTTCACAATAATTGAGAACAGCCAAGCATATTTTGTTGGCACCATCAAGGGTATTTTCCCCAAAATGCCCTTGAACAGTTTCATCACTTTTTTGAGTTGCTCACTCATTCATTCATTCAACAAACATTAATGGGCACAAACCATGTGCTAGGCATGGAAAATAAACAGAAGAATAAGACTAGAAGCTTGTTCATAGAGTTCACAGTGTAATAAAGTAAGAATATCCTCATCCCACTCTTCCCCCAACACACACACACACTCAAAACATACCCACAAACTATAGCACATTGTGAACCAAACAAGAATCATCTGAGGAGATTTAAAACACTTGTCAGAGCCCATATCCAGGTAAGTTAGACCAGGATCTCCAGGAGTGGGCTCCCCACATCAGTATTTTCTTAAGCACCTGGACTGATTGCTAATGGGTGGCCAACGTTGAGAATGTCTTAAACCAGAAAAACAAAACAAACACCTTGACCTTTGGCCAATCTTGGGTCCTCATGACAAAAACCTAGCACTGCCAGCAGGTTGGGGGCGTGAAGAAGTGGCCCTCTAGGATGTCTTCTCTGGGTGGTGGAAGGGAAGGAATGGGAATGCTTGGAAATAGTTCTCTGTGTGCAAAGGAGAAGGTACCTCTGGTGGAAATGAGGGCAGCTTCACTCTGCTCACTTGTCCCAAATGCACTGATGGCTTTCACGTAGAAAAAGTAATTGTCATTGGGTTGGAGGTTAACTTTCAGTTGGAGTCCTTTAATTCCAGAGAAAGATCTAAATATGAAGGGAAAATAATAATTTTAAATATAACCCTATATGCTAAACAACTCATCATATTTCAATCCTGTAGTGAATGAACATCTTTTATTAACAACAAATCACTTATTTTTCCCTTTTTTTGACCACCGAGTTAGCAAGCTAGATTTTATAAAATGGCCATTGTCCACTAAATTTACTTTATCAAATCATTTCTACCTTGGTCAACTTTTGTCCAATATTGTGCCTTCCAGAAAGCTCTTTGGAATAGAGCCAACCAAACTTTTTTTTTTTTAATTCAGAAAATAGACTAATTTTGTGGTTAATGAGTCCCCAAGCATATATTGGTTTATCAAATTTTGGCTGAGAGGGCGTTTGTGGATTAAGATGATGTTAAACCAATCTGTAATGCAAAAGACACCATCTCATTAACAGATCCTGAATAGTGGAAAACTTAAGGTGAGTGTTGATTTTGTACATGGTCATCATGCCAAAGCCAGCCAACTTATAGAAACTGAAGATCTCTAAAGAAGACAATATCCTTTAGAGCAAACTTAATCCTGGAGAGAAAAGAGAATTCTAATTGCCAAATAAAATCCCCAAAGCTGCTGTCCTAAACCTCCCATTTACATTAAAAGAAAAGTGCTGGTCGTGGTATCTAAATGGCAGCAGGCTTGGCAAGAACGCTGTAACAGCCCAACCATTTAAGCACAAATGGACTTGTTGGATTTGAAGATGGAGCTCTGAACTTGCCAATGAGCTGGAATAATTTTTGTGCCTCTTTTCCATTCTCTTTTACCTGCTTGATATCACGTCCTAGAGCATTTATACAAAGTATACAAGTGCTCTTTCTTTTAGCCTCCATTTGGAGAGGCTTTGGAGAGAGTTACAAGTTAGGCTCCTTGCTAATAAAAGAAGTCCTCATCTGAGTACTAAAGAATCAGAATCCTGTTCCTGTTAGATGTGCATTGGATACTAGTCATTGAAAACAATAGTACAATAGCCTTCAAGTTCATTCTCAGAGGGAGATGTGGTTTTTTTAATCTGTTTGTTTGCTTTGTTTGTTTTTTATTTTCTTTGTGTTTGTTTTATTATTAATGAAGGTACCACAAAATCATTAGAATCAGAGTGGCCACTGTTCATTCTCAGATTGATTTTTGTTTTCAGGTTATTTCTACTTCTGTTGACTTACTTCATTCTCAGTACCTACCTTAGAGAATACCATGGAGAACCAGGAGAAGGAAAAACTATCATTGACCCAGAAAACAGATGAACTTAGACTTTTTAGAAGCAGAAAATCTGTACAGAGTAACAATCCCTCCCCCATCAAAGCCTCATGTCTAAAAGCACAGAAAACTCACAGTGTGTTCCTCAGCAGGAGGGGGCAGGGAGGGGAGAAGCCTGGGTCTATTTCTATATTTGCTATTTAGTGCCTGCATCTGGAAAAGGTCAGTACAAACTCCCCAAACCTTATTGGTATTTCAGAAACTACCACCTGAGCAGGTCCTCAGAGAGTACTATCTTTAGATGCATGGAGAATGCATGGATTGAGCCACATGTCCACTGACAACTAATAATGCTTCAATTTATTAACAAAAAAACCAGGTCCTATGACTGAGAATGCAATTCCCAACTAATACCTAGATTATTATTCTGGGGTAGATGTATTGCTGATCTTATTTGCATTGATGACTGAAGAGATGTTTTCAATGTACATTAATTATAACAAGCTGATTGTCTCAATAAGCACACTCAGATCTGAACTGAATTTCAGACTTCATCCACTCATCAAATAAATATTTATTGATCACTTATCATGTGCCCAGGCCCTGTCCCTGCATGAGGGGTAAGTGACAAGGAGAGGTGAGGAAATTTCATCTCTAGAAACTGGATAGAACCTATGGGTTTCATTTTGTGATAATACAGTTGTTAAATGCCAAGGATGCTCTATTTTGGGTAAGTTTTGCTCTTAAATTTTATGAAGTCTGTCAAGGAGGAAATTCCATATATATAGTCAATTGTATGCTATGTCTTATTAGTCATTTAAAGAATAAAAGTTTACATGGTACAGAAGCCACTATATGGGATAAGATCTGCTTTCAGTGCACGAACATGTCATGCAGACGTGACAAATATGCCTAATGCCCTCGCTGACTCTATAAAAGCACCAGGCATGAAAATTAAAGTAATATGAAATATGGTAGGGTTTTATTGTTTATAAGTTGCTGTCTTATGCTCAAGCACCAAGAACAAAGCAAAAAAGCTCAGCTACGAATGGTTCATTTCCATGTCTATTTATTGTCTGACCTCACTTGAACGTCATAAAAGCCTTCATGTGAGCTGTCCCTGATGTTTAGCCAAATGAAAACTTCAAAAATTTTGGAATTTGAAATCTGAAGAGTGGCACTCTTCCATAGATTATGATATTTTTTTATTTCAAAACCAAAAACTTGTCATAATTGCAACTGAAACCACATGAGTTATAATAAGTTTTGCATAGTTTGGAGTAGAATTCAAATTCACAGAATATCCAAACTGAAGTAAGTGATTAGACAGCAAATGGAACCACAGCAAGTTGTTGATGCTTAGGTAAGAAGAGATTTCAGCCTTATCAATAATGTGACTAACCTGACGATGTAAGAAGTCTAGAGCCAGTAATAAAATTACAAAGGCAATAAGAAATTTGACTCAAAGAGTCTCACTTTGGGTCATAAGTGTGGGATCCTCCCTACAAGTACCATAGTGCAATAGAAAGGAAAGGCTTTATACGTGTAGGTTCCAGGAATGTGAGGACAAGGAAGCATCTAGGAACCCTGACACAGCAAATTAGCTGATTGCTGGTAGAGCATAAGCATGCTGTGGGGTTTGATCACAGAGCTCTGCACCCAGCAGGTCTTCAAAGGACTTTTGGCTTGCTCATTGGTAGGACAAAGTTGTTAAACTCCAATGCTGTAAGGCAGAGAGAAATGATTCAAAGGAGACCCACTGTCTCCTCAGAAGTCTGAAGGGCTGCCATGTAAATGAGAGTGGTCTCCTCTTCTGCTGTTTCAGAAGGAAACGAGTGGAAGCCCCCAGGAGGCTGATGTTTGTCCAATACAACAAAGACCTCTCTAGCCTGAGCCCTTTCCTTCTTTAATTTTTGCAAGGAATGATTGAAAAGTTTGCCACAACTAACCATAGACAATGGGGCAAGAATTATTGATATTTCACATGGGAATTGAAAAGGATCTTTATGAAGAAAAAAACATTAGGGACTTAATGCTTAACGGGAAAATACTAAAAGCATTCCCATTAAGTCAGAGAGACAGACATGAGGTTAAAAAAAATTGGGAGGTAGGAGGTAAAATTATTACCATTTGCAGATGATATGACTGCTATCTAGAAAACCTAAGAAAATCAGACAAAAAACTCAGAATTTAGTGGAATAGCTAGATGTGAAACTAATATAAGAAATCAAAATCGTTCATATACAAATAACAACTAGATAGAAGATAAAGCAAAAGAAAGCTCTTATTTAGAATAGTGGCAAACATAACAAAAGTATATAAGATTTATATGAAAAATATTTTTGAAAATGGTACTGAAGGAAAGCACACAAAAGACTTGACTAAAAGGAAAGGCATATCAGTTCTTGGGTACAAAAATGCAACATCACAAAAATTTCAATACTCCCTAAATTAATTTGTCAGTTTAACATGATCTCTAAAACTACCAAATTGTCAGGGGCAGGGGAGTAGAGGTGACTACACAGTCTGATTCTAAATATCATATGAAAAATAAACTAGCAAATAGCAAAAGAAAAAAAAAGTCATGAAGGGGCAACCTAACCTACATGAATTCTAAAATTATAAAGCTATAATAATAAAAACAGCATGGTACTAGGGCATAAATAGATGGATCAATGGAATAGATTATAAAGGTGAGGAATAGACTCAAATACATAGGTTCTTTAGTATATAATAATGGAAGTATTTCAAATCAGAAAGGAAAATGATGGGTTTTCTTGCTGGCACAGCAGGATAGCCACAGTAGAAAAAATAAAGTTGGATTCCCTACTGCATACTTCCTCCTGAAAGTAGATCTAAACTAACATTAACATGAAAAAATACGTATGGAGGGGCTTCCCTGGTGGCGCAGTGGTTGAGAGTCTGCCTGCCGATGCAGGGGACATGGGTTCGTGCCCCGTTCTGGGAAGATCCCACATGCCAAGGAGTGGCTAGGCCCATGAGCCACGGCTGCTGACCCTGCGTGACCGGAGCCTGTGCTCCACAACGGGAGAGGCCACAACAGTGAGAGGCCCGCATACGGCAAAAAAAAAAAAAAAAAAAGTATGGAGAGGAGCTTTAAGATGGCGGAAGAGTAAGACGTGGAGATCACCTTTCTCCCCACAAATACATCAGAAATATATGTACATGTGGAGCAACTCCTACAGAACACCAACTGAACACACTGGCAGAAGACCTCAGACCTCCCAAAAGGCAAGAAACCCCCCACGTACCTCGGTAGGGCAAAAGAAAAAAGAAAAAACAGAGACAAAAGAATAGGGACGGCTCCTGCACCAGTGGGAGGGAGCTGTGAAGGAGGAAAGGTTTCCACACACTAGAAGCCCCTTTGCGGTCGGAGACTGCAGGTGGCGGAGGGGGGTAAGCTTTGGAGCCATGGAGGAGAGCGCAGCAAGGGGTGGGAGGGCAGAGTGGAGAGATTCCCACACAGAGGATCGGTGCCGACCGGCACTCACCAGCCCGAGAGGTTTGTCTGCTCACCTGCCGGGGCCGGCGGGGGCTGGGAGCTGAGGCTCGGGCTTGGGTCGAATCGCAGGGAGAGGACTGGCGGCGTGAACACAGCCTGAAGGGGTTAGCGCGCCACGGCTAGCCGGGAGGGAGTACGGGAAAAAGTCTGGACCTGCTGAAGAGGCAAGACACTTTTTCTTCCCTCTTTGTTTCCTGGTGCACAAGGAGAGGGTATTAAGAGTGCCGCTTAAAGGAGCTCCAGAGACGAGCGCGAGCCGCGGCTATCAGCGCGGACCCCAGAGACGGGCATGAGACGCTAAGGCTGCTGCTGCTGCCACCAAGAAGCCTGTGTGCAAGCACAGGTCATTATCCACACCTCACCTCCCGGGAGCCTGTGCAGCCCGCCACTGCCAGGGTCCCATGATCCAGGGACAATTTCCCCGGGAGAGTGCACGGCGCGCCTCAGGCTGGTGCAACGTCCCTCCGGCCTCTGCCCCCGCAGGCTCGCCCCACATCTGTATCCCTCCCTCTCCCCGGCCTGAGTGAGCCAGAGCCCCCGAATCAGCTGTTACTTTAACCCCGTCCTGTCTGAGCGAAGAACAGACTCCCTCAAGCAACCTACACACAGAGGCGGATCTGTTTGAACCCCAGGAGCTGTGCAAACAGAGAAAGGGAAATCTCTCCTAGCAGCCACAGGAGCAGCGGATTATATCTCCACGATCAACTTGATGTACCCTGCATCTGTGGAATACCTGACTAGACAACGAATCATCCCAAATTGAGGAGATGGACTTTGGGAGCAACGATATATATATATTTTCCCCTTTTTCTCTTTTTGTGAGTGTGTATGTGTATGCTTCTGTGTGTGATTTTGTCTGTATAGCTTTGCTTTTACCATTTGTCCTAGGGTTCTGTCTGTCCGTTTTTTTTGGTTTGTTTGTTTGTTTGTTTGTTTTATTTTAGTATAGTTTTTAGCACTTCTTATCATTGGTGGATTTGTTTTTTGGTTTGGTTGCTCTCTTCTTCCTCTCTTTTTTCTTTTTTTATTACTTAAAAATAACTATTTTTTACTTTAATAACTGTATTTTATTTTATCTTCTTCTTTCTTTCTTTCTTTTTTTTTTCTCCCTTTTATTCTGAGCCGTGTGCATGACAGGCTCTTGGTGCTCCAGACAGGAGTCAGGGTTGTGCCTCTGAGGTGGGAGAGCCAAGTTCAGGACACTGGTCCACAAGAGACCTACCAGCTCCACGTAATATCAAATGGTGAAAATCTCCCAGAGATCTCCATCTCAACACCAAGACCCAGCTCCACTCAACGACCAGCAAGCTACAGTGCTGGACACACTATGCCAAATAACTAGCAAGACGGGAACACAACCCCATCCATTAGCAGAGGGGCTGCCTAAAATCATAATAAGGCCACAGACACCCCAAAACACACCACCACAAGTGGACCTGCCCACCAGAAAGACAAGATCCAGCCTCATCCACCAGAACACAGGCACTAGTCCCCTCCACCAGGAAGCCAATGCAACCCAATGAACCAACTTTACCCACTGGGGACACACACCAAAAACAACGGGAACTACGAACCTGCAGCCTGTGAAAAGGAGACCACAAACAGTAAGTTTAGCAAAATGAGAAGACAGAGAAACTCACAGCAGATGAAGGAGCATGGCAAAAACCCAGCAGACCTAACAAATGAAGAGGAAATAGGCAGTCTACCTGAAAAAGAATTCAGAAAAATGATAGTAAAGATGATCCAAGATCTTGGAAATAGAATGGAGAAAATACATGAAATGTTTAACAAGGAACTAGAAGAACTAAACAGCAAACAAACGATGATGAATAGCACAATAAATGAAATTAAAAATTCTCTAGAAGGGATCAATAGCAGAATAACTGAGGCAGAAGAACAGATAAGTGACCTGGAAGATAAAATAGTGGAAATAACTACTGCAGAGCAGAATAAAGAAAAAAGAATGAAAAGAATTGAGGACAGTCTCAGAGACCTCTTGGACAACATTAAATGCACCAATATTCAAATTAGAGGGGTCCTAGAGGAAGAGAAAAAGAAAGGGACTGAGAAAATATTTGAAGAGATTATAGTTGAAAACTTCCCTAATATAGGAAAGGAAATAGTTAATCAAGTTCAGGAAGCACAGAGAGTCCCATAAAGGATAAATCAAAGGAGAAACACACCAAGACACATATTAATCAAACTATCAAAAATTAAATACAATGAAAACATATTAAAAGCAGCAAGGGAAAAACAACAAATAACACACAAGGGAATCCCCATAAGGTTAACAGCTGATCTTTCAGCAGAAACTTTGCAAGCCAGAAGGGAGTGGCAGGACATACTTAAAGTGATGAAGGAGAAAAACCTACAACCAAGATTACCCAGCAAGGATCTCATTCAGATTTGATGGAGAAATTAAAACCTTTACAGACAAGAAAAAGCTAAGAGAATTCAGCACCACCAAACTAGCTTTACAACAAATGCTAAAGGAACTTCTCTACACAGGAAACACAAGAGAAGGAAAAGACCTACAATAACAAACCCAAAACAATTAAGAAAATGGGAATAGGAACACACATATCGATAATTACCTTAAATGTAAATGGATTAAATGCTCAAACCAAAAGACACAGACTGGCTAAATGGATACAAAAAGAAGACCCATATATATGCTGTCTACAAGAGACCCATTTTAGACCTAGGGACACATACAGACTGAAAGTGAGGGGATGGAAAAAGATATTCCATGCAAATGGAAATCAAAAGAAAGCTGGAGTAGCAATTCTCATATCAGACAAAATAGACTTTAAAATAAAGACTATTACAAGAGACAAAGAAGGAGACTATATAATGATCAAGGGATCAATCCAAGAAGATATAACAATTGTAAATATTTATGCACCCAACATAGCAGCACCTCAATACATAAGGCAAATACTAACAGTCATAAAAGGGGAAATCGAAAGTAACACAATCATAGGAGGGGACTTTAACACCCCACTTACACCAATGGACAGATCATCCAAAATGAAAATAAGGAAACACAAGCTTTAAATGACACATTAAACAAGATGGACTTCATTGATCTTTATAGGACATTCCATCCAAAAACAACCGAATACACATTCTTCTCAAGTGCTCATGGAACATTCTCCAGGATAGATCATATCTTGGGTCACAAATCAAGCCTTGGTGAATTTAAGAAAATTGAAATCGTATCAAGTATCTTGTCCGACCACAACGCTATAAGGCTAGATATCAATTACAGGAAAACATCTGTAAAAAATACAAACACATGGAGGCTAAACAATACACTACTTAATAATCAAGAGATCACTGAAGAAATCAAAGAGGAAATCAAAAAATACCTAGAAACAAATGACAATGAAAACACGATGACCTAAAACCTATGAGATGCAGCAAAAGCAGTTCTAAGAGGGAAGTTTATAGCAATACAATCATACCTTAAGAAAAAAGAAACATCTCAAATAAACAACCTAACCTTACACCTAAAGCAATTAGAGAAAGAAGAACAAAAATATCCCAAAGTTAGCAGAAGGAAAGAAATCATAAAGATCAGATCAGAAATAAATGAAAAAGAAATGAAGGAAACGACAGCAAAGATCAATAAAACTAAAAGCTGGTTCTTAGAGGAGATAAGCAAAATTGATAAACCATTAGCCAGACTCATCAAGAAAAAACGGAAGAAGACTCAAATCAATAGAATTAGAAATGAAAGAGGAGAAGTAACAACTGACACTGCAGAAATACAAAGGATCATGAGAGATTACTAGAAGCAACTCTATGCCAATAAAATGGACAACCTGGAAGAAATGGACAAATTATTAGAAATGCACAACCTTCTGAGACTGAACCAAGAAGAAACAGAAAATATGAACAGACCAATCACAAGCACTGAAATTGAAACTGATTAAAAATCTTCCAACAAGCAAAAGCCCAGGACCAGATGGCTTCACAGGCGAATTCTATCAAACATTTAGAGAAGAGCTAACACCTATCCTTCTCAAACTCTTCCAAAATATATAAGAGGGAGGAACACTCCCAAACTCATTCTACGAGGCCACCATCACCCTGATACCAAAACCAGACAAAGATGGCACAAAGAAAGAAAACTACAGGCCAATATCACTGATGAACACAGATGCAAAAATCCTCAACAAAATACTAGCAAACAGACTCCAACAGCACATTAAAAGGATCATACACCATGATCAAGTGGGGTTTATCCCAGGAATGCAAGGATTCTTCAATATAGGCAAATCAATCAATGTGATACAGCCTATTAACAAACTGAAGGAGAAAAACCATATGATCATCTCAATAGATGCAGAGAAAGCTTTTGACAAAATTCAACACCCATTTATGATAAAAACCCTGCAGAAAGTAGGCATAGAGGGAACTTTCCTCAACATAATAAAGGAAATATATGACAAAGCCACAGCCAACATCATCCTCCATTGTGAAAAACTGAAACCATTTCCACTAAGATCAGGAACAAGACAAGGTTTCCCACTCTCACCACTCTTATTCAACATAGTTTTGGAAATATTAGCCACAGCACTCAGAGAAGAAAAAGAAATAAAAGGAATCCAAATTGGAAAAGAAGAAGTAAAGCTGTCACTGTTTGCAGATGACAAAATACTATACACAGAGAATCCTAAAGATGCTACCAGAAAACTACTAGAGCTAATCAATGAATTTGGTAAAGTAGCAGGATACAAAATTAATGCACAGAAATCTCTGGCATTCCTATACACTAATGATGAAAAATCTGGAAGTGAAATTAAGAAAACACTCCCATTTACCATTGCAACAAAAAATAAAATATCTAGTAATAAACCTACCTAAGGAAAGAAAAGACCTGTATGCAGAAAACTATAAGACACTGATGAAAGATATTAAAGATGATAAAAACAGAAGGAGAGATATACCATGTTCTTGGATTGGAAGAATCCACATTGTGAACATGACTATACTATCCAAAGCAATCTACAGATTCAATGCAATCCCTTTCAAACTACCACTGGCATTTTTCACAGAACTAGAACAAAACATGTCACAATTTGTATGGAAACACAAAAGACCCCGAATAGCCAAAGCAATCTTGAGAATGAAAAAGAGCTGGAGGAATCAGGCTCCCTGATTTCAGACTATACTACAAAGCTACAGTAATCAAGACCATATGGTACTGGCACAAAAACAGAAATATAGATCAATGGAACAGGACAGAAAGCCCAGAGATAAACCCATGCACATATGGTCACCTTATCTTTGATAAAGGAGGCAAGAATATACAGTGGAGAAAAGACAGCCTCTTCAATAAGTGGTGCTGGGAAAACTGAAAAGCTACATGTAAAAGAATGAGATTAGAATACTCCCTAACACCATACACAAAAATAAACTTTTTATTTTTAGGTCAGACACGATAAAACTCTTAGAGGAAAACACAGGCAGAACACTCTATGACATCAATCACAGCAAGATCCATTTTGACCCACCTCCTAGACAAATGGAAATAAAAACAAAAATAAACAAATGGGACCTAATGAAACTTAAAAGCTTTTGCACAGCAAAGGAAACCATAAACAAGACAAAAAGACAACCCTCAGAATGGGGGAAAATAGTTGCACATGAAGCAACTGACAAAGGATTAATCTCCAAAATTTACAAGCAGCTCATGCAGCTGAATATCAAAAAAACAAACAACCCAATCCAAAAATGGGCAGAAGACCTAAATTGACATTTCTCCAAAGATGATATACAGATTGCCAACAAACACATGAATGAATGCTCAACATCATTCATCATTAGATATATGCAAATCAAAACTACAATGAGATATCATCTCACACCAGTCAGAATGGCCATCATCAAAATATCTACAAACAATAAATGTTGGAGAGGGTGTGGAGAAAAGGGAACCCTCTTGTACTGTTGGTGGGAATGTAAATTGATACAGCCACTATGGAGAACAGTATGGAGGTTCCTTAAAAAACTAAAAATAGAACTACCATATGACCCAGCAATCCCACTACTGGGCATATACCCTGAGAAAACCATAATTCAAAAAGAGTCATGTACCAAAATGTTCATTGCAGCTCTATTTACAATAGCCAGGACATGGAAGCAACCTAAATGTCCATCAACAGATGAATGGATAAAGAAGATGTGGCACATATATACAATGGAATATTACTCAGCCATGAAAAGAAATGAAATTGAGTTATTTGTAGTGAGGTGGATGGACCTAGAGTCTCTCATACAGAGTAAAGAAAGTCAGAAAGAGAAAAACCAATACCATATGCTAACACATATATATGGAATCTAAAAAATAAAGGTCATGAAGACCCTAGGGGCAAGATGGGAATAAAGACACAGACCTACTAGAGAGTGGAGTTGAGGATACGGGGAGGGGGAAGGGTAAGCTGGGACAAAGTTAGAGAGTGCCATGGACATATAGACACTACCAAATGTAAAATAGATAGCTAGTGGGAAGCTGCTGCATAGCACAGGGAGATAAGCTCGGTGTTTTGTGATGACCTAGAGGGGTGGGAGGGAGGCTCAAGAGAGAGGAGATGGGGGATATATGTATACATATAGCTGATTCACTTTGTTGTACAACAGAAACTAACACAACACTGTAAAGCAGTTATACTCTAATAAAGATGTATAAGAAAAACAAGAAGAAGAGATTAGGACACAGACAGACACAGAGGGACCATACGAAGACACAGAGAAAAAACAGTCACCTACAAACCAAAGAGAGAGGCCTCAGAAGAAATCAACTCTGCAGACACTTTGATCTTGGATGTTGAGCTTCCAGAATTGAAAATAAATATCTATTGTTTAAGCCAAAAAAAATACGGATGGCAAAAAATTTTTAAATTGCAACTCATATCATAGATGAAAGCTAATGTTCTTTAAAAAACAAAGAGCTTCTACAAATCAATACAAAAAAATACTACACTCTAAAAGGAAAAAAGGGGTAAAGAAAATGAACAGTTCATAGAAAAGGAAGTACATGGGTCTGAAACAGACAAAAAGATGTTCAATCTAATAACAGAAATGTACAATTAAACTATAATAAGATTCCATTTTCTACTTATCAAACTGTCAAGTTTTATCACACCCTGTGAAGGCCAAGGTATGAAGAACCAAGCACACTTACATGCTGCTAGCCAGAGTGTAAACAGCTACAGCCTCTATGGAGACAATTTGGTAATATATATCAAAATTCATAATGTTCATACCTTCTAACCAATCACAGTACTTCTAGGAATTTATCCTACAGGTATACTTGCACATGTATGAAACGATATATGCACAAGGTTTTTCCTGCAGCACTCTTTGTGAGAATAGAAGCCTCTCAACTGGTCAAGTAAATTAATTATAGTCTTAGCCTACAACGGAATTGTTTTTTAAAAAACTGATGCAGTTCCAATTGTATTGATATGAGATACCAGGAAATATTTTTAAACAAGAAAAGTAAGGTGGTAGAAATATATATACAGTATGCTACCATTTGTTGACAAAATATAGATGCTGTGTATTCACAGACTATCTTAAAAGATAAATATGAATCAGATAATAGTAATTGTCTCTGGGGAGGAGAACTAAGTAAATGAAGTATAGATAGAAAGGAGACAATTTTCACTGTATCCCTTTTTGTATCTTTTGAATTTGTACCATATGTATGTATTATCTATCCAAAATTAATCAAACAATTTACTTTTAGAGCTATATTACAAGTTCAGGAGTTGGTTGAATGTGTTTGCAAAATGCAAACATTAGTTGGAACTGTGTAAAATAACTTCTCTAGGAATTTTATAATTCAACAATTTGTGTTGGATGGAAGGAAGGGGTGTACATGTGCTCAAGGTAAGCTGAGGGGCTGGTCACCACAAGGAGTCGCTATTCTCTGCACTGCCATGTCAAATATCTGTATCTAAACATGTTTTCTCCCAGGAAAAGGGGGCAGCATGTGTACAAAAAATATGGAGGAACCCAGTGCCATGACTCCTGGAAGCAGCCTACAGATGGTGCTGTCACTGCAGTGCACAACAGATGGCTAAGTATGAATTGTTTTTTAAAAACACAGTGGGCTCTTACTGTTGGCAGCACCAACATTCAGCCAGTCAATCAACACCATTTAATGTGAACTGTGAACAGAGCACACTGCTGGGCCCTATGGGGACCAGCTAGTAAAGTAGTGTTCCCCATACCTGCCTGGGCACAGTAGACCTTCTGAATCGGAATCACTTAAGAGGAGCCCGTGAATATAAACTCTAACAAGCATCCCAGTTGTTTTTCTATGATCAGTTAGGTTTGAAAAACATAATCATAAGATAGTGTGGGGGGAGAAGGGATGGGCAGGAGAAACAGGAAAAAAGAAGAAAAATCCATGAGAACATAAACAACATGAAATAAGAGAACAGCTAACTAAATAGTTTTAGCTATTGGAAGCTATTTATAAAACCTTAACTAACCATAAACATGGAATTTTTTGTTTAAGATGAAAAATTTTGGTTAAATCAAGATTAAGAAGAAAATTCTTTATATACTGACTTTTGGTTTTTTTTTAAACTTGGTAGATAAAAATTTTTGAACAGGACTATTTTTCATTTGATAAATGAGGATATTATGAGACTTGGTGTTAACTAAACATCACTATTAGTTCATAATAGTATAGAAACATAACATGAGGGCTGAATCCTGCTGACCCAGGGAACTTAGGCTTTCCTGTAATTAGCGTCTCTCACAAAATCAAAGAGAGCCAAAGGATTCCAGCAGAAGGATCCTGCAGCTTTGTTTTCTCTGTAGCTAGTTACCCTCCAAAGTTTGAATGATACCATTTATATTTCAGGCAGAGAATCCCAGGAGCCTAGTAACATTCATTCATTCTTCTGGATTCTCTAAGCTCTCCTTTACCACTCAAAGGTCACATAGGTGGACAATTACTTGAGGTCCCATAGAACTGCCTGCACAGAATGGTGATTTAACGTTGTGCTTTCAAGAGCCCATTTAAAAAATGGTTACATAGGGAATGTTTTTGCATCTTTTGTAAAACTGCTCTTAAAGACAATCACTACTATCTTGTTCAATAGCCCTTATATAAAGATCTACGTGAAAATTTCATCTTAGAACTGAATGTCAAGAAATATAATTGTCTCTCTTAGTGAAGTCCTGTGTTTCCTTTTTTTTTAAAAAAAAAGATGAGTTATATAATCTCTTTCTTTCTCCCTCTTGCTCTCTCTCCCCACTCTCCTGTTTTCACTTTAGCTGCCAGGAAGTTCATATTCAAATTGTATGTTCCGTTAAGGTACTGTTCTTAACCTGTGCTTTCTGATACAACCTCCTTCTGCATTATCTGGCTCTTGCTCTTACAGGGTTGTTTTTAGTGGCTCTAGTGTGCCTGGGTCTTTTATTGTGAACTAGAATACTTTTGGAAATTGACAGATCATACTTAGAAGTGAAGGAATAGGCTGGTTTTCCACTGGCTGAGGTTTTACTACACAACCAGGAGGTGTATAGGATTTTCAATGATCAAAGTTAAGTCAGATTCATTTGGGAAAAAAATTCATTTAGAAAAAGCTGAATGCCAAGAATTTCAGTGGGAGCGGGGGCTGGATTATCTTCTGGTAACTCTCTCTCCCAAGGGCTCCCTGAAGAGGAATATTACAACTTGGGTCAGGAAAACAATACCATATGAAGGTTGTCTATTACCTCTTAATTACTCAATGCATTTTCACCCAGTCATGTCAGTTGGCCTTCCTGTCACTCTGTGAAGCAAGCACAGGGCAGGAATGACTGCCGCTTTTACCCATAGGTTGTGGAGAAGGTCAAATCATTTGCCCTTGACCCTATGGTCAGTCATCACCTCTCCAGCTGAAAGCTTCGTAAAAACTTTTTAAAAAGAAAAAACATCCGGGATTCTTCATCTCCTGCTCAGGCACTAAGTTCAATAGGAAATTCACCCTTATTTGTCCTTATTATATGGACAAAGTGGCAGTCATCCCCAGCTAGAATACCCAGCTGGGACAGACGATCCTGTTCTTGTCCCATCACGTGTAACCCCAAAAACTAGAAGCAGGAGCTCATGAGTCCAGCACCCAGAGCCCCACCCACCCTGGGGAGGCTCCCAGGGAGGGTGGCCCGGGAGGGTCTCCCTGCCCACAGCCTTGGCTGGGGCTGGGGAGCAGGAAGTTCACTACCAACCACTTCTGTGGCGTATTGAGTCTCACAGATTTGTCATTCAGTACACAGCTTCTTTCTGCACAGCCTACACAGCTAAGCCCTGTACTATATTTCTCGCAGTTTTCCCTCCTCCACCCACAGTTCTGCTGACTTCTTTCCACACAGGAGAGACAGAACAGCTGAGGAAACAGCAGAGCGGTGGAAAATTTTTGCAAGTGTTTTGAGCCCACCCAACCTGAGGAGAGCATTCAAAGAAAAACAGGAAAGGGTGAGTAGGAGCTCCCTCAGCCCCCACACACAAGCCGGGGATTGTCACTCCCGCCCACCCCCAAGCCCAGTAGGGGCCGACTGCTGGGACAGAGCCGCGGTGCCCACACACCAAAATATGCAAATGTGTCTTCTGTGAGGATGATGGAATGGAGGCAACTGCTCGGCTATTTCAGACACCACATCACGGAACTCGGGAGCACAGTAGGCACATTGCATTCAAACACCTACTCTGAGAGGTTAACCAGCAACTTTGGTCTTAGATTGGAATTTCTAGAGCCCATCGTACAGGAGAGTGAATGCAGGTCCGAAGCTGGATGTGTTTCTGTTCTGGCAACCAAAATTAGCCTCCCTAATCTAAAGGGTAATCAATGCCCTCCATGTGTGTATGTGCAATTTCGTATTACTCATCCTTTTCTCCCTTTTCATTTCCTTTCAACTTCTCTTCCCACCCCAGACCAGAGCTTTTAAGGCTGTCTGTCTTTTCAGGGATTGAGGGTGAGAAAGAGATGTAAATTCATTTAGTCCTTAGTCCTGTTGGGTTCTCCATCTCTCCTTTGCTAGAGATTCCAGCCAGTTAGAGGACTTGGAGTTGGCAAGGGCAGAAGGAGACGGGCTAATGCCATCATTCATCTACTCGTTCACTCATTAAATAGACCTTTAATAAACAGCTGCATAGAAAAGGTTCCTGTCCTTACCCAGTTTTTGTGGGGTTTCTTTTGTGGTTTGTTTTCTTTTCCTTTTGCATCTGATTTAGAATAGGGGTTTTGCATAGAACCTAAAATGTATGTAAGTGTTATGTAACCAATGGATCAACAAGATTATCAGTGTCCTTCCCTATAAGTGATCGATGAAAAGGCTTCCAGTCCACAGGTTAGACTAGTCTTATCTCCTACTTAAGTATCCAAGCACTAAAATTAACTCATTCACCATTCTTCTTTACTTTGTTGGCACAGTTTATTATTTTTTTCCCATTGTGAGTAGATTATCCTCAAAGCTGACCTCACTTTTTTTGTTGGTGTCAGTATTATGTGTTCAATGTTGATGATATTTACCCATCCAGGTAACACATATGTATTGAGTAGCTACAATATGCCAGACGCTGTCTCAGGCACTGACACTGCCACTTTAAATAATAATCCCTTCATGGAGCCAACAAGTGAGCGGGATCAGACAATCCTTGGCTTGCTGTTCTTTCCAAGACAAAAAATAACTTTAATTATGCATGGCTATGCAGAAAAACAATATGAAGAATGTGGTTCTAATAGAATGGAACAGTAGGGATTGTTTGCCTTTGTTGGCTAGGGGTGATCAAGTGTTGAGGTTCTTTGTTTATCAATTCTACTGTCTGACTAGCTGTCTACAACTGACATCCTAGAGATTGGGCAAGATAGATGATAGTAAATAGTTAATGTTTTGTAGGGTTTTGAACCATCAGACATTGTAGGGAATGTTTTAAAGCTGGCCGTAAGAACCAGATGGTCAAAGACCTAAGACACATGGCTACTCCAGAAGAGTAGAATTTTCCTTCCCTCCTGAACTCTTAAATTGGAGAACAAAAGGGATACAAATGAGTTTTGCAGCACTGGGACTCTGAAATTAAGGATGAATTATTTCACAGTCTGTTGATGCCAACCAGAGGTATAAGGCATTGAGGTTTCTTGTATTCGTGAGGGATCACAGGGTAGTGATTTGTGGCCAACACAATTGTGCTTGCCTCAAAAAATTACCTATTGTAAGATTCAGCAGGGATCCAGAGAGGCTGGAGAGTCATCCCTGGGCTGTGGATTGAACATACCATTCCAACTCCTGGGACTGAGGGGTCTTTTAGCACCTAATTGGAAAAGAGCTCCATCTCCAACACAGCCCTGAACTGTCAACAAGCCTTCTGCATGTGGAACTTCCCTTCACTTCTAGCTTGCTGGACCACATCCATTCAATAACAAAGGATTCTTGTAGTATTCCATAACTTCTACAAACTTCTGCTTATCCAGCCTCTCAAATGCTCTCCTTTGGCAAGAAAAATAAAAATGAACCCACTGGCAAAGTCTCAAAGGGATAAACTAATGACAAGTCATGTTTTAATAAGCTCAACTTTTGTCTTAATGAAATTGGTGGATGGCCATTTTTTCCCTAGAAGTGGAACTGTCAATGATTTCTCTGGCTTTGATGAAGGATTTGTTTGGAATGCATTATTCACTGTTGATATCAAATGGACTTTTTTTTTTTTGAGGGCCCCAGGATGATCAGAGAAAGGAAAAACTTTAATTAAAGGGGTTTTGAATGGTACCGTATTCTCTCTTTACATCTATGTTTTTCATGTGACAAAGGAAACCCAGGATACACAATAACTTCCAGTGGTCAGGCTGTTAAGGTATGCTAACTCAGTCTGTGTAATGACACAAGTTTTAGAACTAGTGGAAAGAATAAGACAAACCTGAGTGTGCATCCTGACTCCAAACTCTCACTCCATCATTTAATACCTTGGCCAAATTATTTAACCTCCCTGAGTCTCATTCAATGGAAGTCATGACCTCCCTCCTAGAATTGTCGAGAGGGTTAGATGAGATTTAGCACAGCTCCTGGCATGTTGAAGGCCCTCGGCGATGCCATTCCCCCTTCCAACCCCCCACTCCCTTCTCCCTGTAGCCGCATTCATGAGATGACATCACAGTTCCCTCAGTGAGATGGCTGCTAGGCCTCAGGGTTTCTCTCAGATTTCTGCTGATTTAAGAATCCAACTGTGCTGGTATTATTTATGAAAATGTCAGCTGGGGACCGATGCCATAACAAGGATGAGTCACTTCAGAGCATTCCTTCACAGTCTCATCTTGCCTCAGAAAGAACTGGGCTTTCCTCACTGATGGTGAAGAACGATGGGAGAGACTGCCCTGGGACTCAGGCACTCCAGACCAAATGCTCTCCTAGCATCAAGAGTCTTTTGCAGAGAATGTCCAGGACTCTCCTGGGTGACATTCAACAGTGGTTAGCAGCTTGGACTGTGAAATCTAACAAAACAAGGTTTGAATCCTGATTGCCACTCACTAGCTGCTAGCGTCTCAAAGCATATGTTTTCTCTCAAGAGTTCGTTTGAGGATTAAATAAGGCAACATACATAAGGCACTCAGAATAGTGACTTGGCACATAGTAAATGCTCAATAGAAGCCAGTTATAATCTCTCTCTCTTTGTCTCTGTCTTTGTCTCCCTCTCTCTCCCTCTTTTCTCTCTCTTCCTCTGTTTCTGTCTCTCTGTTTCTGTCTCTGTTGGTCTGTCTGTCTGTCTCTCTCTGAGTTAACCTCTCGGCTATTTGCTGATCATTGAAGCCTGCCTTCTAGCAATTGGCACATTAACAGAGATGTTGTTTCTTGTATATTTACTACTCTCTCACTTCTGCTGAAATGTCTACATCCCACCTATACACACTCCACTCAACATTAGTTTGTCATTTGATCATTATTTTGTGAAGCCTGCCTTCACATACTTGAAAGAAACTATAATTATTGCTCAGTCATATGAAACCTCAAATCATAACTAAATAAATAGCTGTTGATTGATAATGAAAATAATCAAGAGCTTAAATAATATACTTTATTAAAAAGCTGTCTAGGGCTTCCCTGGTGGCGCAGTGGTTGAGAATCTGCCTGCTAATGCAGGGGACACGGGTTCGAGCCCTGGTCTGGGAGGATCCCACATGCCACGGAGCAACTAGGCCCCTGAGCCACAACTACTGAGCCTGCGCGTCTGGAGCCTGTGCTCCGCAACAAGAGAGGCCGCGATAGTGAGAGGCCTGCGCACAGCGATGAAGAGTGGCCCCCGCTTGCCACAACTAGAGAAAGCCCTCGCACAGAAACAAAGACCCAACGCAGCAAAAATAAAAAAAAAATAAAAAAAAAAAGCTGTCTAATTTCATACCATTATTTCCAAGTTCCATATCCTGCCAAAATAGTTTATCTCAGTAAATTTGGTTTAAAAAAATCTCTATCAAAATATGAATATTAATAATAATGATTTGAATCTTCATCATGGAACACAAAGTTGCCCTATTGCCATGGATTGGACGTTAAGAAGTAAATGAAGTAACAGTAAATGAAGTAACATTTACCAAAGGTCCTCTGGATGCACAGCCCTTTATTGATAAATTTTAGCTTCATAATTTTAGTGAGAGACCTTTACATTTCTTTTTTCCAGAAAAAGTCTCTCTATTCTTCATGCTCTTGAAGAGGCAGGTATATTCTGTGGTAATATATACGTCATTAGGTCCTTTATATTACCAATATATCATGGAGACATTCAAATTTACATTATATACAAGCTCGTTATTAGTTTCCTGAGTTAGGTGGTACCTATTCTGATCTAACCACTAAAAAGCAGATAACGTATGCATATATCCTGTATAATGACTCAAGTTAAATATACCTCAAAGAACGTTCTATCTTATTAAAATTCACATATATTTTTCCTACAAGGGAGTGATTATTCTGCATTGCAGCATGTGTTTATTACAAACTTAGAGTTCATTGATGAATAGTGATGGAATTGAAAATCAAGTCAATGGCTTAATTAGCTCAGGAGGATTTTAGGAAGCTTTTCTCCCTCTGTGAGCATAAGCTTAGAGGTTAGCTTGGAGGCCTGCACTGGGTTCCTGGCACCCCAGGCTCTCCCCATGGAGAGGGATCTTTACCTGAGGCCCTCGCCCTCGGGAGGGTGCTGTCTGCAGTACTCCAAAGTGTAGGTCTCAGTGGCCTCTGGGTTGGCAGGCCGCCATCGGATGGTGGCCGTGTTCCAACACACAGTACAGTCCTCGGCACAGATCACAGGGGTGGAGGGCGCTGAAGAGAGAGAACCAAGTCAATTGTGGAGCAGTCTATGGCACTTCTGCTTCCCTGGTACTCTGGGAAGAATGCTTGGGCATGATTTTATTTTAATTTTTGACTGAAAAATACATTCTGGGTTGAAAATCCAAAAGGTATAAAAATGTATACAGTGAAAGGTCTCCCTCTCACCCCTGCCTTCCAAATTGCCCAGTTTTCACCCATCCCCAAACAGCCTCTAAAAGTAGCTTCCTATAAATCCTACCAGAGTTTCTTCATACATATACAAGTAAATAAAAGTATTCTTGTCCCCTTCCTTTACACAAAAGTTAGCCATGATTTTGCCATCAACAGGTGCTCAATAAATACTTGTTTTAAAAGGCAAGAAGAAAGGATAAACCAGTGGAAGTAAGTTAACTGCCTCAGAGGGGTATCCAAGACAGGCCAGGGCAGGGACAATTAGAATTATCTTAAAGGTAATGCAAACTCAGCTTATCCTACACCTGCTTCAGCCCCCTGTGAAAAGGTTCCATCATGGGAATGCATTCCCAGCTGAATACCATTGCTGAGAAACCTTTTGGGGTCTCCCAGCACCTATATGAGGAAGCCTAAGCTTCTTACCTTAGCAAATGTGGACTCTATACACTAGCCTTTCTCATCTCATGTCTCCCCTCTCCTTGTTTTTAAGTCAAAGAAATAATACCAAAATTCTTGTTGTATCCTGCACACTCCATACTCTTTCTTACCTGGGCACCTGTGCTCATTTGTCTTCTTCAAATGGAATACACTCCTTTAACACATTATTCCTACTGATCCTTTAAGGATTCCATTCAGACATCAGTTCTAGGAAGCCATTCCTGACCCTGTCCCTGCCCTGGCCTGTCTCAGATACTCCTCTGGAGTGTTCTGGATCACGGCCCTTACCACACATTTTTTATAATCTTTTGTTTTGTGTCTCCCACACTTGAGTATGAGCTTTGTGAGAAGAGCCCAGTCTTATTTCTTGTTGTAAACCCAGCACTGCACAATACCCAGTGCACAATAGGTGCTTAACAAATGCTTATTGGTTGATCTTAATAGTCTGTGAAGAATTGAGTATTGCCTCCTAACACCCCCTTAACATCTCTTTACCTGTTCTAAAAATTGCCCTTTCGCTGGGCAGGCTACATCCGGTGAAATTCACAGCCATTACCCATACTTGATAGCATCGGTCAGGTTCTAAATCTTCAAAAACGCAGTAGCTTTCTTTCACGGTCACTCTGTATTCTTCTACCAAATCTAGCATAAAACACAATCATAAACTCTAGGGTATCTTCCTAAGTTAGTTGAAAGTTACAGTTATTGGAAAAATAACACATTTTTCAGTGGAAACATAAACTGATAAACTTACAGATACTACTGTGTGATAGATAGCACTTTAGAACACTTAAAGCAACAGCATTCTAAAAGATATTTAGAATGACACAGTATTACTTGTGAACACTTACCAGAAAATAATAGCATATTAGTAAGATCCTGAGCTTCATATTCCACAATTAAAGTAACTTATTTCAATAGCAAATACTAAAATTGCAGAGTTTATGTTAACTTAAATCTCAGCAATACATTCTCAAGAAAATTCTTAAGAAGCAATGCCAATATTTCAGGAGGGTATGTAATAAAATAAGGACAATCCCACATTTTCTAAATTTATGATGTTAAAAAGCGTCTTTACAGATTAGTAAATCATTTTAGCATTTGGTATGGTTTTCAAAGTTTCAAATCCTGCTTCCTTCTCATGAATTCCAGAATCCTTTCACCTAGAGATTTCCACAATTTATAGAAATACTTAAACACCTTTGATAGAGCATAAACTATTCTAAGAAATAACTTTGTTTAGTCAAGACATTTCCTAAAATTACTTATATTATTTTCAATACGTTAGTAGTAAATATTACTCAGTAACATTCTGAACACCTGCCCCTTGGGCCAATCTGATTATTCTTACTGAAATTTTCTCTCCTTTTAAAAGACCAATTTTCTTTTCTAAACTAGCCTATGGTAATTCCAGTTATCCTCTCTTATTACTCTATGATGTTACATCTTCAAAACCCCTCCAGTTAAGAAACCCAGATTGTTCCCTTTTAAAGTAAATTTAAGAGATCTTCAACTCAGAAGGTTTCTTCAACTGCATCTCTCGAGCTATACTTTCTGCGCAGAAAGTTTGGCTTAAATAATGTCATAAAGACATATACACTGAAAAACATTTCCCCATAGCCTAGAACCTGTGACTGCAGTTTTCAATGGAATTATCCTTTTAGGCTAAGTCCTGTTAGCCTGGTACTCCTTTTAACAGAGCACATAACATATGTTACTGGAGACCTATTACACACAGCATGGTATCACAGTCCAGACCATCAGATTAATGAACTGGCATCAGCAGAGTTCAAGGCATTGAATGAATGAGACACAGGACAGGTAAGTGGGGCATGGTGCGGGGGGTTGGGGGGCGGTGGCAGTGAAGCACTTTTAAAAAGTACTGCAGGAAATAAACAGTTGTTAAGAGGAGTCTTGGAGAGCCATGAAGTTCCATGATATAACTGGATATACACGGTGAAGTGTGGTATAACAGAACAAACACAGAGTCAAGCAAACAAAAACATAAGCTTTGGAGTCTGAAAGATCTGTATTTAAAACCTGCCCTGGTCCCGAGTAACTTGTGTGGTCTTGGGCAAATTATTTAATCTCACATCAGTTTTCTCATTTGCAAATGCAGATAAGAGCACTTTCCTTGTTGTGCTGTGACAGGTATATGGTAATAAGTCCCCAATAAGATAGGAGTTCTTACAGACAAACTTAGCCAACTTTACAATATGCCCATGGCTGCTTTCTTACTTTTTTTCTAATTTAAATAAGTATCATATGACATCTGAAAAGACTTAAATACTGGTTAACAGTGAAATACATTATAATTCTTTCCATATTACAAATTGGGTTCCTATGCCATGTCAATCCTGTCACATGCTTATCTGATTTCCAAAATACATGGGTCTATCAACAAGCAACACAGAATGCCAGCAGTCCCAGCTCTGATTCATCAGGAAGCACAACCTCAAACTGCCTGGCTTCTAGGTCTTATTAGAGGTTCTAGAGATATTTACAGAGGCTCAACTATATGACGTGCCACCCATTCACCCTCCTAAGCACTTTCACCTCTATCTTCGCATTAATTTGGGACACCAGAAGACTACACCATACAGTCTTCTCATGCCTTGAGAAGTGTGAATTCTGAATTTACCTTTATAGTTTGTTTTCAGCTTTTATCAAAGGTGAATCTGAGAAATGCCAACCATGACATCCAATGTTGCATTTGCACTAAAATTACTGTGGAGGACAGTGTCCTATATACAGCTCATTTCTCCTCTACAAAGTGGCACACTTTATACTTGTCTTTTAGACTTCAGTTCTGATTAAAATTTTGTTTTCAACACTTTGGTACATTACCTCCTGCCTGAAAATGAGAATCACTTAATTTCTCCTGTTAACCTGAATACTCAAAGCCAAATTTGCATTTCAATTACAGTATTCATGTTGATCATTAGGATGATATTTATGCATTTTTGTTTTCCTTGATCCTGATTTCCAAATTTTGCTTACATGTTATTTCATTATACGATTGTTGGTTCATTGTTGTTTTTGTAAGTGGCTACAAGTGCTTTGTGGAAAGAGTCATAATATGTATATGTTTAAATACTATACATTAAGATATAGAAATGTACATATGCATTTGAATCTGTGTTAGCAATCCTACCATTTACTTCCTGGTCATCTTGTGGCTCCTCCATGCAGTAAACCTGGAATGAGTCAACGACATCTTCCTTGTTCATGCTCCAGTAAACTGCAATCGTTGTGCTAGTGGCAGAATTTGGTTCCTGAGGTTCTAATCTAGGAGGCTGTGGAACTGGAATATAAGCAAGATTTATTAGCACTAATGCTGCTTTTATTGATTGATTTCTTTTTCTTTTTGCAAAAGTCACTTGTACTTACTGATAAAAATGGAAACAATACAGAAGTACATGGAGTAAAGCTGGGAGGGCTACTTTGTTCCCAACAGCCCCCAACCCTAAGGATATTCCTTGGAGGCAACCACTGTTACAGTTGAGTGTGTCTCCCTCCAAAATGTCTTGTCTGCATGTGTACATATATACATATAATATACAGAGAAATAAACAAAAAATGGATCTCCCAATCGGATCACTTGATAATATTCTTCTGTAATCCTATATTTAGAGCAATAAACTTATACAAGTCAGAGGATGCATCAAATGATTTGGTTTTCCTTCAAAACAAAACTTTGAGAATGCATTGCTAGATAACCAATGTTGTATCCTTCTACATCAGTATAGAAACTATATTCAAATAGAGACAAATGAAACCCTTTTTAGCTATAGTTGCTATATCATCAAGGCTGAAAAAGACTTGCATGAATAAAATATCAAAATATACTTTCTGAAACTACTATCCCATTTTTCCATCTCCAACATGACTATACCTACAACTTTTTAAAATAAAATGTAAAAATTACATGGGGGAAAAAGTACCCTATTAACTGATTCACATATAAGGTTTAGATGTCTAGTATAAATCCATTGCTCTGAATTTTAAAGACAACAATATTCTCAAGTGTTTTACTAGAGATTTCAAAGGTTTATAATTATGCATATTGAACATTAACAGCATATACGACACCATAAATCAAGCTCCTATACAATTCTCCTCCAAAATTTTTGAGATATAAAACCAATGAACATAGTTTACAAATTAGAGGAAAAGGTTATTCCCATAGTTGAAAAGATGTCCTGTTTTTAAATTTATTTGTGTTGTTATTTTCCTGTCAACAATTTCCTGAGAGATGAGCTTGCTGAATAATACAGGCCAAATTTTATGAGATTACTTTATTAAAAGTCAACACTGAAGGGAAAGAAAACAAAGGTTAGTTCAACAGGAAAGTGGAAATTAGAAGAAATAAATGGGTCTAAATTTAGTAAATGGAACAAAAAGAGACACATTGAAAAGATTCAATAAAGAGATAAAGACCTGAGGAAATAAACAGTTATGAAAAATGAGAAGCAGGATAAGAGAGTGGGCAAGTTCATGGGTTTCGGAGAAGAGAGGCTGGCCTAAGGTTAAATGCCAGATCCCCCACTAAGGAGCTGTGTTATCTCAGCTTCAGTTCCTCCATCTTTAAAATAGGAAAATGAAAATAATACCATTTCCTCCCAGGGGTGTTTTAAAAAGCAAGAGAATGTATATTAAGTGCTTGGCAATGTATCTGACACATAACCGGTGTTAACATTCAGAAAGCAACATGGCCTTTTGCAGGAGCACAGAAAATGGAGGGGAAAAGGCAGGAAGCCCCTGAAGATGGGAGTTGAAGTAGAGACCCATCATCTGGTAAATCACAGAGGGACCACAGAGGTAAGACATGCTGGGAGCCTGCATGATAAGGCAGGAAGCTTGCCTGTCAGAGCACCTCCGCAAGGACTGATAGTGGTTCAGAGACTCTTATACTATCTTTGACTTTTCTGTCTTCCCAGCAGGAAATCAGTGTCACATTGTAAAGGAGTCCATCCAGATAAATGTAGTTCAGTAAATTTTCATGTTGCCCAGGTTTATGGAAGAGCCAAGCAGATTGACTATTATCAATCATCTTTGAAGCAGTGCTGGAGAACTTCTTGAGGCATGAACAATGAAAAAGCTGCTTTTTTCTCTATGAATTATAAATTGAGCTATAGCTGCTTTTATTTATTTATTTATTTATTTTTGCGGTATGCGGGCCTCTCACTGTTGTGGCCTCTCCCATTGTGGAGCACAGGCTCCAGACACGCAGGCTCAGCGGCCATGGCTCACGGGCCCAGCCGCTCCGCGGCACTTGGGATCCTCCCGGACCGGGGCACGAACCCATGTCCCCTGCATCGGCAGGTGGACTCTCAACCACTGCACCACCAGGGAAGCCCTATAGCTGCTTTTTAAAACTGGCAACATCTTTTCAAAAATCTCTCAGGTAACTTAACGAACTTAAAATTGATAATTGACCCCAAAATCAACAAATTTTAAGGAATAAGCAGTTGCAGGGAATTAAGCAAAGAATGTAGGCTAGAAATAATTTTGTACTTAATCTACTCCTTTAAAAACATTACAATTAAAGCATCTTTTTTCAAAACAAGAACCACTTTTATTCTTCAAAGTATTCTAAAATTCAGAAGGGAGTATGAATATTCCATAGATGTAATCTAATAACAGTTGGCTGGATTTACAATTCCTGTGTGGCAAAAGGACATCAGAAGCTCAGATTTTATACGTTAGCAATGCTATTTACGCTTCTGTAGTAATAAACTTGAGTAGGAGTAATGCCAAAAAATGCAAAATGATTTTAAGGCTTCTTTGCCAGAGGCTAAGGAGCTAAGCAGAGCATCACCCCATGGATTCCCTCTGCCTGACAGTGTGCCCATAAAGAGCTGTCATGCTTGGCGAGCTAAGCATTAGATCAACCTGCACTTCAGTACCTGTGGTGGATACAGATTCCCACTCAACCTAGCTTTCAAAAAAGTCCCCAGGAGAACAGCATTATTTGCAGTAGCCAAAATGTGAAAGGAACCCAAAAGTACATCAATGAGTGAATCAATAATGGATAAGCAAAATGCAGTATAGACATCCAATGGAATTTATTCAGCTTTAATAAGGAAGGGCATTCTGACACATGGTACAACATGGATGAACTTTGAGGACATTATGCTAAGTGAAATAAGCCAGTCACAGAAGGGCAAATACTGCATAATTCTACTTATATGAGGTACTTAGAATACTTTAAATTCATAGAGACAGGAGGTAGAATGGTGGTTGCCAGAGGCTGGGGGGAGGGGTGGGGGCAGGAGGAATGAGGAGTTGTTATTTAATAAATACAGTTTCAGGGCTTCCCTGGTGGCGCAGTGGTTGAGGGTCCGCCTGCCGATGCAGGGGACGTGGGTTCGTGCCCCGGTCCGGGAAGATCCCACATGCCGCGGAGCGGCTGGGCCCGTGAGCCATGGCCGCTGGGCCTGCACGTCCAGAGCCTGTGCTCCGCAGCAGGAGAGGCCACAACAATAAGTGGCCCGCGTACCGCAAAAAAAAAAAAAAAAAAAAAAATACAGTTTCAGTCTTGCAAGATGAAAAGAATTCGGTAGATGGATTAGTGGTGATGGTTGTACGGTGGTGGCTTCAACATGGTTAAAATGGTAAGTTTTATTTTATGCATATTTTACCACAATTAAAAAAAAAAGTTCTTAGGAGCAGAGTCCAGGAAGCCTTGGATGTCACTAATCTATAGTTACCCCTCCTTTCACAGCAGTGCACTCAGCCTCTTTGGTGTAGAGCAGTGGTTCAAGTGCAAAGACTCTGAAGCCAAACTCCACCCGCCACACACACCCCAAATAGCTGTGTATCTAGGGCAATATGAGAGGCGTTTCTCTGTTCCCTTTATTTCCTCACCTGTCAAATGGGAATAACAATAAAACCTACCTCCTAGAGTTGCTGTGAGATTAGATGACGGTCTAATTAGATAACAGTCTCCACACTGCCAGGCATCATGTAAGCACGGAAGAAATGTTAGGGGCTGCTCTGTTTCTCATCATAAAGTTCACATCCTTTCCTTATTGTATCTGCTTATTACAGTGATCAGATTAGCTTTTCAGGCACCCGGTGAGGACTTCATAGCTGAGAGATGTTGTTGGTCACAAAATGAGCAAAAGCTATCTAGCAGCAAGTCAACACCCTGGGCCCCAATTCTGGGAAGCAGATGTACAACGAGTGCCATTTATATCTCAGAGACCTGTCTCCCCATAACAGTTTGGAACTACTGGGACTGCCACATGCACTGTTTCTGAATGAATCATTAACACTTTGTGACAAATTTAACTCTGTGACCTCTAAAATATACAAAATGCCCTCTTATTGCCCATCAGATATTCAAAAGAATATCCTTCTAAATGAACAACAGCATATAACAAATCCCTTAAAAGCAAAAGAGCTACTCTGTTGACCAGAATTTCTTGGTTTGCAATCGCTGCTCTATTCAAATGCTTCTTAAAGACATTACAAGAAAATACCCTTTTGTTCTGAGATATTTCTAGAGAAAACCCGTTAGGATAAATGACTGAATTTTTCATTTTATATAGGGTTGATGGGTTTTGCGGGGGCGGGGTGCTTTTTTGTTTTTCAGTTTTTTTTAAAGACACAGTAACCTTTTACTAGTTACTAAATTAAAACTCTTGCCACACAAATGAAAGTTAATTGTCAATTTGAAAACAGAAGTTGTCTTTAAGGTTTGCTTTGGAAGACTATAGCATCTTTTAAGGAGGGCATCTAAGTACATTTTACAGTAAGTGGAACTTGGTTACTTCACTAAAACACAGCAGCTTTGAAAAATCTAAAGAAATGTCATTGTCTTGTTTGTTAAAATAGCACATTAAAAAATATTCTGAAGAGCCGGCAGGATGCTTTTCACAGCTGAGTAGGAGGCTCCTGGCTACAGAGCATGATGCTGAGCTGTTAGTTCTCTAAGTTAATCTGTTTAGTTTGAAAAAAGGAAAAAGAACTCAATTGAAGAGGGGAAAACCACTCAGAAAGAAAAATCTGTTCAACACATATGAAAATATTTGATTTATTTTTCCTTCTATACCTGGCTGCTGGCATGAAGCAAATAATCTCTAGAAGAGAGAGAGAAATACTCTTTTAAAAGGAAAACAAAAGAGAGAGACAGAGAAGACCCTTCGATTCCATTGCTACTTCCCTCCACCTCCTCAATATCCCAGCACAGTCATAAAGCTTCAAATGGAAATGCAGTTTATAACTGAAATGGTTTGCTAGTCTCACGCTTTATTTCAGAATCTAGCTTTAAATTTTTACAACTAAGATTTTTCTTTTTCCAGTTATATTTCCTTACATTCAAAAACTTTACAAAACAAATAAGAAAAAACTGTCAAATTTCATCAAGGTAAATAATATATTGAAGTTCCTACCAGCCACTTGTTTTAACATCTGGTCACTTCTTGCCGAACTGTCGTCATAATGTTCAAAAAGTGAAAACGCAGCAGGCATTTTCTCTAAAGAAGCAGTGCTCTCCATTGCAGAAAGCAACCTATCAGGGGAAAATATTTCTATATAAGTCAAGAAATTATTAGCATACAAAATGAAAGCTAAGAACAGTTATTCAAAATGAAGTTGTTGTCATTAGTGGTGGTGATGGTGGTGGTTTCTGTGAGGCGTTGTATCCAAAAAGAATTTAAACTGTTTCAAAATCTGGAAATATATGTATAAAATCTATTCACAGGATTCTTCAGTGCAACTGGTAATATTAGAAACTCCATTCCTATATCCTTAAATCTGAATAGATTCCATTGAATTATACAGTCTTAATTTTGCCTCTATAAAGTTAGTCCTAAAAATGATTACATTTTAATGGTTGTTTATACTCCCTAAAGACAAAAATGTTTGGAGCCCATCTGGAAATTCACATACTGTGTGATATCTTTGCTGTTTTCAACCATCACTATTATACATCTCACCATTTAGTCTTTCAAGAAAATATGTTCACCTACTATGTGCCAGGCACTGTTCTGGGTTCTGGGATACAGCAATGAAGGAGGAGAGTCTATCTATTCTTAAAAGACTAAATAAGCCACAGTATATAAATTAATAGCTTTCTTTATACTCAAGACCGTCTTAGGAGGGATGCCAACAAATACTCAGCATTGGTATCCAGGTGAAATCTGGGCTTAAAATTTAAAAAAAAAAAAAAAAAAAGTAGAGGGCTTCCCTGGTGGCGCAGTGGTTGAGAGTCCACCTGCCGATGCAGGGGACACGGGTTCGTGCCCCAGTCTGGGAAGATCGCACATGCCGTGGAGCGGCTGGGCCCGTGAGCCATGGCCGCTGAGCCCGCACGTCCGGAGCCTGTGCTCCACAACGGGAGAGGCCACAGCAGTGAGAGGACCGCGTACCTCAAAAAAAAAAAAAAAAGGTAGATTCTGAACAGGGAAAAGGGGAAGGTAGAATTGCAAAACATTTATCTTTAGCATGAGGGGCCTAAACTTTGGTTAGGCGCTCTCCTCTGTGCACCTCACTCACAGAGGACTGGAATTACCTTCCAGAAATTAAGTCAACCACTAGAAACTCCATCAGCTTCATAATCATGGACGTTGGGGTTTGGGCAGCACAGACCCACCTCTAAGCCTTTCACCTGCTGTTGGAACTTTCTTCTCCTAAATATTTGTGTGTCTCCTTCCTCACTTAATTTAGATCTCTGTTCAAATGTCAGCTCTTCAGAGAGGGCAGCCCTCTCCCTTCTTCTATTCCTTACTCTGTCGTGTTTTTTCCTCAAACTCATTACAACCTATTTGTTTTTGTCTGTCTACTTCACCTGACTATAATCTACATGCAAAAAAAGGACTTTGCTGGGTTCACTACTGTACTGTAATGTGTTACTTGGCACATAGTAGGCTTTTAATAAATATATTTTGAATGAATAAGAGGACAAGGTTTCATTTGGATGAGAATATCAGGATCTCAGGTCTGGAAAATTTATCAATATGAGGGGAAAAGATGATAAAATATAACTGAAATATTTAGAGTGCCCACTATGCTTACTTGTGTTAGGAATAATAAAATTCACTATCATCTGATTTGGGGGAGATGTTCCAGTAGGGGCTTCGAAGAGGAGGTGACATTTGGCTGAGTCTTAAAGAATAAGTAGGAGTTTCCTAGGCAGAAAAGATAGTACGGGTGTTGCAGAGAGAAGAACAGCATGAATAAAGGCATGGAGTGTGAAAGAGTATGACACACTCAAGGCCCAGAGGGGACCATGGGCTACCCTGAGAACTGGGAAAGGGAGACAGTTAGAGATGAAATAGAAAGGTGATTTGTGGCTTGACTGGGAAGTCTTTCATATCCACCAAGAGTTTCCATTTTGTTTTTTAAGGCAGGGAGAGCCATAGAAGTGTTTACACAAGGCAAGTTTAGAAGATTACCCTGGCATGAGTCTGAGGGAGGATCAGAGCAAGTAGACTAGAGAGGTAGTGAGGCCAGCTGGGAGGACCCCACGACGCTCTTGATGAGGGAAGACAACATGAGCCTTAATTAAGGCTTTGGAGACGTAGAGGGTGGAAATGATAGGCTCAAAATGAACAAACAGGGGTGACTAGTGCACATACTAAGCCCTCTCAGTATATGTCACTGACGAAATGGAGGACTTTTTTGTAGCACAGAAGCTATAGCTCTAGATAGAACACATAAAATGTTTGAATTTTCCCTTATGCACTGATCTGTTCAATTTTAACATCAGTGTGTGTAAGGGCAAGCAGACATCGTTTTATGAGCAGGTCCTACAATGGTTGTGACTCTCTTTCATTATTAGAACATAAAAAAGCAAAACTGAGGGAAAAAAATTATCCTCTTAACAGAACAGCATTTTCTAAGCAAATGTGTTTTTTTAAATATGCAAATTTTGAGTCTAAATATCCTTGACAGCATTCTTTAATTTAAGCATTTTCAGTGTCGAGAAAAATCATTTAATATATGAGCACTGCCTTTAGATATATAATATGATGGCAGGGGAAAAAAAGCAGCAAGGGGAAAAAACTAGGAGAAAAAGCTAGATAATTAGCATTTCTCATAGAAAGGAACACCAATGACATTGAGACTTTGAGGCAGAAGTTGTCTTGAGAACATGAAAGGCTTCATTTTCGTGAAAAAAAATCAAGCTTCATCATGTGTGTGCACATTTAACAGGATTTTCTTTAATTGCTTATATTGCTTCACCAAATCCTGAATTTTGTTATCTTTTTTCTTTACAGAAAAATAATGGTTATCCCAAGTGTACGCTCCTTTAGGCAACATGCAGCTTCCGCAAAGATTAATTCATTGTCAATTGGACAATGAGATCAAAATTAATTAAAATGACACACAGATGAACAAGTTCAAGCACAAAACCAAAAAAAAATGATATTTAGAATTAAATGCATGTCAATTCGTATTAGCAAGTTAATATTCTAATGTTTAGAAAGGTAAAAACGTGAAACTATAGCATTTTTAAATGTAAACACATTTGCAAATTTTCATTCACCAAGTTTTCTTGCCGATCAGTATCTTCCACGAGTGAATGAAATATAATAAATAAGCAAATATGCCCCTACATTGTCCAGTGCATACGGAATGGCATTCTAAATCCATATACTTTGGGGGTAAAAATAAATATCAATAATACTTAGAAGAAATGTATAATTTTTAAAAAATAAAGAAAACTGGGAGCAAGGCCTGGGTATCAGTTTCCAGACCTGCCTGGTGTGCCTCTGACTCCTGCGTGAGAACTGGTACATGTGCAGGTGCCTGGTCCCACCTGGATTCTCCTGTAATGGATCTGGGGTGGAGCTCCAGAAGCTTTGGTTTAACAAACTGCACAGGTAACTGAGAAGCCAGTCTGGGGCACCACCAGGCCAGAGGACAGGTTGTCATAAACCAGAGGTTCTCAACCCTGCCTGTGCACTGAAATCACCTAGCAAGCTTTAAAAATACCCTGGCCACACCCAACATCAGTTAAGCCAGAATCTCATGAGGTAAGATAGAGGCATCAGCATTTTTTAAAGCTCCCTGAGTAATTCTATTTATAACAGACCCACTATAATAAAACCCTTCTTGATTAATGCCAATATTAATATACAAACTATTTTCTTAAAGCATCTTGACAATATTCTGTTGAACATATTTTTTTAAAGGTAAATAAGATTCATCTGTACAGTTTTCATTATCTAAAAAATCAGGTTTCTAATCCAAACCCATTTTCTATATTTTAATATATCACAAATACAAATTTCTGATTTTACTTTATGCTATTTCACAATTTGGCATTGAATGAAATGAACTGAAGATAATATTTACAATTTTAGAAATTTACATGAAAGGGGTAAAAATGATTAAAAAAAAAAATTAGGCTCTAACAGGAGGAAAGACCTCAGGCCTGGCTATGAGGCAGAAGGGAAAACGTGTCAGATCAGTATGAGCATTTCACTATCAGATGCTCCAGAAGATACACATAGATCTGTTATGTGTTTTTATAGACAACATTTTCTAATTTCTTGTTGAGTGTTTTGCCTTTTAAATGAATGAAGAACTTCTCTTAGATTGAGTGTTTAAAAACAACAACAAAAACAAAACAAAATCAAAAGAGGAAGATTCATTTAGGTGAGCTGAGCAGAAAAAGAAGATAAATTCATGCCTGTCTTCTGAAGAGAAAATGAGAGAACATTCCATTAAAATTACATAAGTCATCAAAGTGCTCAAGGCAGATATGAATGATTCTTTCAAATACTCATATTTAACCAGAAAGTCTAAGTATCTATAAAATGTTCTGTATGCAGTGACAGGAAAGATAGCCTAGTCTAGATTAGGCTGGAAATACAGAATACATCTCAACGAAGCAGTTAAAAATCTACATTATGATAATTGTTATTTAACTACAGCACATGCAATTTCCTTTCAAAAGCTGTCATTTAGCTTTCAAAAGCACTGTATCTATAATAAAAGTGCAAATCCAGGAGCTCACTAAATGTATGCATTTTTTAACTGGCAGCTCATTTTCTATAAAGCGTCAAAATATTAAAATAAAGCATACAGTCATGTTAGTCTCAGTCACCACTACATTGTGCCACATTTTCTATACCTTTCATTGATTTCCTCAAACGACTTATGGGGGAATGAGAGAGGTTGAGAGAGGGGAAGGGAGGGAGGGAGGGAAGGAAGAAGGGAGGGGGAGGGGAGAGAGAGAGAGAAACTAATTAACAACAAAAAGGAAAACCAACCTGGAGCATTAAGATCACGTATGTTCTAAAAATCATTACTCCTCAGCTACCTTGGAGGCTGTTTCCTTTGGGGGGTTTCATTCCAGGAAGCAAAGGAATTAGTGCTCAGAAGGGGTGGCGGACAGGGCCTGGGATAGAGGGGGCTTTAGTTTTACTCTCTGCCATCAGCAAGGCCAGCAACAGTTGCTTCTGCTCTGCTTCTCTCTATTCATTAATAAATGGCTTAGCTTCCAGAATAGAATTCTCTGAAGCAAGGGAAATGACTTAAATTTGTTCAATGTGGAGATAAAGCAAAATGTAATCAGTAGTTATCTCTGGGTGATACCTTCTCTGTGCTTTTCTGTACTTTCCAAATATATATTACTTTTATAAGCAGGAATAACATGCTTCCTTTTTTACAGCTTGTTCTTCTAGAGAGAAGAAAATATTTTTATCAAACCAAGGTAAGGTTCTTGGGAAACACAAAGCACTTTATTAGTGCTAGACTTCCAACGAGGTGCTTAATTTTAAAATGCTAAAGCTTTGCCTTAATTAAGCATAAAGCAACTGAATGATTTTCATCCTCCTTTGAGGATGCCACATCCACCTCACCCAAATTTGCACTGGATGGAGGCGTCCCCAAAGGCAAATCAAAAGCCTAACATTGCCCCATTTTGCCTTGTTCTATCTCCAGTCTTTAGTAGAAGGCTGGGAGGATTGAGGAGCTTTGAAAGGGAGGTTCCCACTCATCAGCAAATGGTGCTTTTCTCGTTTGACAATTAGGTTTAGGATTGCCTTCAGGGAAAACATCTCCATCACTCCTGGTTAATCCTGGCTCCATGGAGAACCAGTATTCTACTGAAGGTTCTAGGGAATTAGGAGAGCAAAGAGCTGTCTCTGTGAGTAATTTGAGGAGCACCCAAGGGACTCTCTGTCCACAAGGTACTTGTTTGAATTAAGGAATCTGATCACCAGGAAGACCCTTGTAAAAAGATCAACATGTTACCTGAGAGAGGTATATCATGTCATCCTTTTGCATGCTGAAAGTGTACCAAAATGTTACTCTCCACTTGGTGAGGTTCAGAGGCAATGGTCCCTATGAGAGGTCATTTCAGGTTAGGGAGTGGGTGTGGAGGGGGGAGAGGCACTGGAAGATCAGGCCAGCACCCAAAGGGAGCATGGCATGAATAAAGTTTTTAGGCTGCTTTCCCTCCCTCTTAGAAGGTGACCAATCCATTGTGACAGGACAGACAGATGATGCTGCGGCCTGGCTTCCATGTGTCCTTCAACTGGATCTGGGTGTTATGGCTTTAAGGATTGGCTGGGCCTTTTCAATAGGCATGAGGCAAGCCCTAATAATTTTTAAATGGGAATTATATAAACCCCACATAGAGATATAAATCATCTTAGGGAATAGTAAAAGATGAGTTTTTTTAAAGTAGACTTGGGTCAGAGTGGGTTCATGGTGTCTGGACCTGTTTGAATTGGTGCTTACAGTCAAGAAAACGGTCTCATCAAGCTCCTCGACTTCTCTCACGATGGCCTCCAGGGTGTCCTTGGCAGTGTCCATGCTCTGCAGAAAGTGGACCATCTGGTCATGTAGGAACTCCATCTTCTTTTTCTTCACTTCCTCAAAGCTCTGGGCTTTCGCATCATACTGCGCTAAAACCTTTTTCATCATTTCCTCATTCTGTTCTTCTAGGCTTTTCTCATTTTTACTACAGTTTTCCTTTAAAAACAAACAAAAAAACCCTTCTGAATGAAACAAGAAGTGCGTGCGTGTGTGTGTGTGTATGTTTTAAGAGAAATACTAGCCTTTTAAATAATTAACCTCTGGCATCCTGGTAAAAGAATCACAGATTACATGCAGAGTCTAAATTTCCAGCCCACCAACCCCCTTTGCCATAGTTAGCTTTGCAACAGAATTCACTATAAGAGAACTATCAAGAAGGATTTAGTTAATGAAACACACATAAAAATGTTTGTAGGGAAGTATTGCCTATCTGCATTCCCACATGAAAAAATTTGAAAGTGGCATCACGGTGAATGAAGATCAGGTAGCAGAGAAGGTTTAGTGCCATTTTCACCACTCCACTAAAATCATAGCACGAGGGAGGGAACAGCCAGGGTATTGGACAGGGTGCTACATTCATAAATGCTCTCCAGGGAAGGGGTAGCTTCCGCCAGAGCAGGAGAAACTTTATTGCCCATCTGGACAAACTCAGATGCTTAGAGGGTAGTGATAAGGTGATCATATTACTTGCTGTCTAAAAGGAACACTTTGGTGGCAGTGAGGGGTAGGGGGCAATAACACTAAAAATAATCAACAGGTGTTAACTGATCTACAACAGGAATTAAGCAGACCTCTCACAAGCAAACTGGGATGAGGAGTCACCCGAGTGATGGGGAAACTGTGCACCAGCCTTCCACAGGGGCCCTCTACCAATCCTGACTGACAAGTAAGGATGCCTGGGCCGTGACTGTATATGGATGGAGCACTGCCACCCCCTTCCTTCACTGCAGAGGGAGCAGGCTCAGCATGAACTCATCGAAGACAGTGGTACCATGAGAGGCACTCATCTGTCCTGGGCAGGAAATACTGGGCAGTGCTTTAGAGCACCTCTGCAGAGCTAACCCAGTGAAAAGCAAGATAGTAGGGCAAGTCAGAACTCAGACCTGAATTCAAATCTTGGCTCTCAACTTACTATAAACTTACTATGACCTTGGTTGATATATTTAACTCTAAGTCTCAGTTTCTTATCTATAAAATGGGGGCAATAATAATAATAGCTCCTATTTCATCTGGTTGCTGTAAGGATGAAATTGGATAAAGCATGTAAAGCAGTTGCCCTATCATAGTAAGTGCCTAATAAATGTGCATGTGTTTTTAAGGGCAAGTCATTTATCCTTAGAAAGTAGTCTCACTGATGAAACAGAGGGAAGACTTAAGGACTTTACTTTTAATGGAACAAAACCAAGAAGGGCAAACCACATATGTACACACAAACCCCAATTCAGGTCCTTTTAGCTTAGAATCATTTATTTGTGATGCCATGAGCAGACCAAGTTAAAGTAAAAAGGATAAGGTAACTTACCTCAATGGTATTAAAAAAGGATTCTATCTCACTAACAAAGGCTTCAATCCTCAAGGATTTTTCTTGTAAATCTTCTAGAAAGTCTGCTAATTGAACCTGAAGAAAAGAATTAAGATATCCTTAGTATATGACATTTGAGAAAATAACTTCAAGCAGTGAATTCCAATTTTCTTATAAATTCAGTATGTTTGGTAGAGAGCCACTATATCATGTTCACTAACAAATCAATCTTTAACTTTTCTTTGCTGCTTCATCTAAGTTGACTATAGGTAATGTATGATAAACAATTAGGAGGTTTGTGAGTGACAGCAATAGACAGTTTATTTTCTTATGCAAGAGGAAGGACTTCTTGGTAAGCTGGTGAGTTCAAAGCATACTTGTTTTAGTAAACTATGAATTGAATTCTTTCTCCTTAATTAGGCCTTGATTTTTATATATTGTCATTCCTCTAAGATGGCAGACTTTTTTCTGAACTGGTCCAACATATCTGAGTAGCCTTCTCACATTTGCACCAATGGTTTCAGGTGTTCCTGCCCCACCTGATCCTGAGAAGGTGAACAGAGTGTCACCAGGCCAAATGTCTAGTATACCCAATGATGAAAACTATCTACTAAAGAGACCTTAAGGTTCTAGTGACCCTCAAAGGGTTAAAATACTCTCAAGGAGTGACAGCCAACTAGAAAATGTATGGGTGATGGGGGAAGATGGTACCTATTAGTTATAAACCTAGCTTCAATCTATCCTGTGAAACTTAACAAGTAACAACACAGAATAAAAGAGCTTCCATCTGCCTGATTCACTATCCACAGAATGATGGAGAAATTACATTGAGAAAAGTCCCTTCAGGATCTGGTCTCTGCTTCCCTCTCTAGCCCCTGCCTCTTCTCCACAAGCCCCCAGGCTCCAATCACACAAGCCCCACCTTTCCTTGGACTCTTTTCCACCTATGTGCCTTTTTATATGGCATTCCCTTTCTCTAGAATGTCCTCCCTGCCCTTGTTTACTAGAAGAACTCTATCTTACTTAAGGGTCACCCAAGCTTCACCCTTTTGGGACACCTTTCCCATCCTTCCCAGTCTCCCTTCACCATTTCATTCACTCCCAGAGGGTTCCTGTCTCAGAACACTGTGCTCCCACAATGCTGTATGATCTGGGGGAGCTACGAGTCTATCTTCCTTTATTTTTGTTTTGTTTTCATTTTCTGTGATTAGCACAGTTCTTGACATGGAATGGAAGGTCAATAAATATTGAGAAAGAAGGAAGGGAAAGAGTGAAGGAAGAAAACAAATGACAGATAAAAGATAAGGCAGCAAAAAGGGGATGGAGTGGCGGGGAGAAGCCAGGACCTGGATAATCCACAAATGCAGCCGTCAGTTCCTGAATAATCACAAATGGCCTAATCACAAGATGCTAGAGAATTCTCAAGTGACAATTTTTAAAATTTATTTTTAATTTTTAAAATGTGCCAACCAACTCAATCTTCACAGTTGATTTAATGAATGAAGCAAGTCTCTGGCTTAGTCAATTTGTTTTCCACTTTCTCTTCATACTATATGGAGAAGATCCAGAAAAAAAACTTTAAAATGGTTTTAAAGCAGGAGACATCATATCTCCCTGCTTTTGAAATTTGTTTTAAATTAACAGTACTTAGAATTATTTTTTTATTTCCAAAACTCATGGAGATAAACAAAAAATAATTAAGAAAGCTAAAAAAAATCTAGTTTTCTTTCTACTGACAGTACCCAGTAGTTGTTAGTTAACAAAACCAAGTGTCATCAAAGAGTGGGGCATATTTCACTGATGTTGATGCATCACAATGCCTGAGATTCCAAAAAGAAATTGACCCATGCCCTACCCCAAACTTGACCAGGTAAAGTTTCAACAAAATTTTACCCTGGAGATACAAAACCAATATCATATCAGTTGAGAAGGATTACTTTTCCAGAAAAAAAAAAAAAAAGCCAAGATTCTAATATGTTTTCCTACTGAATCAAAATGAGCCTGACAATCATTTATCAGTGACCTAACTGAATAATCATATTGAAAATTGCTACCATTAGGAAGGCACTAAGCAGAGCAACATGGATACACAGTCAAGAGCATGAGCTCTAGCATCAAACAGACCTAGGTACCAGTCCTAGTTCTGTCTTCTATGACCTTGGACTTAAACTATCTGAGCCCATGTCATTATCTGCAAATCGATGACAATGACAGGGTTTTCGTAAGGATTAAAAGATATCTTGTATATAAAGACCTTAACACATTGCCTGGCCCACAGTAAGTGCTCAATTCTTGCTATTACTTGCAATTTTAGATCATTCTGGCTACTGTATGGAGAATAGATTGATGAGGTAAGAGTGGAGATTCCAGTTAGAAGGCTACTGAAAGGTAGATGAGAATCTTAAAGACTAAATGTTTGATTTCCAATAGTATCTCTGAGGGAGTAGAATACTTATAATCACATACATAAGGATATATGTTGTGACTAACTTTCTAACATTGGGAGTCTATAGACATAGCCAGAAGGTATGCAAAAGTTTCCCATTTCTAACATCAATTTAATAAATAAAGAAGAAATGTGGAGAAAACCAAAATTTAAAATGTCTTACTGTCTTGAGTATTTTATAAAACTTGCAATAAAATTGCTTAATATAATGTAAATGTGTATTTTTAAAGGATGATATTGTAGATAACAGAAAATAAATTGTGCTTTATGCTCAAGTGCATTTTTTTTTTTTTTTTTTTTTTTTTGCAGTACGCGGGCCTCTCACTGTTGTGGCCTCTCCCGTTGCGGAGCACAGGCTCCGGACGTGCAGGCTCAGCGGCCATGGCTCACAGGCCTAGCCACTCCACGACATGTGGGATCTTCCCGGACCGGGGCACGAACCCGTGTCCCCTGCATCGGCAGGCGGACTCTCAACCACTGCGTCACCAGGGAAGCCCAAGTGCATATTTTTTAATTTAAAATTATTTGCCTTTTGGGGATAATGTTAAGGGCTACTGTCATAAGATCCCTCAAAGGCAATGCCCCACATTATTTATCCTGGTATCTCCAGAATCTAGAAAAATACCTGGCACATACTATGTACCCAGTAAATGTTTGTCAAAGTGATCTTAACTAAATAACTAGGGAAATATTCTTAGTTTTTTTCAGACTATTATGCCTAAAGATGAATGTATCAAATATTGGTCATTTTTTAAAATTGAGAAAATGAGAAAGCCAATTAAACATCTATGTATGATTACACACTTGTATGCTTTAAAATCTATTTACCTTTACAGCACTTATAGCTGTATCAAGCGTTGAAACCTCATGGTCTTTGTGGGTACCAAACATCTTGTCAACAGCAGAAATTGGGCTTTTACATGTGAGGCAATATGTGTCAATCTGGGACTTTTTCAATTCCTTTTGTTCCTTCTCAGTTACCAACTCTGATGATAACTGGTCTTGTTCTGTCATCTCTCTGTCCAACTCTTCCTGTTCAGCAGACTTACTTTGTTCCATCTCACTCACAAATTCATTTTCACTGACATGTTCAAAGGATTCCTTTCCTTGAGATAACACATCTTCAGGGGTGGATTCTGAATACAGGTCTTCTGATAAAGTGTCTTGAGTAACCACTTCGTAATTCAGGGATTCAGCAAATTCATACTCATCCTGAACAGGGCTACTGTGGAGCCGGTCTTCACTCAGCTCAGGGGGAACCATTATTTGAGGTTCTTCTTGCAGTGTTTCTTGAACACAAGTTGCACCAGATGCAAATTCTTCCTCTGGGAAGGACACTTGTACTGGGACATTCAGACTGACCTCTGGGTTTGCATTTGCTGCTTCATTAGTCTGGCTGCTCATTTCATCTACTCTCTCCAGGACATGATGAGTGTCTTCAAATGGAACCGCATAGCTTACCCTCTGGGTAACCACTCTGACTTCCTCGGTGATGGAAGCTTTCCTCTGCATAGCTACACTGTCAAGAGCCTCCACATGGCCTACTGATTCTCCTTCCCTGTAAGCTGCTTTCTCTTTCTCTTCCAGACTCTCCTCCCCGCAAATAGTTTCAAACCTCCCCCAAATTTCCCCTTCTTCAATTATTGATTGGTATGAATCATCCTTACCAACTGGCTTTTCTTCTAGACCTTGGTCTTGGTCCTTTTCAGTTACAGATGTGTCATGGAGAATGTCATCTTTGAGTATGTACTTCTCAAAATATATTCCTGTTCCATCATCAGTGTCAGAATTTCTGCTTGGAAATGATGCTTCAGAATTCACCCTGTCACCTTCAGAAGCTGTCTCCTCTTCTTTCTTTTTCTCTCCAACTGCTTCTTCATACAGATCTTTATATAAAAATGCCAGTGCAGGTGGCTCTTCCAGAAGTTCAGGATTAATGGCTTTAGCAGTGGTAGGAAATATCTGGGTTCGTGACAAAACTCCTTCCTCTTCATCAAATAAAGGCATCCCAGGTGACTTTGAGTCCACATCTCTATTTATGCTCTTTGGAGCATCTCTGTCAGCTGACTTTTGGATAATCGAAGACTGTTGGGTCTCTGGGTCAGATAATTTGCTGTAGTCCTTTTCTAGTCCATAAAAACTTTCATCTAATTTCACCAATTCATATTCATATTCTAGGGCACTTTCCTCTGAATGTTCTGGAAGAGAGACAGTTTCTCCTGGAACTTCCTTTGACAGCTCTCCTTCAACATTTAATTTCCATGGAGTTCTTTGTTTTTCTGGGTCTGGGGAGATGTTATAATCAATCAATGTATATTTTTCAAAATAATCCTCTTCACTGGGAATTGAAGGCTGATTAAAGGCTAAATCACCAGTTTCTGAATCTGTGGATATCTCCTCTTTGGTTGTATGAGTTTCCTTTTTTTGGTCTTCTTTCGATGGTGCAACTTTTTTATCAGAATCTTCTAACTCACTCTGTAATGTTTTATAGCAAGCAACTGCCTCACTCTCATCATGGAAGGGTATAGGCTTAAATAAGGCCTTCTCTTCCAAATATTCTAACTTATCTTGGATTTGTTCACTTTCTTCCTCATCAACTGAAGAAATAAATGCAGGAGCGTGAATGTTCAATATCTCACAACCTTCAGAAATGATACTGAAGGCACTCTTTTGCTCCTCTGAAAGTCCAGCTGGCTTACTAGTCACTGTAAATTCTTCATCTCTTACATATGTGTCTTCAGGCTCCTTGGAAATCATCTCATCAATACTGATTGCTGATGCATTAGTTATAAATTGAGCATAGTTGCTGCTCACTGAAGAGCATGGTTCATTTACATGGGCACCTTCCACAGCTTCCAAGTGGTGCTTTGAAACAAGAACAGATTGTTCAGACATTTCAGATGCTTGATCTTGAGATGTTTGAATAGTATGGACCATATGCCTCTCTGGAGTCAATTCTGACCATGGATCTAAAATCCTTTCAGATTCTTTAGATGGAGATCCTTGTTTACTTTCCTTTGTGGTATCTACTGAGCCACCTTTTGGCAGCTCTGACGCTGTGACCTGTCCCTTTTCTTCATTGTGACTTATCACATCCATGCTTGACTTGTCCAATACCAGATTTCCTTCCTTCGGTAAAGAGTGATCACTTATTTCATCACGATAAGGAAGATCTACTGGAAGGAAAGTCTTGGTTTTCTCCACCAAAACTTTACATTCTTCTAATGGATGTGGTTGGGTTCCTGCTGCCTTTGTTTCCCTGATTTCTGGGTGAGCCTCTGAGATCACAGTTTCTGATTTTTCAGTAATTTCTGTAGTTTTAACTAATGAAAATGGTTGAGTTTCACCCAAAGAATGACTGAAAGAGATATCTGACTCTTCAGGCATATGCCTGGCTATATTCACGGAATAAGGCTGAATTTCCTGCTGCTCCTTTCCTTCTAAAAATGCATGTGACTGCTCTTCTTTTTCTTCTCCTTTACCCTCCTCAATAATTTTGTATCTTTCTTTGTGGTCATCATTTTGATAGACTTGCTGCAGCGCAGTAGCAGCTTTTGGTTCTTCCAATTTAATAGGGCTAGATCCATGTGTAATTTGTGCCTTTTCTATTTCATTATTACCTCTAAGCTCTAATGGGGCCACCGTTTCTTGTTTTTCTGCCAGCACCTTCTTTTCTTCCAAGGAATATGATCTCATTCCCAAGTTACCTTTCTCCTCAGTTGGGCTAACAGATCTGAGTTTTATTTCCTCTTCAGAAATTTTCAAGGAAGTAGGTTTTGGCATCTCTTTCTCTAGTCTGTCTTCACCAAGATCAATTAAACTGTCTTTAGATTCTTCTACTGGCAAAATTATTGACTGCAGCTTCTCTGATTCCTCTGTGATATTTTTACTTGCAAAGCTAGATGAAGCTGATTTTGGCTGTTGTGGCACCTTATCTATTGCATCAAATAAAAAGAGTGATTTTTCTTTTTGATCACTTCCTGGCTCTTCTTTAAGGATAGAAATATTCCATTTAGGTGGAGGGGAGATTTCTGGCTTCTGGGGTCTTTTACCATCAGTGATATGAAGATGAACAGCATTTTTGGCTTCTTCCATAATGGATTCCTCACCCATGGGAGAATAAGATTGAATTCTAAGATGTCCCTCACCATCAGCAGAAGTAACTTCTGAGTTTAGGTCCATTTCCTCTGAATAGTCTAGGACTTCTTTCTTCTCATAATCTTCACTAGATGCCTCAAAGTTGGATTTTGGCTGTGGCAAAACTTCTACATTTGATAACAATGTGGGTTTTTCTTTAAAGTCTTGACCTTCACCAGATTTAACTAAAGAACCTGTGGATTCTGCAGCAGTTTCAGGTTTGGCCTCTAGCAATAGATGATCCGCTGGCTTCTCAGTTGCATGAACATCAGCTGGTGCAGGACCTCTAGGCTCTATCACAGTCACTGCTTTTTCTACAGATGGGCTTGGCTGAGCTTCTAAATCTTCTTTTTCAGCAACTTTGTTATCTGGAGTGCTTGATTGTAAAAATAAACTGGACATCCACGATGTGAAAGATGAAATTCCTTTCTTTCCCTTTTCCTCAGAGAGGCCTGGCTCCACTGCCTTCTGCTGCTTGGGCAGCTTTTGTATGACCTCAGGTGACTCTGGGGGTTGAGGTTCTTCATTTTCTTGGGTTGAGGAGAGGGGTTTTATTTGTGTGGGTGTTTTCACTTCAGATGCTGGTTTCCCTCTCTCAGCATCATCTACACCCTCTGACTGAACCACTTTTGATTCTTCTCCAGGTAAGGGAGATATCCGCCTGTGTGTTTCTTCTTCATTGCCCAGTGCAAGTTCTGCCTCTTCTGCCAGGAAATGGGCTGCTTTGGGAAGAGAGGGAAGAGTTTCTGATTTGACCTCTTCTGTTGATGGGCCAGACACTGGTTTCTGGAGGATTCTTTCAGATGGTGTTTTGATTTCTTCCCAGCTGTCTTCTTTGCAAGGCCTGGAAAATTCTGTGTTTGCTTTCTCCGATACCAAACTTTCACTCCCCACTAAAGAAAGTGTCTGCTTCCCTTCTGCTTCATTTCTCTCCACATTTCCAGCTGGAACTAAAGATTTTGGTTTGGGGGCCAGCTTTACTTCTTCAAAAGAATAAGTTTTAGTTGCTAAGGTCTCTACGTTACCACTAGAGGTATCGAGAGTAGACACTGGTTCTTGTAACGATACGTGAGATTCTTCTGCAGAATGTGGCAGAATTTGCCTTCTGATTTCAGTTGCATGGTCTTTCTCTGACAGAGCAGGCTTGAGCTGCCCTGTCATCAGATCACTGGTACCAGAGGAACCCAGCTGCACAGATCCAGGGACTCTTTCTTCATGATGACTTGCCAAGTCTCTCTCTGGCTTTTTCAGCATCCAATTTTCATCCTTTGGAGAAATAAGGGCCTCTTTCATGTGTGTTTCTTTAACATCTATAGGCTCAGTTGTCATAAATGATTTTGATTCTTCCAAAGGCAAATTTTCTTTCATAGACAAAAATTGTTTAATACCCATATCTTGTTTATCTGCAAAAGATCTGTTTACGTCAGGTAATTTAACAGCTTGGTCTGAATGAAGTTCTTTTTCAGGCTTCTCTTCTTCCACAGGGAGGTCAGAAGAAGCAATCTTTGATGGCTCTGTAATACTCTGGGGTACGTGAAATGAATTTGGTTGGTCAGTTTCTTCATTTAGTTTAGTTACAGTACTATCTGTCACTTGTGCCTTCAAATTTCCTGTTGGCAGTAACAGGCTTATTTCTTGTTTTCCTTCTTTTTTAAAGTCAACTGAATGGTTCAACTCTCCTGATAATCCTTTTAATGAAAAAGTGTGTGGCTGAAGTTCTTCTGGGTTGTCTCCTTCAACTAGAGAGGTAAATGCTTCCCTTGATCCTAAGCTAACTACCTTAGGAGAGAAAGATTTAATTTCTTGAATCTGAGGTTCCTCCCTAAGGCAAGATGAAACCTCTGAAATTTCAGACACTGTAGTTGACACATGAAGTCCCCTGTTTTCTTCTTTTCCTTCTCCCCTGCTCCTAAGTTCAGCTAGGCCCTTTTCTAAGACAGAATCCCCTGTTTCAGTTATGGGAGATTTTATTTGTTTTGTATCTATGGATTCACTTTGCCTACCTAAACCACCAGTGAATTCAGAGCCAGAATTTGGTAATTCTGATACTTGATGTGGCTTGTCTTCCTTCTCAGGTTCCAAAGAGAGTTGTGCCAGAGCAAGATCTTGTTTTTCTGACAGGAAATCTCCCTGAACTATAGAAGGTGTCTCCATTGCCTGTTTGCTCTTATCACCACAGAGGGTTGGTAATGTTGAAGCTAAATCTTCTGATGCTAAATATTCTAACTCAGGAAAAGAACTTGCTGTTTGCTCATCTTTGCCTTTTGTAACAATAGATTTGAGTGCAGGTGACACGTTCTGTGAGGAAGGAAGTTCAGTTTCTGTTTTCTTTATCTCACCACCTAGGTTGAGCGAAAGCACATGGTCAGGTCCTGACATCTCTGAGGCAGACATAGAATTTTTTTTCTGTGATACATCCAAATATTCAGAGTCGAGGACTGTAGAAAATGAAAGATCTTGTTTGCTTTCCACCCTTGCTTCCTTTGATACATCTGAATGCTGAGAAGACAATGTTTTGGTTACTGCCAACCCAGGTTTAATGTCTTCAGTTTCTACCTTTGACAAAACAGAATGCTCTGGTATAGAGGATATGTTTGCCGGTAAATCAAATTTAATTTCTTTCCCTACTTCTGACCAAGCTGGAGATTGGGATGCAGCAGTTTCAGTGGGAGAAGAACTAGCTTTAATTGCTACCTTGTCTTCTTCTTTAAGAAGTGAATGCTTATCTACAGATGTTACCATCTGAAGCGGCAAACCAATTCCTAATTCACTCTTTCCTACTTTTGTTAAGACTGGATATTCTATAGGGGTGGTAAGAGATAAATCTGTTGGGATTTCTTCTTTTGCTAATTTGGTTAAGCTTGAATCATGCTTTGTTACAGATGTCATGATTATTGAAGAACTGGGTTCAATTTCTTTCTTTATGTCTTCTGACAAAGCTGGAAATTCTGATATGGGTGGTGCATGCTCAACTTCCTTTTCCACTCCTGGTGACGCTGAATGCAGCACTGTAGGTGTACCAGTTATTTTAGAATCATGTTGCACTTCTGCAACATAAATCTCAGGTCCAGATAAAGATGTTTCCTTTAGAGGTAAATATGGCTTTATTACTTCAGGCTCATTCTCTGACAACCTTCTCTGCTCTAGTTCAGATGTCATAGTTGGAGCTAAATTGGGTTTGACATCCTTCTTTGGCTCATCTACCAAGTCAGGCAGAACTGAATCTTTCATCCCAGACTCTGGAACATTTGGAGGCTGAGGTTCCATTTCTTGATCCCATAATACATGTGCTATAGCTTCTTCAGAATCAGGCACAATTTCTTCCTTACTTTTAACTTTTAACAAAGCCATCTGTTCATCTGCAGATTTTGGAGTGAGTGATGTTTTGGGTTCTTGTTCTTTCTTAATTGCATGGACTGAATCAGGTGAAACTGAACACTGAGATACAGGCAAAACAGGTTTGGTTTCTTCCTTTACCATGGACAATTGTGTAGGTGTTGCAGCTAGTGATGATCTACTCTTAATTTCTCCCTTCTCTGAATCACTGGTTAAACATGGCAGAATCAAGTCTTCAGACTCATGTTCTAAATATGCTCGAGTTCTCTGCTTCTGTGCCATAATGAGATATTCAGATACAGTTGATGATGTTGTTTGAGCATCTGGCTTAATCTCTCCTTCATTTGTTGAAGGGAGCCAACTCAAGTCTTCAGGTGCAGACACCAAAGGAGAAGTTTCAGTTCTTTGCTTCTGTGATGAACTTAGATGCTCAGGTACAGGTGTAGCAGTTGGTGCAATTTCTTCATCATCTTCTTCTGAGAAGCAGGAATATCCTGACGCAGCCATTGCAGTTAACAGTGAATCAGGCTCAGTTTCCTCCTCATTTGTTTCTGGGATCCTATATGGTGGGATGGAAGTTTGTGATGCTGAATCTGGAGAAAAAAGTTCAGCTTCTTCGGTGTCTTCATCTGACAAAATCGTGTGTTCAGATGGTGATGTTAAACATATTGGAGAATCACACTCAAATTCTCTTTTCTCTGTCTCCTGAGTTCCATAGGGTGGAAATGAGAATTCTGACACAAATGCAGAGTCTGGAGAAAAAGGTCCAATGTCTTCTTGCTCTTCTTCTGAGAAATTCATGGGTGAGGAGGCACCTTTTAGATTTAAAGGGGATCTGTGGACAATTTCTTCCTCCTGTGACTCCAGTGTTGCATATGGTGGTACTGAAAATTCAGACGCAGAGGTGGAAGAGGGTGTGTACCACTCTATCTCTACTGCCTCTTTTTCTGAGAAGACCATGTGTTCAGATGGGGTGGCTGAAAGTGGTGGGGCCTGGCATTCAGGAGTCCCCTCAGTTGTGTATGGTGGCAGAGAGCATTCAGATACAGAGGCCACCTCTGGGGGGTAGAATCTGGTGTCCTCCTTCTCTTCTTCTAACAGAGTCTTCTGCTCAGAAATACCTTGTGATTTCAACAGGGAGACATCACCAATTATTTTCTTTGGGGATTCCTGTGTTACATCTGGTAGGACTGCATATTGGGAGGTCAGTGTTGAATCTGGTGTGAAATGCTCATTTCCTAGGTTCTCTTCTTCTGATAGGACCATGTGTTCAGATGTAGCAGTTGAAAGCAGTGGTGACTGGCATTCAGAAGTCCCCTCAGTTGTGTATGGCGAGAGAGAATGTTCAGATACAGAGGCCACCTCTGGGGAATACAGCCTAGTGTCTTCCTTCTCTTCATCTGACAAAATCGTGTGTTCAGATGGTGATGTTAAACATATTGGAGAATCACACTCAAATTCTCTTTTCTCTGTCTCCTGAGTTCCATAGGGTGGAAATGAGAATTCTGACACAAATGCAGAGTCTGGAGAAAAAGGTCCAATGTCTTCTTGCTCTTCTTCTGAGAAATTCATGGGTGAGGAGGCACCTTTTAGATTTAAAGGGGATCTGTGGACAATTTCTTCCTCCTGTGACTCCGGTGTTGCATATGGTGGTACTGAAAATTCAGACGCAGAGGTGGAAGGGGGTGTGTACCACTCCATCTCTACTGTTTCTTTTGCTGAGAGGACCACATGTTCAGATGGGGTGGCTGAAAGTGGTGGGGCCTGGCATTCAGGAGTCCCCTCAGTTGTGTATGGTGGCAGAGAGCATTCAGATACAGAGGCCACCTCTGGGGGGTAGAATCTGGTGTCCTCCTTCTCTTCTTCTAACAGAGTCTTCTGCTCAGAAATACCTTGTGATTTCAACAGGGAGACATCACCAATTATTTTCTTTGGGGATTCCTGTGTTACATCTGGTGGGACTGCATATTGGGAGGTCAGTGTTGAATCTGGTGTGAAATGCTCATTTCCTAGGTTCTCTTCTTCTGATAGGACCATGTGTTCAGATGTAGCAGTTGAAAGCAGTGGTGACTGGCATTCAGAAGTCCCCTCAGTTGTGTATGGCGAGAGAGAATGTTCAGATACAGAGGCCACCTCTGGGGAATACAGCCTAGTGTCTTCCTTCTCTTCATCTGACAAAATCGTGTGTTCAGATGGTGATGTTAAACATATTGGAGAATCACACTCAAATTCTCTTTTCTCTGTCTCCTGAGTTCCATAGGGTGGAAATGAGAATTCTGACACAAATGCAGAGTCTGGAGAAAAAGGTCCAATGTCTTCTTGCTCTTCTTCTGAGAAATTCATGGGTGAGGAGGCACCTTTTAGATTTAAAGGGGATCTGTGGACAATTTCTTCCTCCTGTGACTCCAGTGTTGCATATGGTGGTACTGAAAATTCAGACGCAGAGGTGGAAGAGGGTGTGTACCACTCTATCTCTACTGCCTCTTTTTCTGAGAGGACCATGTGTTCAGATGGGGTGGCTGAAAGTGGTGGGGCCTGGCATTCAGGAGTCCCCTCAGTTGTGTATGGTGGCAGAGAGCATTCAGATACAGAGGCCACCTCTGGAGGATAGAATCTGGTGTCCTCCTTCTCTTCTTCTAACAGAGTCTTCTGCTCAGAAATACCTTTTGATTTCAACAGGGAGACATCACCAATTATTTTCTTTGGGGATTCCTGTGTTACATTTGGTAGGACTGCATATTGGGAGGTCAGTGTTGAATCTGGTGTGAAATGCTCATTTCCTAGGTTCTCTTCTTCTGATAGGACCATGTGTTCAGATGTAGCAGTTGAAAGCAGTGGTGACTGGCATTCAGAAGTCCCCTCAGTTGTGTATGGTGAGAGAGAATGTTCAGATACAGAGGCCACCTCTGGGGAATACAGCCTAGTGTCTTCCTTCTCTTCTTCTGACGGAATCAGGGGCTCAGACACACCTTTTGGTGTTAATGGGGACTTATGGTCAGTTGTTTTCTTTGGTGACTCTTTTGTTGCCTGTGAGGGAACTGAATATTCAGAAGCAGATGTGGAATGTGGTGGGTAACGCCCATTTTCTGAAGCCTCTTCTCTGGACAGGACGATGTGCTCTGCTGTAGCTGTTGAAAACAGTGGGGACTGGCATTCAGGAGTCTTCTCAGTTGTGGATGGTGAGACAGATGCAGAGGCTGAAGCTGGGGAATAAGGCTCAAATTCATCATTCTCCTCTTCTGACAAAACTGCATGTTCAGATACAGGTTTTACATTAGGTGAAGAAACTAGCTCAACTTCTTGCTCTTCTCGTTCATAGTTCAAATCCTGTGGGACTGAATACTCTGATATGAAAGCAGAATCAGTAGAAACAGACTCATTTTCCTCTCTTTCTTCCTCAGACAAGGTGACATGTTCAGGTGTTGATGTCGTCAGTAATGGCAGAATGGTCTCCTCTTCTTTCTGCTCCACTTCAGGGGCCAAGCGTGGTGGGAAGGGCTCCTCAGAAACTGATGGACTTTCTGGGTAATCAAGTTCTATGATCTCTTCTTCCACTAAATTAGAATCTTCAGGTTCAGGGGTAGCATATATTGGTAGAGGCATTTCTATTTCTTCTTTCTCTGGCTCCTCTAACACTAGAGGTTCAGAAAGAGAAATGGATGGCTCGGGCATGTTTTCATCCTTCTCTCCTTTGACAGTGAGATGAGGAGGGTTCAGTCGTTCAGAGACTGGTTTTGCCCTTTCTGGTGAAGTCAGATCCAGTTCTTCTCTCTCTGGGCCAAAATCTTCCTGGATAGAGGCTGTCAGACCTGGGGTAAGTGTTTCCAGAGAACCCTTCTCTGCCTCCAGTGAAATGGAACGGTCAGCAGAAGATACATCTTCCCTCTTTACCTCATCCACTAACGGCAGTGAGACTGAAGAGTCATGCTCTGCATTTACCGTTTCTCGTGAATCAGCCTCAGATTCTTCCTTTGCTGTTTCCAGGAACGCAGGTGCAGATGTGTTGGGTGTAAGAGAGGAAGGTTCTATCTCACGGGGTTTTGCTTCATCAGCTGGCAGCTGTGGCACTGACTGTGGAGCGCTGAGCTGTGTTTCTTGTTCTGCTGTGTCATTACTTGTATAAGAGGAAGGTGTGTGCTTGGTAGTAGATGCAGCCCTTAAGGGAGAATCAACGTAAATTTTCTTTTGATCTTCATGACTGAATGAGGTCAGGGACTTTGATCCTTTGGAAACTGCACCTCTCCAGGGTGCAGCAAGCTCTTTTACTTCATCATTGTCTATGCCTTGGGGTACTGATTTGCCTGTTTCAGAAACTACATTAGAACCATGATTGCCCAAATCTGGCTCTAGACTAATGGACGCATCTTTCCCCTTCCTATAATGTATTTCTTTAATTACATAACCCTTTGGCAATGTTCCATAAAATTGTAAAGGAATTAATTCTTCTTTAACAGAATTAAACATCTTAATTTTATATTGTACTGTTCCTATGTAGACTGGCCTTAACACTAACGGTTTGTGTTCTTTGTATATCGCTCCAGTAACAGGAGGTGTAGTTGAGGTGGTCTTCTTTTTTCTCATCTTATCGTAAATGCCAGTAGATGACTTCTCTTTCTGGGTCTTTAGTTCCTGACTTTCTGAAATTAAAGGATGACTTGTTTTGTTTGCTGGAACATCTTGGGATTCAAAAGAATTTCTTTTTTTGTTGCCTTTCCGACGCAATGATGGTGAGCCATGCTTTGACTTAGGCTTTCTTTTCCGAACTTTTTTAACTTCATCCACAATAAAGGAAATATTCCCTGGAGGAGACTTCAGAGTCGACCCTTCCAGACTACACACACCAGAGGTCTGACTTTCTTCCAAGGCCCAAGGAGTGGAAGACCTACTTGAATTGGTCTCCCAGGTTATTCCACTATCTTCCCGTTGAACTGTTACCATGGAAAAGGAGGGGTCAGATATGATACACTTCTGCTTGGTCTTGCCCTCTTCATTCTGGTCTGATAACCTAGAGTAAATAATGATATTATTAATAATTCTATATATATTAATAATAAAAATAACAGTAATTACATATTCTAATAATAAGTCAATGTCCTATTCTTACTAGGTAAAGGATTAATGTAAAATTAAAACATACAGATAAATAGTGCCATCCATATCAAAAATAGGGATGTATACAAAATAAAGTATAAAAATTGAAGTCAGGATACCAAATACAATAACACATCCCAGGCTGGAATAAATCAATATCCTGCGAAGTCAAAAAAAAAAGCTAAAGTGAAATTCCCCACCTTCCCCTATCAGAATTGCCCCCAGACCTCCTGTGGCTCACCCAGTCCCTCAGGCTCACTATCTAGTCACCAGGACCTTCATAATGGCCCTTGCATCTGTGCCTTCCCTGTTACTGCTATCACTACCTTGACCTAGCTTTTTATCACATCACCCCTTGATTATTTCATTAGCTTCCTAACTGGTCAGCTAGTATCATGTCTACCTCCTGCCCTCCCCCCACCCTCAATCCATCCTGCCTATCTTTCCAGACCAAGTTTACTAAAAATTTTCATCATGCCACGTCCTGCTCAAAAACGTCAGTAAATTCCTTATACTATAGAAAAGTAAATTCAAAATACTTAATTCTCTGATCCCTAGCTGACCTTCTTTCCAAGTACCCACTTCCACCCTACCCCTACATGGTACATTTCTGTTTTAACTAGATAATTCTGTGTTCAGTAAATATATCATGGAAACTCTGAGTCAGGGCCATGAAGGGGAAGTAGTGAATATAGAGAGATCACAAAAAAAACCCAGCAGCCTACTGTGCTGTACTTAACTCATCTGTAAACCCGGGATCATAATAGAACCTACTTCATGGGATTGCTGTGAGGGTTAAATTAGCTAATACACATGAAATGCTTAGAAAATGTGCCTGGCATGTAATTAACACTCAATAAACATGATCTGTAATCAGGTCCTCCATATAATCCTTGAACTAGAGATCAAAGGAGTCTGGGCATGGTCATTTTCAATGGCTAAAGAGGTTTGGAAAGATGGTCTCCTTGGACTGCTCTCATATGCCCTCAAGAGATGGCTGGCTTTGGCTGTCCCTTTCAATTGCCATTGGGCCTTTGTCTCAGACTCTGCAGCACTCTTCCCTGGAATTTTCTTACACTTTCTCCTCCCCTGTGCTCATGCCATTCTTCCACTTACAATTCTTATCCCCCACCTTAATCTACCTTTCCTGCATATTTAAATTCTATCTACTCTTCAAGGCTTAGTTTTAAAACCTCCAGTGTTACCATCCCTGACCAATTCAGCAGGCATATTTGTCTTTAAGTTCAAAACTGAGATAAATACAGAACTATTGACTGACTTATACACTTTTCTACAAAAATAAAAACAAAACCAAAAAAGAATCTATGCTAAAAAACCACTAAGCATAAGCATTCAATTAAGGCACTTTTAAAAAACATACAGAGTTAAAATTTAGATCCCTAACCAATCTTTTTTTTTATCAGTCACTGCTTATATTAGCAGTCCTTAATTCTGGATACATTTTAGAATCATCTGTAGAGAGATTTTTAAAAATACTGATGCCACCCTATACCCCTTCCCACAGAGATGCTAGTTTAATCGTACTAGGGTAGGAAGTATGCAGGCCTCTCACTGTTGTGGCCTCTCCCGTTGCGGAGCACAGGCTCCAGACGCGCAGGCTCAGCGGCCATGGCTCACGGGCCCAGCCACTCTGCGGCATGTGGGATCTTCCCGGACCGGGGCACGAACCCGTGTCCCCTGCATCGGCAGGCGGACTCTCAACCACTGCGCCAACAGGGAAGCCCGGTAGGAAGTTTTAAAAGCTTCCAGGTGACTCCATTATGCATCCAGAGGTGCAAATCACTTACCTAAACAATCCTAGCTATGAAACTTAACTAGTACATGCCTTTCTAGCTTACCCTGAATGCTTTTTAGTTTGTTAGGTTAGGCTGAAAGCCAAGACCATAAATCTTTGCAGGTACATTCAACTCCCCTTTCTGAAACTTCAGAGTTTCCCCAGCAGTCAGCCGCAAAGGGCTTATGGACTGCTGAGATCCTGATCTCCTTAGATCTCACCCGTGACCAAGTCGAGCCTGGGGCAGCCAGAACCCCTGGACCACTGGCCTTCAGTAGCAAGCATCCTCATCCATTTACCCCAGGGTGCTGAAAACAATTTCATCTTCTACACATGCAGCGAATGAAAATGGCTGGAAAGCGGTGAGAAGAACTGGTTTCTCCATTTCCCTGGTAACTCTGCTCTCACTTATTTGCTTTGGTATTAAACTACTGAACTTAATTAGTAATTGATACCTTATCTCGGTTCTGAACTGAATCTTGTTTTTTCAGGCTCCTTTACATATCTAATTAAACTTATTCCTTGAAATTTTCAATTCCTTCTACCCCTTCTCCCTTCTGTTTAACTTAACAAAGGCAGAATGAAATTAAAAATTAAGGTTATAGCATGCAACTGAAAAGTCAGCATTTCGAATGCCCATCATTGTAGTAGTAGTACAAAAGCAATTATAATTCAGGTTAAAGTTAATGATTGATTGTAAATTCAATGTACTCAACCAGAGAAGTTTTCATTACTCATTAGAATGAGTTCATGAGTGCTTAGCAGAATACCCAAATGTTGATCATAAAAAGATAGAGGCCTACTGAGGTGGGTTCACTCAATCATTTACTTATTCATTCACTCATTTATTTCTTCATTTAATAAAATTTTATTGAGTTTAAATACTAGGAATACAAATATAAAGACAGAATCTTCTCTCAAGAAATTCAAAATCTAACAGGGAGACAGAACTAAGCATTTTAATACAGTGTGGTAAGTTCATTACAGAAGATAGGCAAGATACAGTGAGAACATAAAGAAGGGAAGACCTCAAGAGGAAAGATATTTGCACTGGATTCTGAAGAGGAAATAGGAGTTTGCCAAATGGATGAAGAGTGGTGGTGGTGTAAGGATGGGAAGCTCATTCCAGGAAAATGTCACAGGATATGAAAAAAACGTACACATGAATAAATCAGTCTGGCTCACTGAGAAACCCAAAGTATTTGGGGATGTCTTGATTATTGGACAGAAGCAAAGGAATAGAAGAATAACACAGCCAACAGGAATCAGAGAATAACTATATTAGCATGTGTAAAGTCATAGCCCAAGTATTCAAATTATACTCAGTGTAAAGAAACCATTTTCCTTAATAGAAGACCAATGATCCCCCTAGAATTCAGAAGTGTTTCTTACTCCGGAACACAAATGTTCTCACCTATGCAAAGATGTATACATCAACTTTCCATAATTAATGGATATTGGCTATGAACATGATCTTATTCATTCTCCTCTGATTCTCACAAAGCAACCTTCTGATTATTACTTGGCTTCCCAAGCAGAGTTATCTGAGAGTGAGAAGAAACACTTCATGATGACCTGGGGAGCTCACTTCCTTCCTCCTTTCAGAATCGGTCAAGGAGAAGGTTCAGTAGATTTGAGTTAGATCCAGGAAAGAACAGACTGATACCGAGTTGAGTGCCAAAGACTTCTTCCTTTTCAGGGTAAACTTTATCTGATTTCCTTCTATTCCTATTTATTAAGAGATTTTTAATAATGAATGAATGCTAAATTTTATTATACAATTTTTATGCAAAAATGAAGATGACCATATTCTTTATTCTGTTAATGTGGTGAATTACGATTGATTTCCAGATGTCAAGCCAACCCTGAACTCCTAAAATGACTTCAACATGGTTGTGATGTATTATATTTTTTATATTAAAAAGCTGGATTTTGTTTAGGAATTTTGCTCCTGTGTTCATGAATAATTGGCCTATAATATCCTTTCTTACAACGTGCTTGTCAGGCTTTTGTATCAAGATTGTGCTGCCTCTTGTAATAATCAGGGCAGGGTAAACATTTGCTATATTAAGACCATGCATGTGTCCCCAGACCTAGTTCTTTCCCAAGGTCTGGTTTTGTAAATGCTGAGGATAAACCAAAAAAGAAAAACAAAACAAAACAAAACATTGTGCTGCCTCAAAGAACAAACTGGGAAGTGTTCTCTCCTTCACTATTCTCTGGAAGAGTTTGTAGAAGATTGTACTATTTCTCCCTTGAGTGCTTGGTAGACTTTACTGGTGAAGTCATCTGAACCTGTAGTCTTCTCTATGGTAAGGTTTTAATTAGCAGATAATTTATTTAATAGTTATGTGACTACCTGAAATTTTTTTGTGTCACTTTTGATATGTTGTATTTTTCTAAGAATTGACATATTTAACCTAAATTTTTAAAAATCATTGGATTAAATTTGTTCATAGTATTCTTTCAGGATCTTTTAAATTTTTGTAAGATCTAAAATTGTATCCATTTTTTCAATTCTGATATTGGTCATTTGTGTCTCCTTTTTGTGTGTGTGTGTGTGTGTGTGTGTGTGTCTCCTTTTTATGTTCTTCATCTTTATAAAAATTGGCAGACATTATTACTTGGTAATCTTTTCAATAAAGTTTGGCTTTATTGATGTTTCCTATTTCATAAATGTCTGCTTTCTATTATTTCCTTTTTCAACTTTGAGTTTAATTAGCAAGTATTTTTCTACCTTCTTGAGATAGATTCTTATATCATTAATTTCTCCCTTTCTCCCTTTCTAATATTTCTAATATTTCTCCTTTACTATAACTTAAGACTAGGCATTTCTCTTTAACCAAAGATTTTGATGCATCACATAAAAGTTGGTATATAGTATTTTCATCATTATTATTATTAATCTCAAAATATTTTTGAATTTCCATTGTGATATCTTATCTGACCCAGAAATTATTTACTTCTTTATTTATTTACTTCTTTTTCTTCCAAGTTTATTCAGATATAATTGACATAGAACACTGTATAAGTTTAAGGTGTACAGCTTAACAATCTGACTTATATACATCATGAAATGATTACAATAAATTTAATGAACATCCATCATCTCATATAGAGATGAAATAAAAGGAATAGAAGACATTTTTCCTTGTGATGAGAATGCTTAGGATTTACTCACCTAACAACTTTCATAAAGCTAATTATATTTATCATGTTGTACATTACATCCCTAGTACTTATTTATTTTATAACTGGGAGTTTGTACCTTTTGACCACCTCCATCCAATTCCCTCGCTCCTTGCCTCTGGTAACAACAAATCTGATCTCTTTTTCTAAAAGTCTGTTTGTTTGCTTTTTTGTTTTTTAAGTATAACTGACCTATAACACTACATTAGTTCCTGGTACATAACGTGGTGATTCAATATTTCTATACATTTCAAAATGATCACTATAGTAACTCTGGTTACCATCTGTCACCATACAAAGATATTATATCATCACTGACTCTATCTCTACACTGAACATTTCATACCTCTGACTCATTTATTATGCAACTAGAAGCCTGTGCCTTTTAATCTCCCTCACTTATTTCTCTTCTCTCTCCATTCCCCTCTCTTCTGGCAATGACTTCTTTGTTCTCTTTATCTATAACTCTGTTTTTGTCTTGTTTGTTCATGTGTTTTGTTTTTTAGATTCCACATATAAGTGAAATTATACAGTATTTTTCTTTCTCTGACTTATTTCACTTCAGCATAATAACCTCTAGGTCTACCCATGTTGTCACAAATGGCAAGATTTCATTCTTTTTTATGGCTGAGTAAAATTCCATTGTGTATAAATGTGTGTGTGTAGGTTGCTTCCATATCTTGGCTATTGTAAATAATGCTGTTATGAACATAGGGGTGCAGATATCTTTTTGTATTAGTGTTTCATTTTCTTCAGATAAATATTGCTGGATTTATGGAGTGGAATTGCTGGATCATATGATAATTCTATTTTTAATTTTTTGAGGAACCTCCATAATGTTTTCCATAGTGGTGGCACCAGTTTACATTCCTACCAACAGTACACAAGGGTTCCCTTTCCTCCACATCCTCACCAACACTTATTAGTGTTGTCTTTTTGATACTAGCCATTCTGACAGGTGTGAGGTGATACCTCATTGTGGTTTTGATTTGCATTTCCTGATGATGAGTGATTTTGAGCATTTTTCATGAGCCCATTGGCTACTTGAATGTCTTCTTTGGAAAAAGTGCCTATTCAGATCCTCTGCCCATTTTTTAAGTAAGTTGTATGGCTTTTGTTGTTGTTGTTGTTGTTTTTGATGTTCAGTTGTGTTATTTCTTTATATATTTTGGATATTAACCTCTTATCAGGTATTTCATAGCAAATATCTTCTCCCATTCAGTAGGCAGTCTTCTCATTTTGTTGATAGTTCTCTTGCTGTGCTTTTTAGTTTGATGTAGTCCCATTTGTTTATTTTTGCTTCCTCTGCCTGAGGAGACATATCAAAAAATATTGCTAAGATCAATGTCAAAGAGCATACTGCCTATGTTTTCTTTTAGAAGATTTATGGTTTCAGGTCTTATATCTAATTCTTTAATCTATTTTGAGTTTATTTTTGTATATGGTGTAAGAAAGTAGTCCAATATGATTTTTTTGCATGTAGCTGTCATTTTCCCAACACCATTTATTGAAGAGGCTGTCTTTTCCTCACTGTATATTCTTGCCCCTTGCATCATAGATTAATTGACCATATGAGTGTGGGTTTATTTCTGGGCTCTCTATTTTGTTTCATTGATCTGTGTGTCTGTTTTTGTGCCAGTGCCATACTGTTTTGATTACTGTAGCTTTGTCATATAGTTTGAAATCAGGGCACATGATACCTCCAGCTTTGTTCTTCTTTCTCAAGATTGCTTTGGCTATTCAGGGTCTTTCATGGTTCCACACAAATTTTAGAAATATTTTTTCTAGTTCTGTGAAAAATGCCATTGGTATTTTGATAGGGATTACATTGAATCTGTAGGTTGCCTTGAGTAGTATGGTCATTTTAACAACATTAATTCTTCCAATTCATAGGCATGGTGTGTCTTTCCATCTGTTTATGTTGTCCTCAATTTCTTTCATCAGCATATTATAGTTTTCTGAGTACAGGTCTTCCATCTCCTTAGTTAGATTTATTCCTGGGTATTTTATTCTTTTTGATGCAATTGTAAATGGGATTGCTTTCTCAATTTCTCTTTCTGATAGTTCATTGTTCATGTATAGAAAAGCAATAGATTTCTGTATATTAATTTTGTGTCCTGCACTTTTACTGTATTCACTGATGAGTTCTACTAGTTTTTGGTGGCGCCTTGAGGATATTCTGTGTATAATATCACATCATCTGCAAACAGTGACAGTTTTACTTCTTTCTTTCCAGTTTGAATTCCTTTTATTTCTTTTCCTAATCTGATTGCTGTGGTTAGGACTTCCAATACTATGTTGAATAAAAGTGGTGAGAGTGGGCATCCTTGTCTTCTTCCTGACCTTACAGGAAATGCTTTCAGCTTTTCACTGTTGAGTATGATGTTAGCTGAGGGCTTGTTATATGTAGCCTTTATTATGTTGAGATATGTTCTTTCTATACCCACTTTACTGGGAGTTTTTTTTTAATCATAAATATATGTTGAATTTTGTAAAAAGCTTTTTTTGCATCTATTGATATGATCATGTGATTTTTATTCTTCAATTTGTTAATGTGGTGTATCATACTGATTGATTTGTGGATATTGAACCATCCTTGAACCCCTGGGATAAATCCCACTTGATCATGGTGTATGATCCTTTTAAAGTATGGTTGAATTTGTTTGCTAGTATTTTGTTGAGGATATATGATTATTTTAAGATGCTGATCTCTTAAGGTCAATCACATTTTAACAATCTTGCATTTTTACTCCCCTCCCCCCACACACATTTAATGCTTTTTACATCATATTTTATATCTTTTTTTGCATCTTTTGTATCCCTTAACTACATATTGTGAATATTGATGATTTTACTACTTTTGTCTTATAGCCTTCCTACTAGGTTTATAAGTGGTTGATCTACTACCTTTCCTGTATATTCACCTTTACCAATGAAATTTTTCCTTTTGTAATTTTCACATTTCTAGTTATAGCCTGTTTTGTACACTCAGAAAATTCACCTTAATGTTTCTTGCAAAGCTGGGTTTTTTGTTGCTGAATTCTTTTAGCTTTTGCTAGACTGTAAATCTCTTGATCTCTCCTTCAAATCTGAATGATAGTTTGCCAGGTGGAGTATTCTTAGTTGTACATCTTTTCCTTTCATCACTTTAAACATATCATGCTACTCCTTCTGGCCTGCAGAGTTTCTGCTGAAAAGTCATCTGATAGCTTTATGAAAGTTCCCTTGTACGTAACATGTTCATTTTCCCTTGCTGCTTTTAGTATTCTCTCTTTTTCTTTAATTTTTGCCATTTTAATTGTAACGTGTCTTGGTGTGGTCCTCTTTAGGTTGATTTTGTTTGGCACTCCCTGCTTCTTGGACCTCCTTGCTTCTGTTTCCCTTCCTTGGTTACGGAAGCTTTCAGCTATTATGTTCTCTGCTCCTTTCTTTCTCTCTCTCCTCTCCTTCTGGGGCCCCTAGAATGTGAATGTTAGTATGTTTGATATTGCCCTAGAAGTCTCTTAAACTGTCTGCATTTTTTAAAATTCTTTTTTCTGTTTAGCTTGACTGATTTCCACTACTCTGTCTTCCAGTTTGCTGATCTGCCCCTCTATATCATCTAATCTATTGTTGATTCCTTCTAGTATATTTTTTATTTCAATTATTATTATTATATCCTTCAGCTGTGTTTGGTTTTTCTTTACATTTTCTAACTCTTTGTTAGAAACTACTGACTGCTCACTGTGTTCATACATTCTTCTCCCACGTTCTTTCAACATCATCATGATCATTATCTTGAACTCTTTGTCAGATAGACTGCTTATCTCCACTTCACTTAATTCTTCTTCTGGGGTTTTATCTTGTTCCTTCATTCAGAACATATTCTCTGTCACTTCATTTTGCCTAACTCTCTGTTTTTATTTCTATGTATATGGCATGTTGATTTCATTTTCCAATCTTAGAGAAGTAGGCTTAAGTAGGAAACATACTATAGGCCCCAGCAGCACACTCCCCTTTGGTCACCAGAGCTATATGCTTCAGGGGTGCCTCTATATGGGCTGAATTGGTCTTTCTGCTGTGGCAGGCTGACTACTGTGAGTGCACTGCTAGGTAGATGTGGCTGGCCCTCAGCTCAATTGGTTGCCAAGCCCTGCCTAGTCAGAGATTATCTTAAAACATATTCCTTAATTTCAAAATACATGGGGATTTCCTAGTTATCTTTTTTGATAATGCTTTCTAGTTTAACTGCATTGTCACCAAAGAATTTATTTTATAGAAGTTATACTTTGAAATTTATTGAGATTTGCTTTATGGCTATATGGCCAAATTTTGTTTGTTTGTTTGTTTAAATATTTATGTGTTCTGGAAAAGAATATGTGTCCTGCGGTTTTTCAGTATTGTTCTATGTATGTCAGGTAGGTCAGACTTATTAGTTGTGTTATTCAAATCTTTTTTATTATTTTCTTTTTAATATTACTATGTGCTTTACTATGTGTTATATAATTCTCAAACAACAATTCCATAAGTAGATATATTAATTTACCAGATGAGGAAACAGGCCTGGGGGATTAAGTATTTTTTGCAAATCAAGTCTTTTTATCTTTAATGATATTATGGGATCTTAGTTCCCTTGGCCCACAGCAGTGAAAGTACTGAGTCCTAACCACTGGACCCCCAGGGAACTCCCACAAAGATTTTTAAAATCAACTCTGCCAATTTAAATGGAGCAGTTAGTCCATTTAAGCTTAATATAATGACCAATACAATTACCATATATTTGGGGTTAAATCTTCCATCTTATTATGCACTTTCTATTTATACTACCTAATCTATGTTCCTTTTTCTCTCCTTTCCTGCCTTGTTTTAGATTGAACATTTATTATTATTTTCTTTACCCTCTTTATTAGCTTGGCAGTTATATTTTACTATTCTTTTAGTGATTATCCTAGAGATTTCAACATGCACCCTTAAATCATTAATGTCTAACAGAAATTGGTATTTTTATCTCTTCCAAGACAACACAAGGAACATAAATTATAATTTCAACTTACATGCTGCTATAATTGTACATTTTAATTCTGTAAATGTTTTAAAATCTCATAGCCATAATTTTATTATTCTTTTAAACTGCCAATATTCATTTAGATTTCCCTATATACTGAATTTTTTAAAATTGTGTTTCATTCCTTCCTCCACCTCCAACATTCCATCTGGAATCATTTTCCTCCTCCCTAAAAAACTCGCTTTAGTATTTCCTTTACTGTGAATTTTCTGCTGGTAAATTCACCCTACTTATTCCTTAAAAAGTGTTTTTACACATCCATTCTAAGAGTCTTTTTTCAGGGTATAAAATTCTATATTGGCAGGTATTTTTCTCTGAAGACTTGATTCCACCATGTTTAACCAGTATTTTCTCTCAATACTTTATTTATTTTTTAAATTTTTATTCAAGTAGAGTTGCTTTACAATATTGTGTTAGTTGCTACTGTATAGCAAAGTGAATCAGCTGTGTGTGTACATATATCCCCTTTCTTTTGGATTTCCTTCCCATTTAGATAACCACAGAGCATTGAGTAGAGTTCTCTGAGCTACACACTAGGTTCTCATTAGTTACCTATTTTATACATAGTACTACGTGTTAATACTGTATATATGTCAATCCCAATCTCCCAATTCATCCCATATCCCCTTTCCCCCTAGATATCCATACGCTTGTTCTCTCTGTCTGTGTCTCTATTTCTGCTTTGAAATAAGATCATCTATACAAATTTTTTCAGATTCCATATATATGCATTAATATACAATATTTCTTTTTCTCTTTATGACTTACTTCACTCTTTATGACAGTCTCTAGGTCCATCCACGACTCTACAAATGACCCAATTTCGTTCCTTTTTATGGCTGAGTAATGTTCCATTAAAAATGTCATTCCAAGAGGGCAGACAGCAGAAGCAAGAAGAACTACAATCCTGCAGCTTTGGAACAAAAGCCACACTCACAAAGAAAGAGAGACAAGAAGAAAAGGCAGAGGGCTATGTACCAGATGAAGGAACAAGATAAAACCCCCAAAAAACAACTAAGTGAAGTGGAGATAGGAAACCTTCCAGAAAAAGAATTCAGAATAATGATAGTGAAGATGATCCAGGACCTCGGAAAAAGAATGGAGGCAAAGATCGAGAAGGTGCAAGAAATGTTTAACAAAGACCTACAAGAATTAAAGAACAAACAAAAAGAGATGAACAATACAATAACTGAAATGAAAACTACACTAGAAGGAATCAATAGCAGAATAACTGAGGCAGAAGAACAGATAAGTGACCAGGAAGACAGAATGGTGGAATTCACTGCTGTGGAACAGAATAAAGAAAAAAGAATGAAAAGAAATGAAGACAGCCTAAGAGACCTCTGGGACATTAAATGCAACAACATTCGCATTATAGGGGTAGCAGAAGGAGAAGAGAGAGAAAAAGGACTAGAAAAAATATTTGAATAGATTATAGGCGAACACTTCCCTAACATGGGAAAGGAAATAGCCACCCAAGTCCAGGAAGCGCAGCGAGTCCCATACTGGATAAACCCAAGAAGAAACACGCTGAGACACATAGTAATCAAATTGGCAAAAATTAAAGACAAAGAAAAATTATTGAAAGCAGCAAGGGAAAAATGACAAATAACATACAAGGGAACTCCCATAAGGTTAACAGCTGATTTCTCAACAAAAACTCTACAAGCCAGAAGGGAGTGGCATGATATACTGAAAGTGATAAAAGGGAAGAAACTACAACCAATATTACCCTACCCAGCAAGGATCTCATTCAGATTTGATGGAGAAATCAAAAGCTTTACAGACAAACAAAAGCTAAGAGAATTCAGCACCACCAAACAAGCTCCACAACAAATGCTAAAGAAACTTCTCTAAGTGGGAAACACAAGAGAAGAAAAGGACCTACAAAAACAAACCCAAACCAATTAAGAAAATGGTCATAGGAACATACATATCGATAATTACCTTAAACGTGCATGGATTAAATGCTCCAACCAAAAGACACAGGCTTGCTGAATGGATACAAAAACAAGACCCATATATATGCTGTCTAAAACAGACCCAATTCAGACCTAGGGACACATACAGACTGAAAGTGAGGGGATGGAAAAAGATATTCCATGGAAATGGAAATCAAAAGAAAGCTGGAGTAGCTATACTCGTATCAGATAAAAGAGACTTTAAAATAAAGAATGTTACAAGAACAAGGACACTACATAATGATCAAGGGATCAATCCAAGAAGAAGATATAACAATTATAAATACACATGCACACAACATAGGAGCACCTCAATACATAAGGCAACTGCTAACAGCTATAAAAGAGGAAATCAACAGTAACACAATAATAGTGGGGGACTTTAACACCTCAGTTTCACCAATGGACAGATCATCCAAACAGAAAATTAATAAGGAAACAGAAGCTTCAAATGACACAATACACCAGTTGATTTAATTGATATTTATAGGACATTCCATCCAAAAACAGCAGATTACACTTTCTTCTCAAGTGCGCACAGAACATTCCCCAGGATAGATCACATCTTGGGTCACAAATCAAGCCTCAGTAAATTTAAGAAAATTGAAATCATATCAACCATCTTTTCTGACCATAACGCTATGAGACTAGAAACAAATTACAGGGAAAAAAATGTAAAAACCACAAACACATGGAGGCTAAACAATACGTTACTAAATAACCAAGAGATCACTGAAGAAATCAAAGAGGAAATCAAAAACTACCTAGAGACAAATGACAATGAAATCGCGACGATCCAAAACCTATGAGATGCAGCAAAAGCAGTTCCAAGAGGGAAGTTTATAGGTATACAATCCTACCTCATGAAACAAGAAAAATCTCAAGGAAACAATCTAACCTTACACCTAAAGGACTTAGAGAAAGAAGAACAAACAAAACCCAAAGTTAGCAGAAGGAAAGAAATCAAAAGAATCAGAGCAGAAATAAATGAAATAGAAACAAAGAAAACAATAGCAAAGATCAATAAAACTAAAAGCTGGTTCTTTGAGAAGATAAACACAATTGATAAACCATTAGCCAGACTCATTAAGAAAAAGAGGGAGAGGACTCAAATCAATAAAATTAGAAATGAAAAAGGAGAAGTTACAACAGACACCACAGAAACACAAAGAATCCTAAGAGACTACTACAAGCAACTCTATGCCAATAAAATGGACAACCTGGAAGAAATGGACACATTCATAGAAAGGTATAACCTTTCAAGACTGAACCAGGAAGAAACAGAAAATGTGAATAGACCAATCACAAGTAATGACATTGAAACTGTGATTTAAAATCTTCCAACAAACAAAAGTCCAGGACCAGATGGCTTCACAGGTGAATTCTATCAAACATTTAGAGAAGAGCTAACACCCATCCTTCTCAAACTCTTCCAAAAAATTGCAGAGGGAGGAGCACTCCCAAACTCATTCTATGAGGCCACCATCACCCTGATACCAAAACCAGAAAAAGATACTATAAAAAAAGAAAATTGCAGACCAATATCACTGATGAATATAGATGCAAAAATCCTCAACAAAATCCCAGCAAAGAGAATCCAACAACACATTAAAAGGATCATACACCATGACCAAGTGGGATTTATCCCAGGGATGCAAGGATTCTTCAATATATGCAAATCAATCAATGTGATACACCATATTAACAAATTGAAGAATAAAAACCATATGATCATCTCAATGATGCAGAAAAAGCTTTTGACAAAATTCAACGCCCATTTATGATAAAAACTCTCCAGAAAGTGGGCATAGAGGGAACCTACCTCAACATAATGAAGGCCATATACGACAAACCCACAGCAAACATCATTCTCAATGGTGAAAAACTGAAAGCATTTCCTCTAAGATCAGGAATGAGACAAGGATATCCTCTCTCACCACTATTATTCAGCATAGTTTTGGAAGTCCTAGCCATGGCAATCAGAGAAGAAAAAGAAATAAAAGGAATACAAATTGGAAAAGAAGAAGTAAAACCGTCAATGTTTGCAGATGACATGATACTATACATAGAGAATCCTAAAGATGCCACCAGAAAACTACTAGAGCTAATCAATGAATTTGGTAAAGTTGCAGGACACAAAATTAATGCACAGAAATCTCTTGCATTCCTATACACTAATGATGAAAAATCTGAAAGAGAAATTATGGAAACACTCCCATTTACCACTGCAACAAAAAGAATAAAATACCTAGGAATAAACCTACCTAGGGAGACAAAAGACCTGTATGCAGAAAACTATAAGACACTGTTGAAAGAAATTAAAGATGATACCAACAGATGGAGAGATATATCATGTTCTTGGATTGGAAGAATGAATATTGTGAAAATGACTATACTACCCAAAGCAATCTACAGATTCAATGCAATCTACAGATTCAATGCAATCTCTATCAAATTACAAATGGCATTTTTTACAGAACTAGAACAAATCATCTTAAAATTTGTATGGAGACACAAAAGATCCCAAATAGCCAAAGCAATCTTGAGGGAAAAAACGGAGCTGGAGGAATCAGACTCCCTGACTTCAGACTATACTACAAAACTACAGTAATCAAGACAATATGGTACTGGCACAAAAACAGAAACATAGATCAATGGAACAAGATAGAAAGCCCAGAGATAAACCCATGCACCTATGGTCAACTAACCTATGACAAAGGAGGCAAGGGTATACAACGGAGAAAAGACAGCCTCTTCAGTAAGTGGTGCTGGGAAAACTGGACAGCTACATGTAAAAGAATGAAATTAGAGGGCTTCCCTGGTGGCGCAGTGGTTGAGAGTCCGCCTGCCGATGCAGGGGACACGGGTTCGTGCCCCGGTCTGGGAAGATCCCACATGCCGCGGAGCGGCTGGGCCCGTGAGCCATGGCCACTGAGCCTGTGCTCCGGAGCCTGTGCTCCGCAAGGGGAGAGGCCACAACAGTGAGAGGCCCGCCTACCGCAAAAAAAAAAAAAAAAAAAAAAAAAAAAAAAAAAAGAATGAAATTAGAACACTCCCTAACACCATACACAAAAATAAGCTCAAAATGGATTAGAGACCTAAATGTAAGACTGGACACTATAAAACTCTTAGAGGAAAACATAAGAAGAACACTCTTTGACATAAATCACAGCAAGGTCTTTTTTGATCCGCCTCCTAGAGTAATGGAATTAAAAACAAAAATAAACAAATGGGACCTAATGAAACTTAAAAGCTTTTGCACAGCAAAGGAAACCATAAACAAGACGAGAAGACAACCCTCAGAATGGGAGAAAATATTTGCAAATGAATCAACGGACAAAGGATTAATCTCCAAAATATACAAACAGCTCATGCAGCTCAATATGAAAAAAACAAACAACCCAATCCAAAAATGGGCAGAAGACCTAAATAGACATTTCTCCAAAGAAGACATACAGATGGCCAAGAAGCACATGAAAAGCTGCTCAACATCAATAATTATTAGAGAAATGCAAATCAAAACTACAGTGAGGTATCACCTCACACCAGTTAGAACGGGCATCATCAGAAAATCTACAAACAACAAATGCTGGGGAGGCTGTGGAGAAAAGGATACCCTCTTGCACTGTTGGTGGGAATGAAAATGGATACAGCCACTATGGAGAATAGTATGGAGGTTCATTAATAAACTAAAAATAGAATTACCATATGACCCTGCAATCCCACTACTGGCCATATACCCAGAGCAAATCATAATTCAAAAAGAGACGTGCACCCCAATGTTCACTGAAGCACTATTTATAATAGCCAGGTCATGGAAGCAACTTCATGCCCATTGATAGACAAATGGATAAGGAAGATGTGGTACATATATACAGTGGAATATTACTCAGTCATAAAAAGGAACAAAATTGGGTCATTTCTTGAGATGTGGATGGATCTAGAGGCTGTCATACAGAGTGAAGTAAGTCAGAAAGAGAAAAACAAATATTGCATATTAACACATATGTATGTGGAACCTAGAAAAATGGTACAGATGAACCAGTTTGCAGGGTAGAAATTGAGACACAGATGTAGAGAACAAACATATGGACACCAAGTGGGGAAAGTGGCAGGGTGGTGGGGGTGGTGGTGTGATGAACTGGGCGATTGGGATTGACATGTATACAATGATGTGTATAAAATTTATGACTGATAAGAACCTGCTGTATAAAAAAATAAAATAAAATTCAAAAAAATGTCATTCCACTGTTTTCTACTTCCATTGTTTCACCTAAATCAGCTGTTAGTGTGTTATTGCTTTCCTGAAGGTAATCTGGGTTGTTTCCCCATCACCACCTCCCAGCTGTTTTTAGGATCTTGTTGTTGTCTTTAGTTTTCAAAAATTTTACTAACATGTGCTTAGGAATCTTATCCTGCTTGGAGTTTGTATGGCTTCTTCAATCTACACATTGATGTCTTTCATCATTTTTGAGAAATTCTCAGTCATACTCTGTTCAAATATTACTTCTGTCCCATTTTTATCTTCTCTTGTTCTGAGATTCTAATTTTTCATAAATTAGAACTTCTCACAGCGTCTTATCCATGCTTCATTTTGATGTTTCTTCCAATCTACCATCCGGTACACTAATTCTCTTTTCAACTGTGTCTAAACTGCTACTAAAATCATCAAATATGTTACTTTTTGTTATTGTATTTTTCATTTCTAGGATTTCTATTCTACTAATTGTTTCCAGTTCTCTGACAGTTCTCAATCTTGCCTTTGATATCCATGTCCCTACAAATAACTTAAGCATTACATAAGCACAGTCCCACTCCAGGAGCCCTTCCCTTTCCATAACAGTCCAGCTATGCCCTAATAAGTATGACTCTTTGTGAGATAAGAACTTGAAGGAATTGTGTGCTATGCTCTTTCTTCATTTCTAAACTTCCCCTTAATAAGCCTATATTTACACTACACACATAGTAGTGTGTATATGTCCATGCCCCTTTGTATAGTAAGGCTGGAATGTGATAACTCCTTAATGGTGTTTTGGTATGCTTGCTGATAATATCCTTATATCCCACTGTTAAATTGACATTATATTTTCTAAATTTATTTTGAGTTGTACTAGTATAAATCATTTCTCAAAAGACGAATTTCGTTAAATGTGCTGGAAATACCTAACTTCTGAAGTTCCAGAATGGAGGATAAAGTCCCTGTTTCCTTTTTAAGCACTTTCACTTTAGCTGAAACTGAAACTAGTAACTTGTTGAAAATTAAGTAATTGATCATGAATGGAAAGAGCCTTGTGGTTTTATAATATTTCTTATTTTATAAGTAAGGGAACCAAAGAAAGGTAATACATATATATCCAAATTGAAATTTTTAAAGAAGAAAATGGCTACCAAAGAGGAGCTACCAAAATAATAATTTCCCTTATTTTATCATCATCTTTGTTTCAAATTGGCACTTTGATTTTTTACTTAAAGAAAAAAAAAACTACACTTCTGAAGAAGTGAAACAGGTCCTCAAACTATTTTTATCTGAAAGCTAAGATTTATAACTATTACATTTTATTTTTCTTAGGCTAAAGATTTGTATTTCAGGAACTGGTAGTCCTGTCCTCTGACTAGCAGTTAAAGTGACATTAAAGTTCCTTATAGGAATATAACTATGAACAATACCTTAGCTTTTTATGCTGTCTTATTCTACTCTCAAGCAACCACAGTGCACTAACGGGAAGTATATCAAACAAAGGAAAGTAATGGGTAGAATTTTTTCCTACTAAATCTGCCAAAATGCGTTTAATATCTATTATAACACAGAAGTGAAGTCATATATAATCTTGCTTATGTTGAAAACTTTGAAAACATGTTTTTAAAGCATAAAATGTTAAGCAAGCTTGTGATTTTATAATATGATTTGTTAGTATTTTATGTGGGCCCTAAAAAAAGAACCAAGAGGTCTTAAAAGCATAATCACTAATTCTACAATTAATATTTCACCAAGAATTAATTGAATAACCGTGTCCTTCACAGAAAATTAATCATATGCATTGCTGAACAAAAGTATTATAAAATAGCTTGGGTTAAAAGGAGCTTATAAGCCATGAAAAAAAACATGAAACTATGAATGAAAAAATTATTATATGGATTATCATGCCCTAATATAAAGTGCTCCTTTTGTGGGTATAATAAAGACCACTCAAGTTCACTGTGGATGAGAAGAATAAGCGTCTTATTGTCACAGTGACCAGACATTTCATAAGCCTGGAAGTTAGGGCCCCATACTATTTGAAACCCAGTTATCTTTCTAGCTTTACCTTCTGCTCTTCCCTTTCATGAATCCTGTGCTCCAGCCAAACATTGGCCTTACCCCTCATGCTTTGCTTACATACTTCTCTTCACTAGGAATGAATCATCTCTGCACATTCTAACTTTACAGCCTTCAGAGACCAGCTCATATATCAACTTCTCCATGTAGCTGTCAATGGCTCTTCAAGCCAAAAGTAATTTTCTTCCTCTGAAATTCTAGAATCCTCATGTAATCTTCTCCTATGGCATTTAGCACCATACATTAGAGTTACTTTGTCATATATCTTAGCTAGTCTACAAGGCTGTAAACTACCTGTGAGCAGGGTTCATACCTTTTAGCGCTTCTTTTAGGGGCTTTCCTCTTACGAAGTCTTTCCAAAACATTCACCTTCATTTTCAGAGGAACAACTCTTTTATTTTTGCACTCATTTCATCAGCTTTGGTAATATTTAATTATATCATGTAATAACAAGTGCAACCAGGATAAAAAGGTTTAGAATAATCACAACTGACCCTTAGTAAAAATGCAACTCAAAATGATGGGTATTATTAGATAGGAGCCTGCTATGAGGAGTGGTTAACTTGCCTTAGGCATCAGTCTGTTTTACAGAGAAAATGGGGAGCTTTGGTTACATCAGTCAATTAGGTTTAGTGGAAAGTAATTTTAAAAAGCTTATATTCCTTTCTCTTTCATTTCTAGTTTCCATTCATTAGCATTTATACCCATAAAATTTGTTTCAGATAATTTCAAAACTATGAAACTTCAACCATCATTGACTTTCAAATGACTTCACATTGAAGCCCAAGGTCAAGATTCATTCATCCAACAAGTATTTATTGAGCTCCAATTATGTACTAAGTACTATGTTAGACATGATTTTTTACAGCAAGACAGCCATTTGCTGCAAATTTTCTAGAAGATCTTTACAGTCACTTTAGATTAACCAATTTGGTCTGAGCTATAGATTTATGGTAGAACTGTAAATTAACTTTTCCTTATTTTGTTCTTTTGAAATCTAAGGTGATTTTAATGCTGCCACTAGAGGCAGCTCAACAGTAAAGCAAATTAGGTGCTTGCCTCAGCCCTCACCCATATAAGAGCATCACTAGATACAGTCAGCATTCTCCCAGCCTAGCTTGAGAACACTCAGTGTGTGAACATTTTCCTGCTTCATCCATATAAGGGTGTATGAAGAAACTCCATTCACATCTTTTTAGCCTTTTTAAAGGACTTTTTTAATCTGTAAAATATTTTAAAATACATGATAGCAATTAATTTAAAATTATTAGCTGGGACATTAATTTCTCATTCCAGGTGTTTCTTTCCATGTGGAAGGACATCTATTAGTGTAACACTCCTTCCTGGCTAGCTTCCCTCTATCTCTTCCCCATTCTACTCTGTTCCTTCTACTGTTAAGTACACAGGTATGCTCTCATGTGGAGAGGCCTGTAGGTCTTCAGAGATCATGACTGGGTATATAAATCTGTCTGTTTCTGAGATTTGGTATGAGAAAGCACATTGTGGTCCTATACCTGAGCCACATTCTTTGATATTAGGTTTATCAGTAATAATTGATGTTTTGATCTCTATCTGCTATTCCTTTGATTATCTGTCAATTGTTTCAGAACTTAGGCAGGGAAAAGAGGTAATTATACTTGCCAAAGCCCAATATAAGTAAATGGACACACGTATAGCAGTTGGTAAAGCCCAAACGACATCCCTTGACAGCAAGAACAGATATGATAGCTAACCTACATGCTTGTGATTATCCACCATAAACTGATATGTGGACCAATCAGACCAAGAGAAATTCGCCAGTCAGACTCAGTAATGCCCTGATGACATAGGGGTCTCCTTCACAAACACACAGGCATGTGTCTCTTTATATGCACAAGCTTTAAGAACCCCATAACTACAATGGTTGAAATGATGCTTTATAAGCAACATAGACCAATTTTAAAAGTGTACTACCCATGGTCAGTGATAAATAATAGTATATCCATGGCAAAAATGTCCATGAGCTGTCAAGAATAAGGGTTGACAACTTGAGTCAAAATATGCAAAAAAGATAAAAGTTGGTATTCTTTTTTTTTTTTTTTTTTTTTTTTTTGCGGTAGGTACGCGGGCCTCTCACTGTTGTGGCCTCTCCTGTTGCGGAGCACAGGCTCCGGATGCACAGGCTCAGCGGCCATGGCTCACGGGCGTAGCCGCTCCGTGTGCGGCATGTGGGATCTTCCCGGACCAGGGCACGAACCCGTGTCCCCTGCATCGGCAGGCGGACTCCCAGCCACTGCACCACCAGGGAAGCCCAAAAGTTGGTATTCTTAAATGCCTCAGGTTACTTTGGCTTAGGGCCATGCTAGCTCTAAGGCTGATTCTTCTGCCACCAGCTAACAGGAAGAAGGCAACCTGGATTCTAGTGCTTGCTCTGATGCTTACCCACTGTCTGGTTTTCAGCATGTAAACAAAACAAAGTCTATGCTCTCATGTTGCTTAAATTTTATTAGAGGGGAAGACAGAGAATGAATAAATGTTGGGTGGTGATAAGTGTTATGAAGAAAATGAAACAGGATAAATGGGATAGAGGGCAACGGTTATGATTTGGGGCGTTATATTACATAAGGTAGTCAAGGAAGAGCTCACAATTAAAGAGATATTTGAGCAGAGATTTGAAGGGAATGAGCATGCAAATATTAGGAGAAAGAGTATAGCAAACAATAGTATTAAAGTCGCTGACGTGAGACTGCTTGGCAAACACAAACAGCAAAGATGGCAGTGTATTGGAGTATAATGAGAGAGAAAGGTGAGGTCAGAAAAGTAGCCAGGAGCCAGTTCACTTGGGCTTATAGGCCACAGGAAGGGTTTGGATTTCACTCCAAATAAGATGGTAAGCCACTGGACTGTCAGCCCTGCCATCTTCGAGGAGCTCAGAGATTGGTAGCTACTCAGTCTAAGCTGGTTACCCCCCTGCCCTACCTCAATCAGGAATTTGAATCTTAAGCAGAGTGACTAGAAGGCTGAAAATCCATGGCACTCAGGCCAGATAATCAGTCCTTCTTGTTCCCTGGACCCCACCCAGCACTCCGCTGGTTCCTGCCTGGTTCTCCAGTCTACCTGTGAGCTTTTAAAAGTTCTTCTAATAGATTCCATTTTCTGTTTGGTATATAAAGAGTTGTCTCTTTGCTCTCTATTAGAGATGGCTAACTTACCACTGCTTATTTCTCGTCTTCGGGGGCTTCCGGATACTCTCCATTTCCCAGCCTCCCTTGAGTTAGGTGTGGCCAAGTGGCAGTCAAGTGATGGAGTTCCAGCCAATGGAAGGTGAGCGCTAGTAATGTTTCTAGGCATTTCGAGGCATGGATCACTAAGATCTCCCAGACATGATCCTCTGTACTTTTTCCCATGCATAGCTTGAAGCATGGCAACCTTAAATGCCACATACTGAAGAGGGTAGAGCCACAACAGCTAAGGCGCCTCAGTCACTACTTGGAGGAGGCCTGCCTAATGAGGAATACCTGCATAGGACTTTTAATCAAGCTCAAGAGAAACTTTTATTATACTAAGTTACTGATATTTGGTTTGCTACAGCAGCTAGGGCTATCTTTTTTTTTTTTTTTAATATATTTATTTTTGGCTGTGTTGGGTCTTCGTTGCTGCACGTGGGCTTTCTGTGGTTGCAGTGAGCGGGGGCTACTCTTCGTTGCGGTGGGCATGCTTCTCATTGCGGTGGCTTCTCTCATTGCGGAGCATGGGCTCTAGGCGTGCAGGCTTCAGTAGTTGCAGCACATGGGCTCAGTAGTTGTGGCTCGAGGGCTCTAGAGCGCAGGCTCAGCAGTTGTGGCGCACGGGCTTAGTTGCTCCGCAGCATGTGGGATCTTCCCGGACCAGGGCTCGAACCCACGTCCCCTGCATTGGGAGGCAGATTCTTAACCACTGCGCCACCAGGCAAGTCCCTAGGGCTATCTTATCTAATACCTTTCATTTAAACCCTAACTACACCTCTCAGTCATCATTAAACATCTCACTCCAACATTAAACATCTGTACTCCTTGACACAGAAAACATTTTTTTGAAATATATATAAATATAATGTTAACTCTGATTACACAAGTAAATGAGAATATTCTTGTTGTAAAAAATTAATCTAACATTGATAGGCAAAATCTCCCATAACTACCACAACCCCCATTTCAGCCCCATAACCAGAGATAATGCAGTTAATAGATATTTTGCAAAATAAAAAACAAAACAAAAACTGAGCCTAGTAAAATAAATAATGGAAATTCCACTTTTAAATTCTAACAAGTACTCACCATGTGCAAACTAACGGGAATCTAAGAAGAATAAACACAGTGCCGGCCTTCCAGGAGCTTAGAGCCAGCATGTAGGAATATTTGCAAACAGATCATTATAATACAGTGCGACGCATGTGAGAACAGAAAGAATGTGCAAAACGCATCAGACATGGATGTACAGAGATGGAAATTTTTTAAATTTTGGAGTGAATTCAGGCAGGCTGTGTGAATACACATGTGAAAGGAGGGGTCTGGAATATAATACAGAGTTTAAAAGGCTGATGTAAGGTTTTGCAAGATGAAAATTAGTTTTCCAGGAGGAACAGGTTGGGGGTAATTCAGGTAAAAGGAACAACGTAGGCGAAAGGAGGGAGGTGTGACACCACACGGTATGTCTGGGGGTACTTTGGGGCACCTTCAAAAACGTCTGTAATCTCCTTAAAAATCAAAAGACTCAGTGGCACATATGTTAGTATTAGGTAGATGCTTCCAATGCTACTCCAACCCCAAGCAGATTGGGAAATACCCATCATCCTGTCTTTCCCAGGGCTTTAGAACAGTCCTGATAATTAGTTAATGATGGGCTGCACATATATTTGCTATTAACAGCTGAGATAACTTGAGTCATTGAGTGCCTAAGACATGTGCTTGACCTTACAACCAGGACTAGATGAAGAAGTGATCCATTTGAAAGTACAAGGTTTCAGAATAGTGACTATCTTCCTTCTTTCTTACTCCCACCCCTCCCCAACCAAATTATTACATGTGGACCACATGCCTAAGCTTTTCCATTTACTTCAAGTAAGAAATGTCTACCTGCTAGTGGATAAAGGTGTTATATGACCCATAAGAACAGTGAAATTATAGGAGTTACTACTTATCTGCCCAGAGTTAAAAAGAGTACTTTGAATTTTGGACTGAGTAATCAATTTATAAATACTTAGGGAGTGGATTTTTCTGGTGACACAGTGTTTAAGAATCCGCCTGCCAATGCAGGGGACACGGGTTCAAGCCCTGGTCTGGGAAGAGCCCACATGCTGCGGAGCAACTAAGCCCGTGCGCCACAACTACTGAGCCTGCACTCTAGAGCCCGCGAGCCACAACTACTGAGCCTACGTGCCACAACTACTGAAGCCCACATGCCTAGAGCCCATGCTCTGCAACAAGAGAAGCCACGACAATGAGAAGCCCGCGCACTGCAACGAAGAGTAGCCCTCGCTCGCCGCAACTAAAGAAAGCCCGCACACAGCAACAAAGACCCAGAACAGCCAAAAATAAATAAATAAATAAATAAATTTATTAAAAAAAGAAAATAGTTAGGGAGTATCTATCCATTCAGGGCCTGCATGAGCTGGGGGCTATGTCTCAATTGAATAAATCGCAGGCAGATGTCTGAATGCACCAAAGAGAAGTATAAAACTCATCCACTAAATTTTCCACTATTGTAGAAAACTAAGGGAAAAAGATGCCAGGTCTAGGGAACCAAAATAAATGACCTACATACGGTGTGACGGGGCTAGTTCATAGCTTAGTGCCTACTACAAAGCAAAACATGGGCAAATCAATTATTTGTGGTCTTGGGAGCTCCTCGATGGTGGGAGTTCCTCAGTGTCACTATCGACATTTTGGGCTACATAAATTCCTTGCTGTGGGAGCTAGCCTGCGTGCTCAGTGGCACCCTGACCTCTACCTACCAGATGCCAACAGTAGCCTATCCCTAGTTCTGACAACCAAAAATGTGTCCTCAGAATTATACTAGCTGAGAACCACTGGTATAGATATACCCAAGAGTGAAAGAGCAAATGAACAGATAAATAAGTAAGCAAATAAATAAATAAATAATCAACCACGGGCAACATTAACCTTGGCTGAGGATATAAGGAAAAACCACGGAGGATAAGAACATTCCATGTTCTGGGATTCCCAGCTGAGGAGTTAAATACAGGCTTAGCTCTTTAGCACTAGAATTCTTCAACAGCTCCTGAGTATTAGCACAGAACAGAAACGGTACCCCACCAGCCACTGCTGTCAAATTCCTGTGAAAGTTGAGTGGTGGTTACTAAGAGACAGAGTACTTCATCTGAATAGAATGTGTCAGGCTGGGATCTTTTAAAATAAATCAGTGAGTCAGGGCAGACTTCTCCCCTGCTGTTCCACAGACTTTTTTTTTTTTTCTTTACTACAATTATAATTCCATAAAAGCACAGAGGATTAGGGCCAATTGATCCAAAAAGTAGGAGAAATTTGATCAAGTTCCCTCATTTCCTTAGTGACCCTCCTGCAATTTTTCTTAAGTTTGCAACAGAGAAAGAACCATTAAACTGTGACCTTGAAAATAAAAATAATACATTTAAAAATGAAACTCAGCTCCTCTATTAGATTAGATGAAACGGGGGTTTGCCCACATGCTTAGTATATAATGGCAACGGTTGTTCTTTTTTCTGTTATTTTTTTAAAGGAAATAATAGTAATAAAACACAACTAAAGATCCCGCATACCGCAACGAATATCCTGCATGCAGCAACTAAGACCCAGTGCAGCCAAATAAATAAATAAATAAATATTAAAACACACACACACACACACACACACACACACACACACCCCAAAGCCTCACTCCAGCAGATACTAGAGAAATGAACAAGACTGGGTGAAAATCCTCCCAGCCCTGAAGCTTCCAGAGGGAGGACACTTCTGCCTGTGTCAGCAGAGAGGCTTTGGGGCCAGTGGGTTGGCTGTCCCGGGGCTTTCTGGATCAACCTCACAGAGCTATACCACTGGAGGCACAATGAGGGCGCCCTCCAGCTATGGAGAGAACATCCTTGAGACTCTTGTGTGCTACATATAGAGGAGTACAAGATGTACAGGGGAGAGGAGTTAAACCAGAACATTCTGACTGAGTGACAACCACACACCTTCTCTTTAATTCCCAAGTGCTCCTCCAGGGACTTTTGACCCAGTCCCCAAATTAATGCTGCCAACAATCCCTCAAGGAAAATTAATCATAACGTTACAGTTACTGACAAATCCTCAGACATGTTTTGCTACATCAGCTCTGGACAATAACTCATTAACATCATTAACTGTATGGTTTCTGCAAGTGCGGTATTAGGAAGTGTGTTCTTTTGTGCACACATAAAATGCTTAGAAAATTTTTCAATCTCCATTTTTTTCTTTAGTCTCAAATCAATGATCTATAAAGGTTGTGTGGGACACTTCATCTTTTCTAAAAATGCATTTTTTATTTCCCTCTCCAATGCAGCCTTAATACAGGAGAATTGCAACCTGAAAGATTCATCTCTCAAGAACACAGTTTACAAAGTCTGGTCATAAAATCTACATTGATAACTAAATTTTGTATCTCTCCTTTTCAACTTTCCAAGCAATTGTCTGGGTATCTTACATTCTTATACTCATTCTACCTTTAGTGGTCATTACACTTTAATCAAACTCTGTCATGTTAGGTTGGCGCAGGGGTACCTGATTCCCAAAAAGTTGAAAGCACATCAGCAGCATCCTGGCTAGAGCCAGCAGGTGAGAAACTCCGGAAGACCTATCTGATAGTCTCTTCATCAGGCTCAAACACCACCGCTAGGAGGAAACAAGGAATATTTGACCTACAACAAAATGCAGACAGCAAAACCAACACCATAAAAGGAAGTATCTCAAATTCCAGAGGGAAAAAGAAACAAAGATATTAAATAAAATTCCTGTTGATACGTATTCTAAACTCACACAAGAGAATGAAAGTGGAAAATGCAAATCTTAGTATTACAATGAAAACAGTTTTGCCCTGGAGGATGCCCTGAAATGGGACCACACTTTGAGAACCACTGTCCTACAACCTCCTATTTAATGGTTAGCCTAGCATTCTACCACAGGATATAACACTTTATCCAACACCACGTTGTCGAACATTCAGACTGTTTCCAGGTTTTTGCCATTATAGAAAAAGCTACAACAAACATCCTTAGAGATAACTCTTTCTGCACATTTGTTTCCTTAGAATTAACACCTTAGGAAGTAGAATTTGAGAGTCAAAGACAAAGTTATTTTGTCAGGCTTTTTATACACACTGCCAATTTTCCCTCCAGAAAGGTTTATTAATTTGCATTCCTATCAGTGGCCTGTGCAAGTGCCTTCCATCCTTACCCACATGCCTATCAACACCAGGTACCACGTGAGCCCTGTCCCGAGAGCTGTTTTTAGAAAATCGAAATGTGACTGAGCTGGAGGTTAGTGAGCTCTGTCTCTTAGATGAACCACAATACTTGAGATTTACTGGAATTCTCTGCTTGCAGAGTACTTCTCTGATAATTCTACCAGAGTGTTTATTTACTGCTACTTCGAATTATTACATTAGTATTACCATGTGTTTTCCACTTGACAATAAGTTTCTTGAGACAGAAACCATGCCTCATTATCACAGAATATACCACAGTGCTGAGCCTATGGGACAGAGACTGCACTGGGTAGTAGTGGAAAGAGAACTTTTCACCTCAGTGAGACAAACCTGGGTTTAAATCGTCGCTTCCCACTTACTAGCTGTGCAAGCTTGGGCGAATTACTTCCCCTTCCTTCCCTGAGCTTGAAGGTCATCACGGTAACAGGGAGACTAATACTTACTTCGTAAGACAGCTGCGTTGAAATGCTGTGTGTAAAATGCATCATACCATACTAGGCAAATAACAAATGTTCCATGTGTTTGTTCTCTCCCTTTTCCTCTCCAGTGTTGAACTAACCTTGTGAAATCCAAACTCTGAGGCTCTACAAATTCACTTTGATTTACGAATAAGGCTATAATTAATGAAGGCAGAAGGCATCTCTTTAACAATGATTACCTCTGGGAAGTGTAACTAAGCAAAGTTGACAAGCGTTCTAATGGTTCTTCCTTGCATCACTCAATCGTTACTCAGTCTCTCAGTCAGTCAATATCTATGAGTGTGTACCGTGGGTTCCAAAGACAGATAACACCCAGTCCCTAAACAAAACAGAAATGTAAAACGAAATCTTTTTTAGTGCCAGAATGCTAATTCTCTGATCACACTGAAACCTGAATTCAGAGAGAAGCCATTCAGAAAGTTATGCTGAGAGAGCTATTCTAATTGTACATCTCTGTGGCTGCAGGAACATCACTCCGGGCCCTATTCTGGTTCAAAGCTGACACTTATTGCAGTGGGGCTTTAGGACTAGAATATTTTAATGTGACCCTGAAATGTATCCAAATATGAACAAGAAGGCTTTGACATTTTCTGATAACCCAACCAAGGAAATTAGAGAAAAGACACTAGTGAGATAGGTGCAGTCCAGGTTGAAGTTCACTCCTGGTTTTACCTCAAAATTTAAACAAAGCACAAATCAAGAAGAGTTATCTGTGCATCTGGGAGTACACCCCAACAAAGGTGTAGGGTGAGGAGTGTTCTCTGGGGAATAGCATTGCTAGAGATGGCAGTATGAACCCACAAAAATACTCAAGCCAGGGTATTTATACTGAAGGAAGGGAGGGGGACCTGACACTCATTCATGCTCTACTCTGTTCCAGGCACACGTGATTTCCTTGAGCATTCATATTCTTGTTTACCCCACCCCATTGACACCTACATCTTTCAGAGTCTGAGGCTCAAAGAGGTCAAATGGTTCTCAGAGGTATATTCTGGAGAACTGTGAGTGCTCAGGCTTTAACAACTCCAGGAGAGATGTAAAGAAACTCTGGGACTCTGATGCTTGAGGTCAAACTGAGATTGATCAAGAACTTTTTGCTACCATCACCTGAACGGTATATGCTAAAGTTGGTGTTGGTTCATCAGAAACTTCTCTTCAGGTCTATAACTCTATGTTCAGTAGACCTTAAAATATTGGCAATGGGGAGGCATGTGGATGGGAAGGATTAGTTCCTTCAGATCTGAGACAGGTTTTAAAAAATATGCTGGTGGCATGTTGTGGTCAAGATGTACCAATGGCAGCTTTGGGTTTTGATAGTGTGGCTATGGATGTTCAAAAGATTCCTGATGGTGGGGAAAAAAGTATTTCTTGAAATGTGGGGCAGGACTCCAGCTCTAGGGGGTTCTTTTGACTAGCCCTGAGGAAGGGCACATGTGTAGCCAAGGTCTGTAGGGGAACAAGAATGTTAGAAATGTTAAGAAGAGGTGAGGGACTCCTGGTATTAAGAAGCAAATGCCCTCAAGCTAGCTTAAATAGAAGGGATTTATCTTAAGGAAATAGAGATGTCTCATGAAATCCAAGGCCAGGCAGGAGGGGTATCCAGGCCTCACAGGGAAGAGAAAAAAGGAAAACCACCAGGAATCAAGGGATGTGTCTCTCTGTCTCTGTGTATGTGTCTCTCTCTCCTCTAACACAGCTACCTCTGTTTCTCTTGCACATGGCTCAACACAGCTGCCACCAAATGACACCTTCAGTCCCAGAGTCTACAAAATTGTCTTGGCGTTCTTAGGGGGTTTTTTTTGTAACAGACAATTTGTTCCCAAGGAGATTAAACGACACATCAAAAACAAAAGCAGAGGCACCTGGCTTTCTGAAAAGGTGTTTTATTGCTTCTCCCTCTTTCCACCTCTAGATTCCAGAGAACAAAGAGAAAGGGATGGGAAAAGCGACACAACCTCACCTCTGGCTGTTGGCCTAACCTGCCTTGATGAAGGATGGAGCCCTTGTGGGTGACAGGACAGGTTCAAACAGCTTTCTCTCTCTTACAGATGGGTAGACAGTAAGGTGTACTCACAGAATTCTGAGCCAGTCATTCCTTGTAGGTGCTCTGTTTTGGGTGGATTGTTTTAAGGTTTTAGAAACTCATATGGGTGATCCTGCATTCAGAGTCTTAGCCTTTCCCTCTGTATAGGGTCTCCTCAAAACCCGTCTTCTATACAAAAGTCCTCCCTTCTTCACAGTTTCACTTTCTATGGTTTCAGTTACCCACAGTCAATGATGGTCCAAAAATATCAAATAGAAAATTCCAGAAATAAACAATTCATAAGTTTTCAATTGTGTGCCATTCAGAGCAGCGTGATCAAATCTTGCACCATCCCGCTCCATCCCACCCCACATGGACATTGTCTGCTCCTGACATCCAACCATTGACATCACAGGGGCTCCATGATCCAGATCACCCAAAGCTGATGATCCTCCTACTGACATACTGTCAGGTCAGTAGTAGCCTAACCCTACATCATAATGCTTACATTATTCACATCCCTTTATCTCATCACATAGGCACCATCTCAAAGAACCACAAGAAGAATAAATGAAATACAATAAGATATTTTGAGAGAGAGACCACATTCACATAACTTATTATAATATATAGTTATAACTGTTCTATTTTGTTATTAGTTATTGTTGTTAATCTCTTACTGTTCCTAAGGGTTCAGTACGACCTGTGGTTTCATGCATCCACTGGGGGTCTTGGAAAATATCCACTGTGTATAAGAGGGAACTACTGTACTCTGGGCTCCCTGCCCTGACAGATAGCTTTTATTTAGCATTAAATAGCAATTTTTTCTGGATACCATCCCAGATACCAAATTATGCTCAGCGATTTTAGCTAATGTTCTTCTTGGACAGATGTAAATTTAAAATCTTTTTTTGACTAACAGAAAAATAAACTAATAATTTTCGAAAACATGACAACCAATATTCTATGATAAAATATTATTAAAAAGATCAAAATAACATTGAATAGATCTCCAAAAAGTCGAGACCTGTCCTCAAACTCTTCTCTTCTAAAACTAGCTAAACAGAATTCATGTCTCCATTTCTAAGTTACCAGAAAAGAGAATCTGACACTACTTGAGTCTCAATTCTCCCCGTGACCAGGGTCAGAGCAGCCCACCTTGTGAGTTGCAGCACAATTCTCCACAGGATGATTGACCTAGGTATACAGACTAAAAGGATTAGAAGGCAATTAATTTTCTGATAATAGCAAACAGGTAGTTAACAGATTTTAATGGGCTTTGAAACCCCAAAGCAGAGATACCAAGGTATGTAAGATAGGCCATGCTGAGGCCTAAATGAAAGACTTGTTTGTTTTTATCATAAAATGTAAAGTCAAGGGCTTCCCTGGTGGTGCAGTGGTTGAGAGTCCGCCTGCTGATGCAGGGGACACAGGTTTGGGCCCCGGTCCGGGAAGATCCCACATGCTGCGGAGTGGCTGGGCCCATGAGCCATGGCCGCTGAGCCTGTGCATCCGGAGCCTGTACTCCGCAACGGGAGAGGCCGCAACAGTGAGAGGCCCGTGTACCGCAAAAAAAAAAAGTAAAGTCAAAGCTAGAATAAATAGGGATAATGAGATTCAGCAGATATTTAATGGGAAAAGGTGCTTCAACCTTATACGGTTGTATATTTGGTCATTGCTCTGTGTTGTACTTTCAATTAAATTCCTTATGGAAATGTTAACTAGTTGATTTGCTCCATTGTTTAAATAAAGTGTTGTATATCCATAGAAAAAGCAAAATCTACCACATCATATGTTAAAAGTCCTGAGGGTCAGGTAACACCTGGCGAAAGCCTAGCCCAGTGCCCCATACTGTCCTAGTGGACATCTGACATCCTTTTTGACTGTCCAGCATCTGACATTTGGTACATTCCCCACCTTGGGGGTCCTGGAGGAGGTAGATCTGACAGTGCCAGATACTCGTGATGACCTTCACACCCATTACAGACTAACTTGAGAGCTAGTGACGGAGGAAGTGGAGGTGGGGTTCCTCACTCTCTCTGAAGGTAGCGGAGGTTACAGCTGATGCCATGTTGAGCTGCTGGTATGGAAGTGGAAATAGTATAAACTATGACATCTAGCACCCAACAGTAATGACAACTGTTTCCTTACCAGAGAACTTTAAAAAACAAAACAGCTTTATTGTGATATAATTCACATACCATACAATTCACCCACTTAAAGTGTATAATTCACTGGCTTTTAGTATATTCACAGAGTTGGCCAACCATCACCACAATCAAGTTGAAAACATTTTCATCACCCCAAAATTAACCCCACACCCCTTAAGCAACATCCCCTAATTCCTCCCCCTATCTCCCTCCCAGCTCTAGGTAACCACTAATCTACTTTCTGTCTCTAAAGATTTGCCTATTTCTGGACATTTTATATAAATGGAAATATACAATGTGATCCTTTGTGTCTGCCTTCTTTTACATAGCATACTGTTTTCAGGGCTCATCCATGTTGTAGCAAGAATCAGTATTTCATTCCCTTTTATGGCTGAATAATATTCCATTGTATGAATATACATTTTTTTATCCATTCAATAGTTGATGGACATTTCCGTTGTTTCCACTTTTTGGCTATTATGAATAATGCTGCTAGGAACACTTGTGTACAAGTTTTTATGTGGACATACATGTTCACTTCTCTCCAGGATATACCTAGGAGTGGAATTGCTGGGTCATATGGTAACTTTGTTTAACTGTCTGAGGAACTGCCAGGTTGTTTTTCAAAGCAGTTGCACCATTTTACATTCCCACCAGCAGTGTATGGGGATTCTGATTTTTCCATATCCTCACCAACACTTGTTATTATTTGTCTTTTTGATTATAGTCACCCTAGCAGGTGTAAAGTGGTATCTTATTGTGGCTCTGATTTGCATTTCCCTGATAGCTAATGGTGGTGAGCATCTTTTCATGTGCTCATTGGACATTTGTATATCTTCCTTGGAGAACTGTTGATTCAGATCCTTTGCTCTTTTTTTTTTTTTTTTTTTTTTTGCGGTACATGGGCCTCTCACTGTTGTGGCCTCTCCCGTTGCGGAGCACAGGCTCCAGACGTGCAGGCCCAGCAGCCATGGCTCACGGGCCTAGCCGCTCCACGGCATGTGGGATCTTCCCGGACCGGGGCACAAACCCGTGTCCCCTGCATCGGCAGGCGGACTCTCAACCACTGCGCCACCAGGGAAGCCTGTTTACTCATTTTTAAATTGGGTTATTTGTCTTTTTATAATTGTGTTGTATAGTCCACCAGACCAGTTTTGAGGCATGGTTTTAAGAGTTGTTCCTGGCTACAATAAACCTACTTTTCAACAATTCTCACAATTTTGTGAGCTATCAACATCTTTTGAATAAAGTCATTTTCTGCTTAAATCGGTCACATTTTCTATTGCAACTCAAAACACTGACTGACACAGACTCTGGAACCCAAGGCAGCACCCCTCACCTAGAGAAAATCACTTACATATGGCTCTACTGGCAACTAGAAACCTGTTCAATGTCAGTATTGTTACTAAAGCTTGGGTTTCTGAATTCATGATTCTAAACACGTAATCTATGCAAACTCAGTCCATGGAAACTTATGGAATTGACAAGTGGAAACTTTGGCAGGTTGAGCAGCAAGTAGGAACTGGAGCAGAGAGAAATAGAAAACTCTTAGGAAGCGGTTGCCATTTCTTGCCATTTTCCTTCAAGATAAAGTAGGTCACTGATTCTTGTTATTCAGATGATAAGGTGCTGACTGATGCTGACAGTCCTCTCTCTGCCGTGGTCCTCTATCTCCCTGCCAACCTAGGTTGCCATCCAGGGACTCCACTAGGATTTTCTTCCAAATGGTCAAATACGTAAATAAAGTAAGAGTCCTAATTCTATCTGCCTGAAACAGGAGGGAAGGGGGCAGGGCACAATCTTTAAAAGGATGACACAACCCTTGAGGATGCGACATAAACTGGTTAGAACCAACTAGGTCCAAGATGGCAGAAGATTCGACTCCCAGTAGACCTTGAGCCTCACTATATGTTCACTGTACTACATTAGCATGCTAAATGACACACTCACCAGCGCCCTCACAGTTCCGAGGCTGACCATACTGGGCATATACCCAGAGAAAACCATAATTCAAAAAGACACATGCACCCCAGTGTTCACTGCAGCACTATTTACAATAGCTAGTACATGTCCATCATGTCCATCTGTCCATCAACAGAGGAATGGATAAAGAAGATGTGATACATATATACAATGGAATATTACTCAGGCATAAAAAG